>NC_067482.1:52581572-53245572 GCF_947179515.1 Apodemus sylvaticus | reverse complement strand
AAATGAAGAGAAACTTAAAGCAAACAAAGGTAATAGAAGGAACAAGCAAGGTTGTCCATTCTTTCCATACATATTCAATATCATAATTGATGATTTAGCTAGAGCAATAAGAAAATAAAGGAGTACATGGGGAGAAAAATTGGAAAGATGAAGTTAAAGTATATTTTCATGGTACATAGTAGCATATATAAGTTATCATAAAAATTCTACTGAGAAACTCTTAAAACTGATAAACAATTTAAATAAAGTATCTGGTGAAAATGCATTCACCAAAAAGTACCTCGCCTGAAAAACAAATTAAAAAATGGCTTAGAAGGAAATCAGGGAAACTATGCCTTTCACAATATACTCAAATAATTTAAAATATCTTCCTGTAAATCTAACACAGCCAGTGAAAACTTCTATGATAAAAACTTTATATACTGAAGGAAGAAACTGAAGAAGATAACAGGAAATGGAAAGACCTCCTGTGCTTATAGATTGGGAGTATTAACATGTTAAAATATTATTTTACCAAAAGCAATCTACACATTAAATACCATGTCCATCAAAATTTCAGTATAATTACTGAAAAGACAATCTTCAGCTTCATATGGAAAAAATATCTCTTTCTCTCACACACACAACACACAACAATAACAACAAAAACAACAAAACAGATACATAAAATTATCCTTAACAATAAAAGAAAAGCTGGAGATATTACCATCCCTGATTTAATTGTACTACATAGGTATAGTAACAAAAATTTCATGGTACTGTCAGAAACACTGGTCAATACAAGTAGGACATAAATGTACATACTTATGAACACCTGATTTTTGATAGAAAAGTTATACCCACCTGAAATAAAGAAACAACAACCAAAAGAATAACAAAAATGACCCAACATCTTCAACAAATTATAAACAGGATACCTAGATATAGACATATCCAAATAAATTTGTACTTGTCACCCTGTAAAAAATTCAAGTACAAACAGATCAAAGACCTCAACATAAAACCATTGAAGCTTATAGAAGAGAGATTGGCACAGGACACAACTTCCTAAAAAGAACACCAATAGCACAGGCAATAAGATCAACAATTCACAAATGGGACCTCATGAAACTGGAAAACTCCTATAAGACCAATGTACCATCAACAGAACAAAACAGCAGCTTACAGAATGGAATTTCTGACCAGAACACTCTTAGTACAGTCACTAAAATCAATGATTAATAAATGGGATCTCATGTGACTGGGAAGCTTATGCATAACAAATGAGGCTATAGTTCAGACAAGTGACAAATTATAGAATAGAAAAATTTTTACTAACTATATATCCAATGGAGAGCTAATATCCAAAATATAAACAGGGCAAAATTAATCAATAACTAGATATTAATAAAAGAAATAACAAAATTAAAAATGGGATAAAGATCTAAACAGAGAATTCCAAAAGAGACACCACAAATGACTGAGAAACCTGTAAATAAAGATCAAACATCCTCAGTTGTCAAGGAAAAATGCACATTAAAAAATAATTTGAGATTTTTATCCTATACCCATCAGTATGGCTAATTTAAATAAAAACAAGTGATAGCTCATGCTGTTAAGAATGTAGAGTATGGGGAACACTGATCTCTTGTGGGTGGTAGTGCAAATATTACCAACATACAATAGAAATTAGTGTGGTGGCTACTTAAGACATTGGGAAACATCTACCGCAATAGCCAGTTATATCTGTTATGGGCATACACCCTTGTTTCTATTTATTTATTTTTACATATATACTATTTTTTTTTACCTTAATGGTACTCTGCATATATATTCTGATTTCCAGTTTATTATTTTTATGGAATTTCTGAGTGAGTAAAAGAATAAGCCTCTACATCTATATCTTTTTCATGTGTCTTATCTTGAGATCTTTTAATTCTTTTTTTCCCTTTGATCCTATTCCAATATATTACTTATCACTGTGTTTAGATTATTTCATTTTATTTTATTAGTGTTCTTATAAGTCTGTTTCCTTTAACTCTGCTCTTATACATTACATCACAAGAACACTTTCCTTCTTTCCACTCCTTCCTTTCTACACCTTCCTTTCCACCAGATTCACTCTTACTGTTTCCCTTCAAATAGAAGAGCATGTCTTTCAGGGATATCCATGGAACATTTCCTCTCGTTACAATAAAACTAGGTGCAAACCCTCATATCAAGGCTGAATGAGGGAAGCCAGTAGGAGAAAAGAGTCTCAGGAACAGGTTAAAGAGTTAGCCACACCATGGACCACTACCGAGAGTCCCAGAAGAATACCAAGATACAAAACCATCAGGTATATTCAGAGGACTTAGCCTAGAACCATAGACAGTCCATGTTTGTCTAGAAGCATGTTTTCTAATTAGAGACTGAAAAAGGAAGACTCCCTAGAGGAAGGGAGTGGGGAAGAGCTCTGAACAGAGGGAGGGAAAACAGTAATCAGAAAATATGTAAGAAAGACATCTATTTTCAATACATAAAAAAGGAACTTTATCTGTACTATATGTAATTACTGTCATTTCAACACATTAAGATTCAATTCTAAGGGTTATTTTGAAGTCTATAATACATTTTAGTAAGCATGTTTCAACACTAGATTCTCGTTTCTCCAAGATTCTAGTCATATTACACATAATAGTTGTAATAGTAGAATATGTCTTCACATGCAATCAATAAACAAATATATAAATAAATAAATGTGTCATGTATGTAAAATCATATTAGCTGAGACTCAATGTACTAATGTGGAATAGAAGTATATTAAGGAAATTACTTTAAGTGTTAAGCTATTTCAATTTGAAACTCCCTCTGTGTATCTATATGAAAAATCTTGAGTTTTTATTGAGAAATATCAGTCAAATTTGATTGTTTTAATTAACAATCAAAAATTAACAGTTTTAATTAATAGTAAAGGTATGAACATTTAGAAAACTTTTATCCAAAACTGTGAGACACTGAGCACAAATACTTTTAGACCATGAAGAATTGTGAATAACTTCAGAAACTGGATGTAAAATCTTCCATTTTAATAAAAATAAATTTATCAGTGCATAATCATGATTAACCTATAATTTTTGTTGACATTTTTCACACAGGTACACAGATATCCACTTTTACTATGAATTACATAAAAGACCCTTGATTTCATGCTGACTTTCTTTGGAGGACAGCAGAAGTTATTACACATAGTTATGATAACCATAGATTCTCAACACCGGTGTTAATATGTTAATGTATGAGTTTTGTGAAAATTTACACTTTGGCAATTATGTGTTGTTATTGACTATAACTAAGTAGAAGTTATATTGATATTTAGTTTAAAATCATTGTACTTCCATTTCAGATTCTTTACTTTTAAGTCTACTGTTTTAATGGAGTGTATTAACTTCTATTCAAAATTAGTGTTTTCTTTAATTTTATTGTGTGGGTCTTATTTTTGATAAAACAAATAAATATGATATTGGAATTGATATTATAATACATTTTACCCATAAAACAATACTAAAAGTTTTATCTAATCAGACTCATGACTTATTTTAATATATATGTAGAATTAAAATTTAAATTTATAAAATTGATTTATTTTGATAAGTACCCTTTTAGTTTATATTTGGTAAGCAAGAAAATAAATAGGAATATTTAGTTGGGGTTAGATTGGGTAATAGCAAGATATGGGTTCAAATGAAAAGAGAAACTGGAAACACACAGAAGTTCAATATAAAGAGGGAGAAAGAAGGACAAATCACACTCAGGATACTTGAAAAAGCCTTGAAGAATCGTTTTATTCTATATATCCCTAAGCTGTCACAATTATATAATTGGCCTGAAAATGATGTCTACAAAAACCATAGACTTTATCACAAAATTCCCAGACAGGGTTGTCCAAAAGCCTCCTAAAACAATATAGGGTATTACTGTTGCCCTTGATGGTGTCTCAAAAGTTATCAGTAAGTGCTCATTGCTGACAATACGCCCACAGATTTCAGAAGATTCAATCTGGATAAAGCCTCAGTTTCTTCCATTTGAGAACTAACTCTCTTAGTACAAGAAAGCCCAATGCAAGCTACCCTGGAAGAAAACACTCACTAGTAGTACTAATCAGATACGCTATCTATTATCAACAACAATGACCAGTGTGGCAGATATGTGTAAAGGTACAATAATGGTCTGCATAAACTGGCTGTAACAAACAACTGTCTAATTAGACTTCAGGCCTATTCATCAGGAAAAAAAAACATGCTTGCTACTGTAAACTTTGCCAAATACAAAGGATAATGTGGTCGAGGATTTTAGGAGATTATTTTTTACTACCACTTCACTAGGTCAGACTAATTCCTGACTGTATTATGAAGCTTATTCTTATTCCTACAAAGAATTGCTGTTTTCAGTGCATATCAGAAAATCTTTCTGTCCTCAGAAAACATAGAAAGTGACAGAGAACAACTCAACACAATACAGACAGCAAATAATCATGGAGAGCCCAGGAACAACAGATGCATTTACAGCACAACTTCTGTACCCAACACTCAGAGAACATTATAGAAGAGGCTGAAGAAAGATAGTAAAATTATAAGAACAAGAAATCTGTTATAAAGTTGTTTCCCTGAGAAATGACAGAGAAACTACGCTCATGATACTTCAACAATATGGCGGCCTAGACAAGACCTGAGCAAGGCCAACACCAATAGTCTTGGTAACATAGGAGAAATTCTCATAGTCTCTCCCTCAGACAAAGAACAAAAGAACTAAAAATTAAGAATAATTTCAAAGAAACAGTTATTCCTTCCTAGATAAAAGCTTCCTAATTGTCTAATAAAAGATCATCCATGAAAGAATACATGCATGAACTAAAATGCACAGACTGAGGAGGTGCAGGTTGAATTCACACTTTTATACATCTTGTGTGTGCTCATATGTATGCATTCATATACAAATGAATATAACAATAACAACAATAAAAAAGAGTCAATGAATTTGAGAGTGTGAGATGGTAGTATATCACAGGGATTAAAGAGAGGAGATATGAGCATGGTTAGAAAGAGAAAAGGAGGGGACAGAAGCAATGCAATTATATTTTAATTAAATTTTTAATGAATGAGATTCTATGCTGTTCCTCATCCTCAGGGGTACTTTGTTTTATCAGTTCCCTAGTTTTGTTCCCTTTAATAAATGTGAAGTAATTTTTACATGTTAAAACATACTAAAAAGTATTGTTACAAAAACATATTAGATGAATCTTAACTATATATACATATACATATATATACATATATACATATGTGTATATATATATATATATAATTTTTATTCTAGGATTTTATAAACTAAAAAACACATGCAAAGGGGATCACCTTTTCTTAATATATTTTAATGTAATCTTTCATTAATGTAATGTTATACCATTTTCCAAGTTTTCATTTCTTGGCATATACGGTATGAAGTACTAATATTTAAACTTTATCTAGTGCTAGAGACTGATTCCATGTATATGATTGATTCTTTTAAAATCTGGCGAGTGACTTTGATGAATTCTTTTTTGGTTTTGCCTCAACTTTGCAATGCTGTCAATGTCCCTGGTATTTAACTCTCAGTTTTGAGTACAGAACAACATAAAGCATTGTCAAATATTGTATTTGTAAAAACTATAGGCTATTGCTGAGAATGGTGAGAATTATTTCTCTGCAGGTGTCTTAACAAGTACAGATGGTACAATCTATTCCCTGTTACTTACCACTTTATTTCAAGAGAAACATGCAATAGTAAAGTTTGCACCTTAAAAAGCACCCCCAGGAATTTAGATAAACTACAACAGCTTGAGGGGATAGATTATTGAATGTCTTTTCACACAATATTAAAACAGGAGAGAGAGCTTCAGTAACCCAGCAGTAAACAGTCTTGGTATCATAATGGAACACCTTTTTGCAGCTGTTTCTCCTTTGTTTCTAAAATCCAAAAGGAAATGGGAAGAGAAGAACAAGAGGCAAGTGTGTGGGTGACATCAGAGAATTACTGTGAGCTGCCTAGAAAGCAGCATACCTGCTCCATTGCTTTAAGTGGAAGCAAATGTGACCTTGGATTTGAGATTTCTTCCTGGGAAACTAATTTCTCCTGTGCCCTGTCTGTTTTCTTGATATTATCCTTTATACGTTCTCTTTACCCACTACATTCACCTACAATGTAATTTCATTATTTCTTGTCCTGTAGATGGATCTCAGTGAGTCTCAATGACATTCGCTGAATTGTACAAACTTGTTGATAGCAAAGTCAGGGTCAGGTCAATCAGTCATTTTTGACTTCGTCTGACTCTAGTCTGGGGAGACTAGAACAGAGGAAGAATTAATTTAATAGGAGAAAAAAAAACAAACAAAAACAAAAGAAGCAAAGCACTACAGTAAGATGGCTCAAGCCCTCTTCTCCTTTAAGTGAACCTTACAATTATCTCAACTAATTACATTTAGAACATTTTAGAACAGCAAACTACTTCTTTTTCTTTTACATTTTCTTTTCCAGTTCTTGAGTAAGTACTTGTTTTGTCTTCAATGTGATCCTGGCCTCTTCTTTGAACTTGGTTCTTTATAACATTAGCTGCTAGAAACTCAGCATAGAAAGTGCTTATCAAGCCTCCATTCTCATTTCTTTAAAAACAAGTTTGAACCAAACTAGCATTAGTATGAAATTATGTGCACAATAATCTCCACAATGCCAGAAAATAGAGCATTCTCCATAAAAATATAGATATACTACAGAATACTTCACTGGAGTTTGCTCTGCATAAAGCAAAGAAGGAATTCAGTTTAGAAATATTATAAGATAATTAATTTTATTTTCTTTATAAGACCAAGGAACTAGCTCTATTAAATGACCTTAATTATTTTACTTAATAGACATTCACTGGATTCTAATTTTCATGATACATTAGGAAAAGTGTAAAATGATAAATCCTTACCTAAAAGGAAGTTACATGTTAGTGATTGTGGTTTGATATTAATGAGTACTAAACTTTATTAAACGAATGTGTTTTATCACTTTGGGAGAGAATACTCAGTTTCCACAAATGACTCTTACTAAAAGTTAAATTTGCAATGTTATAGGATATTCCACTCTTCCTTCAGAAGATGTTAAATACATTTAAGATGACTTTAATTGGGAAGGAGGACGTAAATGACTCGACTCAGTGGTCTTCTGTGATTACAGTTCCCTTTTGTGATTCCTTCTCCCACCCACTGAGGTCACTTAGCCATCAAAATCAGCTTGGATCACCTGGACAGCTTGAGCAATGGCCATTCCATCACATTTTCAAAATTGCTTAAAACATAGCAATCATTTAAATGGACACTTTGCCCAAAGAATAATTTAATGCATTACAAAAACAGAATAGGCATTAAGAAGGAAGGTTTGAGTGGTGGTAAGTGGAATGAACATTTTTCCCTCTTGCATTTATGTCCCAAACAAATGCACACTAAACTATCTGACATTTCAGCTTTCAAACTTCAAAATGTATTTCTATTTTTTACTCAAATGTTATTTCAGTGCAAAACAGCAGTGAAGATTTCTAAGTTTTGAAGGTATTCTTTAATGTGGACATCTTGTGATTGATGTGTAGGTAATCATAGTACTTTTACCCAGTACTATTTATCAGAAGTGCCTGGAGTACTTTAAGGTCCTTTATTTTTAACATTATGGGGCAACTGTTGCATTATAATTTTTTTTTAACCTTTGGGTAAATGAAGTGAAGTAGAAAGAAATTTGATCTTTTGGGTTTCTCAGAATGATTAAAAGGCAAACTATAAATAAAAATTATTAGTTACTTATTCGTTTATAATTCAAAAAGGGAGTTAGTCAGGAATATCTATCAATAGAAATGTAAGAATTGGCTCTCAAAGGTTTTGCAAATTGAGTTGTAGAGTATTATTTATTTGGTGACAGTGGGCTGTGAACCTTTTGATTTGGTTTAAGAAGTATTCATAATACAACATATGACCTTTCCTTTCATTCTGTAAAAACATTTTCTATTTAAGGCTAAATAGAAAAGATTATAAAAATTTAAATTAAGTAGGATATTTGAGATGCACAAGCTTCACCTTATTGAAGTAATTTTTGCATAATTTCAGAAGTACATTGTTGAATTTTAAAGTTAATTATTTTGTCCTCATAGAATGGAGATTTTTAACTGAATACAATATAAACCTCTATACCTAAATTTTCTAGAAATCATAAGAAGCTTTAAATTCTTTACTGGAGTTTTAGAATTTATTATTGAAGATTTTCTCCTTTTACAATTATAACAAAAATTAATTTAAGCAATAAAATTCAGCTGGGTAAATGTTTGTCACTAAAGCAGAGTAAATCTGATTAAAGCCAAGGAGTACAAAAGAAGGAAATACCTGGAACAAATTTATTTTTAATATTTGCAGACAGTACTTGTACCAAATTCTACAATATGTGGGCATCATATTGGAATGGATGTGCATAACTGTATAACTGTAATTTCAGCACCTGGGAAGTTCAGACAACAGTGTCTTTGACATTTTGAGGACATGTGGAAATAGGTAAGAAAATTGCCTCAAAATGCCAAATATGTGAAGGAAAATATAAAATATAAAATATAATATACATTTATTTAAAGTCTGGCACCTAATAAATATTAGTTAAATGAAGTCATACATATAATATGATTTCAGGAAAACATCAGTATGTCTCTCTGAAAGTTTATTAACAATTATTACATGGGTAATAGAGAGATGAGTCAGGAGTTAGGAGTACTGGCTGTTCTTCCTGAGGACCAGGGTTCAACGTCGAGCTCTCAGACAATTGTTCACAAGAATTTGTAGTTCCAGTTTCATACTTTGTTCTAAAACACTCTGGAAGACTCCAGAGGCACAAGGCCCACCTATGATACAAAGACATACTACAAAACAAGTAAACATATACTCATAAAACATTTAAAAATTTTTGAATAAGTACAAAGGAGGAGTATAAACAAATTGAAGCCACTGTTCAAATTTTTGAAGAAACATCTTTTTGTTAACCTGTTTATGTTTTTAATGATTTTAGATATTTTAGATATAGAAAAACATATTAAAATATTATAGTTCCTGCTGATGGTGAATGATTAAAACGTCTACTGGAGATTAGGGATCAAATCTAGGTCTAAGAATTATAGCCCTAAATAAGAATGTAAGAAGAGATTTTTATCTTTGGATATAGTGAAATAAGACTGTTTTACTATTTAATATATATAGGAAAAATTGAATTGATAATAATATTTTGCTTTATTCTTTTCTTAAGTACTTACACAGAAATGTATATATTTTTCAGAGTAAAAATTGTAACTCAAATAATAAATTGTTTTAAGTACTAGGTTTTTAAGTGTAAGGGATTGTTTCTCAGTGATTCATCCATTATCTCAGCCTGAAACACAATCCCTAGGATAATTCAGTGGCTTGTATAAATTGCCATCATCTTCAAGTCAATACTAATATTCTAATAAATTTTATTTTATTGCTAACTGGTATTTGAAAATACTGAAAGGTGTAGATATACATCACTAAAATTTTATGTGTCACCCACAATATATGTGGATTGTAAAATAATGAGATAAACAAAATTAATCTGTGACCTTCCTTATATTGATACAAATCAAACAAGTTATTAGATATTTCTATAGAATACAGTTACTATGAAATAATTACATTTCATCATTTATCTTATTCTCATTTTCAGAATTCTAACACTGCTTCCTTTTTTCTTTAAATGCTCCCCACCCCCAGAGAGCATTGGCTGTGAAAATGGTTCTGTATAGTGATGGAAAGTTGGGAATCTAATGACAGTATGTAGAGCTTACCTTTGAAATTTGAACACATTTTCCCTATTGTCCACAAAGTGGATCAGTAATGTTGTAGAATGGCGAGAATCTCTATCAGCATTCAATGAGCTGGCATTTGTAAATTTTGTAGACTCCTATGTTAAAGTATCAGCGCAAAATCAATGTAATATATGTAACATATTTAATGTATATATATATATAAAGTAATTTGGAGTTTCATTTTACAAATTCTTAAAATTGACATGTGTTCTTATTTGTCTTTCTCAGGGTTTCTATTGCTAAGACATTGTTCCATTACCAAATGCAAGTGTGAAAGGAAAGGGTATATATGGCTTATACTTCCAGATCACAATTCGTCACTGAAGGAAGTCAGGACAGGAACCCCAGTAGGTCTGGAACCTAAAGGCAGGAGTTGATGCAGGAGTACATGGAAGGTGTGGCTTACTGGCTTGCTTCCCATCGCTTGCTAATATGTAGAAGTCAGGACCATCATCCCAGAGATGGAAGTACCTACCATGGGCTGAGCCCTCCATCATTGATCATTGAGAAAATGCCTTACAGTTAGATCTCATGGAGTAATTTTCTCAACTGAATTTCCATCCTCTCTCATGAATCTAACTATGTCAAGTAAACACACAAAAAAGAAAGTACACTATTTGAGGAAAACAAATTTAAATTTTAAAGGAGATGAAATAACTAAAGTAGACATATGCTTCTAAATATTACAGTACATTCTCAATAAAGATTCTCCTCCTCCATCTCTTCCCAGCTATTCTCCAATATTATTCACATTCAGCACCCACCTGTCTCCCAAAAACAGACCACTAAACAAATAAGCCAAAATTTGAAAAATAAAAAAACCAACAAATAAGAAAGAGAAAGAAAAAGGTGAGAAACACACACACATATACATTTACACACACATACACACAAACACACACAAATCCAAAAAAAAACATAAAATTGTATAATAGATACTAGATAAACCATAATAGATAAGCAAAAGTCTAGTAAAGTTAAAGAAAATTGCCCAAAGAATTGCAAGCAAATTTTCCCAAACAGCATTGGGTTTATTTTGTGTTGATTTTCTCCTCCTGGGCATGAGCCCCTAAGGTGTGGATTGTATACCCATCAAGCATATTTGCGTTTTTTCTTTTCATTATTATCATCATCATCATCATCATCATCATCATCATCATCATCATTATCATTATTTAATCTTTTTTTACCGTCCATTTTTTTTTATTCCCCTCCTGGTCTGCCTTCTGACTATTCCCCATCCCATACCTCCCTCCCCGTCTCCAAGAGGATATCCCCACTCACCATCCCACCCAACCACACCTCTCCACTCCCTGTGGCCTCAAGTATCTCAAGAGTTAGGTGCATCTGCTTTCACTGAATCCAGACCTGGCAGTCCTCTGCTGAATATGTGTTGGGACCCTCCCTTCAGTTGGTGTATATTGCCAGGTTGTTGGCTCAGTGTCTGAGATATCTTGGGAGTCCAGGTTTACTGAGACTGCTGGTCTTCCTATGAAGTCACCCTCTTCCTCAGTTTCTTCAAGCTTTTCCCCAATTCAACCACAGAGGTCCCTGGCTTCTATCCATTGGCCGGGTGTAAGTATCTGCATCTGACTCAGAGCTGCTTGTTGGTCCTTTCAGAGAGCAGCCATGCGAGGCTCCTGTTATGCATAATCTTTAAAGAAATTATAAAAAGAAATCCTGTTATATTGAACAGACTATATATAGAAGTTTAGGCAAATTATTATTAGGAGTTCAGCCCAACATTTTGTGTTATATTATTTTTTCATTTTATATGTGTATGTATGAATGTATGTCTGTGTGTGTGTGTTTGTGTGTGTGTATGTGTGTGTCTGTGCACTCACAAGTGCCTTTGTGAGTACATATATAGGTACATATATTGGAAATCCATATATGCAGTGCTTTCAGCGCCCTGAAGAGTGAACCACATTTTCTGAAGTAGAATGAAATTTGGATGTGAGCCTCCTGATCTGAGTGCTCAGAATCAAATTCCAAACCTCTGTAAGGGTAAAGAATACTCTCAACCACTGAGCTCAAGGCACACTTGGTGATCTTAATTAGAACATAAATATTTTTCAGTATAATAGCAATGCAATGGTTTCCAAGAAACAATTTTTTATTAGAAATATTCTTTATTTACATTTCAAATCATTTCCCATTTCTTGAATCAAATCTCTCCGAAAGTCCTATAAGCCCTCTTCCCACCCCTGTTCCCCAATCCACCCCATTCCACTTCCTGTCCTGGTGCTATGCTGCACTGAGACTTTCCGGGACCAGGGGACTCTCCTTCTTTCTTCTTGGGCATCATTTCATATGTGAGTTGTTTCTTGGGTATTCCAGGCTTCTGGGCTAATATCTGCTCAACAGTGAGTGAATACCATGTGTGTTCTTTTGGGATTGGGTCACCTCACTCAGGATGAAATTCTCCAGTTCCACCCAATTGCCTAAGACTTTGATGAATTCATTGTTTTTAATAGCGGAGTAATATTCTTTAGTGTAAATATAGCACATTTTCTCTATCCATTCCTCCATTGAGGGACATGTGGGCTCATTCCTGCTTCTGGTTATTTTAAATAGGGCTGACATGAACATAGTGGAACATGTATCCTTATTACATGATGGGCAATCCTCTGGATATATGACAAGGAGTGATATACCAGGTTGCTCTGGTAGTATTATACCCATTTTTCTGAGGAACCACAAGACTGATTTTCAGAGTGGTTGTACCAGCTTGCAACCCTACCAGCAGTGGAGGAGTGTTCCTCTTTCTCCACATCCTCGCCAGCACCAGTTTTCTCCTGAGTTTTTGATCTTAGTCATTCTGACAGGTGTGAAGTGAAATCTCAGGGTTGTTTTGATATGCATTTCCATGAATGTTGAACATTTCTTTAGGTGCTTCTCAGTATTTCAAAATTCTTCAGGTGAAAAATTTTTGTTTAGCCCTGTACCCTATTTTTATTAGGGTTATTTGGCTCTCTGGAGTCTACCTTCTTTGTATATCTCAGATATTAACCCTCTGACAGATGTAGGATTGGTAAAGATCTTTTCCCAATTTGTTGGTTGCCTTTTTGTCCTTTTGACAATGTCCTTTGTCTTACAGAAACTTTTCAATTTTATGAGGTCCCATTTGTCAATTCTTGATCTTAGAGCATACATTATTGGTGTTCTGTTCAGGAAATTTTCCCCAGTGCCCATGTCTTCAAGAGTCTTCCCCAGTTTCTCTTCTATTAGTTTCAGTGTGTCTGGTTTTTTGTGAAGGTCTTTGATCCACTTTTGAGCTTAATACAAGGAGATAAGAATGGATTGATTTGCATTCTTCTGTATGCTCACCTCCAGTTGAACCAACACCATTTGTTGAAAAGGCTATCTTTTCTCCACTGGATGGTTATAGCTCCTTTGTCAAAGATCAAGTGACCATAGGTGTGTGGGTTCATTTCTGGGTCTTCAGTTCTATTCCATTGATTACTTGCCTGTCAATGTACCTATACCATGCAGATTTTAACACTATTGCTCTATACTACTGCTTGAGGTCCAGGATACTGATTGCCCCAGAAGTTCTTTTACTGTTGAGAATAGTTTTAGCTATCCTGGGTTTTTGTTTTTCTGCATGAATTTTAGAATTGCTCTTTCTAACTCTATAAAGAATTGAATTGGAATTTTGATGGGGATTGCATTGAACCTGTATATTGCTTTGGGCAAGATGGCCATTTTTACTATATTTACCCTCCAATCCAAGGGCATGAAATATTTTTCCATCTTCTGAGGTCATCTTCGATTTCGTTCTTCAAATTTTGAAGTTCCTGTCATACAGATCTTTCACTTGTTTGGTTACAATCACACCAAGATACTTTATATTGTTTGTAGCTATTGTGAAGGATGTCATTTCCCTAATTTCTTTCTCAGCCTGTTTATCCTTTGAATATATAAAGGCTACTGATTTCCTTGAGTTAATTTTATATCCAGCAACTGTGCTGAAGCTGTAGAAGTTCTCTGGTGGAGTTTATTTTTTGAGGGGGAGGGTCACTTAAGTATACAATCATATCATCTACAAATAGTGATAATTTGACTTCTTCCTTTCCAATTTGTACCCTTTTGACATCCTTATGTTGTTTTAATTGCTCTACCTAGAACTTCAAGTACTATATAGAAAAGATATGTAGAGAAGGGATCTCTTTTTCTAGTCCCTGATTTTAGTGGCATTGCTTCATATTTCTCTCCACTTAGTTTTATGTGGGCTACTGTTTTGCTGTATATTGCTTTTATTATGTTTAGGTATGGGCCTCAAATTCCTTCCTATAAGACTTTTAATATGAAAGGATGCTGAATTTTGTCAAATGTTTTTTTAGCATCTAATGAATTGACCATGTGTTTTTTTTTCTTGAGTTTGTTTATGTAGCACAGTAGATTGATGGATTTCCATATTTTAAATCATCTCTTCATCCCTGGGAGGAAGCCTACTTGATCATGATGAACACATTTGGATGTGTTCTTCGTATTCATATGGGAAGTTGGTCTACAGTTCTTTTTTGTTGAATCTTTGTGTGGTTTTGATATCAGCGAAATTGTGGCTTTATAGAATGAGTTGGGTTGTGTTCCTTCTGTTGCTATTTTGTGAAATAGTTTGAAGATTATTGGTGTTAGGTCTTCTTTGAAGGTCTGATAGAATTCTGCACTAAAACCAGCTGGTCCTGTGCTTTCTTTGGTTAGGAGACTGTCAATGATCACTTTATTTCTTTAGGAGTTATGGGACTGTTTAGATGGTCTATCTGATCCTGATTAAACCTTGGTAGTTGGCATCTGTCTAGGAAAATGTCCATTTCATCCAGATTTTCCAGTTGTGTTGAGTATAGGCTTTTGAAATAGGATATGATAATTTTTTTTTAATTTCCTCAGTTTCTGTTGTTATTTCTCCCTTTTCATTTCTGATTTTGTTAATTTGGATACTGTCTCAGTGCCCTCTGATTAGTCTGGCTAAAGGTTTATCTATCTTGTTGATTGTCTCAAAGAACCAGCTCCTGCTTTTTTTTTTAATTCTTTTTATAGTTCTTTTTGTTTCAACTTGGTTGATTTCAGCCATGAGTTTGTTGATTTTCTGCCTTCTACTCCTCTTCGATGTATTAGCTTCTTTCTGTTTTAAAGCTTTCAGGTATGCTGTTAAGCTGCTGGTGTGTTCTCTCTCCAGTGTCTTTTTGGAGGCACTCAGAGCTATGAGTTTTCCTCTTAACACTGCTTTCATTGTGTCCCATAAAATTGGGCATGTTGTGCTTTCATTTTCATTAAATTCTAAAGAGGTTTTGATTTCTTTCCTTATTTCTTCCTTGACCAAGGTATCATTGAGTAGAGCACTGGTCAGCTTTCTTGTGTATGTGGGCTTTCTGTTGTTTTTGTTGCTATTGAAGACCAGCCTTACTCCATGCTGATCTGATAGGAGGCATGTAATTACTCCTATCTTGTTATATCTGTTGAGGTCTGTTTTATGACCAATTATATCATCAGTTTTGGAGAAGGTACTATGAGGTGCTAAGAAGAAGTAATATTCTTTTGATTTAGGATAAAATGTTGTATAACTATCTATTATATTCATTTGGTCCAAAACATCTGTTACTTTCACTCTGTTTCTGTTTAGTTTGTGTTCCCCTGATCTATCCATTGAAGAGAGTGGGGTGCTGAAGTCAACATTGTGTGGGATGCGATATGTGCTTTAAGATATAATAAAGTTTCATTTATGAATGGGGGTGCTCTTGTATTTGGAGCATAGATGTTCAGAATTGAGAATTCTTCCTGATAGATTTTTCCTTTGATGAGTATAAAATATCCTTCTGTGTCGTTTTTGATGACTTTTGAATGAAAGTCTATTTTATTGGATACTAGAATGACTACTCCAGCTTGTTTTCTGGGACCATTTGCTTAGAAAACTATTTTCCAGCATTTTACTCTGAGGCAGTATTTGTCTTTGACACTGAGATTCATTTCTTGTATGCAGCAAAATGTTGGGTCTTATTTACATATCTAGTCTGTTAGTCTATGTCTTTTATAGGGGAATTGAGTCCACTGGTGTTAAGAGATATTAAGGAATAGTGATTGTTGCTTCCTGCTATTTTTGATGTAATTTCTATGTTTGTGTGGTAATCTTCTTTTGGTTTTGTTAAAAGAAGATTAATTTCTTGCTTTTCTAGTGTGTAGTTTTCCTCCTTTTGTTGTTTTCCACTCATCATTTGAAGGGCTGGATTTGTTGATAGATACTGTGTAAATTTGTTTTTGTCATGAAATACCTTTGTTTCAAATCTCTCAATTACCATTTATGGTAATTGAGAGATTTGCTGGATATAGCAGTCTAGGTTGGCATTTTTGTTCCCTTAGGATTTGCATGATATTTGCCCAGGCTCTTCTGGCTTTCATAGTCTCTGGTGAGAAGTCCAGTATAATTCTAATAGATCTACATTTATATGTTACTTGACCCTTTTCCCTTACTGCTTTTAATATTCTTTCTTTGATTAGTACATTTGGTGTTTTAATTATTATGTGACGGGAAGAATTTCTTTTCTGGTCAAATCTATTTGGAGTTCTATAGGTTTCTTGAATGTTCATGGGCATTTCTTTCTTTAGGTTTTCTATAATTTTGTTGAAGACATTTACTGGTCCTTTAAGTTGGAAATCTCCACTCTCTTATAGGAGTGAATTACAGAATTATACCTATAATCCTTAGGTTTGGGTTTCTTATTTTGTCCTGGATTTCCTGGATGTTTTGGGTCAGGAGCTTTTTGCATTTTTCATTTTCTTTGACTGTTCTATCAATGCTTTCTATGGTATCTTCTGCATCTGAGATTCTCTCTTCTATCTCTTATATTCTATTGCTGATGCTTGGATCCATGATTCCTGACTTCTTTCCTAGGTTTTCTATGCCCTGAGTTGTTTCTCCTTGTGATTTCATTAATGTTTCTACCTCCATCTTTAGATCCTGGATGGCTCTGTTCAATTTCTCCACCTGTTGTGTTGTGTTTTCCCTTAGTTCTTCAGGGTCTTCTCCCGGTTTACTTGTGTTCTCCTGTATTTCCTTAAGGGAGTTATTTATGTCCTTCTTGAAGCCCTCCGTGAAGCCCTGCATCAGCATCATGACCTGTGATTTTAAATCCAAATCTTGCTTTCCTGGTGTGTTGTGGTATCCAGTACTTGCTGTTGTGAGAGAATTGGGTTCAGATGGTGCCATTTTGCCTTGATTTGTCAGCAATGTTCCTATGTTTGCCTTTACCATCTCTGGTGTTAGTTGTTCCTGCTGTCACTGGCTGGGGCTTGCCCCTCCTGCGTGCCTGCAAGCCTATCTCAGCAACCCTGGATGACCTGCTTTCCGCTGGCACAGATTGCTGTGGTGCTCCTGAGTGTTTGGGTGCAGGTGGAGTCCTTGTAGGGTATGTCCCAAATGATCCTCTACTCTGGTAATTCCTGACTACTATTCTGCTCCTTTACACAATTACTGAAGCACAGATGGTGGGGCCTCACCTTCAAGAGTGGGACCCCCTCTACCCACCTCCCTGCAGGGCATATGACTCCTGTCAGGGTAGGTGCCCAGCTGGCTGACTGTGTTGCTGCTGAGCTCCTGGGTATAGTCTGAGTCCTGGCGGGGTGTGTCCCAAGTGATCCTCTACTCTGGAGATCCCTGTCTACCAGTCTGCCCCTCCACACAATCACAGGAGCAAAACTGGCAGCATCTCACCTCTACATGTGCGACTCCCTCTAACTGTGTCCCTGTAGGGAGGATGACCCCCAGAAGGGTTGGTGCCCAGCTGGCTGGCTATGGCACTGCAGAGCTCCTGGGGGCAGGTGGAGTCCTGGTGGGCATGTCCCAAGTGATCCTCTACTCTAGTGATCCCTGCCTACCAATTTATTACCCAGTCACAGGAGCAAAGAGGGCAGTTGAGACCCACTCTCTTATATTTGTATTTGGGTATGTAGCTCTGTGGCCCTGATCAACTCTGGATACAGGCTGTGCTGGCTGTCCCCACTGTGCAGCTGGGTGTATAGCTGGCTTCCTGAGCCACTTGGAGATGGTGCACTGTGGCAGAGGATGTTCCTGTTCTGGAGGCAGAAACTGGAAGACTCCTGCCAGAGGCCTTTGGACAGAATCCTCCTATCTGCAGGTCCGGTCTCACCTGTGCAGACTGCCTCCTCCTTGCTGGCTGCTGGGTTGATTCCATGAAACCATTCTTAATCAATTTCTGACAGACAAAAATTCTAAATTAGCACAAAATTTGTCAAGATTATTTAAATATGATATCATATATGTGCATGTTCATATATAGAATAGAGATAGATCTTTAAGAATATTCTGGGACCCACATGTTGACTAAGCTACACATCTGCTACATATGTCCAGAGGGCCTAGGTCCAGACTATATGTGCTATTTCATTTTGTTTCCAAAGTATCCCTCTTCTTTGGCTTAATACAATTGTAAAATATATGTCAGGTAAATATCTAAATAAGACAAGGATTTAAACCTGTTGAGAGGGGAGATGTAAAAATCTAGCAAATATCATAATTTCATAACATTTTACTTGGTTGCTTAGTATGAGATATTCTGTTTTCATTGTCAAATTAGTGATTTTAGGATGCGGCGTAATAGTACATGGTCATTACAGTCTTTCATACTAATTCACTATTTTGAAAATAACGCGAATACTAAGTGGCTGCTCTATTAAATAAACTCATTTAATTAGAATATTTCTTTGAATAATTCATGTAGACTTTAATAGTGATTGGCTATAGTGCACAAATATTAACTGAGTTGAACCAGCCAGCCAGAATTCAAAACGAGCTAGAAAGTGTGAGTTTATTCACCAGTCAGCAACCAAAATGCAAATTGCATTGATGAAGAAAGGTTACTTTTGCAATTCTTATCTTAAAAAAATTATAATGCTTAATTGTCTTACAGGAAGAAACAAAAGTAAACATACACTATAATAAATAAGCATATGAATGATTTTTAGCATTCCCCCATGAATTGCACAATTTCTGGTATACCACCTACCTTTGAAGAACAAGTTAAGATAGTTTGTAAAGTGCTTTAGATATAGTATTGCAAAGTTGTTAATTAGATTTTTAAAAGCTACAATGTTGTTTTAGCAATTATTATTGAAACATCCTATTGTGATCCACTGAAAGAAATTAATTATACACTATTAGGTATGTATTATATGCATAATTTCAGGGAAGAGACAAATTACATGATTTAATGGTTCAATGAACACCTATTCATAGTAGTTTTGACTTTTTATGGAAAAGATAGACAAATAGCAGAAAACTGTACATTGTAAAATTTTAAACTACCTACTGATTACCAGAATCAATGATGAGACATACTGCAAGAATTCAATTATTTGGACGACAGAAAATTTGACAGAAGACAGGAAAATAATTTTTGGTTTCTCCATTGAATGATTTTGAAAGATGAAAACTGAGAGACCAGTCCTTTCAAACCAAAACTCCTGAACCAAAACATTGAAGGGGGAAATGGCTCTAGAAAGAACCTTATAGTACAAGAAAACCTGCATGAAGAAAATTATTGTGAGGCTCTTAAAGATACAGGTCTATATTTTTTGAGATATATGTAGTCAGTTCTGAGAGCTCAAAATCATAGTGCATACATGTGTGCACGGCAAAGTGTGACTATAAGTTCATACTGTGTTAAGACAAGTTGGTGCACCAAAGATGCTGCATTATTAGCACCATTATATCCTACTTTGACTCATTCTGAAAAATCACTAAAATTCACAAACTTTGTGCATGAATTGAAATTTAGTTCATTATTAAAACAATCACTATCAGTGTATAGAAATGTAAGCATAGTAGATAATGTATACTACTCTACAATATATAAATTTGTTCTCTTGTTACCCAAAGCTTCTTAAATACTTACTATGCAAATCAGAACATGCCAGCACATATCAGGTCAACTTTCTGCTGATTTATGTTGATTTTTATAGTATTTTCACAATGCAAATCTAAATTTTCACAGCTCAGTCATCAAAATGTATACCCCTTTTTATCATTTCTTTTCTATCTTACAACATTATTCTACTTTTTATCTGGAAATGCTTTCTATTATTCTCTTTAATTCCAAAAAGTTGTCTTGATTCTTTTCTTTCTCCATTTCAATTAACTCATAACACATTGCTGGAGTGTGTTATTTTCACAGAAAGTGCATGGCCCAACCTGACTATGTGTAAATGCATATTTTTCTGGTGTAGAGGCCAAAGTCAAACATCAGATGGTATTGCTTAGATTTAGCCTTCTTGTTTTGAGACGCTATCTCTCATAGACCTTTTTGCTGCCAGCTTTAACCGTCATGCCACGTGTTTGTTTAAAAATGGCGACTACCCTAAACTACCAGCTTTAACCTAACTTTTGTTAATAACATTATACCTTTTAAATCATGTCCAGTGACTTAAGCCAATACTCTATAGTCAAGACATGCAAAATATACCTTTAAATCCATTTATAAACAAGAACAAAGCATGAGTGGCGTTAGGCCACGTGTAGTTAGTTAAGATAGCTCTAACACTGAATCACCAGTTTTAAACTAACCTTTTCTTAATAACACTATACCTTTTACATAATAACCAATTAATTTATAACTCTTTAGTCAAGAAATGTAAAGCCTTATATCATTAAAACCAATTAGAAACAAGTATAAAGCGACTACATGAATTTCACAAGCCAAACCAAGGTCTTCTCAAATCTTGAGGTTTCTGGGCTTTTAAGAGCGGCTTTTTCCCCAGCCATGCTTGCCTCTTGGGTGAGTGAGCTACGCTGCTGCGGCGCGCCTTTAAATCAATCTCTACACAAACTGTGGCTGGCTCAAGAGGTTGCCAGCAGATGAAATCCTTACCAATTTTTCTTTTTAACATGAAACAGTCATTCACACAAAGACACAGAGAGGACATAAACATACACATAGACAGTCGGTGCACCGGGACAAACACGGAAAGATACACAGAAAGTTAAGGGTGCTTGTTAAGCAATTGCATCCATTTTCCTCTTTAAACAGCTCTTAGAGGCTGTGGAGATATGCCTATTTTTAAAAACCCCTTTCTTTTCGCCGAAATCAGCTCTTACGAGCTTTGGGCAAATGCCTACCAAATTCCTTCCCCATATTTCCCTATCTTTTCAACCCAAGCAGTCCCTGTGCCGGGTCCGCACAGTTTGCTTGAAAAACTGTATCCCTTCCTGCACTCACAACAATAGACACGAATTCACTAGCGCTAGTTTTGACCTCTATGTTGCTTACCATGCGGATACTACTTCTTACCACCTTTTCTGCGAAGCTTCGCTGGATAGGGCTACCTCAGGAAATTCTCTCGTACCAGGTCGCCCCACGTTCAGGCGCCAATTATGTAGCTGCCCGCAGCCACATGTAAACCGGGTTACCTGTTGAGAGAATTTTGGGGTTATAGGGAAGAGGGGCGAAAAGAAAGCGCGGCTAAGTCAATGTTCACTGATCAAAGCCGTAAACTTTAATCGCGCCAGACCTTTTAACAGTTTGGGCAAACCCTTCCCCCCAGACTCCAGGCTGAGTTCCGGTGGAAGTTGTCTAGCTTCTCTTGGAGGTCTTCGTCTTGACTGCTCCGGCAGCTGGGTGGGTCACCTGTTTAATTCAGGAAATCCTATACCTGGAGGAACAATGAACTTAACCTTTACTACGAGCGCTCCACCCTAGGTGGAGCAGGATCCTGGCTTTCTGGGAGAAGTTAACCTTGACCAAAGTCAAACTCTGACCAAGTGCAAGACTGCCCCAATATGGCTCTGTACAGACCTAACCCTCAGTAATTAGGCTAGTGAACTATATTTGTTTTCCCAGTGTTGGGGTTAAAAGTGAACACCACCATGTTAGACATTTAGTTATGAGTCTCAGCATTAAACTGGGGTCCACAAAAATGCATTACAAGCTTTTTCCTGTAGAATTATCAGTTCAATCCTTTATTTTTTGTAAGGGCAATTCATGAAATTTTAGCTCAATCTCATAAAAATTTGGTGAAGGGTCAGTTTGTTTTTAATCTTAAAATCTAATCAAATAATGAGTCATTTAGTCATACAGAGTTTCTGTTTGTATCTCTGAAGTTGTTTGGGAGTCTAATAACCTGTAAATACAGAGTTAGCCAATTTCCTATATGAGCATATGTAATGCTTTTCAAATGAAGACAGGTATAAAAATGTAGATTAATTGATAGATAAAGCTTTCTCTCTGACTTCAGCCTGGAAAATGCAACCTCTTATTATTAATACATTTAAATGAAAACTTTAGCCACATTGGGTCTTGAGTATGGTAATTTCAGAATAGAATATAAAGAAACTTCTCTCTTGTTAGCTACAGATGTTATGATTTTTTGGCATACATATTTATTTGAGCTAATTTATTGGGTTTCATAAATGATTGCTATAGAGAGATAGACAGATAGATAGATGATAGATTCATAAATGATAGAAAGATAGACAGACATATAGATTAAAATTTTGCCTACACTATATTTACTTCCCTTCTTTTGTTTAAATAAACTCTTGAACAATTGCTGTTGCTGTTTCATATTGTTCAGAATATTTGCTTTATATATTTCCTCTTCTAGAATGATGTTTTACTTCAAATCTCAGTTACATTTGATATTTATTCTGTCCAAGCATCTATTTTCAAGATTATAAATGTTACCTAGAATATTTTAGGTTGAAATGAAAAATAACCTCCATTTGTTACTCCCAAGGGCATGAAATCATCAATACATTTGAACAAATAATTATATCTTCTAGCATATTGAGTATATTATTGATTATATTATTGATAATTTTTTTCTACCTCACTATCTTTTATATGTCTTTTAGTTTTATCCAACACCCTGCCCTCAGGAATTAATAAAATACACAGAACTTAATTGATGAACTGTTGTTTAATCAAACTAATATTTATGAAGTTTCAGCTGTGTACCTGAGACTATTTTACACATTAATTCAATCCAAAATTACTTAATGAAGAAGTTTATAGGATTACCTGATGTTTTTTAGGCAGGAAATTAAAATGTTATAGAATTTGCCTATATATCAAACATTATATGCTATTAATGAAGATAATAACAGTAGAGATCGGCTATGTTCTCTAGACAAGTCAGTTAACACCAAGACCTTACACCTGAAAAAGTGTGTTCTTACACAACTAAATTCTTCTTTTTTTATTCTTTAATGTTTTATTTTCAGTACAGTCTTTATTGCCCTCTTGGTCCACACTTTGACTGTTCCACATCCCATACCATCTCCCATTCTTAGTACTTTCTATTCTAGTTATAGTGAGACCATCCAATATATAAATTTTACATTTTACATATTAAGATATAAATCGAGTTGTGTTAAAATAAAAAGAGAGAAAGAAAATTGATTATATTCTTTAATGTTGTTGGGTAGGGATAAATGTTTTACCCATTTATTAAAGGATGATTCCTACACATCTCTAGATCTGGAAGGAATGGTCCACTATAATAACTAAAATATTAAACAATTAAAAAATAGCTTCAAATTTTACATGTTTAAGACTTAAGTAATGCAATAATATATCCTTAAAGTACTCTTGCAAACTTTATTTTATAGATCTAATTAGTCTTCATCTTCTAGAATGCATATATTCATTTCAGTTTTTGGTTACTTTGATCTATAATTAAGGAAACTATTTTGGGAATTTTTAGGGATAGCTGTTTACAATAATCAATCTGGCAAATTTAAAGGATCCAAACTGGAGAAATTGTGGAACAAAACCAGTAAATTCCTCAAAGATTTAATAGTCTTTCAGGAACTGGGAGGTAGGGATACCCTATGTTATTAGAGCAGATATGATTTTTCCAGTTTGGTAACATATCAACAAAACTTCTGCACAATACACAAAAGGAAATGTGCACTGAAGTGAACCATATGATGCATATTATAAAGAAAGTTACTCATACAGAAGATAAGGGAGTAGTTAATATAAAATATCCCAATGACATTGTATAAACTATTCATAAATCCCAGATAGGTCTCAAATATTTGTGGTGTGGAAGGAAAATATAATGTACACAGACATCATTCAGAGTGATCTCCATATTTATTGTTCAATACCAATTGTAATTGTCAGAGTATTGCTTCTATTGAATACAGAAATGTGATCTATGGTGATGAGTAATGATCCTTGATACATCAAGGCAGATTATCAGCTGTAGTCCCTAAATTATAATTGTATCAAAATTATGTGGTTATATATATTTTTAAATTTTTTGAGAATAAATTCTTCTCTCATTCATCTGACCCTCAGTTTATCTTCCCTCCTCTCCTCCCATCTTACCCTCCCTTCTTTTTTTGATCTTTTAAATTTATTTAGTAACTTTACATCACAGTTGCAGCTGTTCTTCCTCTATCCTCCAAGCTCACCTTTACAAACCTCTACCCTTCTTTTCTCCTCAGTCAAGGGATAACCCCCCCCTTAGGTATGAAGGGGCCCTGGGACATCAAATACCAGTACAAATAAGCATATGCTCTCCCACTAAGGTCAGTCAAGGCAGCCCAGCTGGGAGAAGGGGATCCAAAGGCAGGCATCAAAGACAGAGACAAACCAACTGTTAGGCAATTCACATGATGGCCAATCTGGAAACCTGCTACAAACTTGTAAGAGGCCTAAGTCTAGTCCATGCATGTTCTTTGCTTGGTTGTTTAGTCTCTGTGTAAGCCCATGGACCCAGGTTAGTTGACTCTGTAGGTCTTCTTGTGGGGTCCTTGACCCGAGTTAACTTCTACAATCCAGTTGCCACTCTTCCACAAGACTTCTTAAGCACTACCTAATATTTGGCTATGGTTTGCTGCATCTTTTTCAACAGCATTTTCAACAAATTGTACTGGTTCAATTTGAGGTCAGGATGTAGAAGAATGGAAAACATTCCATTAGTATCTCCTCATTTGAAGCTCAAGCCCAAATGGATCAAGGACCTCCACATAAAACCAGATACAATGAAACTAATAGATGAGAAAGTAGGGAAGAGCCTAGGAAATATGGGCACACGGGAAATTTTATTTAGCAGAATACCAGTGGCTTATGCTCTAAGATCAAGAATTGACAAATGGGACTAATAAAATTGCAAAGCTCTGTAAGGCAAAGGACACTGTCAATAAGACAAAGATGGCAACCAGCAGATTGGAAAAAGGTATTTACCAGTCCTACATCCAATAGAGGGCTAATATTCAAGATGTAGAAAGAAGTCAATAAGTTAGACCCCAGATAATCAAATAAACCTATTAAAAATGGCTTACAGGGCTAAACAATGAATTCTCAACTGAGGAATACCAAATGGTTGAGAAGCACCTAAGGATGATGACATATTTAGTCATCAGGGAAATGCAAATAAAAGCAACCCTGAGATTTCATCTCATACCAATCAGAATATCAAAAACTCAGGTGACAGGAGTTGCTGGTGAGGATGTGGAGAAAGAGGAACACTCCTGCATTGTTGGTGGGATTGCAAGCTGGTGCAAACACTCTGGAAATACGTCTGGAGGTTCCTCAGAAAAATGAACAGTGTACTACCTGAAGACTCAGCTATACCACTCCAGGCCATATACCCAAAATATGCCCTAAAATAAAACAAGGATACATGCTCCACTATGTTCACAGCAGCCTTATTTATAATACCCAGAAGCTGATAAGAACCCAGATGTCCTTCAGCAGAGGAATGCATACAGAAAATGTGGTACACATTTACACAATGAAGTACTACTCAGCTATTAAAAACAATGAATTCATGAAATTCTTAGGCAAATGGATGGAACTTAAAAATATCATCCTGACTGAGGTAACCCATTCACAAAACAACACACATGGTATACACTCACTGATAAGTGAATATTAGCACAAAAGTTCAGAATACCCAAGCTACAATTCACAGAGCACATGAAGCTCAAAAAGAAGGAAAACCAAAGTTTGGATGCTTCATTTCCTTCTTAGAAGGGGGAACAAAATACTCACAGAAGTAAATATAGGGACAAAGTGTGGACCAGAAACTGAAGTAAAGGCCATCCAGAAACTGCCCCACCAGAGGATCAATCCCATATACAGCTAGCAAACCCAGACACTATTGTAGAGGCCAAGAAGTGATTGCTGACATGAGGCTGATATAACTTTCCCCTGAGAGGCTGTGCCAGCACCTAACAAATACAGAGGTGGATGATCACAGCCTTCAATTGGAGTGAGCATGGAGTCCCCAATGAAATAGTTAGAGAAAGGACAGAAAGAGCTGAAGACATGTGCAGCCACATAGGAAGAACAGCAATATCAAACAACCAGACCACCAAGATCTTCCAGGGACTAAACCACCAAAGAGTACACTTAGAGAGACCCATGACTCCACCTGCATATGTAGCAGCAGGTGGTCTTGTCAGACATTAATGGGAGGAGAGGCCTGTGGTCCAAGTGTAGGGAAATACCAGAACAGGGTATTGAGGGTGGGTGAGTGTGGGAACACCCTCATAGAAGCAGAGGGAAGGGCAATGGGTAGGAGGTTTTCAGAGGGGAAAAGTAGGAAAGGAGATAACATTTGAAATGTAAATAAAGAAGATATCTAATGAAAAGGGGGAAAATAAGAAAAAGGAAATGGATGAAAGGTAAGACATTTTTTCTCTGATATATATTATGCATATGATACCCTTAGTTCTTCACTTTGTATATCAACTTATTACAAGCAACATATATAATTTCTGTAAAATCTAGCTTTATATTGATGAGACATACTGAAATAAATACTTTTAAAATAATGCCATTCAATAAACAAACTGTCGTTGTTTAGTGCTGAAGTAAAGGATTGTGCATACATATCTGTAAAAATGAATATGCCCATTTTCCATTCAATGTTGAGAGAACCAATCTATGAATAATAGCCAAAATATATGGAATATTTGATTTTCATAAAATTGTATAAAACCATTTTTGTCAGTATCCTGTTTGATACTATTTTTAATTGGGCTGACCCCCCACAGGCATAAATATTTAAATACTTGATGTATGGTTTATGGAACTATTTGGGAAGGATTAGTAGGTGCAGTTTTATTGAAGGAAACTCATCTCTTGGTGTGGTATTTGAGAATTCAAAAGCTCATGAAATTCCCAATGTCTTCACTCTGTCTTGTTGTGCCTCAAGATGGAAGCTCCCAGCTACTACTCACAGCATGCTGACCTACTGGCCTACTGGCTGCCATGCTACACAACATGGTGGTCATATACTCAAACCCTTTGAATCTTTGAGCTCTATACAGTGTTTTCCTTTTTTAAGTCACTTTAGTCATGGTGTTTTATAGCAAAGAAAAGTATCTGAGACACATGAAATTATGTGTTTCTGTCATAGCTTTCATATAACAACAGCAAAAAATTAGTTGTTTTTAAAATGTAATTATATGTTTGGATATAGATATCACAACCTATTAAGTTAAATGCTAATTTCCCAATTTTTTCATATATCCATAATATACATATGTATGTTACAAATACTTGTTGTTCATGAAACAGATGCATTTTTGGAGAAGAAATACTTCTTCCTCAATTCATCTCTACTCTATTTATGGCTAGACTTGGCTAGTCAGCTAGACCCTGTGGTCTGCTTAGTTCTGTTTCTCAGCATTGCAAGCACACACTGCCACATAAATGAGAGGAAGGGAAATCATGTCCTTATAATTTCCTGAGTAATTTCTCCTTAATCATCTCCCCATCCCAGTCTTGTGAAGTTTACTGAAAATATTCTGGTTTAAAGGGTTAAAAATCAGCTCCCTCATTTTTCAAAATGTTGTTGCCTCCTAATTTAGTGCAGTTTCTAGACACTATTCCTAACTGTAAAGGCAATCCAGAAGGCATGGTGGCAATAGTTAATGAGAAAAGGAAGAATACCTTTTTAGATTATAAAATCACCCACATATATCTAACAAGAAGGTCTGTAAATTGGAACAATGAACCAGCAAAAAATACAGAAAAACATTTGTTTGGAAAAATTGGAAAATACAATGATTCATCAGCAGAAAATGTAGTTGTTCTCCCTGAGTTACAAGGAGTTTATGTTATAATAAACCCATAGTAAACTGAATACTTTGTAAGAAGAAAATATGTTGGTTTTACCTACCATGGTGAGCATAATAGTTTCCCATCCAAGTATGCTGTGGAAGAGTAATTGTTTTGATGGTATAAAGCTAGGAGGAAGTGGTACTTCAACATGTAGAGAAAGCATCAGAAAGTATATGATGAATCAAAGAAAGTGATGGATTTCCAGAAGGTGAAATAAAATGTCTGTCAAATATCCATAGCACACACAAGGATAATATTAAAAGTATGAATTAGAGTATATTTAATAGCCACTCTTGTCTTGTGGCTACATTTATTTTATGATTCACAAAAAAAGAAGAAATAAATACTTGATGACTTAAACTAAAAGCAATGTACTAAGCCATACAATACTTTCCTGTTAAATTGATTGAAATAATTAGACAATATGACAAGAACAAAAGGTTTTATTGAAAAATACAGTTTATAATTAGAATATTCAAATGTATTTATGAAAGGTAACATTTCATGGAGCAAACATGATTTTTCAATGATTAATGCAAGATCTTTTTTATTAGTTATTTTCTGATTATTTGCATGTTCTTTGAATAAACAATAATATGGCAATTGGGGTACGTCAACAAAAGTTATTTTACTTTCACTTTTTGTCTTTAATTAATTAATTAATTGATTGATTAATTAATTTACCATCCAGATTTTATTCTCCCATGGTCCACCCTCTGACTATTCCACATCACATACCAACTCCCCAACTTCCTGCCTCCACAGGATGTCCCCACCACCCACCCAACCAGACTTCTAAACTCCCTGGGGCCTCCAGTCTCTTGAGAGTTAGGTGCATCTTCCCTGACTGAACCCAGATCTGCAGTCCTCTGCTGTATATGTGTTGGGGGTTATATCATCTGGTGCATTCTGCCTGGTTAGTGGCTCAGTGCTTGAGAGATCTCGAGAGTCCAGGTTAATTGTACTGCTGGTTCTCCTACAAGGTCATCCTCCTCCTCAGCTTCTTCTAGCTTTTCCCTAATTCAACCACAGGGGTCAACAGCTTCTATACATTGGCTGGGTATAAATATATTCATCGGAATCTTTCAGGTGCTTGTTGGTTCTTCTGGAGGACAGTCATGATAGTCCCCTTTTTCTGAGTGCTCCATAGCCTCAGTAATAGTGTCAGGCCATGGGACCTCCCCTTGAGCTGGATCCCACTTTGGGACTGTAGGTGAACCGTCTTTTCTTCAGGCTCCTCTACACTTCCATCCCTAAAATTTTTTTATACAGGAACAATTATGGGACCAAGTTTGGACTATGGGATGGTAACCCCACCCCTCATTTGATATCGTGACTTCCTGCTGGAGGTGGGCACTGTAAGTTCCATCTCCCTATTGTTGGACATTTCATTACTTCCATTGTTTAAGAGTTTGTAAATCTAAAAATTGAAATTCCTTTAAGAGATTGGAGAATCAGTTTAAAGACCTCTCTTTTCTTAAATGGCAATGATGATGCAGAAGAAAATTTTTAAAAATTGAAGTTAGCATTTTTATATATACTTTATTATGAGATTATTTTTCAAATGTTTTCTTAACTGTACTCTTCCTTAAATAGATGAACTTATTCTGAAAGTGAAATTCTTTGATTAATGGATAAGTTGACTTTCATCAAAAAACTTTCACTTAGAGTGACATGCTTACACCAGCTTGAAGAATTTCTTTTTAGATGAAAATAACCACATGCATTTCACCAACTTCATGATATCTAGAATTTGAAAACAAAAATCAATTGGTAAAAGTCTTATACTTGAAAATATTTCATTAGTTTTATGACATCATTTAATGTTTTTTGTTTAAATTAAACTATGATACACTATATGATTTCTAATATATATGTCGATGGAATTTACATGATTTGCATTTTATCTTGTTGCTTACAAAGAGGAAGCCTTATTTTTTTATAGAATTAATTCCTACTCCTTCTACAATCGTTTTAAGATTTCTTGCTGGACAAAGGACTTTTGATTCTAGTCATAGTTTCAGTGTAGCCTTTCCAGAATATCTTCACTACCTAAGAGTATAAAACTCTTTATCATTTCACTGAGACTAGGAAAAATAATAAAGAAGCAGGAAGTCTCATTTGTCTGGAGACTCACTCAACTGGCATGCACAAATTCTCAGTGCATTATAATTTCCCTTTATTAATGGTGCTGGGCAAAAATGGAAAGTGTCCTTAATAAAATAAAAGTGGGATAAACACATGAGATATTTATGTTGCATTTTAACAAAGAGTTATTTGGAACCTCTTCTCTATGTTTCCAACCCAAAAAAAAAATGTGAAAATGGCAATAAGAGATAAAGACTCTACAGTCTGAGAGCCATACTATATATCGAAGCTGACAATGAAATAACTAACAGTGGTCTTACCTTAAGATGACAATTTCTACATCATCAACCTCAGACTCTTTATAATCTTCTTACATGTGTTTGTCAGGAAGTATCATTATCTCGGAAAGTACATTTTTTTACTTGTTTTGGTTTTTTGGTAAATATACGACACTCATCTTGATAAAGTCCTCTGATGATAGCCACTATTTTCTTTGTCATAATGTTGTTTGGGGGTAATAATTTATGTTCACTTCATTTCAAGAAATGCAATTTCAAGACACAACATCAGTTCCATTTCTTGTTTATTGTGGAAGTAAAGACCATGTGGAAGCACTGGAAATTTTTAGTAAACCAAGAATAAATGGTAACTGAATGAACAAAAGATAAATATGTATTACTGCCTATAGCAGATGAGTAGAACACAATTTTCCTAGTTTTTAATCTAAATTTTAGTTATTCAGGATAGGAGAAACTATTTGGGCTCTGGAATGTGAAACAAGGCAAGAGTTACTGAAAACTAGAACTTGAATTCTATTTAATTTTACAGTGTTTAAATTGCATTTTAATTAGTAACTGATTGCTAACATATAAGTTAATTTAATAGGATAGAATCCATAGACATACTCATGAAATATAGGGCAAGCTGGAGAAAAACATAATTTTCATTTTGGCTATCACTTATGAAAAATCTGTAAAATTTTATGACTACAAATGAGAAGATCACAGAACACGAAACACAAATTAGTTTGAAATAAAACCCTGTTTCAAACATAGTAAATCATAAGCATTTATCATTTTAGAAGAGAAATAACATTTGTAAAACATGAAAAGCAATAGTCTTCTTTAATATTGAATTTTCCCAGAGACACATGGAAATACTAGAATACTCAACAAAAATTAATATTTAACCATTTTACCTGTATTGGTTGCATAGAAAATTAAATAGTTTAGATTATCATAAGAGTACCTGACCACATTGTAGCTTCCATATTTAAAATTTCTTTAGCATCTTGAATACTTTGCATGTGTGATATAAACTGTGTGGTTTAGTAAACTTTGTCCTAACTTAGGACTCTCTCATGATAAATTTGTTGCATTTTTTACCACTTTTATTTTAGACATGCAGTTATACCAATTGAAAAGCTTTTGTCTGTAAGTTTCAATTATGTATGTACCACATAGGTATTGACATAATATTGCCTGTTAACAATGTATGGCAATTAGATATAGTCAATGCATACTTGTATTTTTCAGTATAGTAAAAGTGACTTTAGTATATTAATATAACAATAAATGAATATATATGTTTGAACAAATCTATATTTTATCTGTACCATAGTTTTTTAAAAATATAGTTTTGTGGAAGTTTGAATAGATATGGGCCCCACAGATTCATGTGTTTAAATGTTTTGCCATATCTAGTGCCCCTACTATGAGGTGTGGTCTTTTTGGAGGAGGTATAACCTTAATAGAGAAAGCATATCATTGTGGAGGCCTGGCTTTGAGGTCTTAAATATTAAAGCCATGCCCAATATGAAACATATTCAGCCTCCTCCATGATCTACCATCCATCAAGATTTAGAACTAGGGGATCCTCCAGCACCATGTCTACCTGATACTGCCATGCTCCCTACCATGATGATAATGGGCTAAACCTCTGAAACTATAGATCAGTCCCTATTAAATGTTGCCCTTTATAAGAGTTTCTTTTGTCATGGTGTCTCTTCAAAGCAATAGAAACCCTACCTAAGATAATATTTAATAAGTGTATTTCTCTCAAGCCATGCAAACAGCTTTTTGTTCCCTAAATGTTCAGGACCATTCAAGTTCCCCAAAGACAACTCTTTTACCACTCAGACTATAACACAGTGTCTACTATGATTCTCTTATATAAAATGACATCAATCACATCAAAGACTCCACTTCCTAACTTTGTACAGGTAAACTTCAAATTTACTTAACTACATTACCTATCTCCTCTGACGTTTTTCCTTCTATGTTTCTAAATTCCTTGGTATCTTCTTGATATTAGATGATACTTTAAAGGAAGAAAGATTATACCAAACAAGGGTTTCAATACTTCAACACATGTAGCTGCACTTTGTAGGACTATAGTATTGCCTTACAATACTATAATACTTTGAAGGATCATGGCATCACTATCCTTCCAAGAGCATAATCAATGAAGCACATGTTTTTCATGTCACAAATCATCTATTTTACATATATTTATCTATTCTTCACTCTTAGAAGATTAATGTCCAGATCTCCCACTATTACAAAAATTTATATACTTTGAAAAGGCATCCATAAATTCCCTGCATGTCTAATAATTATTTCCACATTAATTAGCTATTTAATCTTAGGATATATATATATATCCTAAGATATATAGTATATATTATATTGTGTAATATAAAATTATAATATATATATTATATATATACAAGAAGAAATATATATATATTACAAGTTCAAGTTCTTAAATCTATACTATAAATAGTGTGGTCATTGAAAAAATAGTAGCCATAGGTTCAGATATTGAAAAGATTAGAAGATATGGCCTTGTTAAAGGAAGTAAGTCACTGGTAGTAGGCTCTGAGGTTTTTCAAAAGCATTACCAGAGCCAGTGACTCTTTCTTTCTGCTTCCCATGCATCCATAGATAGAACTCTCAGATACTTCACTAGTACATTTCTGTCTATATGACACCATGTTTCCCGCCATGACAATAATGTATTAAATTTCTGAAACTGTAAGCAAGGCCTAATTAAATGTTCTCTTTCATACGAGTTGTCATGATCATGGTGTCTCTTCACTACAATAAACCACTGACTAAGACAAATAGTATGAAATTTTAACTGATGAGCCAATTAATCTATTAATAATATTTTATAAAAATTCAAATCTTTACAAGTTTTGATAATTTTTGCGGCTTCCTTCTTTTAGGTGGTAATTATGAAAGACACCATCAATTTCATACAAAAAATAAAATATTACATTATTCAGCCTAGGACAATATAAGTATTAATTAATTTGTGTCTGTACATATTCCTATACAAGAAGAAATATCTAGTTGATATTTTGACTATATGCAGTGAATTTACTTGTAGAATTTTAATTGTTCTATAAATGTTTTACCTTAATATTAATAACAAACTATTTAGAGATGTAAGTTAATTATAAATTGACTAGGATTAAAATCTTTATAGTCACACTGTGACATAGTTTTACTGAATGCTAAGCTAACACTATTCTTAGATGAAACACTTTTACTTAGAGATCTTCTTCACTAGGTCATTACCCACAACACGACATGGCCTCGGCTTAGTACCTGGGTCACTCCATTTTGTGTTCCTTGTCTTTGCGTTGTGGATGAAATATACCTCTGATCTGCTATTTGGAGATGGGGAAAAATTCTCAAGCTATTTGAACCTATAAATGGGTCAATGTTTTCTTTAAACTTACAAAGCAATCTGCTGTTGCAATGTGATGAGGAATAGTCCCAAAATAGTGCTCCCCATTTCTTTTCAAAAGCTTCATCCAATCACTTTGTAATAGATATGGGAACCACATAAGCAATAACAAAAAGTACTTAACTTTGAGTTAAGTACTTAAAAATGCATTTTCATATGGTACTGAGTCTTTGCTAATATATATCTTCAAGCTTATTTAAAGGTTTCAAAGCCACTATATTCCCAAGATAGAAACTTTGTTACCACCATATGACACCATTATAACTCGATGAAAAATATCATGTTCATTCTAAAGATATAGTTGGCATCATTTTGACAATAACAGGTTGTTTGCCCAAATTCAACTTTATTTTACTGATCCAAGCATGACAGGTTCTTGTGTGTTCAGATGGCCTGCGATACATAATTAGAGCTAAGATTTTATGACAACCAGAAACTTAAATGTGTTTCTATTTTATATCATGAATTGAAAATTGCTTCAGCATAAGATCTTTATACAGATCACCCTAGTTCACCCCTTCTTACCAAAATTTATTTAGTCATGTCAGTTGTAATCTCTTTACTAGTCTCTAAGTGAACAGAACTCAGTTCTTACTTATCAGGCTATCCTATATCATGTAATAAACTGGAAATTTGTTCTTATAATTGAATCATACTCAGGAACATTGGTGGTATTTTGTTTTGTTTTGTTTTGTTTTGTTTTGTTATGTTTTGTTTTGGTTTGTTTTGTTTTGTTTTGGTTTGGTTTGGTTTGGTTTGGTTTGGTTTGGCTTGGTTTTGGTTTTATGAGACAGGATTTCCCTATGTAACATCCCAAGCTGTCATAGAACATGCTTTACAGACTAGGCTGACCAGGAATTCAGAGTTCAGCCTGACTCTATATTCTGAGTGGGATTGCTGATATTAAAAGTTTGTACCACCAAACCCGGCAAAACTTTTATTCCTATAACAATTATATTCTTATGCCTTTTGTGATGTTTCTGGATGAATGTAAATTTGCTATTCTTTTTTGTTTCTTCTTTTAACATTGTTTTTTCCACAGATCAAAATAGATTTATGATGTAACATTGAAAGCATGACTATAAGTGATGGACATAAAGAACAATGTACTGGGAATCAAACTCCCAAGACTATGGCGGGAAGTAGGAAGCAAAGTGGCAGAAAATCAAGCTGATTTCATATGACAGTCAGGAGATGAGGATCCAAGCAGGCTGTCTTGGATTAATGAGGTATTAGGTACCCTTGCCAGAGGTAAATGATCTTAGGAAGAAGATTAAGAAGGATTCCTGGAGGAATAAAGCCATTCCTGATAAACACAAGCTGCTTTAAGTTATCTGCTTCTCTAGTAAACAGAAACCTTAGGCATCTTTACCCAATGACAGCCAATGTTTACACAGCCAAAGTTCTGTTTAGGATTTGGACCTGAAAACTATCAACTATGCTTCTCCCATTTTTTTGTAAAAGTATGGAGATATATTTGAAATAATATATACACAAACAATCATACACAACTATACACTATACTGGGAATGTGTATCATATGCATTAAAAACTGTTTAGATATTTTTTTTAAGCCTGAACCAAATATAAATCACTTCAAGGATAAGAAATGTGTTTCTATGTTCTTGATGAGAGGTTTTATGCCTGGTCTTACTGTATCTTGTTGGACCATATTCAGTGGATGACACTGGAAGGCCTGCATTTTTTGGGAGGAGACAGGATTGGAGGGGATGGGAAGCAAGGGGAGTTGTGGGACACTAGGAGGAGTTGAGAGAGAGGGAATCCTGCAGTCCCAGTTCTGTTTTTTTACATGGGAGAATAATAAATATAAAAATAAATAAGTCTTCTTTGGTCTTTTTGCACTGACAAATAGTCCACAAATAGCTAATAAATATTTTTGTTCCAGGTAATAAGATTTACTTAATAATTTTAAAAACAATAAGAGTTCTACAAACCACACTCCTCTGAGGTTGGCTTGCTTTTCGTCACTTTATCTATGAAGTATACCTATTGACTTATCTGCTGGTGCTTTATTTTATCTGGATAGCTGAGGAAAACAGTTTTGCATGAATATTTACAGTATAGCTCTCCATTTGGTCACATTTGCAATCTATAAGAGAAGCAATCACTGTGCAAACTATTAATTACTACAATGCATATTTTTTCATCTCCTTTTGTTATCTCACAGTTTTAGTGGATCAGTAAAATGGGAGTAGTTTCTAGATCTGGTATCACTCTACGTTTTTTTATTACCAGTAAAACTCTTATCTAAGATGGAATGTAGACTAACAGTTCTTCATTCAATCGCCCATCCATGGCTGTTGACAGGCTCAATTCAGGTGTTAGAGATTCTGTTTACATATCAAATAGTTTTGCTATAAGATTATCAACATGTATCAATTTTCTTTTTCTAGAGATAATAATACCACAAAAGGCAGAATATTCTGATATGGACTTTAATTTTAATTTATTGATTTTTAAACTTCAGTATGGTTTTGAGTTCTTTTACCAACCCACACATACATGCATACACAGACACACACATAACAGAAACATCTACTTTATTAAATATTTTATTTCTATTCAAATCTAGCTATGGTCATATGAATTTCCTGTTACTAATTTGACCTAAATTGAGTTGAGTAATATTCTTAAATAGATTCAAAGATCCATGGGTTTTGAGGTTCTCAGGGTTTTTCTATGGTTTATTTTAGTTGAATATTTAATTTCTTTTCCTTACACTAAATTTAAAGTTATAGGCAAGCTCATTCTCTATATTTTCTTAATATTGTCACTGTATCATAGTTTTCTATATACCAGTATAGTACTCCAAATACAGAAAAAGCATATATATTCACTTTGGGTAATAATGAAAATAAGTTGAAATCATCAATTATTTTTGGCAATTGCATTGGAATAAAAAGGTACAAGAAGAAAGGAGGAGTGGCCCCTTGTTCTGGAAAGACTCAGTGAAGCAGTATTCGGCAAAACCAGAATGGGGAAGTGGGAAGGGGTGGGTGGGAGGACAGGGGAAGAGAAGGGGGCTTACGGGACCTTCGGGGAGTGGGGGGCTAGAAAAGGGGAAATCATTTGAAATGTAAATAAAAATTATATCGAATAAAAAAAAAAGAAAAAAAAGCCTTGGTGTATATCCATACCTTCCTGTGTTCACATACATTCTGTATGATTTTCTTTCTGCCACTGGATAACATCTGTAATAGAAATTGTTAGTCTTACATAGTACCATAATTTCATTACCATTTCAGCAGTAAAGTCAGGTAAAGATGTGTAGATTTAGTGAACTTTATCATAAGTTTGTACAGTTTTAATTCATTTCCATTGAAGAAATACTGGTGACAACCTTATTGTACAGGCAAAAAAGTACTATTATATATTTGAATAATACAAAATACAAAATTATAAAACGTTTTAAACTTTCTAAAGACTCTCCATTGCATTCAGTTCATACTAAAAAGATACATGCTGATAAAATGATTACCCAAAGATAGTTTTAGAACTTATTTTATCAATGATTGGTACAAACACAATGAAATAATTCTTTAACAGAAATTATATTCCTAACTGTTCCATGTAAACAAAGTAATGATGGCTCAGTATTCTTCTTTCCTCCCTCTCTCCCTCCCTCTCTCCCCCTCTCCCTCACTCCCTTCCTCCCTCCCTCCTCTCCTCCCTCTTTCCTTTCCTTTCCTTTCCTTTCCTTTCCTTTCCTTTCCTTTCCTTTCCTTTCCTTTCCTTTCCTTTCCTTTCCTTTCCTCTCCTTTCTTTTCCTTTCCTTTTCTTTTCTTTCCTTTCCTTCCCTTCCCTTTCTTTTCCTCAACCATGTCAAGTTTGTACTGATTCTTCCCTCTTGGCCATGTCACATTCCCTGGAATGTCTTCTGCTTCCCAAGGGTCCTACCTTTAATACTGACTTTCCGTCTTCAGCACTCATCAGTTACCAAGGTTTTCTCAGCTGTGAGTGAGACTTTGTGCCTATTCTTCATGCTAAGATTCTATCTCCAATTCATGTTGATATAAAGATCTTGAAATAAACACATTAGCTTGCCAAAGGAAATTAAAATGAAAGAGACGAGAGTAGTAAAGAAACTAATTAGAAAGGGAGGAATTATTGAACTTGTCAAAAAAGTTGGTATTAAAGCAGTGAAAAATGATCAAAATATATTATACATTTGGATTTAATTGTAGATTGAAAACTTTTGTTATGTATAATTAATGTATTGTGACAAAGTAAAGAATAAAATATTAATTTTATGCATTAAAAAGGACTTTATTAATATCATTATAAGTTCTGTCAATATCAGTGGACTGTTATGGGACTTGCGGGGAGTGGGGACCCAGAAAAGGGGAAATCATTTGCAATGTAAATAAAAATAAATAAATAAATAAAATAAAAAGAAAAATAAAAAAAATATTTTTAAACTTGGTTATTATTTAACATATTTTCAGCTTGTTGATGTGATTCTATAAAACTTACAAAGAAACACAAGAAAGTATAATTTAGAGCCTGTGAGTTGAATCTATGTATAAAGGCAAATTTCATGCCCTAGATCTACATACTTTAAGAAACCACATGTACTAGTAGCCCAACAACCTGACACAATTAAATTAATACTAAAATAATAAACAAATATAGCAGTATACAAATTTAAATTGTATTTAACAACCTCATATAACATATTTATTCTATGTTGTATGACTATATACTATTCTGTATTTGAAAATTTCACTTGGACTTGAAGTTTGTACAAGGAGATAAAAATGGGTCGATTTGAATTCTTCTACATGCTGATATCCAGTTGATCCAGGACTTTTTGTTTAAAATGCTGTCTTATGGGAGGGAGGATCCGGGAAAGGGGAAATCATTTGGAATGTAAACAAAGAATATAGAAAATAAAAATATTTAAAAAAAATTTAAAAAAGGAAAAAATGCTATCTTATTTCCCACTCTATGGTTTTCCTTTGTCAAAGATCAAGTGACAATAGGTATATGAGTTCATATCTGGGTCGTAGTTCTATTCTATAGATCTACCTATTTGTTTTTGTACCAATACCATGCAGTTTTTTTTTTTTAATCACTATTGCTCTGTAATAAAGTTTGAGGTCAGAGATGTTAATTCTTCCAGAAGTTCTTTTATTTTTGAGAATGCTTTTTGCTATCCTGGGTTTTTTGTTACTCCAAATGAATTTGAGATTTTCTCTTTCTAATTTTATGAAAAATTGAGTTAGAATTTTGATGAGGATTGCATTGAATCTGTACATTACTTTTGGCAAGTTGGCCATTTTTACTATAATAATCCTGCCAATCCATGAGCATCGGAGATCTTTCTATCTTTTGAGATCATCTTCGATTTTTTTTCTTCAGAGACTTGAAGTTCTTGTCATACAGATCTTTCACTTGATTTCTTAGAATCACACCAGGGTATTTTGTATTATTTGTAACTGTTGTGAAGAGTGTCATTTCCCTAAATTTTTCTCAGCCTGTTTATTCTTTGAATTAATTTTATATCCAACCATTTTGCTGAAATTGTTTATCAGGTTTAAGAGTTCTCTAGTAACCCAATCACAAAAGAACATACATGGTATGCACTCACTGATAAGTGGATATTAGCATAAATGCTAAGAATACCCAGGATGCAATTCAAAAACCACAAGAAGAAGGAAGACCAAAGTGTGGGTACTTCGGTCTTTCTTGGAAATGAGAACAAAATACTCATGGGAGCAAATTCAGAGAAGAGGTGTGGAGCAAAGACTGAAGGAAAGGCTATCCACAGGCTGACTGTACCACCTGAGTATCCATTCCATATACAGTGACCAAATCCAAACACTATTGTGAATGCCAAGAAGTGCATGCTGACCATTAGGAAAATGGTTGAAACTGGAAAATATCATACTCAGTGAGGTAACCCATTCACAAAAGAACACACATGGAATGCAGTCACTGATACGTGGATATTAGCCCAGAAGCTCTGAATACCCAAGACACAATTCACATATCAAATCATTCCCAAGAAGAAAGAAGTAGAGGGCCCTGGTCCTGGAAAGACTTGACCAAACATTGTAGGGGAGTACCAGGACAGAGAAGTGGGAGCAGGTTGATTGCGGAATGGGCGGAGGGAAGAGGGCTTGTGGGACTTATCAGGAGGGGTGAACTGGGAAATGGGAAATCATTATGAATGTAAACATATAATATAGAAAGTTAATAAATAAATAAATAAATAAATAAATAAATAAAATGTTTTTTTCAATTAAAAAAAGAAAGTTTCATAGAATATAACAAACCTTTTCTATTTGTATTTGGTTATATGAGTCCTTATATAATAAGGACTGGTAAATCTTGTAATATAATAGTAGGCTAAGTTGGGTAGCTTAATGGTGAATTCTTATGTTCCAATTGGGTGATTTTGTCCACTTTTTGAATACATTAACTCATTTGAATGACATCCCACTAGTAGCAATAAAGAAGGGGAAAGAAAATGAAGGTATTTTGGTTATAGAACAATTTGTCTCTAAACAGAAAATATATATCACTTAAATTTGAATGACTCACTATAGTTCCATAATTAATCATTCTACATAAAGGAGTATAGAAGTAATAAATAGTAAAAAAAAAATGATAAATTATCTTGTTTTTACAAATGTTTTCATTGTGTCATAACAATTCTTTAAATGAAGTCAGGATATGTTTTATTAGAAATTTGCTTTATTTACATTTCAAATGTTACCCCATTTCCTCCTTTCCATTCCCCAAAAGCACCCTATCTCATCCCCCCTCCCCCTGCTCACTAATCTACTCACTCCCAACTTTCCTCTCCTGGCATTCCCCTACACTGGGGTATCAAGCCTTCACAGGACCAATGGTATCTCCTCTCATTGATATCTGACCAGGCCATCCCCTGCTACATATGTAGCTGGAGCCATGGTTCCCTCCATGTGTACTCTTTGGTTGTTGGTTTAGTTCCTGGGAGCTCTAAGGAACTCTTCCTTTTAATTAAAATATGAAATTAAATAGACCATGGTGCCTGATGACATATCTGACTACTTTCCTAAATCAACCTAAAGTATCATTTCTATATGCTAAGAAGCAGAATTTGTGGACCTCACAGATTTTGATAGCACATTTTGCAATAGCTTCATTTTTATTTTCACAATGGAAAATCAGAGAATTGGTAGAAATTTAGGGATATTTTTATAGAATTTTCATTGAAATTGAAACATACAAAAGCAAACACATAATTTTTTATATTTCTAAGATTTCATAAGTCCCCAGTAAATTGATTCTAGCTGTAAAATTCATAGGCAATTAATTTATTACTCAGTATATTTTAATAGTTTGAAATGGCCTAGTGAAATTGATCAAGTGTCTGCTTTATGATAAATGGTTTATTATTGATTATAAAATGTGCATTGATGAGATAAAAGATAATAAGAACTCTCTTCCACAATCAAAAACCTTTAAACATTTAGACAGTGACTTTTACATTATTAGGTCTTCTTTGAGTTAAAAACCATCATTTCCAATACTTGCCATAAATAAAGTATGGTATGAGGATCAAGGGTGTTATTTAAAGACCTAGAGCTTTATTAAAATACAGAAATTCACTATTCCATAATAATAATAATAATATGAAAATTAGATTTTCTTATTACTTGTATGTATGTTGTGAGAAACAGTACTAACATTTCTTCTTATGCATTTCAGAGTCTTGAAACTTCTGGTCATTAGCTATATACTCACAAATACCTTTTATATTAGTTTTCTGCTTAGATATAATTTACATATTCTTAAGTGCATGCATCTTAAGTGAACAGCATAATCACTATAATCACTATAATCACTGTATATTACCAAAATTTTCATGAAAGATGTTAATGTTCTCATCACCTGACACAAATGCTCTGAACTTCAGGCAAATTCTTCATTGCTTTGTATCATTAAAAGTTCATTTTTTAATATGCTATATGATCATAATACTGAAATATTTTGGTGCATGTTAATTTTTGTTAAGTATTTTTCCTCCATCATAAACATTCTGTAATTCTCGCATGTGGTTGGATATATAAATAGTTTGCAATCTTCCATTGCTGTGTACCATCCTTTTAGATAAATATGAAATCACTTGTTTACCCATTCTGTCTGTTGTGAGGTATTTGGGCTATGCTCAGTTACTGGTTGCCATAAATATTCTTGACTAGTGAACTCTGCTAACATGTATTTTCATTTCTCTTAAGTACTCACCTAGAAATAGAATAATTTTGTGAGTACAGATGCAGGTTAGATATTTTCAGAGTGCTATCTTAAATATTCAAACACAGATACAATTAAAATAAACTTTTCAGTGACCAGTCCTACCTACCAGCGCCACCTAGCATTTGGCGCTAATATTTGATTACATTTCATTTTTATATATCTACCAATTTAGTTTTTTTGTCTATGCATCATTCTAACTTTTTTAAATAACTGAGAGTTATAAGTCACCTTCAATACTACAACTAGCATATAGCTAGTGTCTTAGATAATGTTCTATTGCTGTGACGAGACATCACAAGCAGAGCAAGTCTTCTAAAGGAAAACATCTCACATGGCCTGGCTTAGAGTTCAGATATTTTGTCCATTATCATCATGGCAGGAAGCATGGCCTTATACAGGCAGACATGGTTCTGGAGAGGTAGCTACATGGTTATGGAGAATTCTGCACACTTCCTCCACGAAGGCCATACCTACTCCAAAAAGTCCAAACCTCCTAATAGAATCACTTCCTGTGATTCCATGGGGGCACTCTTTCAATTAAACTTCCACAACTACCAATAGTCATCATTATTTATATACTTTCTTTTGAAATAAAATATAGAGGATATAAAATGTGTACATTGGTCATGTAACTGAAGCCTATTTTTCCTTATGGAACATTCCTGTTATCTAGAAAATCTGTTTATACTTTTATTTCTCCCAAGTCCCTTTTGCTTCTTATATAAATAAAATGTTCTAAGGATATTTATCCTTCATACAGTGTATGTGGGCTTGAAAATCTATGTAAAATAAAAAGGAAACATTATTTATATTACTTTTATCAGTCTATATCTTTTCTATTATTCCACTTACCTTGTGATTTCTCAATATTGTCATGTTTATTAGCAACCCATCTCCTTTCATGACTGATGAATATTTTGCTACATAGCCAGATTGTACATTGGCTCAGTCTTTTAGCTACTGATGCAAACTGGGGTCGTTGTACTTCTGACTATTATTAAGTGAAATACATCAGAAAACTGGATATGACACTTCCGGAGGGCCCTGCTATACCTCTCCTGGGCATATACCAAGAGGATTCCCCGGCATGTAATAAGGACACATGCTCCATTATGTTCATAGCAGCCTTATTTATAATAGCCAGAAGCTGGAAAGAACCTATATGTCGTCAATGGAGGAATGGATACAGAAAATGTGGTATATTTACACAATGGAATACTACTCAGCAATTAAAAACAATGAATTCATGAAATTTTTAGGCAAATGGTTGGAACAGGAAATTATCATCCTAAGTGAGGTAACCCATTCACAAAAGAATACACATGGAATGCAATCACTGATAAATGGATATTAATTAGCCCAGAAGCTCTGAACACCCAAGACACAGTTAGCATAACAAATGACTCCCATGAAGAAGTAAGGAGAGGGCCCTGATCTGGGAAAGGCTTGATCCAGCATTGTAGGGGAGTATCAGGGCAGAGAAAAAGGAGGGAGGTGATTGGAGAATGGGCAGAGAGAAGAAGGCTTATGGGACATATAGGGAGAGGGGAACCAGGAAAGGGGAAATCATTTGGAATGAAAACAAAGAATATAGAAAATTAAAGAAAGAAAAAATTTTTTAAAAGGAAATAAATCATTATATAAGCTTATTGAGACTTTCTGCCTGATGCTTTTTACATAAACTGATTTTCATTTCTCTTTAAGGTCTCTCTAGAAAGTGAAATTTTTGAGTCTTAAGTAAGTGTATGTTTATTTCTGCCAGAACGTATTCTAAAATGATGCCCCTCACTAACATGTGGTGTTGTCAGTCTACTTTCTTTTAGTCATGCACGTGGGCGGAGAGCTATATAACACCATAATTTTCACTTTCATTCCCCTGATGACTCATGATGTTGAGAATTTCTTGTAAGTACAATGACCATTCATACATTCTGTGGGAGGTAGTCAAACATATTGCCCATTTTAAAAACCTGGGAACATATTGAGGGAAGATTTCTTACCAAAGTTGAAGATATTTCTCTGTGCATCCCAGTACATATGCCTAGCAAATAAGCTTTCTAGAAGTTATTTATATGCATCACCCACTTATTTTGTTGGTTTTTTTTTTTTAGGTTCTTTTATTAGGACCTTCAAATTTGATTTAACATAATTAAAGCTTTCTTTTACATACCTTCAAGTCAGAATACTTTGTTTTCCCATTTATTCTATTGTGGCTTGGTTTTTGAAAGGGTATCTTATATAGCTTATGTTGTCCTCAAACCATCTAGGTGATGGGAACAGATCCTTAACTCCTGATTCTTCTATCTTATCTTGCCCAGTTTTGCAGATTCCACCCCTATAGCAATACCATGCATAGCAACCTTAAACACTTTACACCCTCTGTTTTCTTTGTTCTTTAATCTGTGACAGGGTGCATTTTGCATTTAATCTATATATAGCATGAAGAAAATTCATTTTCTTTCCAAGTCATTTTCAAGTTTTGGGGAACAATTTTCAGAAAAAAAAAATAACGAATTGCTTTTATATTTGTCAAGCAAAAAGGGAAAAGAAAGGGTTAAGATAGATGAAAACATCATGAATTGAAGTATGGCAAAAAAAAAAACCCACATGATAGTGATTTAGAAACAAATTAATAAAGTGTTATTGTTTGCATCTGGGCGAGGAAGCAGCAGTTTTTTCCTATGGAGTAACAATGAATAAAAGAACAACACTCCGGGGTAAGCCCCATGCTTTGGAGGAGTTGGCCAACAAAGCAGTCTCCATGTTTTTTGCCCAATTGGTTTGTTGTGGTTTTTGTTTGTTTCCTTGTCTTGAGAGATAAAAAACAAAACAACAACAACAAAAAAAACAAAACAAAACAAAAAAACAAAAAACAAAAAACAAAAAAAACCCCAGGAAATTGGTCTGAAGGAATGTATCTGGAAGAAAAAAATAATTTGATCAGGATATAGTCAACGAATAGATCTAAAAGTTAAAAAAAAGAAAAAGGAGCGGTTGGAGAAATGAAAGAGTTGAGAAGAAAAACATGGTGAGAAGGAAGGAGGGAAGGAAAGGAAAGAGGGAGGAGGATGGAAAGAGAGAAACTAGGTACAAAGAAGAGCATCTTCAGGATCGTGGGGACCACAGCAGTGAGCAATGGGGAAATACAATCATAATAAACTGTAAACATGAAAATGCCATGAAGAAATTTAATATATTTATGTGGATCAACCATAAATTATCTAGGACAATATATGCTAAACAACACTTTAAAATTCAAATTTATATTTTTGAAATTTATTTCTATTATTCTATATCATTTTAAAGGTTTCAAATATTATCTTTCTTCCCTTAAAAATTACTTTTTGCTGATGTTTCACTAAAACATATAGAATCATTTCTATCTAGTCACTAAGTAACTGAAGTTGTCTGCAGATATGACAATATAATCATTTCTAGTTTGGTTCTTATATGAATATTTATTTATTTTAATATATATTACCATGCTAGTCATACAAAAATTATTATTATAGGATCATAAACAGTCATACTTGAACATTTAAGTTAATATTTTATAAACTTAACATTATTTGTACATTTTCATTGTTAAAATATTTAATTTTTTCTATAATAATGTTTAAGTGAGATAATATTCTCTACATTTTTTATTTCCTACTAGTAATTTTGAAGATCAGAAATAATTTTTGATGTTTGAAATATATCTGGGTATTATTTTAAATTATTATTGTACACTTTCATACTTTACAGTTCTATCCACATTTGTTGAAGTAAATCAAAGCTATGGATTAGACAAGTTCATTTTTTGATTTATCAGATTTTAGAAATATACCTTTAACAAGATTTCTGTGGAAAACTTTTATCTTTCATTGCTGTGTTGCTGTGAATATTTTAATCAGAACTTCTACAATGTTCTTATATTGTTCATTAAGCTGAAAACGTAATCTCTCAGGATAGTGTTAAAATTCCCACAAGGACACGGAGTAATTATCAAAACGGTATATCCCTAAACAAATGTGTTGGGGATAAAAAGCACCAGATGAACAATTATTTACATTTTCTACTGTAAATTTTACTCACTTATTTTTCTTTTATGGAGGACTATTGAATTATTTTTTTCATTAAATGAGTTATCATGTATTTTGAGCAATTAAATGTTTGAGTATAACCCAATTTTTACAATTTGAGGGTTAATATATTTTTATTTTCTGCTTCACTTAATTACTATTGTATATAATGATTTTTCTCTTTTGCTTATTTCTTTTGTTATTGTTTGTTTGTTTGCTTATTTATTTATTTATTTGTTTGTTTATTTATTTAAAACTCCAGATTTTATTTCCATCCTTGGACACCATCCAACTGTGACTGTTCCACATCCCATGCCTCCTCCCCTCCCCACTGTCTCCATGAGGATGTCTCCACATCCCAACCTCCACCCCATCTGACCTCTAAACTCTCTGGGGCCTCCAGGCTCTTGAGGGCTAGGTGTATCTTCTCTGACTGAACCCAGACTCAGCAGTCTTCTGCTGTATATGTGTTGGTGGCCTCATATCAGCTGGTGTATGCTGCCTGGTTGGTGGTCCAGTGTTTGAGGGGTGTTGGGGGCCCAGGTTAATTGAGACTGCTGGTCCTCCTACAGAGTCGCCCTCATCCTCAGTTTCTTCCAGCTTGAAAGGATTGCTACTACTTTCTTTTTGGTTTTAATTTAAAGGTGTTACTTTTGGGTATTTTAAATATTTATAGATTTTATGGTTTTTAACTAATTTGAAGTTAGATACACATGAATTTTATTTATTTTCTGCTCTTTCTGCTCTTGCATCTTAGAATTGCTCTGTTGCTCCTATGTTTTGCTCATTCATTTCCTTTTCCCCTAGTACTTCATGATGCAACATTAAATTTTTCTCTCATGAACAACTCCCTCCATCAAATGGCAAGACCAACCTTTCATAATCTTGCCTTCCACAACTCATTTGTGTATTAGCAATGCTAAACTGACTGCGTAGTTTATACACTCCCCAGTGTTAAACTGACTTACAGCTATTCAAGGTCTCAGTAAACTAGTGGCACATTAAAACAAATTCAACTTGTCTATCTGTAAAGTTCCACATGCAAAAAGAGTTCAGTATTTAAGCAAAATTTATAACTAGTGTAGATAGTGATAGGCATATCAGGACTGATAAAATTTTTATAATCATAAATAAAATAACGGGAGAAATCCACATATGTGTGTTGGATAGAGACACAACTCTACTGAAGTGCTCTGGAGGATGAGTCACAACTTGCAGGTCTAGACACAAGAACCCTTCTTTCTACATTAAGTAATTAGACAAAACCCTTTGCATGAAAACCTCAGCCAAAATGTTCTTTGTCCATGCCTGCACATGGACAAAGCCTCTCAAATCACACATTCTCATCTTTGCCAGTGTTTTATTTTCTCTAGATAATAGCATGAAGAAGATTTTCTTATTTAAATTTATGTTCAGATTGTAGACTAGACAAAAGGCTTTGAAACTCTGGGAAAAATAAGTTCAAGTATCATCACTTCACCCCGAGATGTCTCTTCTGTCACCATTGCGATAAAAGCAAAAGAAACAGGTCTTCTATTTATGAATACATCTTGCATTCACATTTCTTCTTAAAGTAAAATTAATTATTCACAACAATATTTAATGTAATATTTTGACAGGGATTGCAAATGTACCACCTTGTGAACTGTGGAGGGTTGATTTCAGTTTTCATAACTATTCTAATTAGAATCATAACGCAGTTAAATCCTGGAAGATTTAGAAGTGAAATCTTGCCAGAACTGAATACATCATGATTTCCACTTTAAGCCTGATAAAAGTTCTCCTAAAAAGATGTAACAATGAGAATTTTATAGATATTGGGTTAGAAATGAACTCTGACTGCAAGGTCATATCATTTAAATTAAGAACAAGGTTTAACCATAATTAGCAGATTCCAGATTTATTTCAAAGCTCTTCTGTATGACTCAAAGAAAGAACCATTGTGTAGTTGTTCTATTTTCCTCTTCAGATTGATTGCATGATTATTCTGCCCCTACTTGATTGGATCCTCACAGTCACTGCACAATCAAGGTAGGACAGAATTAATCCAACTGTTTTCACTAGGTCTTGTTTTCACGGGGAAGCTTGTCTTGGAAACATTGGACAAAATAGAATTATTTTTACAAACTTCAGAGGGAAATATATTTTAGAGAGAGAGAGGAGAACATATAATCAAGTTGATACCCAACCGAATTTTAGGTTCTAGTATAATACTGTCAAATCTGGTATTTTGTCAAAATACAGTGCAAATAGGTATGTATATGAAAGTTGCAAAGATTTCATAGTACAAAGAATGATAAGGAGGATTCAATGGTTGAAATGCATGTTCATCTTCAGAAGAATGCAGCAGAACAGTTTTTAAGATTCATATCAGTGACCAAGTCAATGTCAGATTATTTTTTAAGAAACTAATCAGCAGTGACAGGGAGCTACAGTCTGATACATGGGAGGTTGTTGGCTGGCTGACAAGTGAGTGACAGTGCTTGACTCACCTTATCTGACTCTTCAACTCTACAATTATAGGCAACTTCTTCTTAGACCCATTTTATTGCTTTTCTATTTTTGATAGTATAATATACTGTCTACCTAAAAACTTAATTATGATGTGTTGTCACTTTTCCCATGGAGAAGCAAACAAATTAAGGAATACCCAGATAAAGTACTAGACTGTATAAATCACTCTATTTAGCCAGGAAGTAAGCCAGTGTCTTTCTTAGGGCTTCCTACATGAGTATGAATGAGGGATTACTTACAGGATCAAGAAAAAAACATAAGGCAATTGCATCAAAATACCCAAAGTATATCCCTGAGGTTCCTTACATAGTGTACTGGTAGCTCAACTAGACAAAGCAACTCCTCTGCCCAGCAAATGTACTGCTTTTGTAACCTTAAGGAGGGGCATTTGGACTTCTCTAAGTTGCAGGAGCATGCCAAGGCTTCTAAGTCTAATGTACTTTCTGAGCCTAAGTCTAGTAATTTTCATTTACAAAGTTTAGGAACCCCTCCCTTCACTCTAAGAGACAATGCTATTTGGAAGAAATATCTGTACCAGCAATGGATGAAGTATCAGTGCCATTAAACTTCTTTAACATGAAAAACAATACAAATATTAGGTTATAGTTGTTGCTAACTAGTACTGAATTGATATTCCTTCCTAATTATTAGTTCTGATTCACTTGTTATGGAAGATAACAGAACTCAGGAAAGACTTACAGATTAATCCCAGTATCTTTGCTGAAAATCATACAAATAAATAGCTCATTCAAAGAAAATCCGAGTCAAGGTAGAAGAGAAGCATGGGCCCTCTGAGCTCTAACTCTGACATATTTGTGTATAGTAATCGGGAAGTCTTCACAATTCAGTGTTTTGTCCATTTTCAGTTTTATTTAATTTGGTTTGGTGGAAGGTTCATTAGTAGCCAGGATTGAAAAGTCATTGGCTATTGAATGAAAAGGAGACAGAACCTCCCCTAGGTATGGTTAAGGAGATAGGTTATATTAAATATATGTAGGGGTGATCAGCCAGGAGCATTTAGAAAGGTTCCGACTGAATTGAGCCAGAAGAGAAGAGAAAGAGGGGGAGAAGAGAGAGAAGTGGGAAAGAAGACCAACAGAGGAGCCTTGGAACAAAAGGCCAAGAGAGAAGAACCGAGAAGCTAAGAGCGGAGGATAACCAAGAAAGCATGTAGCTTAACTGGCTGCTTTGTGTAGGAATCAAAAGCTGAAGGAGTGGCAGCAAAACCCAGCCCCTGGGTTGAAGATGTTTAGGGTAGGGGCCACAGCAAGAAGTGCTGGAAAGAACCAAAAGTAATGAGTGAATCTTGTCTCAGGTCTTTGGGGACTTACTAACTGAAACTAGAGCTTCTATTGCCTTTTTGGAGATTAAGGGATGAGACTAAAAGTCCCAATTCCAATACCACTTGGTTGCCTCTCCACATAACAGTTCTGTATTGACTAGTTTTTTAATTTGATTGTTTTGTTTTGCTTTGTTTCATTTTATCTTATCTGACTTGCCACAAGCTATGGTCATTTTGGAAAAAAGAACTTCTCTTGAGGAAATTCCTTTTCCACATAGGTCTAGAGGCAAATTCATAATATATATTCTTGATTAATTATTGATGTGGGAGGCCTCAATTCACTGTGCTATATCTGGACTGATAGTCCTTGGTACTATAAGAAAGTAGGTAGGTTTGCGTTTCCTAATGACTAAGGATGTTGAATATTTCTTTAAGTATTTCTCAGCCATGTGAGATTCCTCAATTGAGAATTATTTGTTTAGCTCTGTACCCCATTTGTAATAGGGTTATTTGATTCTCTGGTCTACAGTCTTTTTTATATTTTTATTAGATATTTTCTTAATATTTTCTTAATTTACATTTCTAATGGTATCCCCTTTCCTGGTTTACCCTCTGAAAACCCCCTATCCCCTCCGCCCTCCTCCTGCTCACCAACACCCCCTCCTTTTTCCTGGTCCTGGCATTTCCCTACACTGGGATATCAAGCCTTTACAAGTGACCAAGGGCCACTCCTCTCACTGATGTCCAAAAAGACTGTCCTCTGCTACATATGCAGCTGGAACCATGGGTCCCTCCATGTATACTCTTTAGTTGGTGGTTTAGCCTCTGGGAGCTCTGGGGGGGTACTGGTTGGTTCATATTGTTGTTCTGTCTATGGGGCTTCAAACTCCTTCAGCTCCTTGGGTCCTTTCTCTAGCTCCTCCATTGGGGACTCTGTGCTCAGTCCAATGGTTGGCTGTGAGCATCCACTTCTGTATTTGTCAGGCACTAGCAGAACCTCTCAGAGACAATTATATCAGGCTCCTATTATAGCAAGCACTTGTTGGCATCCACAATAGTGTCTGGGTTTTGTAACTGTATATGGGATGGATCCCCAGGTGGGGCAGTCTTGGATGGCCTTTCCTTCAGTCTCTGTTCCACACTTTGTCACTGTATCTCCTCCTGTGAGTATTATGATCACCCTTCTAAGAAGGGCAAATGTTCTTCTTTTCATGAATGTTTTCATGAATGTTTCATGAATGAAATGTTCAAGAAGAAGGGCATTCCTTCTTTTTGAGTTTCATATAGTCTGTGAATTGTATCTTAGGTATTCCAAGCTTCTGGGCTAATATCCAATTATCAGTGAGTGGTGGTGCATGCAGGTAGGATTTGCTGAAGGAAGCAGAGGCAGGAGGATCATGCGTCTACCATCTTAAGTTCTTTGTATATTTTGGATATTAGCCCTCTATCAAATGTAGGGTTACTAAAGATCTTCTTTTCATTGGTTATTTTATTTCAAATGTTGTCCTCCTCCCTGTTCCCCTACACAACCCACCATTGTATACCCCTAACCTCTGCCTCTATGAGGGTGTTCCACTATCCACCCATATACTCCCAACTTATAGCCCTAGCTTCCCTCTCTGCTGGAACATCAAGCCTCCATAGGAACAAGGGCTTCCCCTAGCTTTGATGCTAGATAAGGCAGTCCTCTACTACATATGGAACTGGAGTCATGAGTGACTCCATGTATACTCTTTGGTTGTATGTTTAGGAGCTCTGTGGGATCTGGTTAGTTGATACTGTTGTTTATCCTATGTGGTTTCAATCCTATTCAGCTCCTTCAGTCCTCCCCCTAACTTTTCTATTGAGGTCCCAGTGCTCAGTCGAATGGTTGGCTATGAGCATCTGCATTTGTATTGCTCAAGCTCTGGCAGAGCCTCTTAATGGAAAGCTACAATAGGCTCCTATCAACAAGTGCTTCTTAGCATCAGCAATAGTGTCTGTGTTTAGTGTCTGCAGATGGAACAGATCCCTAGGTGGGAGGCCTCCTCTGGATAGCCTTTGCTGCAGTCTCTGATCTTTTCCCAATCTGTGCCTTGGCTTTTTGTCCTATTAACAGTGTCTTTTGACTTACAGAAGCTTTTCAGTTTTATGAGGTCATGAGATTTCATCTCACAACAGTCAGAATGGCTAATATCAAAAACTCAGTTGACAGCAGACATAGGCAAGGATGTGGAGAAAGAGGAGCACTCCACCATTGTTGGTGGGATTGCAAGATGGTACAACTACTCTGGAAATGCCTGGTGGTTCCTCAGAAAACTGGACATAGTACTTCCTGAGGACCCATTTATACAACTTCTGAGCATATACCCAAAAGATGCTCCAACATATAGCAAGGACACATGTTCCATTATGTTTATAGCAGCCTTATTTAAAATAGCAAGAAGCTGGAAACATCCTAGTCATCTCTCAGCAGAATACTGGATACAGAAAATGTGATACAATTACACACTAGAGTACTACTTAGCTATTTAAAACAATGACTTCATGAAATTTACAGGCAAATGGATGGAACTAGAAAATATCATCATGTGTGAGATAACCCAGACATAAAAGAACACACATGGTATGTATACACTAGTAAGTAGCTATTAGCCTAAAAGCTCAGAATATCCACAATATAACACACAAACCATATGGAGCTTAAGAAGGTGGGTTCAGAGGACAGCCATATGAGGTCCCTTTCTGCAAGCATGAGAGAGTATCATTAGTAGTGTCAGAAATTGGTGCTTGCCCATGGAATGGTTCTCTAGTTGAACTGGTTATTGCTTGGCCATTTCTTCAGTCTCTGATCCACCTCTGTCCCAGTATTGTTTGTAGCCAGAATAAATCTTGGGTTTAAAATTGTGTGGGTAGGTTGGTGTTTCAATTGCTCTGCTGGGATTCCTGCCTGACTACAGGTAATGTCCTCTTCAGGTTCTATATCCCCACTCCTGTCTCAGCTCAGGTCAACCCTTTGATTCTTTGGAACCTCCCCTATCCCAGGTCTCTGGCACATCCTTGGGATGCCAGCCCTGCCAGCTGGAGATTTCCATTCATTCTCATGGCCATCTGGCCATTTTCCCTGTCTCTCCTCACACCTGATCCTGTAACCACCCCATTCCCCTGCCATCTCATCTTCCACTGAGTTTTCTCCTGGGCATATACCCCCAAAATGCCCCCACCACACCATAGGGACATTCAATCAGCTATGTTCATAGCAGCTTTATTTGCAATAGCCAGAAACTAGAAACAACCTAGACATCCTTCAACTAGAAATAGATCAAGAAAATGTGGTACATTTACACAATGGAATACTACCCAGCTATTATAAAGAAAGACATCATGAATTCTGCAGGCAAATAGGTGGAACTTTAGAATATCATCCTGAGTGAGGTAACTAAAACCCAAAAGGCAATGCATGGTATATACTCAATTGTAGGTAGATATTACCCATAAAATACAGGATACTAATCCTGCACTACATAGACCCAAAGAAGCTAAACAAGAAGGAAAGCCCAAACTACTCTTACAGGCAGGCTGTTTGCCCAGCATTAGATGGCCAACAGAAAATGAACTCACTGACACTCTGGAGGTTCCTTATCTTACATGGTCATATAAGAGCTCTTTCTTTTTAATGAAATGTGCACTAAATATACACATGTTTAAGGCAATCAAATCACTTCTATCCCATTGATTTAGTTCAACAAAACTGTCTTGGCATTTTGTTGCATTTATAACTTTTTCTGAGATAGCATCTGAACTTAAGCTAAAAACTTTCACCATAAATCAGAAAATAATTTTAATTATTATATAGCAAAATATAATGATTTTTATGTTTAGTCTTCAACATGACTGAAGCAGTAATATTCTTCAATGAAATCAAAGAAGAGTTGAGGAAATAATGGTTGAGAAACAAGTAAAGAAATGTTCAACATCCTTAGTCATCAAGGAAATGCAAATCAAAAGAACCCTGAGATTTCACCTCACACTGGTTAGAAGGGCTAAGATCAAAAACTCAGGAGAAAGCAGGTGCTGGCGAGGATGTGGAGAAAGAGGAACACTCCTCCACTGCTGGTGGGGTTGCAAGCTGGTACAATTACTCTGGAAATCAGTCTGGTGGTTCCTCAGAAAGCTGGGCATGATGTTACTGGAGGACCCTGTTATACCTCTCCTATACCGAGAGGCATATACCCAGAGGATTCCCCAGCACATAATAAAGATAAACATGTGCCACTCTGTTCATAGTAGCCCTATTTATAATAGCCAGAAGCTGTAAAGAACCCAGATGTCCCTCAACGGAGGAATGGATATAGAAAATGTGGTCTATTTACACTATGGAATACTACTCAGCTATTAAAAACAATGAATTCATGAAATTCTTAGGCAAGTGGGTGGAACTAGAGAATATCATCCTGAGTGAGGTGACCCAATCACAAAAGAACACACATGGAATGCACTCACTGATAAGTGGATATTAACCCAGAACCTCCGAATACCCAAGAAACAATTCACATATCAAATGATGCCCAAGAAGAAGGAAGGAGAGGCCCCTGGTCCTGGAAAGGCTCAATGCAGCAGTGTAGGGGAATACCAGGATAGGGAAGCAGGAAAGGTTTCATTGGGGAACAGTGGGCGGGAAGAGGGCTTATGGTACTTTGGGGGAGGGGGCTCCAGGAAAGGGAAAATCATTTGAAATGTAAATAAATAATATATTGAATAAAAAAAAGAATGGTTTAAATTGCTTTAAAATCATAGTTTTTTAATTAACTTATTTATTTATTTCTTACACTCCATATTTTATTCCCTCCCCCCCCCCCCCCCGTCCACCTTCTGACTGGTCCACATCCAGTACCTCCTCCCCGCCCTCCTGTCACCACGTGGGTCACTTCACATGATCTCTAAACTCCTGGAGGCCTCCACTCTCTTGAGGGTTAGGTGCATTATTTTAGAATGAGCACAGATCTGGCAGTCCTCTACTGTATGTGTGTTGGGATCCTCATATTAGCTGGCATATGCTGCCTGTTTGGTGGTCCAGTGTTTGAAAGATTTTAGGGGTCCAGATTAATTAAGACTGCTGGTCTCATACAGGGTTGCCTTTCTCCTCAGCTTCTTTCAGCCTTCCCTAATTCAATAACAGAGGTCAGCTGCTTCTGACCATTGGTTGGGTGAAAATATCTGCATCTGATGCTTTTAGCTGCTTTTTGGGTCTTCTGGAGTGCAGTCATGCTAAGTTCCTTTTTGTGAGTGCTCCATAGCATCAGTAATAGTGTCATGACTTGGGACCTCCCCTTGAGCTGGATCCCACATTATGAACAATTATTTTTAGTTTGGAATCTAAATATATGACCCATGTCTTAAATTATGACATTCATCCTGAGTTAAGCTACTAAATTTAGTGTTATTAAACAATGTTACAAATGTATGTTATTGCCAGTAAATATAATTCAAACATCAGGGTCGTTCATAATAATGTTTTCAAATAATTCAAATAACAAGCAACTGAATATAATCTTTCTCACACATTTTTAAAAAATATTTATGCCTATCATTATTATGGATTATTATGGATTGTGAGATAATTTTCAATAAAGAAAAACAAGTATGTTCCACTATTACAAATATCTGAATATATATTCAAATTTTCAAACAAGTTAATTTCTTAGAATCTTAACATTCGAAAATTGAGTATTAAATTTCAATACAGAGATGGCAATTATACCCTATGATGTGAAGTTTCCAGGGGGTAAAATGCTACACTTGTGCTAAAAGTTGTAAGAGAAAGATTGACTGATCAGGAGACAATTAGAGCATTGCAAATTCAGGATCAAATTATCTTGCACTGACATTTTGCCCTCTAATTGGTGTAATAGTTATATTTGGTCATCAAATTAACTACATTTGAAGTTAACTACAATGCAAAATCAGATTTGAGACTTATTGCTGAATTTGAGGTAGGTAGGTCCACTTCTAATCCAGATCATTGACATAGGAAGACCCACTTCTTTAATCTAAATCACTCATAACACTTTCTGCTAGGGCCTTTTATAAGTGATCCCTTATGAAGGTTAAAACCATAATACATTGCTGTCATAAAGTTTCTCTTTACATTTCTATTTATTTAAGCAGATGTTGAAGTATATTACAAGGTAATATAGAATTGATTTGCCTTTTCATTGAAAGACCAAATCACTTTGAAAGGTATCATCAGAAGGGGCTGAAGAAGCATGGGCTGTTCTCCCTGTCCACTGCTTGGTTCCCAGCACTCACAGGGCAGCTAACAACCATCTGTAAGTCCAGTTACAGTACAACATGCTTCCGTGGACTTTGTGTATCAGTCACGGGAATGGTCTAGAAATACACAGGATTTTACAAAAACAAAAGAGACAAAAGGGTCCTTTCTCTTTGTGCCTCCCTATGCTGGAATTACAGATGTGTGCTGCCATACTGGGATTTTTTTTTTTTATACATTCTAGAGATCTAAACTCTGATCCTCAAGCATACATGTCTAGCATTTAAACAACTGAGCCTGTCCATATTTCAATTAACTTAATTAAACATAAGTAGGATGTAATAATTTTCTGACTCATCTCCATACTTTAACCAACAAAAAATAGGTATCAGTTTATAACTTTTGAATAATTGAAGATTTTGTGATACAAGCTGTTTTTCTAGGCCACTAGTAAATCAGGTATTTTATTAGGAAGGACAGAACGCCCTCTGCTAAATGCTTTGTTATTCTTATTTATTTATTTATTTATTTATTTATTTATTTATTTATTTATTTATTTAATTTTCATTTTACATCATGATAACACTCCCCCAGTCCATCCTTAAAAATCAGTACTGCAATTATCCCCTCCCCTTCTCCTCAGAGAAGGGGAAGCCCCAATTTGTTATCAATGGGCCTTGGAACATGAAGTCCAAGCAGGACTGAGCACATCCTCTCCCTCTGAGGCCACACAATGCAGCTCAGCTAAAGGAGAGGGATCCAATGGCAAGCAACAGAATCAGAAACAATCTCTACTCCAGTGTTAAGGGATCAAATAAGACCAAGCTGCACATCTGCTAAAGATATGTAAAGGGCCTAGGTCTAGTCCCTACAGGCCCTTTGGTTGGAGGTTGAGTCTCCATGAGCCCAGGTTGGTATTCTCTGTAGTTATTCTTTATTTTTTATTAGATATTTTCTTTATTTACATTTACCCTCTGAAAACACCTTCTCCTATGCCCCCCCCTCTCTCAAAAACCCACCCATTCCTGCTTCCCTGTCCTGGCATTCCCTTATATTGGGGTATTGAACCTTCTCAGGACCAAGGGCCTCTCTCCTCCCTCTGATATCCAGCAAGGCCAGTCTCGGCTACCTATGCATTTGGAGCCATAGGTCCCTCCATGTGTACTCTTTGGTTGGGGGCTTAGTCCCTGGGAGCTCTGGGGATACTGGTTAATTCATAATATTCTTCCTTCTATGGGGCTGCAAGCTTCTCAGCTCCTTCAAGAATTCTCAACTGAGCAATACTGAATGGCTGAGAAGCACCAAAAGAAATGTTCAACATCCTTAGTCATCAGGGAAATGCAAATCAAAACAACCCTGAGATTCAACTACACACCAGTCAGAATGGCTAGGATCAAAAATTCAGGAGACAGCAAGTGCTGGCAAGGATGTAGAGGAAAAGGAACACTCCTCCACTGCTGGCAGGATTGCAAGCTGGTACAAGCACTCTGGAAATCAGTTTGGAGTTTCCTCAGAAAATTGAATATAGTACTACTTGAGGACCCAGTTATACCACTCCTGGGCATATACCCAAAATATTCTCAAACATGTAATAAGGACACATGTTCCACTATGTTCATAACCCAGATGTCCTTTAACAGAGGAAAGGATACAGAAAATGTGGTACATTTACATGATAGAATACTACTCATCTATTCAAAACAATGAATTCATGAAATTCTTAGGCAAACAGATGGAACTAGAAAATATCATCCTGAATGAGGTAAGCCAATCACAAAAGAACACACATGGTGTACACTCTATAGGAATTCTTATGGTGTCCCTGGCCCCTCTTCCTATGTTGAGTCTATCTCCAACTCTTCTACAGGACTCCCAAAGCTTTTTCTGATATTTAGCTGTGGTTCTCTGTATCTGTATCTGTTTCCATCAGCTGCTGGGTGAAGCCTCTGAGGAGGTAGTTATGTATTGATCCTGTCTGCAAGCATAGCAGGGTATGACTTATAGTGCCAGAGGTTGACTTTCTTATAGTGTCCCAGTCTCAAGTTGGGGCAGTCATTGTATAGCCATTTCTGCAATTTCTGCTCCCTCTTTGTCCCTGCATGCCTTGTAGGCAGGAAAAGATTTGGCTTGAAGATTTTGTGGTTGGGTTGATGTCCCTTTCCATCCACTGGAAGTTCTGGTTGCTACTTCAGTCTCAATAACCCCAGATGCTAGGAGTTTCAGTTAGGATCCCAAGTACCAGGTTTCAGGAAATTCCAGGGATGTGCCCCACTGTTCTCAGTCACAACCCTCTCCTTATACCTCATCCCCACCCAAATTCCCCCCTCACCTCTTCTTTCACCCAGTTGTCTCCTTCCATTGACCTCAAATGTCTATTTCATTTTCTCTTCTCATTATGATCCAAGCATCCTTCCATGGACCTTTCTTATAACTTAGTTTTTTAGGTCTGTGGATTGTAGCATGATTATTCTGTATTTTTTGGCTAATGTCCTTGTGTAAGTGTGGACATATCATGTGTGTCATTCTGGGTCTGAGCTACCTGACTCAGAATGATATTTCATCCATTTGCCTATAAATTTTAATAGCTGAATAGTTTCCATGGGGTTGTGGTGGTGCTTTTTTATTCTAACACTGAATATTGTCATAGAAAAACAAATATTTATATTCAAGACATTTACAAAACATTTTTCTAAAAAACTACCACAAAAATTTGCCTGATTTAACTTTTATAAAGTCAAATGACAGTTTAGCTTATGCTACTTAGAAAGCTGTGACTTCAGATATTATGTGTCTATGATATTCAATTAAATAGTCAGTATTTTCTGTCAAGACAAATTACATTTAGTAATAAATTATTTTCTCCCATCAAATATAAAACAACTATATTCATCACATTTTCATAATAGCATAAATATTATATTAAATTCCAAAAATGATAATTTAGCTAAATTTATAAATTACCAAGGAATAGTTTTCACAGTGATACTAATGTAAAATTTGTAAAATTTGCATAGAACTAAGTTAGAATATTATTCAGTATATATCATCAGTAGCTTTTAAATAATGTTTTCAGTAAAATAATTTCTCATTTATATATAAGAATAAAACACAAAGAAAAACATAAATATAAATTATTTGATATAGAACTTATAGGCATACACATTGAATTGTGAAATCCAAAAAAAGCCCAGCCTTGCTATGATTGTATTTTACTATATTACAAACACATTGTGTTCTGAATTTATTATAAGAATATAGCCTATTTGTTTTTAAGTTCATTTCCCTTGGGATACTGTGGAAGTAAATGGATAATCCATAGCTTGATTTCACACAATTAGGCATCCCAGTATGCACTGGGAATAGAGCAAATGAAAGAATGAGAGCATTGGTAACATAACTCCCTGCAGGCTCATTAATGGCTGTGTCATGAACCATTACAAGCCTTCAGATCAGAGAGCTCAGAAATGCATGCTGTGGCATACCACATTCATTGAAATATAGCATAATGCATTTTCTAGTCCTCTAATCTATACTAACCTTCCCTCTTAAAAGCCATTACAATTATAATTCATGCATAGACTAGAATTAATTTATAGTATTTTCATGTATGAAACACACTTGGAAGTAGGAAGATACAAATATATGAGTAATTGAAGCTTTTAAGAGTCTTCTGATTCCCAATAATGACATGATATGGGGCAAGTCTATTCTCAAAAACCACACACCCTTTAATACAAGATTTTGTGTACTCTTTCAAAATGTATAAGGTAATGAAAATTTTATAGTGATCACATTATATTAAAAGTTTTGCCTTGTGTGAAAATATAACTGTTAGCAATATAGACATATTCAATTTATCACAAAACCTCTAATCTTGTCACTCTGGCACATAATATAAAACAGTGAATTCACAGTTCAGAAGACCATGTAATAAAGAGAAAAGGCAGGAATACGAAAAAATGTGAAAACCATGGTTATACCTAAACATCATGAATATCACAGATATATGAAGTGCATCATGATAGATAAATTTAAGTTTAATTCTTTTTTACTATGCACACATGAATACATGTATATGCAGTTGCCATTGGAGAGCAGAAGGGTACATCAAATTTGCTGGTGCTTGAGTTTGGATCACTCAGACTACCAGATATAAATGTGGATATTGGGAACTGAATTCTGGTCCTCTTCAAGAATAGCAAGCTTCCTTATCCACAGAAACATTTCTTTAGCCCCAGTATTAACCATTTCATAATGCAGTAGAGAGCAATTACTTATTTACATTATTAAATTAAGGTTTGGTATGCTTAATAATGTATTCATGGTTATCTTTTAATTACATATTGAAGTTCATATTAAATGCATTACATAGTTATTATAGGTAATACAATATAAAATGCACAACCAACCTCAACATATTTATTGTCAAAAATGAAATACAGATTATAGTTCATCTACATAATGTCACTAAATGTAGACCAGAGCAAACAATGCATGCACTGACTTCTGTAACTTTTGGCATACACACACACACACACACACACACACACACACACACACACACACACACACATATATATATATATATATATATATATATGAAGTATATATCTATGTCTATGTCTATCTTTAATACAAGTATATAAATGGATAACACATATCTTATATATACTAATTTATATATATATTTCTCTGTCTTTCTAAGTAAATGCTATATACATTGTACTGGTTAGTTTTCTGTGTCAACTTGACACAGGCTAGAGTTATCACAGAGAAAGGAGCTTCAGTTGGGGAAGTGCCTCCATGAGATCCAGCTGTGGGGAATTTTCTCAATTAGTGATCAAGTGGTAAGGGCCCCTTGTGAGTGGTACCATCTTTGGGCTGGTAGTCTTGGGTTCTATAAGAGAGCAGGCTGAACAAGCCAGGGGAAGCAAGCCAGTAAGGAACATCTCTTCATGGCCTCTGCATCAGCTCCTGCTTCCAACCCTGCTTGAGTTCCAGTCCTGACTTCCTTTTGTGATGAACAGCAATGCAGAAGTGTAAGTTGAATAAACCCTTTCCTCCCCAACTTGCTTCTTGGTCATGATGTTTCTGCAGGAATAGAAACCCTGACTAAGACAAAGGTACCAGAAGTGGGGTATTCCTGTGACAACCTGACCATGTTTTGGGGAGGATTATGGAAGGACTTTGGAACTTTGAGCTAGAATAGCTGTGGAAAGTTCTGTAGGAGCTTGGATGACAATGTTACAAACAGTGCAGAAGATGGAGGCCTGGTTTGTGAAATTTCAGAGGGAAGAGTAAAGACTCTTAAAGTGGCCATGTATTGATTGTGAAGATTCTGTGGTTTTGGTTAGTTGGGACTAAAGAATCATCTGTAAGTAACAAGATACCAGAACCACTAAAGCAAACCTTTGTGTTACTGGGACTATTGATGCTGGTTAGCTGGAGCTAAGAAATTAACGGTGAATAAGAAGAGACCAGCAGCACTGAGATGGAATCTTGGAAGTGTTTTCTGAGAGCACAGAGAGTGTGTTCCAGAGATAGCCACAGTTATATTTTGTGCTGTGGCTGGACTTGGTACTGTGTAAGAGTCAACCAGATGGTACTGGTTTTGGGGTCATGAAGATCAGCTGAGGCTCTTTGCACAGTGAGAGGCCACGGAAGGCCATTGGTGAAGGTGCAGCCTCAGTTGCAATTGATGACCCAGGACTTGAAGGGGTCATGCATAGGGACAGAGGCTTGTCACCATGAAGAGAGCCTATGAGAGGCTATTGCTGAAGCCTAATTACAGTAGAAGTCACAGTGTTTTGGAGATGCCAGTACCATATGATGACCACCAAGAACAGCAGCAGCAGTGGAGTATAGGCAGCTGGATCCTAGAAGACAAGCTGTGTGCTACAAAGGGCAGGACTGAAGGAGTGACCCAAGCCCTTGGAGGAGCCCAGAATATCGTGAGTTGGATCCCAGACAATGGACATTTGGAGTTTGAGTTTTGATTTTGGTTGTGACTGTACCCTGATATGTTTCCCTCTTTAAGGAAGAAAGTATTTTATTGGAGCCCACAGTTAAAAGACTTTGAACTTTTAAAAGACTTTGAATTTTAAAGATATTGGATATTTTAAGGTGATTGAACTTTTAATATGTAAAGACTGTGGGACTTTTAAAGTAATTTAGATCTTGGGGATAAATAAGAAAGTAAGGGTTGAGGCTTAATAGTGATGTGTTTGTGTGTCAAGTTGACAAGGGGTCAATTTTACTGGCTAGTTTTGTGTGTCAACTTGACACAGGCTGGAGTTATCACAGAGAAAGGAGCTTCAGTTGGGGAAGTGCCTCCATGAGATCCAGCTGTGGGGCATTTTCTCAATTAGTGATCAAGTGGTAAGGGCCTCTTTTGGGTCATACTACCTCTGGGCTGGTGCTCTTGGGTTCTATAAGAGAGCAGGCTGAACAAGCCAGGGGAAGCAAGCCAGTAAGGAACATCTCTTCCTGGCCTCTGCATCAGCTCCTGCTTCCAACCCTGCTTGAGTTCCAGTCCTGACTTCCTTTTGTGATGAACAGCAATGCAGAAGTGTAAGTTGAATAAACCCTTTCCTCCCCAACTTGCTTCTTGGTCATGTTGTTTGTGCAGGAATAGAAACCCTGACTAAGACATACATGTAACTGCCTACAGAGTCTAGATGAATGCATTGATAGATGCCTTGGAACTACACTTACTAATAATACTGAGAGCTAAGGTTGGGCTCCTATGACTTCAGCACCAATAAATTTTATTCATCATATCAAAACTTATATAATATCTTACACACCAACAAATATGTAGTAAGCAATAAATAAATGCCTTAAACTAATATCGATTTAAAATAACCATGATCCTAACTTCAAAGCTCATAACTGTTCATTCCATTTCTCAAACTAAATCTAAAAGAACTGAATAGCTTTGTTGAACTATCATGTAGTTTCAAACACATATTTATTATTTAAATATTATCATAACAATATATTCTTTATAATAGTTGTATAAAATATTAATGGAAAAATCTGCATACTTTATATAACCAGAAATTTAGTTAATATGAATCAAAATAATTTTAGCTTAGTCAATTTGTATGACTTAAAATTGTTTATACAAGATAACTATTTTTATCTTCAACTGATTCTGTTAAGGTTAGCATAGTTTTGATTCATAAAGGAAAACAGAGGGATATTCTGACAGATGCAGACTCACTGCTTAGAAGGTATTTTAAACATTATGAATCTCACACTATGGTAAATGTGTGAAGAAGCATATTCAACATTGAAAACAGTCTTATGCACATTTGTCCCAGAGTCTAGATCATCAGTTGATAGCATATGGCAAGCTCATCATACATAACTAGGAAATAATTTTTGTGAAGACTTTGAGGAAATATCTATGAATAAACACAAGATTACTTTAATGAAAATTAATAATGAGAAGGTAACATTGGAACTATTTTCACGGCTCTTGCACCATTTCTGGATTTTCTTTCTGTGTTCTCTTCTAGGACTCCTAATATAGTTTGAAACACTTGTTTACTTTCTCTAGAATGACGTTCAAGATATTACTAAGAATTCACCATATTGGTGTAAACTAACTTTAACTCACAATTTTTATCTATTTAAAATATATAATGTATTGAATAAAAAATTAGCCAAACCAGGCTTGTAATGCAGTCAGCTAGAGGACACTTTACCTAGAATATTTAAAACCCTTGCCTTAACCGTGAGTATTAAGACACCAACTATATATATATATATATATATATATATATATATATATATATATATATATATATATATGTCAGATTTCATATGTGTATACATATATATATATATATATATGTATGTATGTATAAGTATACATTTTCACATCAGGTACACTTGCATAGACATTTTCAATATATACACATACAAAAAGTCATCCATATATGAGTTCATACAGTGTCAAGAGTCTTTGATCTATAGAAAATATAAAAGTTTACTCTTATTTATTATAAAATAAAATGGATTGTGTTGTGATAATAATGAGACTAGCTGTTTTCTTCAAGTGCACCCTTAATTCTCATGCATAATTTGGTGAAAATTTGATATCTCCAGAATAATGAATTTAGCATATCTTCTTCATCAAAGATAAGAATATCTATGCATTCTGAAGCCACAAAATAGAAACCTGCCAGAATTCCTAAGTATTTGAAGTATAATGGAGGACAAGAGCCAGGTTATATGGGAGAAATCCACACTGATCACCCACTGTGCTAAAGAAACACCTATTTGCAGCCCTAATAGAATTAACATCATCTACTGGAGATGAAATATTAACAGATAACTGCTCCCCACAACAATGCAGTAGATCCAAAAATAGACATTGAGCGAAAGATGGCAAAATCAAGAGTATTAATTCCATGTAATTATGTATTTTATGTAGTTCAGAAAATGCAAAACTCATTGCATAGTGATAAAAATCATAAGCAGTGTTATTTTCAGGGCTAGAGACAGGTTGATGGCTTCCTGGTTGCTGGTAGTTTTCTATTTATTGATCTTCATGGTAATTAAATAGGTGTATTTGCTTAGGAATAATCATTCTGTCATTCATCTATAATAGCTATAATTTGCAATGTGTATGTTACCATTCAATTTTGTAAAGAAACAAGAAGGAGTAGTAGTTCCTTTATGAGAAATGTTTTGAAGAAAAGTGTTGCCACCTAGCACACATAGCTGCATAAGGATCAATAACATTTAGCAGCCATTAAAAAGATATTTTTAGGAAAAAGAGCAAAAAGAATCAAAAGCATACAGTATCCATACACCACTCACAGAAGATAACATTTTTTAAAGTCACAAAAATTAATGTACAAATAAGCTTATACTGATAAATAAAATATTGTGACAATTTTCTTCACTGTATGTGTAATACATTTTTTAATGAGATGAACATGTTTGTCCTAATTTTACAAGTTTCTTTTATAGGCAAGTGGTTCAAGTCAAATATCTTTCAATACTCTATTTTCCAAACACATGTGTTTTACTTTATTCTTTTATTTTCTGATACTATAAAACAATATCATAGTTTGCTCCTCACCTTTCTGGCCAGGGAAGGCCCCCTTATACTACTCCTTGAACCCTTTATCATTCATGTCCTTTGATATTGTTACTACATTTATAGTCATTTGTATTTAAAATACATATACACATATGAATACGTTCCTAACTACAACCTATTGTGTCTGTGTAATGTTACTTTTATGTTTCCAGGATTCACCTTCTGGTATAGGGTAATTGATTGGTGTGTTCTTCCCTGAAAAAAACTATTTCTCCCACTTTAAGCATTTTTCAGTTGCATTTTTGTTCTCACTTAATTGCTTCTCAGCATGCACTTTGGCGTGTCTATTGTTGTCATCCCAGTTCATGCCTAGATAGTCATGTTGGTGACACTTCATGGGTTCACCTTGTTACATAAAATTTCTAATGAAAACAAATATGTGGGGAATAATAATACCTAAAAGATAGAGCTAAGAAAATAGTGTATATTATTTCAAGGCAATTACATAGTACCATAAGATTACTGGCTTGAAATAATGAATTCAAAATTTCTCTCTGTATACCACAGGTGGCTCCACATAGCCAATTGAATAGAAAAGCAGTCAGTTAACGGTGGGTTATAATAAACATGGAACTAAATGTTGGGATATGGGGCGGACCAGATGTGACCAAATATATTATAATCATGTGTGAGATGTATGGATTCAGCAAACAATTTTTTACATATGATTTGATATTTCAATTTCTACTCCAAGCATCTGGCACCATTTCATAAGATAAATGTCTTAACAAAATAAGAATTGTATCTTCCTCCTCCTAGTCTAAGCCCCCAATGCTTTCTCAGCTCCCTTGACGTCTTAAATCATTAAATTTCTATTCTTCAACCAGCAGTTATTATGAGCCTACCTAATTTCTTTCTCAGCCCGTTTATTCTTTGAGTAGAGGAAGGCTACTGATTTGATTAATTTTGTATCCAGCCACTTTCCTGAAATTGTTTATCAGCTGTAGGAGTTCTCTCATGGACAATTTGGGGTCACTTAAATATAACATCTTTTGATCTGCAAATAGTGATAACTTGATTTCCTCCTTTCCAATTTGTATTACTTTGATCTCCTTTTGTTGCCTAATTGCTCTGGCTAAAACTTCAAGTACTATATTTAATAGATAGGTGGAGAGTGGGCAGCCTGGCCTTGTCCCTGGTTTTAGTGGGATTGCTTCAAGTTTCTCTCCATTTAGTTTGATGTTTACCATTTGGCTTGCTGTTTTTATTATATGGTTTTTATTATATGTATGTATGGAGATTGAATTCCTATTCTCTCCAATACTTTCAGAATGAATGGGTGTCGTATGTTGTCAAAGGCTTTTTCAGCATCTAATGAGATGAGTATTTGTTTGTGTAATGGTTATGTTGATGAATTTCTATATATTGAACCATCTTTGTATCCCTGATATCGCCTACTTGATCAGGGTGAATGATGTGTTCTTGGATTTGGTTTACAAGAAGTTTATTGAGTATTTTACATCAATATTCATGAGGGAAACTTGTCTGAAGTTCTCTTTCTTTTTTGGATTCTTGTGTGGTTTAGCTATTAGTATAACTGTGGCTTCTTAGAATGTGTTAGTGTTCCTTCTGTTTCTATTTTATGAAATACATTGAGAAGTTTTGATATTAGGTCTAACTTGAAGGTATGATAGCATTCTGCACTAAAACTATCTGGTCCTGGGAATATTTAGGTTGGGAGATTTTTAATTACTGCTTCTATTTCCTTATGGATTATGGCACTGTTTAGATGGACTGCTTGTATAGTGATATAGTCTTTGCCTTCTGCATGTTTCTTTACTCTCTATTTTTGTATTTAAATTAAAATACATAATACGATAGTTTATTTTCTAATCCTGTCTATTTGGAGTTATGTAGATATCCAGGTAAAAGGTATTGGAAATATTTCCATCCTTTTATTGAAAATAATCTCTGTAATATTTTTATGGTATTCTTCTTCTTTGTCCATAATTTCTGAGAGATTCAAGTACTGTTCCCAAACTCTCCCATGATTCCTTTGCATATATTTTAAATTTGATCATTGAGATTTACTGAAACTCAACAAAAATTGTGAAGAACTAAGGCCGAACATTCTCAAATTGTTCCTAAACATTAAGTAGAAAGACAGTTTGAAACTAACTTTACAAGGTCTGATTTACCCTAACACCAAAACCAGCCAAATCCAATATTTATCAATTATATGCTCATTGTAAACACTGAAAATCTGTTTTGATTTATACGTCTAGATGATTAACCTTCCATTCAATAGTAAATGTTAGATTTTTATACTAACTTATTATTCAACAAAATACTTAGAGAACTTTCAGTATTTGTTAATTAAACAGGATTTCAAGCATTAAGTGATGAATACTTATACACTATGATAGACATTTAGATCATATGGTTATTGTGATAAGTAATGGAGATGAATCAAAATATTTCAAACGTAACTAGCTTATTTGCACTAAAAGTGATGAATAATGTCTAAAAACTTGGAATTAGTATTTCAAAAGTTATCTGTCACCCTTTGTTATTTGCTTCATTCTCTAAAATGGTCAAAAGTTATAGTCATGAAAGTTGTATGTGTTCCTCTCTAGAGGACTCAGCCACTGTGATAGTCATACCCAGGTTTCTATATATCTGTGTAAAGATATATTTCGATTTATATCATTGTGGAAATCATTTCCTAATGAAACTATATAACAGAAATTATGGTCTCACAACTCAAAATATCTGAGATATGAAGAGTTCAAGATTTTACACACACACACACACACACACACACACACACACACACACACACACACATAGTAATACACCAGTAAGCTCTTTGACATCTTTGTCAATTCTTGGAATGCATTCATGATTCAAGTGAAATAGAGTATCATTTCTTCTATGGAGCACTGTAGATTACAACACAAAAGGTAAGAATATACTGAATTATGCTACTGAAAAATTTATTTTCTGACAAGTTAAGTTTAAGAAGAAGGATTTGCCAGCAGTGTTATATTCTCTTGAACTGCAACTGGCTAAGCACTTATAACTCCAGGCCAAGTACTACGTTTCTGGCAGTTTCAGGCTTCCATTTGTAAAACAGTGTCAGAGGGTTCATGTAGACAGATGGATAAATGAACAAAAGCAAAATACCATCCTAAATTTTCTTCTTTTATCTTGGCTTGCCACCAAATAGGACTATATTTCTGTAGAAAAATGAAAAAAATCCTGGCACAATTTGTTTTCTTCCCATATCAGTTTTTTTCTCAGAATTTTACCTTCTCTAGAACATCTCCATTTCATAGACTGGATATTTTAGGAACATGTTAACAGCAAAATTCAACCAAGCTTTCTCTGTTTATATGCTAGTCCCTGGAAGAAAGTTTTATTTAGACATTCAACAATTAAATTTTTTTCTTTTTATGGGGTAAGCTGCATTCATTTAGGGTAATATAGGTAATGTATGTGAGCTCTAACCTTGACTGACCATTTGCCTGAGAACATATAAGGTCACACATTCATGGAAAAACCACATTAAGTTCCAGGAAGACATGTCTAATGAAGCCTTTTCAATATGCTGACCTCAGATTTTAACCACAAATAATTTGAGATGACAAACTTCTCTTTAATTCTCAAGTCTGAGGGGGTTTTATGTAGATGATACAACACTCACACACACATACACACAAACACACACAGAGACAAAGAGAGAGAGAGAGAGAGAGAGAGAGAGAGAGAGAGAGAGAGAGAGAGAGAGAGAGAGAGAGAGAGAGAATGAATAAATTCAGTTTGATATTTTCAGCCTTAAAAAGCTGTTCTTTTTAGCACAGTTGGTCTAGCTATCTATGTTATGTATATCAACAACAAATTTCAAATAATTATATTAACAGGAAATCCCAGAAATCAACTGGCCAAAAGAATGAATTGAGGATTGTAGCAGGGCATACAAGACAGTGATTGCTTGGAAGCTATGTGATTGCTCATTGAGCTTAAAGTGCAGTACTTGATGCTTTGCCATGAAAAGATATTTTTCTCATTGAAGATGTAAAATGTAATGTCTTTTACAATTAATAAAAAGGACACAGACTTCAAGGGGTTGTGAGGAGCACATATCTGTGAAAAAAAAACAGTTTATTAATCAGATGCCAATATTCTGTATTGTTTTGAAATGATCTGAAAAAGACACCTTCCTAGTTATTTAATAAGCTACTTAAAATAGCAATAAAACATATGAAAAGAGAAGGGAAGGTGTGGGATTTCAGTCAGCATAAACTCTGAGCATGATGTCAGAATGAGATCAGGATAAGCGCACTTACAAAGGCTAGGGATAGAGAGGGAATGAGAATACAATGTGTGAGGAACAATCAATGGGTGTGACTCCTTAGACTGAGAGTTGAGTAATAGAAAATATTAGGATATAGTTAGCAGCAAGAATTCAGAAGGAGAAGCACAAACATTTAGGAGTAGTATGGAAGAGACAGCACGGCTTTTATAGAGGAGGATTTCTTGATAAAAATAGTGTTTAGACAATGCAGGGTATGCATCTCCATGGTATTTTAGTTTTATGACTGTAAATCAAAGATAATGAAATATGACTTATGGGGAAATTGAGACATTAATTACAAAAGCTAATATTTGCAAGGAGCTTTAAGAAATGCTAAATTTGGAGTTTTATTGCCTCTGACTTCAGAGCATTTGAATTCTCCCTCTGATGAATTTCTGTTTATATTTTCTGCAGTTACTTCTGACTGTGCTTTTTAAAAAATGAGATTTCTGGGAGCATTTCTGGAAATGAAGCCTCCTGGGAGAGCAATGGGTGCTTTTGAGCACCTTGGCAATATAAAAACCGGCAAATATCTCATGACTGGCAAGGTCGCAAGGAAAAGTTTCAAAGAGTAATAGACAACCACAGACCATTTTTCTGTCTAGCCATTCTCTTTTGTTCAAATTTCAGAGTAAAGCTTTAGTCTATCCATAGGAAAATGAAGAAGAGTCATATAGCTAGTTGAAAAAGTAATTAAAAGAATCAGAATCGATTGCTAAATGTTTATTAAATGTTTCTAACATTTTATTATGATTAAAAGTAATGTTGTGGGATGACAAATCAGTTTGTAAAGAACTTAAGTAACATAAAATACACTTAATATGTTTAAGTACAAAGTATATTGATTCCTAAAATATGTATTATTCTTGCATGGAAATTTATTCCAGTCTTAGATAAAATATATGAAGAAAAGCTTTATCAGTTTTTTTTTCATTTTTTTCAGTTTTTTTCACATCAGTTAATCTACAGTGATAATTATAGCTCAAATAATAAAATTCTGAAAATTTTGTAACATAAAATTATTTCAAAAACATCTACTAATACACATTATAGTAGCCAAAGGACAGTATTCACTGTACTCTGCTTGTCATGACTTTGAAGAAAGAAATGTACCAAATGGTATTCGGGCTGCTTCTGAGGATTCATGCCAGTTTGACAGAGCCCCATGACTTCTGGATTGAGCCACTACTACTGATTCTTGCTTAATATTTGTTGAATGGACTAAACTATCATAATTGATTCATGTTTGGTGTTTTGTACTGGACTGATGATATCCTTATAACAAAGATCGGAATCACCCCAAGGAACTACTTCTAAACAGGTGCATATACTCTTGAGGCCTAGAAGAGAGGGTGAAACATTTAAGAGCCCTTATTAAAGCAAATTTAGAAAAATATAAGCCTGGTTCATGGGTGGGAGATGAGTATCCAAAGACCCAAACAGTATTAGAAGAGTGGTTGACTGCTTAAGGCTACTGAAAAAGGAAGAGTCCCTTTGGGGATGTGGCCATTGGTAGGTTGCTTCTACCATTGGGTGGTCATACAACCATGTGCCTATAAGCAACCTTAGCTGGGCTCTAGTTATGTCTTAACTACAATATTAAATAAAAAAGGAATATGTAGCTGGAACAATATGAGGTAGGGGATGCTAATTGTAGAAGGAAGTGCCCAATGGATATTATCAATATACTTTTATCAATGTATAGAAGTTCCAAAGAATAAACCATTATAAAACAGTCTTTTCACATTTCCACTGCAGGTTATAATATAAGGAGTCCATGTATTTCTGGGAAACACAGGGTTTCAGAACACTAAGTACTCTGCCACTCTGCAACTTCCCAGTCTTGTGTAGTTATATTTATTAATGTCTACCTGCTTTCATTTCATAGGGTTTTCACTTCAAAGGATTGAAAATTATCCTATAGTTCCCTGGAACAGAGATGTGTAATAAATAAAATAAAATAAAATAAAATAAAATAAAATAAAATCACAAATTTTGCAATAAAGAATTCTGACAATATATGAATTTTATAATTGCAGAAATGTGAAATATTATTAAGGTAATATAAGTATATGGGAAATTTTACTATCACACACTTGAAAATATGGAAAGCAAAGTTAAGGTTTTAATATTTGTAAGCAAAATGTTTCTGCTTTTCAACTCTCACAAATCTCTGTCCATATCCAGTGTATCAGGGATATATTTGAGGTAACAATTCATCCACCTGTACATGGGTATCATTAAATAGATTAAATTAAATGGTGGAAGCTCTTTATAATAAAATGAATGTGGTTCTCTTTCTTGTTAATTGTATTAAATAAAATCCTCTCTTGAGACTAAGTCATTAAATTTATTCTCTCAACCTAGAAAATAGAGCCATTATATATTCAAGCTAATCAATACAAATGCCCAATTAAAGCAACTCAGACCTAAATAATGTTCCTGTTCAAGTGATGTTTTATTTGATACAGCAAAAGAGATTGATTTAGTAGACAATAAATTATGTTTTCTTGCTTTCTATACACACACACACACACACACACACACACACCTATGTATATGTGTGTGTGTGTGTGTGTGTGTGTGTGTGTGTGTGTATATATATATATATATATATAATGCATATACTGAATTGCAAAGACACAATCAAAGGAAGTTAGAATATAAGAATATTCTATCACTTAATGCCATAAATAATGGGGTAGCAATAGAAATGTCATATAATCACTGTCAGAATTATTTATAACATTATTCCCTGAACAAAACTTTATTAGGTATAGAGACTAAAACATGTTCCTGTTATCTAAAATCAAATAATCTCCAATTGAGTAAAAATCATCTTAAAACACATAAATCAGGTATAAGAAATATCAGACAAAAAGACCTTCACAAAACCACAGAGAGATGCCAGAAGCCTGAAATGAGGGATGCATTTGCAGGATTTCCAAGTCATTCAAAATGCTTAAATAGGCTATTTAATGCTATTCTACCCCACATGTAAGAACCTTGCAAGAGTCTGCATTTGTCTCCATGTATTGTTTTGAAAAATGGTTTTCTGTCTATAAAATGGCATTAATATCTACCATATAATTAATACAATGTTTATTAATAAAAGTGTATTAATAAAATTTTATTAATAAAATAATAAATTTTATTTATTTTTACTGTCCTTTTCATATGCATGTATTTATATGTTTATGTATATGTATGTATCACTACATATGTACATTCAGCTAATCAGTATATGTCTATGTGTCAGGTCAAAGACTGACAATAATAATCTTTCTCAGTGTCACCTCCAATTAATCTCTGATACAAATTCTTAGTCATAAGACTTCTTGGCAAACCTCATCTTACTGGTCAGTTTACTCACAAAGAAATTGGAATGGTGGAAGTTAGGGTGAATTTAAGCAAAACATATTATATTCATATGTAAAACTCTCAAACAATGAATTTAAAAACAAATTTGAAGGAGCTTGAATAGTAATTTTTATAATAAACACAGTATGCATGGTGTTATTTTAGTGAGAGGCAAAACAATACATTCTAAGTATTTTCAGACTTATATTCTTATTTTGTGAATGCTTTTTGATTCCTAATTTGTTTGGTATTCACACATGCACTCAACCTTAGTGTTTTCTTATAAATCTGTCACTGTATAATTTGTGTGTCTGTGTGTTACAGTGCTGATTACCTTGTCACTTTCACTGTCAATGTAGAATTTATGTCAATGAACCATATTTATTACAAGTGATAGAATTTTCAGGTAGGAAAGCAGAATGGCATGAAAATGATTTTTTAAGAGTGGTGGAGAGATGGTGAGAAGTTTATTAGCACCTTCAAGTCTTCCAGAAGACTCACATTCAGTTGCCATCCCCTGTCTTACTCTGTTGACTTGACTGTAGCTAAGGCTGCAGGGAATCTGGTGCCTTTGAACTCCATAAACATAACTCTTTGAACTCCACAAGGGGGCAAACAAATGCATAAACATATACATATTCACATAAACAAAAGATTTAAAATTGATGTTAGATTGTACACAATAATTCTGCTTATTTAATCTCTGAAGAAAACTATTACCTTTTCACTAAATTAATATGTAGTATTTCTCTTCAAAATTTAAATTCTAGAAAATTTTTAGTCTTTGAAATTATAATCCTGATATTATCTGATAATATAATTTCTACAATATATCTTCTCAGAGTTGAAGAGGTCAATCAATGTGCAAAAGGCTTAAAATGTTGTTAATGTGTTCTTAATGTGCTGTTAAATAAAATAATATAGATTCAGAAAGATACCACTTAATAAAATATAATAAAATAATTATAAATATTGGAGACAAAAGAGGTCAATTGGTTGAAAATACATTTTTCTTGAAGTGTCATAATGAATCAGATTATTTCGTACAAATGATACATACTGATTTAAAAGAAAAATTATGAAGCTGGAAAGATAGATCAGTGGTTAAGAGCACTGGATTTTTTTTAAGTATAGAATAGAGTTTATTCAGGGCAGAGGATGGGAGTTAATGGGGTAGTGAAGGCGGAGAAAGGCAGAGAGAGGGGGAGAGTAGAGAAGTAGAGGATGGTGGAGAGAGGGGGGAGGGGAGGAGAACCCAAGAGGGGCAAGAGAGATAAGGGGCCAGAGAGAGTAGTAAGAGCTAAGAGAGGGTTAACAATGACTTTTTTAAATTAACCATTGTGTTCATTCATTGTATTCATATTCAAGATGTATAAAATGATATACTGATGGCTACATCAGCCATCCTACCTTAGGATTTAAAAAAGAAGAGATGGGTAATTTAAATGAATTCTATACTCTTTCTAAGCAGCCCTTAACAATGAGCATAACTTACTTCTTCCCAAAAAGGGAATGATATCCCTTTTCCAGGTTACTTCTTCACAAACCTCCCATCTCATACCCTCTCTCCCTTCTTCCCTTTGCCTCAATGAGGGTGAACCTCCACCCACTCACCCACTCCCATCTCAACACTCTAGCATCCCCCTTTCCTGGGGCATCAAGCCTCCACAGGACTAAGTGCCTCCTCTCTCACTGATATCCAGATTGAGTCCCAGAAGGTGCATGATATATCACAACCACCTGTAACCCAGTTTCTGGGAATTGCATTCCCTCTTCAATCAACTACAGGCTTGTATGCATATTGTACAGAGACATACATGTAAGCAAAACACCCATGCACACAAAACAAAAAAATGATTTCATAATTAAAAATTTGGTAAACAAATGAAATAAAAATAGTTTCACAGAGTTTATAAAGAAAATTCACATATTTTCATTCCCTACTTAATATCTGCTAAGATGATATGTATATAGGATTCTCATGTGCAGTAGGAGATCCATATTATTATAGAATTTAATCCTTTAAAGCTAGAATACTTGGAGCCATTTGAGACTAAGTTTCTGTTCCTATTAGCAGGCTGGTTGTACACAAAGAAAATGTCTAGCTTCATAAGAACATAAGCATCAAGATTATAAAAGCAACCACCTTTTATATTCCTTTCTAAACTATAGGTGGTACAGAGGCCTTCCTTTCATGTTATCTTGAAATTATTTGTTGCAAATGACATCTAATTGTTTAGATACATTCACAAGTAACCTTAAGGAAATTTTGGAGTCAGTTGAATTCTCACTGTATTTTGTTGCTTTGGACAAAAACCCAGTTGTACTGATATGACTTGGTTTGGGTCGTTCTTTATTAGAGTTTGGGTTTTGACTAGACTGGTATGCATATATATGTCTGCTGTGTCAGTAGCCTTCTGACTCATTAAGGGGTACATCAAAGTCAATGATTCAGAGGGAGCCTCCTAACTTCTACTTTCTGGATAATGTCAGAAGTTGTATCTTTGAGTGGTCAATTCAATGTACAGTGTACAGAAGTCTAGTTTTCCAATAAAGCTTTCCACTAAATGCTTTTCTGCTATGTATAGTGAGTGTCACTGCTCAGTGTTAAAGAAAGCAAGACTGAATTTAAAACTGCCTATATTGCTGTGATTGAACACAATAAAGAATATGGGATGCACCTAAATGTGTTTGGATTTGCATTAACAAAATAAAACAGTTTCCTTGAAATAACTCCATTTGAAAGACAGTATAAAAGCCTAATACCTTAGAAGCTTCTTAGCATAGATACATATCTGAAGGTGGTTTAAAAGAAACTGGCAAATGAAAGGGAATAGTCAGTCCTGACTGGATATCTCTTGTCACCAAATGAAGCTTCAAATGCCAGGATAGGATATCTCTCTGTGTTGTTATGCAAAAGAATACCATGGGAATCACCAAGCAACCAAGGTTGTTGTCAGGACTACAGGTTTCTCTTCACAAACTCATAGGAAGGTCCCATTGCTGAAAATAACACCTACACAACTCGTTGAACATGAAGATATTGAGATGGCGCCTTCTTAGAACTTTCATTCCTATGAGCCCATGTTCTTGGTATAGGAAGGTATTCTACCCACTACCTCTTAAAGGAGAAACATAAACATCAACACAAACAAACCCCTTGATCTCTAATGGTACCCCTGAAAGATATGCAACCCTCATCTTCTCATTCCCAGTCAAAACAGAAAGGGTTCATGAGAGACCAGATAAAGAATTCCTTCAGCCCTTTGTTGAAATATTTCCCATAATTACAACTAAAAACTGTGTTGAAGTAAAATATTTTCCTTTCTTCTCCAAGAATACTTAACATGAATAAAGCTTTAAACATTATTCCTTTAAAGTATTTTATTTAATATAAAGTATTCCTTACAGAAAGCAAATGGGTTGGGAGTTTGTAGGCACACAGGAATTGAGGGCACCTAATCCACCAGGACTTAGGTTCTACCACAAGTACATGTCAGACCCATGTGGAACAACAGAGCCCTCCAGTTCTAAATCAGCAAACATACATTCTAGCTACATTGAACCAGGAAGAAATATTTAAAGATATTATTTAAGCAGTCTATAAGCATATGAGTATAAAATATTGCATTAAACTATCTCAATTACAGATGTCTTAATAGGAAGTCTTAAAAAGAGAATTGTCTACACAGCTGTGTGTAGGTATTGTTTTTCCTGTTTCCAAACTTAAATAAAATAACTAAAAATAATCATTTCTACAGTGGTTTTCAGAGAATCACAATATTGAGGAGATTCCAGCTGTTTGAAGGATATGATGTTGTAAGAACAAATTACCCTCAGGATATTTACTTTTATTAAGACCCGTGGATTCACTTTCTTAATATCGTCATGGATAAGACTGCTTAGATATTGGGGATATAGCCCTGGCAACAACATTTTAGAATTCATCATGATTCTATCTAAAATGTCAGTACTTCCTTTGAATTTATTACTTACATGAAAAGATAAACAAAGTCTATGAGAAAAGCTTTAGAGTTCAAATTTCATTATAAAATTTACAAACGATTTTAATCACTGTAGTGAGTACACCCTGAAGGTTGGTTCCCTCAAGTCCCTGATAAAAGACTATTATTAAGTGTGTGACATTTTCCCATTTTCCATGAGAAGATTTCTCATAAGCAGGAACATACATTTAGAATCCCAGCCATTCTTGTAAACATTTTTAAATGATGGTTCTCAAAGAACTGATGACAAGTGACAGTTTGGCCATTTGCCAAGATTCTAATCAACAAATTTAATGCAGTAAGTTCACTAGCTGTGTAACTGAGCTGATGAAATAATGTGTTCCTTTTAATGTGAAAGGTGTGTAGAGTAACTGCCAGGTAATTCGTTAATTTTATTCCTTTGACCATGCTCTGAGAACTCTCTGACCCCTGATATAAGAGGATCGCACACATATGCATGCACTATGGCTACAGAAAGCTCACATATCTAAATCACACCAAGGGAAAAAGCCTACCTCCAAAGAATTAGAAGTAAGGAATCCAGCGCTTGAGGGACTTGAGGGAACCAACCTTCAGGGTGTACTCACTACAGTGATTAAAATCGTTTGTAAATTTTATAATGAAATTTGAACTCTAAAGCTTTAACTTTCTTCTGTGAAAATTGGAGAACATCCAAGGAATGAAGAAGAAAGCTTGTAGGATAATGATTTAGGGTTAATGATTTTCTTTGGGAAAAAAATCTTTGATATAAAATGATAATTTTGGAGTGTGCAAGCACTATATTCCCGGGGGCAAGATGGCTCTTTTCTCCATGCTGGTTGTGGGTGTTGGTAGGGATACCCCTGTTCCACACACACACTCAGATTGGGGATTGCACAGGGGAGTAGGGCTGGGCAGTACCAAGAGAGACATAAGTGGAGGTATTCCTGTGCCACAGATAGAGCTTCTCTGCCTTCAGGATTTTCATGGGTGTTCACAGCCCAGAGACACTGCTGACATCGAGACCAAGTGTCTGACTCACAGGAACAAAACATTTCCCTTTTATTTGTACTGCCTCTTTCCACACATACACTTCTTTGGCCAAAGATATTTTTTTAATAGATATTAGGAATGACCTGAAAATGAAATGAAAGCCTATTAACAATTTGCCAAGAAATATCACCTACGCATGAATAAGGATGATCACTAAGCCAAGAACTTTTCCCTGGTGGCAGAAGCACATTAGGTGTTGAATAATGAAGTAAAGAGTAAGCAGCATGATGCTTAAGATTCTGCTGGATTTTATCCTGAGGCCAACAGCTCTGGGTAGAACGTCTGAAGAGGAGGTCTCTCTGTTGACCCTAAGGAGTGATAAGGAAGATCTTTGGCAAGTTCTCATCAGCCCGTTTGGCAGTTTCCAGACTGTGTTCAATCAACGCAAGGAATGCATCATGGAAATGACATTCAATCTAGCAGCTAAAGGTGGGACCCCAGTTCACTGTAAGCCACATATTGGATGCCAGTGAGTATTGTGATAGCAAGGGAAAACGGCTGGAAGCAACGTGCAGCATCCCCACTGCTGCAGAGCCTTGGGTATGGAAACCAGCAATACAGGGCCTTTTGTGATATGTTCCACCGGTCAGAGACATAGTGGATATTACAGCTCCTTGTGTGCTCTGCAGCAGAGCAGGAAAGGCAAGCAGAAACAAGAGACAACCCTTGTGCCTGCAGGAGCTGAAGATCATCAGATTATAAAGATGCCCGTGGGAAAACAAGACAAGCAAATCTGTTCTGGTGGGACACAGCACAGACATCCACATCCACCTCTTCATTTCAACTTCTCAAGCTATTCTTTTGGGCACAGTCAAGGCCCAAGGACAATATGAGACATCAATGTGACAATCCCTGCTGGGATTCAGACATATCAGAAGATTCCCTTGACTCAGGAAAGGCATGTCCCCAAATTAATTGCTGTGGCTATGACTATGGCTATGCTGACCCTCATATTCTTATGAAGATCAGAGTTCCAAAGAAGCTAACCAGTAGTCAGCAGAACCTGACCCTGAGCTATGTAGAAGACAAGATGGATGAGGAGGGGCCAGTGAATCACGTCACCCACATAAGCACTGAAAAACTGTCAACCTGGAAATGAGATCAGGAAGCAGCAAGCAGCCCTCTTCATGGCCAGGGGATCAGACACAAGAGGATCCCACAACAGTAGCTTTGAATCCCTTCCTACAGAGCCCTCTGAAACTCCTAACAAGAGCAGAACTATGTGATGACACCTTTCTGCATAGAAGCACATAGTAGACGGTGCCTAGGCCCTCAGACTGGTGCAAATATCCTACCTCATGGAAGGGGACTTGTTTCTTCTGGTTTAGGAAGGGTAAAACACTTGGACTCTTCTTACAACACTAAAAAAAAAAATCTGGAATCATAGGTAGTAGAGAGCTGAAAGAATTAAAGGCTGTGTTTATAGCTTAAAATAAAGCCTTAAGCTGCACAGTATTGTGAAGTAATATTTCTCTCAGCAAAGCTCATGGAGGTTCCGGGATAGGTCCTTCCTGAGGTATTCTTGGTCTTCTCTAGGATGGGGACAACAAACCCCACCATTCTCCCTGACAGGCTCTGATGAGGTGTCACCTTAGACATTTGTTGGTTGTTTGGTTGGTTGTGACAGTATCATGCAGTTGAAAAGTGGTTGCTAGGGCTCTGGGAGGCACATTTGTGGAACACAATCCCTCTATCCACTAGACCTCAGATGGCAGCTTGCCTGACAACTGAGTTAGACCATTCTAATCAGGTGTGTACAGTTTGTTTCCTGACCTGGTGGACCAAAGTTAGTTAGCATGGTCATGTGAGACAGCCTTCAGCCTCTGGAGACTTGACAGTAAGGGCTTGGTTATCCCCTATTACGTTGCTGATATTTGATTTTCAAAGTGAATTTAAATTACTCAGTGTTAAGATTCATTGTCTTCTGTTGTCCTGCAGGCAAAATGGTGGCGCATGCAGGCCCAGGCAAAAAACCTCCTGGCTGGGTTGGCGCCCCGATGCCCCCCCTCCCCCCCGAACAGCCAAGGGCATGGGTGCAGGCCAACGCCTGTCGGGCTCAGACCCCCGCGGTGTTGGCCTCGGATTATGTTTGTGTACCTCAGACTGTCCGATGTCACTGGATTTTGAAATCAAGATGGAGAGGCCGAGTTCTGAAGTGGCTTCCGTGCAGCGAAAGGCGCCGCAAAACCGCAGCTGTTTGCAGCCCGGCTGGTCAGTGAAGGTCAGTGGTTGTGGGCACAGGGCCTAACTGGACCCTGTGTCGCCTTGGTTCCACTGCTGATGGCCCTTCAGATGGACCAGTCACTGCTGTACTGCCGCCGCCGCCCTGAAGCTAATAGAAAAGAAACTGGGGAAGACCCTTGAGGACATCGGTACAGGGAGAAAGTTTCTGAACAGAATACCAATAGCGTATGCTCTAAGAGCAAGAATTGACAAATGGGACCTCATAAAATTACAAAGTTTCTGTAAGGCAAAAGACACCATCAAGAAGACAAATCGGCAACCAACAAATTGGGAAAAGATTTTCACAAATCCTACATCAGATAGAGGGCTAATATCCAATATATATAAAGAACTCAAAAGATTAGACTCCAGAAAACCGAACAACCCTATTAAAAAATGGGGTACAGAGTTAAACAAGGAATTCTCACCTGAAGAAATTCGGATGGCGGAGAAGCATCTTAAAAAATGCTCAACTTCATTAATCATTAGGGAAATGCAAATCAAAACAACCCTAAGATTTCATCTTACACCAGTCAGAATGGCTAAGATTAAAAATTCAGGAGACAGCAGGTGTTGGAGAGGGTGTAGAGAAAGAGGAACACTCCTCCACTGCTGGTGGGGTTCCAAATTGGTATAACCACTCTGGAAATCAGTCTGGCGGTTCCTCAGAAAACTGGGCACCTCACTTCCAGAAGATCCTGCTATAGCACTCCTGGGCATATACCCAGAGGATTCCCCACCATGTAATAAGGATACATGCTCTACTATGTTCATAGCAGCCCTATTTATAATTGCAAGATGCTGGAAAGAACCCAGGTATCCCTCAACAGAAGAGTGGATGCAAAAAATGTGGTATATCTACACAATGGAGTACTATTCAGCCATTAGAAACAATGAATTCATGAAATTCTTAGGCAAATGGATGGAGCTAGAGAACATCATACTAAGTGAGGTAACCCAGACTCAAAAGGTGAATCATGGTATGCACTCACTAATAAGTGGTTATTAACCTAGAAAACTGGAATACCCCAAACATAATCCACACATCAAATGAGGTACAAGAAGAAAGGAGGAGTGGCCCCTGGTTCTGGATAGACTCAGTGAAACAGTATTCGGCAAAACCAGAACGGGGAAGTGGGAAGGGGTGGGTGGGAGGACAGGGGAAGAGAAGAGGACTGATGGGACTTTCGGGGAGTGGGGGTCTAGAAAAGGGGAAATCATTTGAAATGTAAATAAATTATATCGAATTAAAAAAAAAAGGTTCATTGTCTTTTTTTCTGTGTAAATGTTTAGTAGGGGAAAGCCCAGTGTCTTTGGTGAAGGCCCTCCACCATGCACTGAACAACTTCATTTCCAGCCTCTGATGGAAACATGTGAGGATTTCTATGTGTTCCAAGGTCCTGGAGCTAGTTTAAGACAGGCTGATAAAAAACATTTTATCTGTAGTTTCTTTTCATTTATAATTTACAAAAGAAAATCTCCTACTTGGTGTTCCTGTAAGATATTATGGCTTTAAAAAACAAAAGTTACGTTGATAGAACAAATTGTCCAAGGTTTGACAGAGAGATGAGGCCATTTTGTTTGTTTGGTTGGTTAGTTGGTTGTTTTGGGTTTTTTTTTTTTTTTTTTTTTTTTTTTTTTGCTTACTTGTTTGTTTGTCTTTGATGTTTGTTTTTGTCTAAAAATCATGCTTTATAGGTATTTCTCAGTGCATATAGACTTAGTAACTTAAAGATAGGTTTTATCACATTCTTTCAACATCTATGATGTGATTTCTCAGAACATGTAAGTATGAGATACAGAAGGGGAGAGAGAAAATGGGATGTATGGTTGAAAGGAGGGAAAGAGAAAAGAGAGAGAATGTCAGGGAGATAGTGTGAAAATCTGTCACAGATTTGCCATGTGAGGATGCAGAGAGAAATATGCTTCAGGTTTCAAGGTTTGTTCTTAAGAATGTTTTCTAATTATGATACTTCTCTTTTCTCCTTCCTACTTCTCCAGTATATCTGTTTCTTCTCTCTTTCAAATCCATGGCATTTTGTCATTCTTATTTGTTGTATCCTCAAACATAGTATAATATGTTCTGGCTGGATTGCTCTTTCTTTGTTTCTTTGTTTCTTTCTTTCTTTCTTCCTTCCTTCCTTTCTTTCTTTTTATTAGATATTTTCTTTATTTACATTTCAAATGTTATCCCCTTTCTGGTTTCCCCTCTGAAAACACCCTATCGCATACCCCCTGTTCTCCTGTTCAACAAATCACCCACTTCTGCTTTCCTGTGCCAGGAATTCCCCTACACTTGGACAGTGAGCTTTCGTCTGGGACAAGGGCCTCTCTGCCCTTTGATGTCCAATAAGGCCATCCTCTGCTACATATGTAAATGGAGCCATGGGTCCCTCCTTGTGTACTCTTTGGTTTGTAGTTTAGTTCCTGGGAGCTCTGGATGATACTGGTTGGTTCATAATGTTGTTCCTTCTATGGGTCTGACAGCTCCTTTGGCTCCTTGGGTCCTTTCTCTAGCTCCTCCATTGCGGACCTTGTGCTCAGTCAAATGGTTGGGTAGGATCACCCATCTCTGTATTTGTCAGGGACTGGCAGAGCCTCTCAGGTGACAGCTATATCAGACTCCTGTCAGCGAGCACTTGCTGGCATCCACATTAGCGTCTGGGTTTGGTGACAGTATGCAGGCTGTATCCCCAGGTGGGACAGGCTGAGATGGCCTTTCTTTCAGGCTCTGCTCCACAATTTGTTGATTTATTTCCTCCCAAAGTATCAATACTTTGGTATTCCTTCTTCTTGAGCTTCAATTCGTCTGTGAATTGTATCTTGGGTATTCTAGGCTTCTGGGCTAATGTCCAATTATTAGCGAGTACATACCCTGTGTTCTTTTGTGATTGGGTTACCTCACTCAGGATGATATTTACTAGATCCATCCATTTGCTTAAGAATTTCATTAATTCATTATTTTCAAAAGCAGAGTAGTATCCCATTGTGTAAATGTATCACAGATTCTGTATCCATTTCTCTGTTGAGGGACATCTGGGTTCCTTCCAGTTTCTGGTTATTATAAATGAGGCTGCTATGAACATAGTGGAGCATGTGTCCTTATTACATGTTGGAGAATAGTCTGAGTATATGCCCAGGAGTGGTATAGATAAGGTCTTCTGGTAGTACTATATCCAATTTTCTGAAGAACCACCAGATTTCCAGAGTGGCTGTACTAGCTTGCAATCCCACCAGCAGTGAATGAGTGTTTCTCTTTCTCCACATCCTTGACAGCACCTGCTGTCTCCTGAGTTTTTGATTCTAGCCATTCTGACTGGTATGAGGTGAAATCTTAGGGTTGTTTTGACTTGCATTTCCCTGGTGACTAAGGGTGTTGAACATTTCTTTAGGTTCTTCTTTGGTATACCTCAGTTGAGAATTATTTATTTAGCTCTGTACCCCATTTTTTATTCGATGTATTCTTTATTTACATATAAAATGTCTGGGTCCCCAATTCCTACAAGTCCCATAAACCCTCTTCCCTCCCCCTGATCCTCCATCTACTCCTTCCCACCTCCCTGTTCTGGTATTCCCCTAGACTGTTGCATTGAGTCTTTCCAGAACCAGGGGCCACTACTCTGTTCTTTTTGGACATCATTTAATATGTGGATTATTTCTTGGGTATTCCAAGTTTCTAGGTTAATATCTACTTATCAGTGAGTGGATACCATGATTGATCTTTTGAGACTGGGTTACCTCACTTAGTATGATGTTCTCCAGCTCCATCCATTTGTCTAAGAATTTCATGAATTCATTGTTTCTAATGGTTGAATAGTACTCAATTGTGTAAATATACCACATTTTTTTGTATCCATTCCTCCGTTGAGGAACACCTGGGTTGCTTCCAGCTTCTGGCTATTACAAATAGTGCTGCTATGAACATAGTGGAGCATGTGTCCTTTTTACATGCTGGGGAATCCTCTGGGTATAGGCCCAGGAGTGGTATAGCAGTGTCCTCCGGAAGTGCCATGTCCACTTTTCTGAGGAACCTCCAGACTGATTTCCAAAGCTCTGTACACCATTTTTAATAGGGTTATTTCATTCTCTGGAGTCTTCTTGAGTTCTATGTATATATTGGATATTAGCCCTCTGTCGGATGCAGGATGGTAAAGATCTTTTCCCAATTTGTTGGTTGCCATTTTGTCCTATTGACAGTGTCCTTTGCCTTACAGAAACTTTGTAGTTTTATGAGGTCCCATGTGTCAATTCTTGATCTTAGAGCATAAGCCATTGGTGTTCTGTTCAGGAAATTTTCTCCTGTGCCCATGTGCTCAAGGTTCTTCCCCAGTATCTTTTCTATTAGTTTCAGTGTGGTTGATTTTATGTGGAGGTCCTTTATCCACTTAGACTTGAGCTTTGCACAAGAAGAATGGGTCCATTTGCATTCTTCTGCATGCTAACTGCCAGCTGAACCAGCTTCACTTGTTGAAAAGGCTATCTTTTGTCCAGTGGATGGTTTTAACTCCTTTGTCAAAGATAATTGACCATAGGTATATGGGTTCATTTCTGGGTTTTCAATTCTATTCCATTGATTTACCTGCATGTCTCTGTACCAATACCATACAATTTTATCACTATTGCTCTGTATTACTGTTTGAGGTAGATGATAGTGATTCTCCCAGAAGTTCCTTTATTGTTGAGAACAGTTTTAGCTATTCTGGTTTTTTGATATTCCAGATGAGTTTGAGAATTGCTTTATCTAACTCTATAAAGAATCCAGTTGTTATTTTGTTGGGATTGCATTGAATCTGTAGATTGCTTTTTGTCCGATGTCCAATTTTACAATATTAATCCTGCCAATCTACAAGCATGGGAGATCTTTTCATCTTCTGAGGTCTTTTTCAATTTCTTTCTTCAGAGACTTGAAGTTCTTCTCATACAGATCTTTCACTTGTTTCGTTAGAGTCACACTTTATATAGTTTAACAAGTGTGAAGGGTATTGTTTCCTTAATTTCTTTATCAGCCTGTTTATCCTTTGAGTATATGAAGGCTACTGACTTGTTTGAGTTAATTTTATATCTGGTCACTTTGCTAAAGTTATCAGGTTTAAGAGTTCTCTGGTGGAGTTTTTGGGGTCACTTACGTATACTAACATATCACTTCCAAATAGTGATAGTTTGACTTTGTCCTTTCCACTCTGTATCCCTTTGACCCCCTTTTGTTGTCTAATTGTTCTAGCTAGAACTTCAAATACTATATTGAATAGATATGGAGAGAGAGGAGAGCCTTGTCTAGTCCCTGATTTCTGTCGTCTCTGTTTAGTTTGTGTTTCTCTGATCTGTCCATTGATGAGAGTGGGGTGTTGAATTCCCCCACAATTTTTGTGTGAGGTGCAATGTGTCATTTGAGCTTTAGTAAAGTTTCTTTTATGAATATGGTTGCGCTTGCATTTGGAGCATCAATGTTCAGAATTGAGAGTTCTCCTTGGTAGATTATTCCTTTGATGAGTATGACGAGTCCTTCCATGTCTTTTTTGATGACTTTTGGTTGAAAGTCAAATTTATCCAATATTAGAATGACTACTCCAGCTTGTTTCCTGAGACCCTTTGCTTGGCAAATTGTTTTCCAGTCTTTTACTCTGAGGTAGTGTTTGTCTTTGACACTGAGGTACAGGTGGAGCCCTGATGGACCCTGTGCCAGCTGCTATGCTACTCCTGTGTTCCCTGAGCTCCTGGCCATACCTACTTGCACACTCACCAAAGAGAAAATGGCAAATAGTGGTCTCACCTCAAAACCTGGGGGGGGGGGTCAAAGCACTCCCTGGAGACCCATTCTCACCTGGCAGGATTGGTGCACAGACAGCTGTAGAGCAGTGCAGCTCCTGGATAGAGATGGAGCCTGGAATGGTCTTTCTTTTCCCTTTCTTTCTTTCTTTCTTTCTTTCTTTCTTTCTTTCTTTCTTTCTTTCTTTCTTTCTTTCTTTCTTACTTTGTTTTGTTCTTTCTTTCTTTTGTTCTTTTTTCTTTCTTTCGTCTTTCTTTCATGTCTCTCTGTCCTTAATTATTTCTTGTGTGAGTAATGTATACTTGTGTGTGTGTGTGTGTGTGTGTGTGTGTGTGTGTGCATGTTTTGGCTTTGGTTTCTTTTGCTGTTTGTGAGAATTTATGGTTGATGGGTCAGTCTCTGGAAGTCCCCAAGAGTCCAAGTTAACTGACTCTGTAGGTTTTCTTGTGGAGCCTCTATCCTCTTTAGTTCTGTCAATCCTTCCAGAACTCTTTCACAAGATGCCCTGATCTCCATCTAATGTTTTGCTGTAGGTCTCTTTATTTGTAGCCATTGGCTCTTGGGTTGAGCCTCTCAGAGGACAGTTATGCTAGGCTCCTGTCTGTAAGCATAACAGAGCATCATTAATAGTGTCAGGGATTCATTATAATCATGAGATAGGTCTCAAATTGAGCCAGTCATTGGTTGACCATTTCCTCCATTTCTATTCCATCTTTGTCCCTGCACATATTTTAGGCAGACAACATTTTGGGTGAAAGATTTTGTTGGTGGGTTGCTCTCCTTATTCCTCCACTGGGAGTCCAGCAAGACTATAAGAGTCGGCCACTTCTGCCTCCATAATTTCCACTACTAGGAGTATCAGATGGAGTAACCTTTATAGATTCCTTGGAGCCTCTTCAGGACCAGGTTAGTGGCGATTTGGATATACTTGGACCAGGGAGAGGCACTATTAGAAAGTGTAGCCTTTCAGTGAAACAGTGTAAAGGAATACCAGGACAGTGAAGTAGGAAGGGGTGGATTTGGGAACAGGAGGTGGGAAGAGGACTTATGGGACTTTTGGGGTGGGGGGATCCAGGAAAGGGGAAATCATTTGAAATGTAAATAAAGAATATATCGAATAAAAACATAAAATATAAAAAAAGGAAGTATAGCCTTCTCAGACAAAATGTATCATTGTGTGGTAGGCTTTGAGACCCTCCAAGCCACATATGAGCTAACTGTCTGCTTTTTGACTTTGGAAAAAGTTGTAGAACTCTCAGCTACTCCAGTGCCATGAAAACCTGTATGTTGTTATATTTTGTGCCTTGAGGGTAATGGACTGAACCTCTGAACCTAAAGGCTAGCCCTAATTAAATATTGTCCATTATATGAGTTGCTTTGATCATGGTGTCTGTTCACAGCAATGGAAACCCTAACTGAGACTAAGTCTCCAGAACACCATAGAGATACCATCTTAGGGATCTCCAGAACATCTTAGAGATGCCTCGTGCCTGCCCAGTACTGATTTCAATTCTCTCTTCCTGATTTCCTTATACCTGACCCATAACTCCATTCCTCTTCCCATATCCTCTTCAACCAAGTGTCCATCCTCTATCCACCTTCAATATCTGTTGTATTTCTCCATATAAAAAAGACTCAATCAACTTCTCTAGGGTTCTCCTTCTTATTTGGCTTCTTAGAGTTTCTGGATTATGCCATTTTAATCCTGTTATTTATGGCTAATATTCACTTAAAAGTGAGTAATAGCATTTTGGGTCTGTTGTCTCAAGTGCAGTAATATTTTCTAGTTATATAACAGGATATCTGCTTGTAGAAAAACGCAAATAGGGGCATACATACACAACACCTCATACTGTACCTGAGAGAGAGTACGTGGACTCAAGAATAATGAAGTACAAAATCTTCATTATACTGATGAGAGAGAAATGAAATATTTCAAGCTATTTTCATCCCTATTAACAACATTTGACATTTTAACATACTTCCAAGTTGTAAAGAAAATAGGATTAAAGTGTTTAGTGTACAAATTTGAGAAGTACAACTTTACAATTCATAGAGGGGAAGCTCAGATTATCCACCCCTAAAGAAATGACACTAAAGGGCATTTAATAGTGTCTTGGTGGAGTCATATTATAAAGGAGTTCATGTATCTCTTCAGTATACTATGGCATTTTAAAGGTGAATCATAAATCTTTTAATGCAGAATATGTACTTATATGTTGCCTAATAAAATTATGAATTAATAAGGAATGCCACATTTAAAACATAAATTAATTACAAATTTTAATTAGCACTATGATAGTCAGATGAACATTTTGAGTGTTTAATTGCTAGCCATGGCAAAAACACTTTGAGAATAAGAAGAGACAAAAAGAAAATGAGAAAAATAGAAGAAAGACACAAGTAATTGAGGCTCAGAAGGGAGGGAGGAAGGGAGGGAGGGAGGAAGAAAGAAAAGGAGAGAATACATGAGGGACAATGGGGAGGAAGGACCACAGAGAATTAACTTTAGTTTAAAGAAGAACTGTAGTATAGCACTATGAGCAGAGTATGGATCTGGTAGTGAAAACATATAAGATTGGTTTTCTAGGTTTACTTCTGACTTCCTCTGCCCTCTACTTTCTCTGCCTTAAACATGTCTTGTGGTATCTTTAATGGACTTTGATCTCATCTGGGAAAAGATGATGCAGGAGTCAGTGTTGGCCTCAGCTCTAGTCAGCACTTGACAGCAAGCGCCATCAATTTCTCACATAAAGTGTTGGAGTATCCTTTTCTTGGAACCTTAACAATTGACTGGTCAAATTGTAAGAAAATATTGTAAGAAAAATTGTAAGAAACAGTTTGTGGTGCCTTTGGGAAATAGCCTGACTGCAGTGGCAGACCTTTGAGGTTTATTACATTCTTTGTTTTAGTAGTGTGGCAATTTTTAGCACATTTTTTTCTTCCTTAAAAAAATACATGTCCCATTTTGAAATAATTTGAAAGAAACAGCATCTGTTACTTTCCTCAGAAACCCATCTTTCTGAATTTATCACTCACACTGTGATATATTTTCTTTATGAACAGCCACTTTTCTAAGAATCTTACAAGTTATGTGCACCACAAATCCAGCCTCCTTAGGGCTCCTACCTAAATTTTCCCTCTTTTATGCTGTAGTGAATTCTGCAAACTCTCTTTTTATATTGTGGAAAGCATGTGTGAATATGTGGGGGAGGGGGCTGAGGGACTGTGTACAATACAACTTTGTTAAGCACAAATTCTCTGCATTTATCATACCAAAATTTATGCAACCTAATTCAATACAAATTTTAACATTTTTCTTTGACTTCTCTGGAAGGATGAATACAGAATGTATATAGTCGTTATTTTATACCAAACTTCATAGGCTACTTGTAGCCCCCAAAACTTCAACTGTCTATGTGTACTTAGGCAAAATTAAAACCTTAGTTCAGCTTAACTCTGAATAACTGAACAAAAGAAAATTCACAAAATATCCTGCATATATTTGATATTGTCTCTAGGAATACTTTTCCCTAATTATAGCTTTAAAATGAAGAACTTCAAAAACTGTGGCGTCACAAAAATATTTGAAAATATTTTAAATTCATAAAGAAATCAATCAGTTCCTAACAAAATATATTATGGTGTGAAATATAATAAAGATACTTAATTTCTTGCAATGTTTTGAATACACAATTTTAAGATATATTTCTGAGCATTTGTTTGTAAATGTAAAGGCTTTTAATAATAAAATTTTGATTATTTGAGGAGGTTATAAAATTGGTATGTTAATTTTTGGATGAATGGTTCCATAAAGATTTCTAAATTTTCTTCTTACATTATTAGACTTTTACTTACATTTACAATGTATATAAATTTTCTACTTACCGGATTGAATTTTCTGTTACAAAAGTTACATGTACAAAGTAAGAAACATTACAATGAAATGTATATCTCTTTGAATTGTTTTTTGAACCAGTATTTCATCCTGGAATCCAAGATGGCTTTGAAGGCACTATGAAAATCAGACTTGACTCAAACTTAGTGCAATTTTTCTCTCCCACGCTCCCAAGGGATTAGAAGCATGAATATCTTCAAATTATACATCTAAATTTAAAAATATCAATTTAAAACATTTAAAAATAAAATTTCAAATATAGAACAATAAATGTCTATGAATATAAAAACAAATTACTGTAATATAAAAATTATAATAAACAGGTTGCTATATATCATCTCACTGTATTAGAGCATACTATCCCATATGAGCAGCATTTTTCTACTTACAATTCATCAATCATACATGATTCTTAGTTATGTTGGTAAATATGTGTCAATTTGGAGGGTGTATTTGGATGAAGTCAAATTTATTATTTCTATACATAGAGTCAAGTTAATTATCTTCCAATGAGAGTAACATGTGCAATCAGGTAAAGATGGAGCAGTACAAAAGCGACATGCTTCTTCAAGCAGAAAAAAGTTCACAGTAGACTCCCATGGAATCTGTCTGCATCATTAACTCTATGTTGCCTATACTGGCTGTCCATTGTTTTATGAATAGCAATTGGATCCCTTCTGTCAGTAAAGGGTTCTAGCCCTTGGATAGAAAATGTAACCTCAATTCTTCTAGTAATATGGGTTGTTGGTCTACACTGCAGATAGAGGACTTGCTAGTCTCTAAAATTACATGAACTGAGTTAAAGTAAGTCAAGAGAGGGAAGGGGTAAAGAAGAAAGGGAGGGAGACTGGCAAGAAAGAAAGGCAATGAAAGGTATGTGTGTGTGCCTTTTTACACATACATCCTATGATTACTTTTCCATAGAGAACTCTGACAAATATAGACATTGATTTTATATAATACTAGTTTATGTGTTAGTAGCTATTAAGTGATCAGCCATGAGAGATCCTGGCAGAGTAGTATAATGCTATTTTGTGAATAAAAAATACGATGTTGTGATAATTTAGAAAATAAAAAATATCACTGAAAATATGTAGATCAAATAATATTCCAGAGAAAACAACTACTAAAAAAATCCAAGAGCTCTATCAATGAGCACTCTTACAGCTCTCTTTCTAAAACTTTTGCACTGACAAATGTGACACTTGTATCATAAATGAGCATGCTAAAAACACCTGAGTTTTTATTACATGTCAGATTTCAAATTAATTATTGATTATTGCACATTCAGAAAATTTTATCATGGTAGTGTCTTCAAATGCTGATGTTCATTTTTTGGGTCTCTATGATATTCATTCTGAATGTCTCTTTTTTTTCTTTTTATTTGATATATCTTTTATTTACATTTGAAATGATTTCCCTTTTGCTGGCCCCCCACTCCCAGAAAGTCACATAAGCCCCCTTCCCTCACCCTGTTCTCCCACCCACCACTTCCCACTTCCCTGTTCTGGTTTTGCTTTATACTGCTACACTGAGTCTTTCCAGAACCAGGGGCTACTCCTCCATTCTACTTGTACCTCATTTGATGTGTGGATTATGTTTTGGGTATTCCAGTTTTCCAGGCTAATATCCACTTATTAATGAGTACATACCATGATTGATCTTTTGAGACTGGGTTACCTCACTTAGTTTGATGTTCTCCAGCTCAATTCATTTGCCTAAGAATTTCATGAATTCATTGTTTCTAACGGCTGAATAGTACTCCATTGTGTAGATATACCACATTTTTTGCATCCATTCTTCTGTTGAGGGATACCTGTGTTCTTTCCAGCTTCTGGCTATTATAAATAGGGCTGCTATGAACATAGTGGAGCATGTATCCTTATTACATGCTGGGGAATCCACTGGGTGTATGCCCAGGAGTGGTATAGCAGGATCTTCCAGAAGTGAGGTGCTCAGTTTTCTGAGGAACTGCCATACTGATTTTCAGAGTGGTTGTGCCAATTTGCAACCCCACCAGCAGTAGAGGAGTGTTCCTCTTTCTCCACATCCTCATCAACACCTGCTGTCTCCTGAATTTTTAATCTTAGCCATTCTGACTGGTGAAAGGTGAAATCTCAGGGTTGTTTTGATTTGCATTTCCCTGATGACTAATGAAGTTGAGCATTTTTTAAGATGTTTCTCCACCATCTGAAGTTCTTCAGGTGAGAATTCTTGTTTTACTCTGTACCCCATTTTTAATAGGGTTATTTGATTTTCTGGGGTCTAAGTTCTTGAGTTCTTTGTATATATTGGATATTAGCCCTCTATCTGATGTAGGGTTGGTGAAGATCAAAAATGAGTAATTTTGATTCTCCTTTAGACGTTACATAGCTCGGGCAATTCGACAACATAAGGAGGTTAAAGGGATACAAATTGGAAAGGAAGAAGTCAAACTATCATTATTTGCAGACGGCATGATAGTCTACTTAAGTGACCCAAAAAACTCCACTAGAGAGCTCCTACAGCTGATAAACAACTTCAGCAAAGTGGCAGGTTATAAAATCAACTCAAGCAAATCAGTGACCTTCCTATACTCAAAGGATAAGCAGGCTGAGAAAGAAATTAGGGAAATGACCCCTTCACAATAGCCACAAACAGTATAAAGTATCTTGGGGTGACTCTTACCAAACATGTGAAAGATCTGTATGACAAGAACTTCAAGACTCTGAAGAAGGAAATAGAAGAAGACCTCAAAAAATGGGAAAACCTCCCATGCTCATGGATCGGTAGAAACAATATAGTTAAAATGGCCATTTTGCCAAAAGCAATATACAGATTCAATGCAATACCCATCAAAATCCCAACTCAATTCTTCACAGAGTTAGAAAGAGCAATTATCAAATTCATCTGGAACAAGAAAAAACACAGGATAGCTAAAACTATTCTCAGCAACAAAAGAAAATCTGGGGGAATCAATATCCCTGACCTCAAGCAATACGACAGAGCAATAGTGTTAAAAACTGCATGGTATTGGTACAGTGACAGGCAGGAGAATCAATGGAACAGGATTGAAGATCCAGAAATGAACCCACACACCTATGGCCACTTGATCCTCCACAAAGAGGCTGAAAACATCCAATGGAAAAAAGATAGCCTTTTCAACAAATGGTGCTGGTTCAACTGGAGGTCAGCATGCAGAAGAATGCGAATTGATCCATCCTTGTCTCTTTGTACTAAGCTCAAATCCAAATGGATCAAGGACCTCCACATAAAGCCAGACACTCTGAAGCTAATAGAAAAGAAACTGGGGAAGACCCTTGAGGACATCGGTACAGGGAGAAAGTTTCTGAACAGAACACCAATAGTGTATGCTCTAAGAGCAAGAATTGACAAATGGGACCTCATAAAATTACAGTTTCTGTAAGGAAAAGGACACCATCAAGAGGACAAATCGGCAACCAACAAATTGGGAAAAGATCTTCACCAATCCTACATCAGATAGAAGGCTAATATCCAATATATATATAAAGAACTCAAGAAGTTAGACTCCAGAAAACCTAACAACCCTATGAAAAAATGGGGTACAGAGATAAACAAAGAATTCTCACCTGAAGAACTTCGGATGGCAGAGAAGCATCTTAAAAAATGCTCAACTTCATTAGTCATTAGGGAAATGCAAATCAAAACAACCCTGAGATTTCATCTTACACCAGTCAGAATGGCTAAGATTAAAAATTCAGGAGACAGCAGGTGTTGGAGAGGGTGTGGAGAAAGAGGAACACTCCTCCACTGCTGGTGGGGTTGCAAATTGGTACAACCACTCTGGAAATCAGTCTGGCGGTTCCTCCAAAAACTGGGCACCTCACTTCCAGAAGATCCTGCTATAGCACTCCTGGGCATATACCCAGAGGATTCCCCACCATGTAATAAGGATACATGCTCTACTATGTTCATAGCATCCCTATTTATAATTGCCAGGTGCTGGAAAGAACCCAGGTATCCCTCAACAGAAGAGTCGATGCAAAAAATGTGGTATAGCTACACAATGGAGTACTATTCAGCCATTAGAAACAATGAATTCATGAAATTCTTAGGCAAATGGATGGAGCTAGAGAACATCATACTAAGTGAGGTAACCCAGACTCAAAAGGTGAATCATGGTATGCACTCACTAATAAGTGGATATTAACCTAGAAAACTGGAATACCCAAAACATAATCCACACATCAAATGAGGTACAAGAATAAAGGAGGAGTGGCCCCTTCTTTTGGAAAGACTCAGTGAAGCAGTATTTGGCAAAACCAGAACGGGGAAGTGGGAAGGGTTGGGTGGGAGGACAGGGGAAGAGAAGGGGGCTTACGGGACTTTCTGGGAGTGGGGGGCTAGAAAAGGGGAAATCATTTGAAATGTAAATAAATTATATCGAATAAAAAATGTAAAAAAAAAGAAATCTATATCTGATTATAATATCTACAAATCTGCAAGCTAAATTTATGCTCTAATGTTGGAATATACCTACTAGTTTTTAATATAATTATCTAGATTAATTAAAATAAAATTAAAATGAATTTGTGTAGACAAAGATGAGAATATATAACAAGTGATATGTACAAATTTTTGCATATAAGGTCTGAATGTCTCTTCTAAATGACATTGTGTGTGATTTACTAGAGTCATCACAGGAGTAATACTTAGAACTAGTTAGGTACAACTCAGAAAAGAGGAAATGGTCTTAAACTACACAACTCATTTATTTTTCTGTAGTTTCTGAGAAAAATAATGCTAACCATAATGATTGGTTTTTGTCTGTGTTACTGCTGATATGGTTGCCTGTTTGTTTTCTTTTATTGTTGTCTTATAGAATATAAACCTTGAACAAAATGAAGAATACCTTCCAATAAAATGAAGAAAATAACGGATGAGAGTTGGAGTGACAAAGTTTGAAAGTCAATCAGATACAAAATAGATGGGGAAAAGGGATTTGACTTATAAGTATTGCTTATAATGAATACCCTCTAGCACAATATTGAAAAAAGCTGATTGTCTCTTTCCCACAATTTACCAACTCCTAAATGCTTCTTGGTAAGGGGTTAAGATTTGTTTTCACTATTCAGTGTATGGGCATTAAAATCAGAACACCAGAAATCAGAGATTCTTTATATGTTTATTGGTTGTTTGTTTGGGTAATCAACTTCTAAAAGTTATAGTCTTTAGAATTTATGATGATCATAAATGTCTCATACAAGATACACATTTGGAGTAAAGTCAGAGTGATAATGCTACACATTTCTAAAAAGGGGAGCCTATTAAAATGTTCAAATGGGAAGAGTTTCTTTCTTAAGGGTCAGAGAAAAATGATTGGGTTGAAATGAACAACATTCTCACAAAGGCAAAAAGACGCAAAAAGTAGTAAAACACACAGTAAAAAAAAACAAAACATTGGATAAATCATAATCACTTTAGCTTATACAAATTGTTAACTGAAGTGTAGCCCTTGTGTTTATTTGTTTTTGTAAGCATGATAGAAACTAGACATTAGGGAAGTGGGAACATCAAATGAGAAATCATTCCCATCATTTTGCTGGGTCATTCTGTGGGCATCTATATTAATTTCCTGATTAGTATAGATGTGGCCGATCCCAGGTTTAAGGGCAGTGTCACTCATACAGGTGCCTCTGGGTTTTCTATGAGGAAAGGAAGTTGAGCAATCCATGGAGAACATACCAGTCAGCAGCATCCTTCCATAAACTCTACTTCTGTGTCTGATTTGAATTGCTGTTGTAGTTTCCCTTGGTAACGAACTATAAAATGTAAGCTGAAAATAAAAAATCCCAGAGCAGGGTTTCTGACTGACATGGACCTTTTATGTTCAGTCAGAACATAACTTTATATTTGTAAATATTCCTTAGACAGCTGGACAGCTTCCTATCCTCCTTGTTAGAATTGACCTTCCCATTGATAACCACAAACTTTCACTCACTATTACTGCCTTCCATTTCATCTGCTCTCAGTTCCAACCAGGCATTCCTCTGGGCCATGTTCTCCTGGACCCTGGCTCACAGAGGATCTTTCTCTTCTTCACTTCTTCTGTCCCATGACAGTCTCTCTCTTCCCTACTCATGGGCCTCAAGTGTGAGAACCTCAATCTTACCTATATCCCTTCTTTTCAGCTATTGGCTGTCAGCAACTTCATTCACCAACCAGAATTAACTTAGGAGAAGAGTCCAAGAGGCAAAGTGCAGACACAAGGTCCAGGTTTTGCCTAAACTTTAGAACTGCAAAAAGATTCTAAAAGACTATAAATTGTAAGTTTAAATAAACTTTTTCCTTCCCTGTTTTTGTTATGATAAGCATTTTATGACAGAAACAAAAAGAAAACCAAGATATCAACAGAAAACAGAGTGGGCAGAGCATGTGGGAGTGGGAGAACTAATGAATTAGATCTGTAATTAAAAAGAAACATTAATAACAGTTAACATTGAAGCTATTGCAGTCTACTCCTGCCAAGTTCCAATCACTCTAAGACCTCCAAGGGCCATGTCTCTAATCATTATCTCAATAGTGTCCTTGTCTCAGTATCTTTCCAATTTTAAAGGATTATGGCGATATAATGTAAAATGTGTTCTATGATTATTATATGATAGAAATAGCTCTGTATCCAAACGTTGACACATTTTGTAATTGATGCTATTATTACTAATGATGATAACGCTATGAATATTTTGGGTAGTGTTAGTCTTCAAAATGTAGAGACACACACATATAACTTTGATCAATAATTTTGGATCTTTTAGAATAATTTGGTTAATAGAGCCCATAGAAAGCTTGCTATAAAAATATTTGCCTCATTACCTACTTAAGTAATCTATGTTTATTTCCACATTTTTTTCTTAGCATTAAATTTCATCAAACATTAAATCATAATATTCTGGACACAGATCAGTTTCATAGTCTGATTTAATTGCCCAAAAGTTTATTATTCATTCTTTTTTTTAACTTCTGGGAGATGAATTTTGGTTTTGTTGTACTTTTAAGGGGTAAGAAATGGAAACATGAATATTTTTGTCTTAACATCTCTTCCTTACTATTAAGTAATCGTCTTTAATCATTTAGAATTCCTTTGCATATCAAAAATTTTAGATAAAATATCATAAATATATTTTAAAGTTTCCATCATGTTTCATGTAAGTAAACAACACACATTTTGCAATTCCATATGCATAGTACATTTATTCTGTAGCTGCTACATTTTTGTTTATATAAATGTTACTCTGTTTTGACCCAACACAATTCACCAGCTTCAATTTTACATTACACTTTAGGAAGGAAAGGTACATTTTAATGAACATGGAAGAGAGGATGAGGACATGCTAAGGAAGTTAGGGTAAGAACAAAGAGGAGCTCCAACAGACAGAATGGCACATCATCAAGAAAGGATTTTATATTTGACACACTGAAAAGCTTCCAAGGATTTAAGTAACTAAGTGTACTTTCTGACATTTGTGAATCAGAAAGCATGAAAATGTCACAATAGGTTTTGGCTTCACAATGAACAATTTTTATTAACATAAGGAAAAAGCACATTATAATTTCTGAAAACTTTAAACTTTACCTATATATATTTTTTGAAGATCTGGTTTAAAATTCCTTCTCTCATTCCAAGATATTCTAATTGTCTAGTAATTTTCCAAGTGTTTGATTGAGTTTTATATTGATAATATTATGGCAATTGGAACATTATCATGAGCTGTGCTTTCAAAGCACTGGAAATATAAACTGCTATGCAGAAATCATTTTACTTACGCCTACTCCATTTTCTAATGATTATTTCTCAATTGTTTGAATGTGCATTTTCTTATAAAAATTATTAGTTATAATATTTAAGACAATTATTTTTACTTATTTTCTATGTCCCTATGAAACTCACTAAAATATATGGATAAATTCTTTTTCTAAAGTATCTCTATGTGCATTTGAAATTCCTCTACATTATTGTTGGCATTTACAATGTGCTTGTAGTATATATTTGATTATAAAATGATTTCTAGCCAAGATAATTGATCTTTTTTCTCAGAAAATTGATCCTTGGCATGGAAAATAGAATCTCTTATACAAGAGTAGCTTATAAATAAAGAAGATCTTAAATGCCCAATTCTAAAAAAGAGAGTAAGTTCACAATGCTTTAGATGATAAAATATTCTTTAAAGAAGGAAATTAAAACTTCTTGATGATTTTATTGCATAAGAAATAAAAGTACCTGAGAAGTCAGACTTTGAAACAAGTTCCTTGTACACAATGTGGTCGATGGATATAGATTACCAAATAATGTTCTTCCTGTTATCATTTTAATATGACAGGGTTAGATATAATCATACAAAATAGATTTCTAAACAATGAAGGCAATGACATAAGACCAAATCTTTTATTTAAATATACATGAAAAGAAAAGGACCATCCATCTCACATTTCAAAACCTAGACCCAGGAGACTACTGATGCTGGTAAGGAACCTTGGGTTCCTTTATGAAAAACTAATCAAAGAAGGCAGTAATTGACCCTTCATAAAAAGTTATCACCATGTGTGTTGATTATTTTGCCAGTAAGGAATTGACATTTCCCTGAAATAATTTAGAAGCTATAAATACTCATAGAAAAAACATTATAACAAAGTTATCAGAAGGACCAGGAGTGTACTCAATGATAGAATATTTGGCATGTATTTTGATTTGAGTCTCAAAGCAGAAATAAAGGAAATAACAAGTTTTCATATTACTTTTTAAATGGTGGAAGTTTTCTACAAACCCATCAAATGAGAAATAACTAAAATAACTAAGGATTTTGTATGCCTGTTTTAATTTTATTGTAACTTTTCCTTATTTTTCTTTAAGATGTATGTGTATATGTATGTATATGTGTCTGTGTCTGATGTATATGTATATCTATTCCCTAAGTCAAATATAGCCATTTAATTAGTTAGTTAGTTTGGTGTTTGTTACCTAGTTAGTTATATTGATAGCTATTTTTTTTATTTTGGAAATTTAGGAGTTAAATTTCCCAGATTTAGCATAGTCTCAGTGCAAATTTTTACCTGTAACATACAGGTTAAAGATTAACACAGTAATTTGAGCATCAATCCCATGAATATTTTACCTGTGATCTACCAAGAAAGAGGAACACAGATAGATAGATAGATAGATATAGATAGATAGATAGATAGATAGATAGATAGATAGTAGATAGATAGATAGATAGATAGATAGATAGAGATATCATGTCAAATTTGATTTGCTGTGTAAACTTGTTATATGAAATATAAATATTTCTCTTTCAGATAATTATTTCAAAATGTATTCTTACTTTTATAGATGTATGACAATTGTATAGCATGAGAAGAGATGATCTGTGAAAAACTGTCAGCAAAGCCCGAGGAAGACCAATAAGGAATAGCAAGGTGAACCAAAGGCAGAGTCATCCACACACTGGGTTTTATGCATACCCTTTCCAAACATCATTTTTTGTTTCATGTTGGTTTTGTTTTTATTTTTGGCATCTGCTCTAGCAAAATATCACATCTTTTTTTTTCCAGGAAGCTTCCAGAAAAACATGTGTCTGTTCTCAGCAAAACATCATCTCATAAAACTGTTTCCAGAAAAACAGCATATGACATAACTGAGTCTCCAAAGAAACCACAAATTTCCACTTTACCTCTGTATCTCCATCTCTGAAGTATTTTTGAAAATGCTTTGGTTCCCTTATGAAACAACTAGACAGAAAACACTGAGCCTTTTTTGTACAAGACGAAACATGTAAGGACATTAGCTTTTATTATTATTAACGAAAAAGTCCTTCCTCTCTTGTTACAAAAATAAGTCTTTATTGAAGACAGACACATACACCATACAAACAAACACCCACACCCACACCCACACATCCCACAGTCACACACACAGTCACTCACACACAAATACACCATACCACACATCTATATCCAGCACAAACACACACACACACACACACACACACACACACACACACACACACACACATACATACAATACAGCATACACACACAGGAATCTCTTCCTCATTTGAAGAAACACACATCTCAGTTATATAAACAAAGAGAAAAAGAAAGATTCATTTTGTGCAAAATACTGCACTAAACTTTGATAAATATTTATTGAAATTAGCAATACACCCCTGACCTTATCCCTAGAATATATTTCCAAATTTGTTTTCTTTTGAATGTTAAACTGATGTGTATAGATACCAACATTGTTTTTATACTTTCCAATGGAATTGCTTAAAAATCAAGGTCTAATCCACATAACAGAAACACTCTGAAGCAGATACAAAGCAAATATTAAGTGCCTTCAAATTTAGGCACACTAAAAACAAACACTAAAACACTAAAACAAACACTAAAAACAAACCTGGAAAGCATATGTAACAATGCAGCAGAATCATATATATATATGATTTTTATGTCATGCTTCAGTTCATTGCTGGCAGAAATGGCTTTAGATTAATATCAGTAAAGTTTGGGACCACACTTTTCTTCTAAGTTCTAATTTACTTCAATTCACAAGCCAAAATCAGTTTTTATTTTCTACACATCATACCCATAGTAAAGATGGTCAAAGGTTCAGAAATTCATGGAAGATTTCCAAGAATTAAAATTAAACTAAAGAAGTCACTGAAGCAAATTCTCTCATGGACAATCAAGAATAGACAGGATGTATAAAATGTACTGCAGAAAATCCATAAAGAAGTTATTTCTTTTTTATTTAATTGTTTTTCTTCTAATTGAAAGCAATAATGAAGTCATTAATGACAATTGGAGTAATAATGCCCATAAGAGCAACTATTACAGAAGTGAGTTATGACTGTATGTAAGGGAAGAGCTATTCATCTCACTAATATCATCTCAGTTAATTTTTACAATGTATCTACATGTAAAAATCCCATCAAACATAATCTACTAAGGAGTAGCATAAATCTTTGATGCAAATATGGTGGAAACAGAAATTTTTGAATTACTGTTTTTATTTTGACCAATAACAAGTATATTCAGTAATGATGTAATTGTACATGTATTGAGAGCATACCTTTAGCGTGGTACAGTAAGAATGGGCTTTTAAAGACACAAACGTTATTATATTAATCCTGTGCAAAGATACAGTATCATCTACAAATGTTGTTAATCTAACTGGAGGTCTGCATGTAGAATTCAAATAGATCCATTTTCATAACCCTCCAAAAAACAACTCCAAATGAATAAAAGATCTTGATATAAAAACAGATACAATAAATCTAGTAGAACAAAAAGTCAGGAATAGCCTTGAACTCATTCATACAGGAGACAACTTCCTGAACAGAACTCAAAAGGCTCAGGCTCTAATACAAACAATTCTTTAAGTGGGACTTCATGAAACTGTAAGGCAAAGGAAACTGTTTTGTTTGACAAAATGGCAGACTGCAGATTCAGAAAGGATCTTCACCAACCCTTCATCTGACAGAGGGATAATATGCAAAATTTATAATGAACTCAAGAAATTGTATACCAACAATTCAAGAATGGAGGAGTGGCCCCAGGTTCTGGAAAGACTCAGTGAAGCAGTATAAGGCAAAACCAGAACAGGGAAGTGGGAAGGGGTGGGTGGGAGAACAGGGGGAGGGAAGGGGACTTATGTGACTCTCGGGGAGTGAGGGGCCAGAAAAGGGGAAATCATTTGAAATGTAAATAAAAAAATATATCGAATGAAATTTTAAAAAATGGGGTATAGAGCTAAAAAGAGAATTTTCAACAAAGGACTCTTTAATGGCTGAAAAGCACTTAAAGAAATGTTCACTGTCCTTAGTTACAGGGAAATGCAAATCAAAATGACTCTGAAATTTTACCTTATACCCACCAAAATGGCAAAGATAAAAAACTGAAGGGATACAACATACCTGCCCGAAAATATAGCAAGGAAAATACTTTTCCATTTCTCCTGAGAATGTAAAATTGTACAGGAACTCAGTAAATCCACTTGCTGGATTCTCTGAAAACTGGAAATAGTTTTACCTGACGACCCTGATGTATCCCTCTTGGATACATAAGTAAAAGGTGCTCCACCATCTCACAGGGAGATTTCCTCAAGTAAGCATAGCAGCTTTGTTGGAATAGCCAGGGACAGGAAAAGAACTAGCTGTGCCTCAACTGAAGAATAGATAAAGTAAATTCTGTTTCATCTACACAAAGGAAATGAATACTCCTTACAATTAAAAAGAAAATCACCATGAGTTTTGCAGGTAATTGGATAGAACTAGAAAATATCATCCTGAGTGAGAAAAACCAGAGCCAAAAGGACATGTTATGAAAGTATTCACTTATAAATGGATATTAGACACAAACAATTGTAGACCGGATCTCTCAGTCCCAATTCCCACAATTCCTCCTCTACTTTGCCTCTGGGAGGGTGTTCCCCTGCCCACCAGGCTTTCCTCTTCCTTGGGGCATCAAGCCTCTCTAGGATTAGGTCAATCTTCTCCCACTAAAGCCCATGCCAGGCAGTCCTCTGCTATATATGCACCAAGGACCTTGGGCTAGCCTGTGTATGCTGCATGGTTGGTGGCGCAGTCTCTGGGAGCTCCCTGGCGTCAGGGCTACTTGAGACTGCTGATCTTCCTACGGGGTTGTTCTCTCCTTTAGCTTCTATTTTCTTTTTCTTTCTTTCTTTCTTTCTTTCTTTCTTTCTTTCTTTCTTTCTTTCTTTCTTTCTTTCTTTCTTTCTTTCTTTCTTTCTTTCTCTTTCTTTGCATCTCTATTTTTAAATTGAATATAATCTTCATTACATTTCAAATGGTAAAACCTTTCCCAGTTTCCCCCTTCCCCCAAAACCTCCAACCCCGCCTCTCACCCCCTGCCTCGAAGTATATGCCCCTCCACCCGACCCACTCCCACCTCGCCCCTCCTCGATTTCCCCTTGTTGGGGCATCTACTCAGCCTTCACCTGATCAAGGACCACTCCTCCTACTGATGCCCTACCATAGTCACCAAACCCCTGACACTATTATGGACAACAAGAAGTGCCATGGTTGTCTCCGGAGGGGCCCTGCCAGAGCCTTACACATACAGAGGCAGACGCTAGCAGTCAATTGGTATGGGCGTGGGGTCCCCAATGGGGAAGTTGGAGTGTGGTCCAGAGGAGCTGAAGGGGTTTACAGCCCCATGGGAATAACAACAATATAGGCCACACAGACTCCTCAGGACTCCCAGGGACTACACCATCAACCAAAGGGTACATATGGTTCCAGCCCTTCAGCTTCTTAAGTCCTACACCTAATTTAACAACAAGAGTCCCGACTTCTCTCCAAGGGGCTGGGTGTTAAGTATCCATATCAGATTACAACTTCAAATCACATTTTTTAAGTTTAAGAAAAGAATGTATTGAGGCCAAAACAAAGACAAATTAATTGCATAATTTGCATAATTTGCCAAAATAATCATATATATATATATATATATATATATATATATATATATATAATTGAGTTATAAGTACAAGTTCCAGAATACCTGAGCAGGACCAAGTGAATTGTCCACCCGTAGGATAACAACAGAAAACCCCGGAGATTCTGGACATCTTCATAGTGCAAAATAGGTACCAGCTCTTGGAATGAGGACAAAAACTAGAGAAGGATGAGCCAGTCCTGCAAAAGAAGCAATGTGTTACTATCCTGAAGTAACAGGAACAGAAAAAGGGATTCCATGGTCCCAGAGAACAACACTAGGGAAGTCCTGAGGCTGAGCCACAGAGTAATGGGTTTTGCAGAGGAAGTTATAATGCATAAGGGTAAAAAATTTGAAACACAAATATAGGAAACATACAAGAAATAATAGCTAGAAATCTCCCTAATTTTCAAAATATTAAGTTTCTATTACAGGAGAAAATTTAGCCAGCAGGTGGTGGCGCATGCCTCTAAGCTCCACATACCAGGAGGCAGATACAGACAGACCTCTGAGTTCTAGGCCAGCCTGGGCTACAGAATTAGTCCAGGATATCCAAAGTTACACACCCACACATACAGACACATAAAACATTGTCTTAAAAACAAAACAAAACAAAAAAGAAGTTTATATCTAAAACATTTAACACTTAGTTATTTTATTTAGAAAATGAAATTTTAACAGAACAAGTAAAGATTATTTGTTATTTAAAAGAATCATTTGTTAGAACTCTATGGAGAATTTATTTAACCAGGTGCATTCTACAATTAGCCAGAAGGTCTGTCTAGGTACTTAGATTGTCTAAGGACAACCTCTGTGTGAGATAGTTAGCATGTGTATTAGTTTGGGTTCTCTAGAGTCACAGAACATATAGATAGTCTTTATATAGTTAGGGAATTTGTCGATGATTTACAGTCTATAGTCCAGCTCCCCAACAATGGTCAGCAGCAGCTGTGGATGGAGTCCAAGGATCTAGCAGTTTCTCAGTCCCATGAGGCAAGCAGGCAAGGAAGAGTGAGAGAGAATCTTCCTTCCAATGTCCTTATATATCTCCAGCAGAGGCTGTAGCCCAGATTATTGGCACGTGGGTCTCCAGCAGAGGGTGTGGCCCAGATTAAAGGTGTGTGCATCCATGCCTTTAATCCTAAATGATCTTGAACTAGGAGAACTCCTTGTTTTAGCCAGTATGCTTTAAGATGTCTACACCAAGATCCAGGTCAGAAACTTATATCTCTGAGCCTCCAAGTTAGGATCATAGGTGAGCCTTCCAATTCTAGACTGTAGTTCATTCCAGATATAATCAAGTTTATAACCAGGAATAGCCACTACAGCATGTCAATGTGGAAATAAGCCTAGCTTTGGCATATTAGACCCCATTTGCCTCTGATTAGCTGTGTGACTTAGAATGTATTTATGATCATAATAATACAGGTAGATATGAGTTGTTTTCAGCTTCTGTATATTAAAGATAACAGCTACTATGAACATCATTGAGCATGTGCCCCTATGGTATGGTGGGTTATCTTTTGGATATATGCCCAAGAGTGGTATACTGGGTCTTCAGGTAGATCTATTTTCAATTTTCTGAGGAAGCTCTAGATTGATTGTGTACAAGTTTGCAATCTCACCAGCAATGGAGGAGTGTTTCTCTTTCTCCATATCCTCACCAACATTTGCTGTCACCTGATATGTTGATCTTAGCCATTCTGATTCATATAAGGTGGAATCTGTGTGTCATTTTGATTTGCATTTCCCTAGTGACTAAGGACTTTGAACCTTTAATTAAGTGCTTCTTGGCCATTCGAGAGATTCCTCTGTTGTAATTCTGTTTAGCTCTATATTCCATTATTTGATTGGGTTGTTTGGTTTTGTGGAGCTCTTTATATATTTTGGAATTAGTCCTCTATCAGATGTGGAATTAGTCAAGATTGTTTCATAATCTGTAGGTTGTCAATTTGTCCTATTAACTATGTCCTTTACCTCACAGAAACTTTTTAGTTTCATCAGGTCCCATTTATCAATTCTTAGTATTTTGAAAAACAGCCATTGGTGTCTGTTCATGAAATTTCCCCATTTCAATGAGCTTGAGGCTCTTTCCTACTTTCTCCTCTGGTAAATTCAGTGTATCTTATTTTATGTTGACATCTTTGATCCACTTGGACTTCAGCTTCATGCAAAGTGATATTTTCATTCTTCTACATAAAGCTGCCTGTTAGACCAACACCGCTGATTGAAGATGTTTCTTTTTTCCACTATACGATTTTGGCTTCCTTGTCAAAGATCAAGTGTCCAGTTGGAGGAAGTATTATAGCACTCAAAGAATACAGGGAGTCTGTAAGAAGATCAACAGATTCAGTAACCTGGACCCTCGGGGGATCCCAGAGACTGAATCACCAACCAAAGAGTGAGCATTGGCTGTACTTAGGACATATGTAGCAGATGTGCAGCTTGATCTTCATGCAGGTCTCTGAACAACTTGAGAGTTGGCTATCCCTGAAGTTGTTTTCTGCCTGACTTTGGATCCCACTCACTTATCTGGCTTGTCTACTCTGGCATCAGTGGGAAAGAATGAACTTAGTCTTTCTGTGACTTAATATGTCAGTGGGAGTTGATACCCAGGGTATTTCCCCCTTATCAGAAGAGAAGGGGAGGAAGTAGTGGGAGTAGGATCTGTATGATGGAGGTACTGGAAGGACCTAGGTATTATATTGTAATATAAAGTGAATAAACAAATTAATAAAAAATTATTTTCATGCCTTATAATTATTAGTAAATTATTACAACATAAATTAGCATTAAATTATAGTCAAATGATTAGCAAATAAATGTTTATCAATATTTATCATATCAACAATTTTTGGCTAAGGAAAAGTTATTAATTTAGCCATAACACATGAATCTCTTCACAATTATTTTATGATCTCTAGGTGACAAAATTATTATGTTATAGAATTTGGAATATACAATAAATCTGAACAAACAAGAAGTAAATGAAGCCCTATTGTTAAGGAATAATAGAACAAAGCATTGAGACAACATCTAGCAGAGCCTCCAGAAATGAAAAAAGAATGTTGTCTGTGTCAAAAACATCCAATACAATTTAGGCTCTCTACCATACTTTTACTATTCTTGTAATAACACAACAGTAATTCTCTGCAACCAATTCCTGAATGCTCCCCATACTTCCACTTCATTGCAGCTCTCTTTCCCTGAATTGCTTGCTTTCTGCTTTTCAAACATATTATCTTTTATTAAATGTTCTAAATTTCTCTGCCTTCACTGTTCAATATTTCTGTACCACATTACGTGGCAAATACCCAGATGTATATTATTTGTGAATAGTTAGTACATCTATATATTTAGAATATATTAGTATTGTGAAAATTAAAAGTCTTCCTTCAAATGTTTAATAGGAAACCAAAACAAATACATGAGTACAAAATTAAATGCTTTTGGTTCTATCTTAGTGAAACTCAAGTGTTTTATTTGGACAAATTACTCACATATAATAGAAAATCTCTGCAGTGTTGCTAAGTGATAAATATGAATCATCAAGCACATGATAGTCACTGTTTTTTTATGACTTTAAATACAAATGTTTATGAGTAATCTTCCTGCCAGACTTATATAGTGCTATTATCTAGTGTCTTGAACATTGGAATGATCAACTTGGGTAGACATAATGCCTTTACGCCTCAGTTTTCAGATAATAAGTATAGTGATTAGGAAAAGTACAAGAGTATGCCACAGTTCATACATTTACTGTGAGTTAAATGTTTATCATTTAGTTCCAAATCAATGCTTTCTTTGTGAATTACCTAGGATTATTAGGAGTGTAAAGCAATATTAGAACAGACAGGGTTAAATAAGTGGGGGATAGAAGGGCAAGCTGAAGGTAGGAATAAAAGATGGGATAAATAACACTAAAGATATTTTAGAAAAGTCATATGGAACCCTATTAAGACAGAAACTTCCTAAAATACTACATATACATATAATTTATTCAGTGTATAAACAAACTTATATGGAATCAATATGCTTTTTTATTGTATACAATGCTTCATGCAACTTACAAAGAATGCAAGAAAACCCTGAATATCAGGCATAAGAAGCCCACATTTTGGCTTGTCTGGGCTGTCCACAGAATCCCCAAGGTTACTGCTATCTCATCCTTTGTTGCTCCCTGGAGGAGCAACATGATAATGACACCATGCACTTCATACAGAGGATGCAGAGGCCCTTTAGTTGACTCTGACTTTAATGCCTTCTCCCTGTGGAGTAGCTTAATAGTCCCAGAAGGTGCCAAACAAGCTTCCAAAAGAGGGAACCAACCAACATTCCAACTCAGCTGTGATGCCTACACAGCAAAGCAAAGAGTGGCATGGACCAACAGCCCTAAGGGTACAGAAGTGTGGCATGTAGACCATGATGGTAACCAACAGCTCTTTAAGTAAATTTAAGACCCTCCAAACCAAAGAGAAATCATGTCTGATACTAGAAATCCAGCCAAATACTTAGAGCTAGTAAGATCATGGATCTTGAAAGAACAACTACAATTACTCCTTTACTTAACTAGACAATCCTATCAACATTTTAAACAGTCTTCTTACATTCAAAGATAAATATAGTTCTCATCCCTCATCAAGAAAACTCATTTTTGCAAATGACAGAGAACATTTCTGACAAATGCGACTAATCAAAATGCAGAGGTGCATGTAAATATAAATGTGGCTTTTATTTTCTCAGAGGAAGGGAAGAGATGAGTACTGTATTCACCTTTACAGATACACAACTTGGACTGAGCCCAGAGCATTTACTACTCTAGGCCTAGGCCTGAAAGTTTCTAGCTTCCAAACAACCTAATCTTCTGCAAGTCCAGACCTTGAAGGGTTCATTTTCCAGCTACCATCTTCTAAGTCATAGAGTAGGCCTAGAATGTTTCAGCCTCTGAGACTTGCTGCTGAATGAACTTGTTTTTTTCCATCTCTTTCTGTACTCTTGCTGGTTGGTGCAGCTTAGCTGTTGCAGGTCAAACTCCTCACTAAGTTAACTGATTCAATCTGTTTTCTCTCAGCTTCTCACTGAATTGCTCTGCATGGCCTCAATTCTACTTTTCTGGTTTCTTCTTATTTTCTGGCTCCAACTGACTCTGCAAACCTGCACTGCATGAACTGTCCAAACTGAACAGAACTCACAACAAACTCAACTGAACTAAACTTCCCTTCAGGAAATGCCCTGACTAAACTGATTAAACTCCCTGTCCTTTCTCATCTCTGCTTGTAAGTAGCATCTCTTTCATGTGTTATTCTTATGAGAGTTGACCTTGTCCTATCACTAACTCATTCTGTCAAATCTTTTTCTGATTTGTCACTTCATGTGCATCTGAGTTTTACTTTCAAACATGGCTGCTTCCTTCTATAAACCAATTTTACCTTCATTGTTTGGGATTAAAGGTGTGTACAAGGGTGTGTCTGTATTTCAGCCAGAAAGATTAAAGGTTTGTCATTCCACCAGGATCACACAGACCTAGAATGTCTTTAAATGTGATCCCTTGTCAGAGCAGCTATATTGCTGGATTAAAATTCCTCTAAAGGCATAGAGCCCAGTGTCAGTGGATACTTCTGCAAAACCACTCCCACTCCTAGGGATCAAGGATTTATTAGCAAGTAAGGGCAGAGACAAAGAATTGGGAGTTTGTTGTGAATCTATGCCTCCCAGTGCTCTCAGAAACTGTATCCATAAGCTTTATGAACACAACTACTTAAACCTGAGCTAAACAAGAACAAGACTTGTAGAAGTAGGTAGGACAAAAGCCACAAGGCCGAGACCTTAGACAAAACCTGATGTAAACTAAGGAACCCTGAGAGTGAGAAGAACCTTCTTTTGTTGGGAGGAGCTCTCCAAATGCTATCTAATGAGGGATACTTTACCACCTGAGCAGTCTTTCCAACCCAACTTTCAAATATTATGGCCTACCTACCACAGTGCTGGAAGGGGAAAGAGGTAAGTGGCCTCAAACTTATGGGTTTTAGTTTGAAGCCTAGTTCAAATAACTGCTCCTGATATCAATGGTTACTAGGTAACTGAGAGATAGCACACACAAATACAAATATTAGCAGAAAGGGGATGATATGCCTTCTCTAATTCTGTTTGGCAGTTCAGATCATTCAGTTTGTTTTCAATAGGATGAAATTTATTTTAACAACAGTTTTGTTTTCTTTAAAAAGTCATGCTTTTTGAGAATAAGTAAGATCTATTCTTATAAGAAAATTATTTTCTATTAAAGTCATTAGACACAAAATATTTCTCTGAATCGTTCAATTAGCTATTTTTCTTCTCAAGAAAATTTAACTAAATTCCATATGACTGAGGTGAAATGTCAACCAGGAAGTGAAAATATTCTTTAGAGTCAAATTTCATTAGTTTTTATTCTTTGTGTGTGTGTGTGTGTGTGTGTATGTGTGTGTATGTGTGTGTATGTGTGTGTATGTGTATATGTGTTTATTAGATATTTTCTTTGTTTACATTTCAAATGTTATGTCATTTTCCAGTTTCTCACCCGGAGAACCCCTATCCATATGCCCTCCCCTGATTCTATGAGGGCGATCCCCATCCACCTACCCACTCCTTCCTCCCACCAACAAAATCACCTACACTGGGGCATTGAGGCTTCACAGAACTACGGGCCTTCCCTCCCATTGATGCCCTACAAGGTCACTCTCTGTTATATATGTGGTTAGATTCATGGGTCCCTCCATGTGCACTCTTTTGTTGGTAGTTTAGTCTCTAGGAGTTCTGGGCATTCTGGTGGGTTGATACTGTTGTTGTTCCTATGGGGATGCATTCTGGTGGGTTGATATTATTGGTGTTCCTATGGGGATCCTTCAGTCCTTTTTCTAACTCCTTTATTGGCAACCCAGTGCTCAGTCCAATGGTTGGCTGCGAGCATTAGCTTCTGTATAAGTCAGGCACTGGTAGAGGCTCTCAGGAGACAGCTATATCAGGCTCCTGACAACATGCACTTGGCATCCACAATAGTGTCTGGGTTTGGTGACTGTTTACGGGATGAATCACTAGTTGGGGCAGTCTATGGATGGCCTTTCCTTCAGTTTCAGCTCCAAAGTTTCTCTCACTCTTTGCTACTGCGTTTTGTTCCCCCTTCTAAGAATGACAGAAACACCCCACTTTTGTCTTCCTTCTACTTGAGCTTTCTGTGGCCTATGAATTGTAACTTGCTTATTGTGAGATTTTGGGCTAATATCCACTTATCAGTGAGAGCATACCATGTGTGTTTTTTTGTGATAGGGTTACCTCTCTCAGAATGATATTTTCTAGCACCATTCATTTGCCTATGAATTTCACGAACTCATGGTTTTATAAATGAGTAGTACTCCTTGTATAAATGTACCATATTTTCTGTATCCATTCATCTACTGAAGGGCATCTGGTTTCCTTCCAGCTTTTGGCTATTATAAATAAGGATGCTATGAACATAGTGGAGCATGTGTCCTATTACATGTGGAAGCATCTTCTGGGTATATGCCCAGGAGTCATATAGTTCAGTCATCAGGTAGTACTATGTCCAATTTTCTGAGGAACTGCCAAACTGATTTCCAGAGTGGTTGTACCAGCTTGCAGTTCCATCAGCTACAGAAGAGGAGTGTTCCACTTTCTCCACATCCTTGCCAGAATCTGCTGTCATCTGAGTTTTTGATCTTCACTATTCTGACTGGTGTGAGGTGGAATCTCAGGGATGGTGTGATTTGTATTTCCCTGATGACTAAGGTTGTTGAACAATTCATTAACTGCTTCTCAGTCATTCGATATTCCTCAATTGAAAATGCTTTGTTTAGCTCTGTACCCCATTTTTAATAGGGTTATTTGCTTCTCTGGGGTCTAACTTCTTGAGTTCTTTGTATATATTGGATATTAGCCCTCTATCTGATGTAGGTATTTATTTGAATATTTAACACTAGACATCATTTTTTTTTTACAAGAAGGAAAAGGTATCCTTTGCTTTGCTGTAGGGAAACTCTTTTGTGTTTAAGTGAACATCTTTGGTAATAAAACCTTTCTTGCATCTATTCATCTATTCTAAAGAGACAAATTATATATATATATATATATATATATATATATATATATATATATATATATAATCAAAGGAAATAAATTGATTTTCCTATTTCTTTATAAGATCTATTTCAAACCTCTTCATGGCCCTTTTAGTTTGCTCTTTTCAAAGTCGTAGTTCTTGTTATTAATTGTTTCTAATTACTACTGCCACTTAAATTATTTCATAAAATCCTTGAGTTGGATTTTAAAAATATCACTCTGTAGAGTAACCCTGTGCCAATTCCCTCATATGCTCTATTCCCATGTATCTCACCTAAGCACTCAGTGATGATAATTTATTGTCTCCCAAGGTACAGAAAAACTTAAGCAAGACTCTTGAGCAGAGTCCTGTTTTGAATAAACCAGTCACTCACTGCAAGACATCCTTCCTGGAGAATCTCTGAACAAAGAGTGTCTTGTGGTTCTGAATTCAGAAGAGATGTGGTAAAGCTCTCTTTGCACAATCCTCACATCTTTCCTCTATTTTTCCCCAGTGGTGAGATGGTACTTCTCAAATGAGGTTCTGCAGAGATATTCATGTCCAGGAATCCTTGTCAGAATTAATACTTCAATACATTGAGGACAGAAGCAACATTGCTAGAAAGCATTAGCTCTACACCATTGCTGACTGACATCATTCTCCCAAAGTACCTTCCTAAACAAATGTCTCATAGTTTGTTGAAATTAAAAGAACTTGTGCTCAGTGTACTTAAATTTAAAACACAGCAGCAAAAACTAATTTTTATAGTTTGTGCAAACATTTTAGTGGGTTGAATTTTCCATGTTGCTAAAGTCATTTTAAAAATTGGAATGATAGATTTTTTTCCAGAAGTTGCCTACCAGTGAAATTTATTATCTCTCAACTGCTAATAATGACTACTAGAAGTTTAAGTGTTGTAAATATGAAAATATCATTATATTTTCACATATAACTATATTCTCTTATCATATTTATCCTTGTGCATATAATGTTTTATAGTAACAAAAGAAAAATAACAGTTGATTCCCCTAATATAGTTTACTAGTGTCCTACATAAGAAATAAGGGGGGAGGGGATAACAATTATGCACATAGTCACTGATCTCATTCTATGACACTCCATTCAGAATGATTTTATAGTAAGAATATAATTAGCCAAAAGAATATTCAGAACTACACATCTGATCATCATTAGTGTTTGCCATCAGTGTAATGTATGGAAAAGAAGAAAAACAGAAAAACAGAATCAACAACAAAAAACACCGCAATACTGCTGGGTAATTAAAATGGTAAAAGCTTACAACTTGTTATAGTGTCCTTTAGAAAAACTGGTATTTAATAAACTTTTTAGATAAAAGAAACTTTCTCCCAGGATCCCACTTTACATGCTAGCAATTCAGAGTGAAACATGCTGAAGGTTTTTTAAATTGTTGTTTCAATTGTCCCAAGAATAGGCTTTTAATGCTCATATCCCCATTCTCTGTCACTTATGCAAGTAGAACTGCAAACTTTGCTTGTGTTGTGGAGGAAACAACATTCAGTGTAATACATTTATGTAGTGTATGTATGTAGTTCATCTGTGTATTGTATCTGCATAGTACCTCTTCAGAGTATACCTTAATTGTGGAAGAAGAGAGTAATAGGGTGGATGCTTGCTTATCTCAGCAGTAAACTATATGTTTACGTGGTATACTTCCCTGAATATTAAATTTAGGCTCATCGAGCTGAAGAATAAGTTCTAAAATAACTAGGAATAATGGTACACACACAATATTTTATAACAAAAATATTTTTACCAACTGTTTCAGGGTTTCTATTATTCCAATGAAGCACCATGATCAAAAGACACATTGGGGAGAAAAAGATTTATTTTCCTTGCACTTCCACATTCTAGTCTTCAGTTCAAGGAAGCCAGGTCAGGAAGTCAAACATGGCTAGAATTGGGTGCAAAAGGTGATATAGAGGCCATGGAGATGTGCTGTGTACTACTGAATTGCTCCTTGAGGCTTGCTCAGCTTGCTATATTTTTATAGAACTCATGACCACCAGCACAAGAATGGCACCATCCCCAATGAGCTGGGCTTTCTGCATCAATCACTACTTAAGAAAATCCTAAACTAGATGTTATATAGGTATTTTTTTTCAATTGAGTTTCCCTCCGTTCAGATAACACTAGCTTGTATCAAGTTGAAAGAAAACTAGATATAGCACAATGACCCATTAGAATAACTATAGTATGGGAATGTCAATTCAATGTGCTGGCTAAAAATATATTGAGACGATGTTACTTTAAAATCCTAAGAATAGACTTATACTACTAAATTTATAGCATCTGAAATAAACTAAAATTGTCAATACATTTTTACGGTAAAAATTTCAAGTACAATTTTAATGAATTCACTTCCTAAGTACAAAAATTCATGTCAGATAAAGCTAAAACGTGAGCAAAACTGTCCTGGAGTTCATAAAACTTCAACATGAACAAATGACAACAAAACCTTCAGTAATTTTTCTCAGTAAAACTGATTTATTTTTCTTTCCGTCACAATCATCAATACATAATTTCAAGTGGATATTTTTTATTGAACACTTTGCACAAGAAAGTTCAAGACACTGCTGAACTCTGAGAAGAATATCAGCACAAACATCCTTTTGCTCTGAAGATCATACTGCAGTCCTATGTTGACTTGTATTATATTGGAAGTTTAGTATAAAAACATTGCTCTATCCCTAAATGCAATATTTAGTTGAAATGTGATTCTTTACAAACAATATTCAAAAGTATGATTAAGATCAAGAATTGACAAATGGGACCTCATAAAATTGCAGTTTCTGTAAGTCAAAGGACCCTGTCAAGTGGACAAAACGACAACCAACAAATTGGTAAAGGATCTTCACCAACCATACATCTGACAGAGGGATAATATCCAATATATACAAAGAACTCAAGAAGCTAGAAAACCAGAGAGCCAAATAAGCCTATTAAAAAATGGAGTACAGAGCTAAACAAAGAGTTTTCACATGAAGAATGTCGAATGGCTGAGAAGCACCTTAAGAAATGCTCAACTTCATTAGTCATTAGGGAAATGCAAATCAAAACAACCTGAGATTTCACCTTATACCAGTTAGAATGGCTAAGAGACAGTAGGTGTTGGCAAGGATGTGGAGAAAGAGGAACACTCCTCCACTGCTGGTGGGAATGCAACCACTCTCGAAATCAGTCTGGCTGTTCCTCAGAAAACTGGGCATAACACTTCCAGAGGACCCTGCAATACTACTCCTGGGCATATGCCCAGAGGATTCCCCAGCATGCAATAAGGACGCATGCTCCACTATGTTCATAGCAGCCCTATTTATAATAACCAGAAGCTGGAAAGAACCCAGATGTCCCTTAATGGAGGAATGGATACAAAAAAATGTGGTATTATTTACACAATGGAATACTACTCAGCAAGTAAAAAAAATGAATTTATGAAATTCTTAGGCAAATGGTTGGATCTGGAAAATATCATCCTACGTGAGGTAACCCAGTCACAAAAGAAGACACATGGAATACAGTCATTGATAAGTGGATATTAGCACACAAACTCTGAATTCCCAAGACACAATTCACATATCAAATGACTCCCAAAAAGAAGGAAGGAGAGGTCCAGGATCCTGAAAAGGCTTGTTCCAGCATTGAAGGGGAGTACCAGGACAGAGAAGTAGCAGCAGGGGGTTGATAGGAGAATGGGCGGAGGGAAGAGGGCTTAGGGAACTTATGGGGATGGGGGAACCAGGTAAGGAAAAATCATTTCCAATGTAAACATAGAATATAGAAAAAAATAAAAGTTTGATTAATTTATTTAAAAAGTAAAAAAAAAATGTTAGTTATAAAAACCTAAATAATAATGCAATGATTTCCAAAATTGACCCCATGGAAACCCTCAAACCATCCAAGTAATTGCCAAGGCTTTTGGTTACCCTCCTAAGACTGATGGTATGGCCCTAATGCAGAAGAGAACACTTACATAACTTACATCAGTAAACATGGAGACATTGAACTATGGTCTACACAGAGCCTTTATCTCCACTTACTCATATTCATTGTATTGGAAAGTACACTATCCACTTCCAGAGGAAAAAGATAAACACAACCCAGATACAAACCATGCAATCTATCATTGTGACCTGCCTGCAAGATACACTGGTACAACAGTTGTCAGGAAAGTTCTGAGAGTTGTTGGAGCTCAAGGCTACCCCATGAGGTAGAATCCATGCCCATCATTGGGTGTCAAAGAACATAATAGAATGGACCTAGGGAAAGAGGAAAATTACTGCCCTGTTAAAAGATCATAACAATGAAATGACTCCTAATGATATTCTTCTATATTCATAGATTAGTGTCTTACTCAGGCATCACTGGAGAAAATTCCTCCTGCAGAAAATTGGAATAAATGCATAAAGCCACAACTCAACAATACTCAGTACAAAATTGGATGTTTCCATTAACAGTTCCTACTCCATCCCTGTCTACTGCTGCTAACTCAGGGAATATTGCTGAAATGGGAATGAAACAATTGTGTGAGCTAGAGAGGACAGAAGACATCTAGGAAACAAGATTTCTAAACACAGCAGGACTGATGCTTATAGAAACTCAGAGGAACTGTAGTAGCATGCCAAGGATCTGCACAGGTCTAAGCCAGATGGAGTCCCAGTGATGAGAGAGGCAGTAGATCTAGCAACCATTCCTAACTCAGAAGCCATCTCTAACTGATAACTGTTCAAGGAAGAACGTTTAGTTTCCTTCAGTAGAGACTCACTGGTATACAAACCACTCTTAAGATCTAGCCCCATGCCCAATATGGACAATAAGATAAACTGAAGACTACTTTTGTCTGTTTGTTTAGTTTAGTTTTTGTCTCATAATGCTCTGTCTTGGCATGTGTGTGTGTGCGTGTGTGTGTGTGTGTGTGTGTGTGTGTGTGTGTGTGTGTGTGTGTGCATATGTATGTGTGTTTTGTTGTCTGGTTTTCTTATTATGGGTTTTCTATGTGTGTGTATATGTGTCTCTACTTCTGTATGTATTTCTTGTGCATTTTTTTTTACTTTTTTCCTATCTTTGTAATTTGTCTTATTCTCATTTTTTAAATTTACTACTACTACTACTGCTACTGCTGCTGCTGCTGCTGCTGCTGCTGCTGCTGCTGCTGCTGCTGCTACAAATACTATTGGTGGCGGTGATATTTGTTTATGCTTGTTTACATTTTAATGAAAGAGGAAAAGAAACTAGGCTTTTGTGTTAGTGGAAAAGTGGAGAGGATCTGGGAGGAGTTGAGAAAGAGAAAGAAGTAATCAGAATATACTATATGAAAAAGAGTGTATTTTCAATTATTTTATTAAAAAGGGTAAAAACAAACCAAAAACAACAGAGATGTGCTTTTGTTTCAACAAATGGAGAACACATTAATGAAAGCATTTTAAAAGATGAATAAGACAAAGAAGACATTAAATTAAAACTGCATTAAATATAGATAATATGTTTGGTTTGATCAATACAAATAAAACAAAATATGTAAAAAGAAAAATAAATGTTATTTGATTTCAGACCATGAAAGGCAGCCTGGTTTCTGTTGAGCTAGGTATGAAACTCTATTGAGCCTGCAAGGAAAGGTAGGCATTTTGCCAAGCTCCTGAATACCAGGCTCCTGACACAAGGGCGCAGTTCTCCATAGGTCTGTGGGTATCAGTCACTTAAGGGTAATACTCCAAGACCTTCCACAGGTAGAAAACATGACTACAGGTTACTTAGCCTCAAGACAGGTCTCCATTTTAATGAGGTACCTAAAGGTCTGTAGGGCTTGGCCAATACACTATCCTTCCCAGACACTCCTCCTTGCAAAAGATTTTTAACCTCAGGCTGATCCTGAGAAAAGGGGTTAGGTTTTATTTATCACAACTCTCCACCATGACAATAAGTGCTTTAAAACCATGGATAGCTTCTTTTCATCAGGATCAACCATGGGGATAAATGGAATAGGCCATCTCAAAATCAGCTCTGGCAGTCCACGAGGGACCTCAGACTGCACTTCCCTACCCATGGAGTGGGTTAATGTGGCTTCTCACAGCTTGGCCATGCTCAGTGCTGACATGGGGTAGCACAGTCAAAACTTCCTGTGTCCCACCTCCCCCCCCCCCAAGTGGCCTGGGGAAGATATGGGCCACATTTTAACCCAAAATTCAATATGGAAGTTCATAGAATAAAAGTTTCATATAGATTTTATGACACTATAAAAGACTTGTTGGATTATTTATCCATCTACAGGCATGGTATCATAATCATGCCTAACCATAAGCTCTTACTATTCAATGTAGTCTTACTGTACTATATTAGTTCCCATACTGTGATAAAACACCAAAACCGAAAGGAGAAAGTTTTGGGAAAGAAGGGGTTTATTTATCTTACAACTTGTGGCTGATCTAGGGAAGTAACTGAGAAAGCTTGGTGACAGGAACTGGTCATGGAGTCCATGAGGGATTTCTACTTCCTGCCTTACTCTCCATATCCTGCTCATTCTTTTTTTTCTAAAACAAGGACCAGTTATCCAGTGGTGGCAACACCCACAATGAGCTGAGACCCCCCACATAAACATTAGCTATTAAATGTCCGGGAAACATAACCACAGGCCAATCTGGTGTGTAGAAAAATTTTTTAATTATAATTGCCACTTCAAAAAACCTTCTGTCACTTCTGTCAGGTTGACAGTATATATAAATATGTATAGTGTGTGTGTGTGTGTGTGTGTGTGTGTGTGTGTGTGTATCTCAAAGATACTGGAGAAAAAATGTGCATCTAATTTTAGACACTTCATTTTTATTTTATTTCATTTATTTATTTTTTATTCCATATATTCTCTTTTTGGTTTTGTTTTGTTTTTATTCAATATATTTTTTATTTACATTGCAAATGATTTCCCCTTTTCTGGCTCCCCACTCCCCAAAAGTCACATAAGCCCCCTTCCCTCTCCCTGTTCTCCCACCCACCCCTTCCCTGTTCCCTCTTCTTGTTTTGCTGTGTACTGCTACACTGAGTCTTTCCAGAACCAGGGGCCACTCCTTCCGGTACCTCATTTAATGTGTGGATTATGTTTTTGGTATTCCAGTTTTCCAGGCCGATATCCACTTATTTGTGAGTGCATATCATGATTGATCCTTTGAGTCTGGGTTACCTCACTTAGTATGATATTCTCCAGCTCATTGTTTCTAATGGCTGAATAGTACTCCATTGTGTATATATACCACATTTTTTGCATCCATTCTTCTGTTGAGGGATACCTGGGTTCTTTCCAGCTTCTGGCAATTATAAATAGGGCTGCTATGAACATAATAGAGCATGTATCCTTATTACATGCTGGGGAATCCTCTGGGTATTTGCCCAGGAGTGGTATAGCAGGATCTTTCAGAAGTGATGTGCCCAGTTTTCTGAGGAACCGCCAGACTGATTTCCAGAGTGGTTGTACCAAATTTGCAACCCCACCAGCAGTGGAGGAGTGTTCCTCTTTCTCCACATCCTTGCCAACCTGCTGTCTTCTGAGTTTTTAATCTTATCCATTCTGACTGGTGTAAGGTGAAATCTCAGGGTTGTTTTGATTTGCATTTCCCTGATGACTAATGAAGTTGAGCATTTTTTAAGATGCTTCTCCACCATCCGAAGTTCTTCAGGTGAGAATTCTTTGTTTAACCCTGTACCCCATTTTTAATAGGGTTATGTGGTTTTCTGGGGTCTAACTTCTTGAGTTCTTTGTATATATTGGATATTAGCCCTCTATCTGATGTAGGGTTGGTGAAGATCTTTTCCCAATTTGTTGGTTGCCGATTTGTCCTTTTGATGGTGTCCTTTGCTTTACAGAAACTTTGTAATTTTATGAGGTCCCATTTGTCAATTCTTGATCTTAGAGCATAAGCTATTGGTGTTCTGTTTGGGAACTTTCCCCCTGTACCTATGTCCTCAATGGTCTTCCCTAGTTTCTTTTCTATTAGCTTCTGAGTGTCTGGCTTTATGTGGAGGTCCTTGATACATTTGGCGTTGAACTTAGTACAAGGAGACCAGGATGGGTCAATTTGCATTCTTCTGCATGCTGACCTCCAGTTGAACCAGCACCATTTGTTGAAAAGGCTATCTTTTTTCCATTGGATATTTTCAGTCCCTTTGTCGAGGATCAAGTGGCCATAGGTATGTGGATTCATTGCTGGATCTTTGATCCTGTTCCATTGATCTGCCTGACTGTCACTGTACCAATACCATGCAGTTTTTAACACTATTGCTCTGTAGTATTGTTTGAGGTCAGCGATACTGATACCCCCAGAATTTCATTTATTGTTGAGAATAGTTTTAGCTGTCCTGGGTTTTTTGTTATTCCAGATGAATTTGAGGATTGCTCATTCTAACTAGTGAAGAATTGAGTTGGGATTTTGATGGGTATTGCATTGAATCTGTATATTGCTTTTGACAAAATGGCCATTTTAACTATATTGATTCTACCGATCCATGAGCATGGGAGGTTTTCCCATTTTTTGAGGTCTTCTTCCATTTCCTTCTTCAGAGTCTTGAAGTTCTTGTCATACAGATCTTTCACATGTTTGGTAAGAGTCACCCAAAGATACTTTATACTGTTTGTGGGTATTGTGAAGGGGGTCAATTCCCTAACTTCTTTCTCAGCCTGCTTATCCTTTGAGTATAGGAAGGCCACTGATTTGCTTGAGTGAAAGTTCCTGAACAGAACACCAATAGCTTATGCTCTAAGATGAATAATTGACAAATGGGACCTCATAAAATTACAAAGTTTCTGTAAGGCAAAGGATACCATCAAAAGGAAAAAACTGCAACCAACAAATTGGTAAAAGATCTTCACCAACCCTATATCTGACAGAGAGCTAATATCCAATATAATTAAAGAACTCAAGAAGCCTGGCCACAGAAAAACCAAATAACCCTATGAAAAATTGGAGTACAGAGCTAAACAAAGAATTTTCACCTGAAGAACTTCCAATCTGAGAAGTACCTTAAGAAATGTTCAATGTCATTAGTCATTAGGGAAATGAAAATCAAAACAACCCTGAGATTTCACCTCACACCTGTCAGAATGGCTAAGATTAAAAACCCAGGAGACAGCAGGTGCTGGTGAGGACGTGGAGAAAGAGGAACACTCCTCCACTCCTGGTGGGATTGCAAGCTGGTACAATCACTCTGAAAATCAGTCTGGCATTTCCTTCCTCAGAAAACTGGGCACAACAGTTCTGGAGGACCCTGCTATACCACTCCTGGACATATACTCAGAGGATTCCCCAGCATGCAATAAGGACATATGCTCTACTATGTTCATAGCAGCCCTATTTATAATAGCCAGAACCTGGAAAGAACCCAGATATCTCTCAAAAGAGGAATGGACACAAAAAATGTGGTATATGTACACAATGGAGTTCTACTCAGCCATTACAAACAATGAATTCATGAAATTCTTAGACAAATGGATGGAGCAGGAGAACATCATCCTAAGTGAGGTAACCCAGTCTCAAAAGAACACTCATAATATACACTCACTGATAAGAGGATATTAGCCTAGAAGCTTGGATTACCCAAGTCCAAGAAGAAGGAAGGATTGGCCCCTGGTTCTAGAAAGGTTCAGTGCAGCAGTGTAGGGGAACACCAGAACAGGGAAGTTGGAAGGGATGGGTTGTGGAACAGGGGGAGGGAAGAGGGCTTATGGAACTTTCGGGGAGGGGGATCCAGGAAAGGGGAAATCATTTGAAATTTAAATAAAAAGTATATCGAATAATAAAAATAAACAGGAAAAAAAAGGAGTACAGGGGCCTCCAATGACCCCTTCTGGCCACAGTGAAAATCAGACATACATATGGTCTGTGTACACACAGGCAGGCATTAATACATGCACATAACACCGTTTTAAAACATTTTGAGAAAGTTTCCTGATTAAAAAAAATGAAATGATATCATAACTTGGTAACTCACAGCAAAGTCATTAAAGACTATGTGCAAAGAGAATAATTGTGAATGAAGTACCTTTAAAAGAGTGACAAGAAATAAAGATACTGATTTCAAAATATGCATCATACAAGGCAGATGGCATCGGGGTGTAATGAAAATGACTTGTGACTAGAACCCAATATTTCTTTATTTCCAGTGTTTCTCAAAATAAAGTTCAATTATGTTTCAACTAGGCAAAAACTGTAGCAAAATGAATTGTCAAAGGAAGCAAAAAGAAAGGAAAGTCACAGATACAACTCAAGTAGGGTTCTCATAGAAATATGTACGGCTGAATAAAACAATAAAATGCTCAAAGCAGTGCTTAGTGTTAATTTGTAATGAATATTTATACATATAAAATATTTTATCATGCGACAATTATTTAAAATTGAACTTTCTTGCAATGGTGATAAAGATTATGAAAGACAAGTAAACACAATTGTTTTATTTGTGCTTTTGTAAACATGATTGTTGGTTTTATATAAGTATGAAAGAAAAGAAATAAGTGATATGGTGAAAAACTTAGGGTGAATTTAAATTGATGCTGTATACACTTTATGTAGCTGCCATATCAGTGCACAGGAATGAAATTCCAAACTAGGCATTTGAGGGACATTTTAAAGCAAGTTTCAAATGATAGGAATTATAGTTTATTTTGTTTCTGCAATAGAATTAGTTTTGCAAGCAGTTTGGAGAATGTTTGAGCATAATCAATACACTGATATGTAATCAACAAAGCAAACAAGAACAATGTGTGGTAAATTTTCTCCACTGAATAATAAGGAAAACACATTTTTTTAAAAAAAAAGCTTTATTTATTCTTTTCTTTACAGTCCAGATTTTATTGCTATCGCAGTTGGCCCTCTGACTGTTCCTCATCCCATACCTCCTCCCCCCAATCTCAATGAGAATGTCATCACACCCTCCACACCCCACAACACCAGACCTCCTCACAACCTGGGGCCTCATGTCTCTGGGGAGTTAGGTACATCTTCTCTCACTGAGTGCCCATCTGGCAGTTCTCTGCTGTATATGTGTTGGAGGCATCATATCAGCTCGTGTATGCTGCCTGTGGTCCAGTGTCTGAGAGGTCTTGAGTGTACACTTAGTTGAGACTGCTGGCCCTTAGGGTCACCCTCCTCCTCAGCTTCTTCCAACTTTACCTGAATTCAAACAAAGGGGTCAGCAGCTTCTGTCCATTTGTTGGGTATAAATATCCGCATCTGACTCTTTCAGCTGCTTGTTGGGTCTTTTGGAAGGTAGTCATGATAGGCCTTTTTTGTGTGCACACCATTGTCTCAGTAATAGTGTTAGGCCTTGAGGACTCCCCCTATGCTGCATCTCAATTTGTGTCGGTTATTGGACCTCCTTTTCCTCAGGCTCTTCTCCTTTTTGTCTGTGCAGTTCTGTCAGCCAGGAAGAATTCTGGGTCAGAGTTTTTAACAGTGGGATGGCAGCACCATCTTTCCCTTGATGCCTTGTCTTTCTGATGGAGATTGAATCTACAATTTCCCCATCCCCACTGAGACTTTCAGGACTCAAATGGAGGGACCTTAGAGAAAAATACCTAATATGGAAGCATGTATTGTGAAGGAAATATATAGTTATACCGACCTATCTCAGAAGACCAAACATCTATGAATTTACTACTATGACTGAGAAACCAAAAGACAGAATTAATAATACCAAAAATCAATGGGAATACAAAAACATAGAATAATAAGAAATTGACAAAGCTAACACTTGGTTGATGCATTAATTAGTAAAATGCTAATAAGACTGATATCCTGCTTCTCATGGCTAAGTTTGTGGTTTTGAGTTTCTGCCAATTTCCTAGCAGGCACTTAAATCATCTGTCTGGAAACCACTGCTAAAGAATTCCTGCTCTTTGTAATATACTGAAAATCTGATGCTTTTCATTTCCTCTGAAGAAAACAGCTCTCTGTCTCATATGCTCAAAAGCTTTTTAAAAATGCTTTTCCAAGAAACAGATGACTAACATCATTATTTTGATGTGAAAACAGCTAACATCTGTGGCTCAAGGAAAGGAAATAAAACATACTGCAGAAAGAACGACTCCCATGTCTGTACAAATTCTATTATATCAATTCTAATACTTACAAATAATGAGCTCTTATTATTTTCAGCTTTTGCCAGAGAGAACAAGAAAAAACTTAACCCTTTCTTGCAATTGTTTGCTTTTCCTAACAATGATAACTGGCTTTCAAGACTTTGATAGTGAGTTATTTGCAATTGCCTATAAATTAATTTGTAGATCTATCAACTGTCCAGTGCTTTTATCAAACAAAAGAAAACGAACCATTGAATTTTCCATCTGTTCTTTACAGGCATAAATGAACAGATGGATGAATGAATAAAACTGCTTCTCTATTCTTAAAGAAGTCTGTGTGGAAGTGAAGTGCTAACTATTTTTAAATAAAAAGGGAAGATCATTGTTAGTGATATGGCAAACATATTTATAAAAGTCAGTTTACAATCAATAATATCTCTTAAATAGGAGTATGGTTTCTTGGTATGTAAGGAGGGTGTAGGTAAATTGAGATCTGCATTATATTTCTCAAATCTATGAAATAAATATTAATAAGAAGCTTTTTTATCCAGTCCAACATAGATGCTTGATCATATTCATTAGTTTAAAACATCATGACTGAAATGAAATGGCATTGTGGATGAAGAGTGTTTCCCTGAGAAGATGCTTTCATTGCAATCTTGCTACAAAAAATATAATAATAATTGAAACATAAGAACATATGAATATGAGACTTACTTATACAGCATAAATTTAGGAGAAAAAGGGAATACAAAGAGAATATTTAATTTTTAGTGGAGTCCTGGTATTCACATTATTTCTAAACTGAAAATTTTAGCTTATTCTGGCAAAAGAAATTTAACTATCATTGAATATCTCTATTTTTTATTTGACATTACTATGAATTTTTTGTTTTGTTTTGTTTTGTTTTGTGTTATATTGAACACTGTGAATGTTTTGTCAAGGAATCCTAATTAATTTCTTTAAAAATGTTGAGTTTCTACTATTAGTCGTTAGGCACCATAGAAATCAGGGTTAGAAATGAAAGAAAGAATAGGATCAAAAGTCAGATACCTCAAAGCATCCAGGGAGAAAGAGAAAGAGCATCCAGCCATAGAGATGACATACAGAATCAGAAAGATATAGAACAGACAAACAGCATCATGGAGGGAAACAAGAAGAAACTAATTTGTTAATTGAATACTGAAAAGTATTTGTGTGTGTGTGTGGAAAAGGAAAACTAATTAGCTAAATGCAAAAGAAAGTTACATGTAATACTGGAAATATGGAAATGTCCATACTATGAATACATATTTATGGAAATATAGATACAGTGTAGCTAGAGTACCAGTTAATTAGGGAAAATGTGAACAGATGAATTTTGACGTGAATTAAAGATGACATTTAAAAAAATAAATATAGTAAAGGGATTGCTTTAGTCATGTGAGAAAAGAGACTTTGAAGAAATTTGTGCCAATTTTTACATTAGTGTGATTATATGGACTAAAATGTGGAACGTGAGCTAGATGGTTGGAATAGAGAGTGGTAAGGCAGCTGTTCAGAAAATCGCATTATTAATGACAAAGGCCTGGGATAAAAAGAGTAGCAATGGGGATACAAAGAAGTATGGTGGTTGTTTACATTAGGAAGATGAAAAGGATACAATGACCCTTTAGATACATGTGATAGTAGAGAAGACAAAATCAAAATGTCTCACATTGACAGGGTAAATACCAGGGTGCAGGTATAGTGTTAGTTTTCCCCAAGACAGGAAAATCATGAAGAAAACACCCAAAAAGTAAATTATTTGAGTGCCTGTACATTTCTAATTGCAGACATCTTTTGATATTAACTGCTTTATAGATGAAATGGTTCAGTTTGAGAACGTACCTAGTGACTGCATTTTAAAGAATGGTGGATGAAGGAGAAATTTGGTAATGATCTCAAGAAAAATCTGTAAAATGGGATCACCACGGTATCATATAACAAAGGGCAGGAAATAAGTTTTGGTACAAATATTTAATAATATCATGGAAAATATCTGCTAGTAGGCTATAAAGACAAGGAGTCAGGGGTGGGTCTTGGAAAAGTTGGAGTGAGGGAATATATATTGTAAAAAATGGTGTGTGTGTGTGTGTGTGTGTGTGCGCCTATGTGAAATTCTGAAAGAAGAGATAAACTAAGCTTTCAATGATACTTACTGTGTTATTTATGCATGTTGATTGTAGAGTCCTTGTTTTATGTGTTTGCTGATTTTTTTGGAAATTAAAAATTATCCTTGTGTTTCTGGTTCATCATGATGGATCTTAGAGATTTTCCTTCTTCTAAGACAAGTTTTTATGACTATATGCTTCGTTTAAAGCAGTAGCGTTGGCAACATGTCACAAACAGCCTCCTTTGTGAAAATAAATGGATTATTTGGGGATTAACTTGCCTCTCTGAATTTTATATTTAACAGTAATCCTGTGTAATAAAGTAGATGCACAATCTTCTGAACAAACAAAAGAAGTATTGTGGCAGTGCAAAAAATGCTGTTGAAACTGAAAGTAATTAATTTGCATTGCATTATTAACAAATGGAATAATATCAAAAGGTATAAGATATGGTATCAATCCACCAGAATGTTTTGTTATGCTTAAGTAACAGACAATAACAACAACATAAGATTCCATTTTTTCTTGTTTAGCATCCTATCCATTTTAGGTCAGCAGAATATCTGGGCTATGTTTCTTCACTCGGGATCAAACTGTTAGAATGTTCAAATCTGAGAATTGTGAAAAAGGGAAAAAGAAACATAAACACCTGCACTAAATATTAATGTTCTTATCCCAGAAATTACATGTATTAATTCTTTTGGAGATATATCACAGTCATCACAAGTCAGATGTTTATACCTCCACTCAGTTGGAAAGATGTTAAATTTACATTTTTAGAAAATGAGATGTAAAAAACAGAATGTCTCTGAAGTCATAAACATGAACGTGGCTAATACTAGACACTAAATATATTGTATTCACTTATTTTTCTGCTCATCAAGCTTCTTTATCTCACTCATGGTTCCCATTCAGTCTTGCCATTAAGCCAATGTGTCCGTTTCTTTGGTTAAATCTTTCTGTGGAAATGTTAAATGCTAGTGTGTAGACCAACCACGGGTGACTGTGGCTACTTTCACTTTGGAAATCTATGAATTTAGAAAGCCACATTGTCTATTTCCCAAAACACATGCAAATACACAATGAGAGAAGAAATCGTGAAAACACACAGTAAACAAACAAACAAACAAAAAGCTTTTCAAACGAATTTGAAAATGGAAAGAATAAAACTCATCTGGAGTGCATTTATCTTGGTTACTCTTTCCTAAGAGTTAAAATGAGGCACCAAACAACAATGTTTTCTATGGATGCAGCAAATTCTAATACCATTACTTTTTATCGAAATATAGCTACAGCCCAGGGGTCTGTTTCTTATGGTCAAAGTGATTTTCCTCGCATCCTTTTTGTTCTTGTTATTGATTGATTGTTTGTTTATAAACTTAGTTGGGTTCCTATCAACTTGACTATTGCCAGTTTCATTTCCATGGGTCAGTATTTATGTATACATTTATTTTAAAACTATTCATCCTACAGAGGATTTAAATTCAGAATACATTAGTAACTCTATTATTAAACATGTAAAGGAAGAATAATAAAATCAATAAATGGGCAAATGAATATGTGAACAGAAAAAATTTAAGTGAAGATTAGACAAATAGCCAATAAACTAATGAAAACATGATTGCCACCTTTATTCATGAAATACATGCACATTTCTTACATTTAACAAAAAAAGTACAAAACTTCACAAATTCCATGTTACCACAGTCAGAATGGTTGTCAGCAAGAAATAAAAAAAAAAAAAATGTATGAGGATGAATGGAACCACTATGGGCCTCTGAGAGGAACTTAAGTTAATGCCTTCGCTTTGTAAATCAGCCCGGTGGCTCCTCAAGACTGAAATTAGAACTACTATATTACCAAGCCATATGAGTTCTGTATATATACTAAAAAGAATTGAAAACAACCTTCTGTAAAGACATTCACATACCCATGCTTACTGTGCCATGATATATATACATAGTGGCTAAGTGACTGAATCAGGCTAGATATCCATCAACACCTAGACATATGAATGAAGAAAACATGGTAGACACTATGGTCTTTTATTCAGAGATAAAGAATTAAAACATGTCATGTGCAGGCTGAAAATTGATAGCAGTGTGATAATTGAGAAAATCCATTCTAACAAATGCAAGTATCTTATATTTTCTCATGTCCTGAATCTGAGTAGGGAGAATGAGCATGAAAGCAAAAGAGGAACTACTAGCCTCCAAAACCAACAGAGTGGGAATAGAGGAGAATGAGGAAATAGTCAAAGCACATCCTACTCAAATATGGATATGACATGGGCAACCCATTACTTAGTACAATTAATACACACTGCTTAAGATGATAACTCATTATTCCTTTTCAAAACTGACCATTTTGAGATTGTGTTTCATCATATTATCCTAGGAAATCTAGTGCAGAAAAGCCAGTACACTCTATCTACTTCTTTTTGTTACTTATTTGCAGTTAGCACATCTGTTAGAAACATGGTTTGCCTTCCAAGCTGCAATAAAATATTTTACCAAAAGTGTCTTTATACAGCACAGATATCTCTAATTTCATCCTTAAATAACAGTGTTGTATTTTCTGACCATATGGACAGTGAGACCTTGAATATGTGTTAGAATTTTCTATGTTTACAACAAAGTTCTAGAAATCCATATTTATGTATTTAGCAGGGTATAGGATTTATGTTAGCAAAAAGCAATATCAAATTCTCAGAGCTTAAAGTAAAGATTTATATCCTACTTGCATGATATTATTTTGTCTCAAGTCACCAGAGTGTTTATTAAACATTAGCTTCCCTAGCAGATATGAAACATCTGCTTGCTAGACCACCTGTTACATGGCAGAAACATGAAGAATGGAGAAGCTGGCACTTTCTGTTTAAAGTATCTTTTCTTTCCTGTCAGCTGGAAATCCTTTGTAAAAAATACAGTCTTAATCCTTTGATGAAATTTTCCAATTGGATAGCAGGATAATATGTGAAAACCGTAGTTGGACTAAATATTATTTTTAATATTAATGTTTAAGATCTGTGTAAATGAGTAACTTTCTGCATTAAGGATAATTTTCCAAAAGAACAAAGAACTATAAACAGGAAAGAAAAGTAATGATCTTCTAAATATATTCCTCGAAGAGACTAAAGATGGAACCTGTATGTAGGTAAACTGTTATTTTCTGAAAGGGAAGTAGGCATTTTATTTTTTAAATGAAGAAATGAATGGACAGGGAAGGGCAACACAATACATATCGGGGAAATAGAGAATTTTCAGAATATGCTCCAAGGCCTAAGATATCCAAAAATAATAAAAGTTTACCTGAAATTAATTATATCTCATAAATCACAAGATATTTACAACATAGTTAAAGCTGAGGAGGTAAAGGTTCACATGATTTGGATATACTCACCTTACTACACTTCGCTTCGGCAGAAATCCAGTGTACAGTGTGTTTCACATTTCCTTTCTAGGCTCCATAAGAGAGAGAATATTAACATGATTTTAACTTGGACAGTAAATGATAGAAAGAAAGTTGGCAAACAAGAGGTGAAGATGGAGTTCACATGAGAATAGAAGAAGCTCTTGGTTATTCCACACCACCTTCAGGCTAATGAATAAGAAATTTTCAGAAAATGCCCTCCTATGGAGAATTTAAAAAAAAAGTAGGATTATACTTTCTTTATTATTTATGTTAGGCACTGTACTAGGATAGATTGACAGCATGTTTGATTTTTGTAAGAAAGGCGATAGAAAGACAGCTGCTGTTAAGGCCTCTCAGAGGATAGCCATGGCTTCCACCTCTAAGGAACATCATTAATAACATCAGTATTAATGTCAGGTGTGGGACAGTGAAAGGCAGCCTGTCTTCTGGTTGAGCTAGGTTTAAACCCTGGTGACCCAACAGCTGTTCCTGCAAGGAATGGAAGGCGTTTTCCACACTCGTAGGCACTAGGCTCCTGCCAGGAGGCCTCAGTTCTCTATAATGCTGTGGCCATCAGTCACATAGGGCAACACCCCAAGCCCCTCCACAGGTGGATGTGACCATAGATCACATAGCCTCAAGACAGATCTCCATTTTAATGAGGTACCTAAAGGCCTGAAGAGCTTAGCCAATTAAACTCTCCTTCCCAGATACTCCTCCGTGAATAACTTATTTCAGCACCACCCTGCGAAAGTGGGGTACAGTTTCACTCATCACAACTCTCTGTTCAACAATAAATGTTTTAAAACTGTGGGCTGCCTCTTCTCATCAGGATCCTCTGGGGCAATGGAGCAGGTCTCCCTTTAAAGAGCCACATCTAAACTCACACAGAAGGCCTCCCTGTGCTTTCAGACATAGTTTTCACCAAGCCAAGCAGCGAACCTGATCAAGCCAAGGACACTCTTATTCCTGTGGGAATCAGCCTGAGTGCTCTCCACTCTTGCCCTTTTCCCTTTGGCCCCAGGCTAGAGCCAGCTCCACAGAGGCCTCCACTCTATTCTCAGCTCTTCTGCGACATCCGGCAGTCTGCTCTGGGGACCTCAGACTGTGTCTCCTCCCCACTACTGGAGCAGGGTTCAGTGTCTTCTCACAGCATGGGGTGTGTGCAGTCAAACTTCCCATGTCCACCACCTGGCCCAGTGGGCTGGACTAGGGACATCGTTTTAACCCACAGTCAGGTCTTGGTGTCACTCATAAGATGGATCCCAAGTTGGGCTGGTAATTGGACCTCCTTTCCTGATCTGGAAATCAATTCTGGGTCAAAAATATTTGCAGTGAGTTAGTAACCCAGTCCCTACAGTTGAGGCCCTGTCTATCTACTAGATGTGTACTCTTCCAGTTCCCTCTCCCCAATGTTGGGAGATTTGACTAAGGTCACGCCCATTGTGTTTTGAAAGTCTCACCTCCCCTGAGAGTTATGAAACTCTCTAATAATTTCTAGAGGCTACTCCCATCTTCCACAACCACTCCTGTCCCTGGCTGCTGCTTATTTCCATTCCTTCTCCTGGCCCTTTGGGCTTCTATCCTGTTCCCTCCACCAAGACACCTGATCTTCTTCCCTATTTCCCCCTCTCCTTTCCTGCCCCACCCAGGTACCTCCCTCCCTCTGCCTCTCATGTTTATCTTCTTCACTGTTCTAAGTGGGATTGAAGCATCCTCACTTGGGCCTTTCTGCTTGTTACACTTCTTATGGTCTTTGGGTTGTATCCTAGTTATTCTGTGCCTTTTGGGTAATATCTACTTATCACTGATTAAAAATAACAAAAAACAAAAAACAAACAAACAATTAAAAAACATGGTATTAGTACAGAGACATACAAGTTACTCAGTGGAATAGAATTGAAGATCCAGACACCTATGGCCATTTGGTCTTTGACAAAGAATCAAAACATATGCTGTGGGGAAAAAAAGAAAGCATCTTCAGTAGATGGCGCTGGTCTAACTGACAGTCTTTATGTAGGAAAATGAAAAGAGATCACATTTATGACCTTGTACAAAGCACAAGTAGAAGTGGGTCAAGCACCTTAAGGTAAAACCGGATAGCCTGAATTTAATAGAAGAGAAAGTGAGAAAGAGCCTCAAAGTCATTGGCACAGGCAAAGTTTTCTGGAAAAATAAGCAAACAAACAAAAAATAAAACACTAATGGCTCAGCATCTAAGATCAACAATTGATAAATAGTATCTGATGAAACTGAAAATCTTCTGTAAGGCAAAAGACACTATCAGTCGGACAAATTGGCAACCTACAGATTGGGAAAAATTTTCACTAACCCTACATCTAATAGAGGGTTAATATCATATGTGTGTATATATATATATATATATATATATATATAAAATGTATATATCTTTACACACACACACACACACACACACACACACACATATATATATATATATATATATATATATATATATATATATATATATCACTCAAGAGGGTAGATTCCAGAGAACAAAATAACCTTATTAAAAAGTGGAGTACAGAGCTAAATAGAGAATTCTCCACTGAGAAATCTTGAATGACTTAGAAATATTTAAAGACCTTAGTCACATATGGAGCAGTGTAATGGTCCTTGTCGGGCATTAAGGTGAGAAGAGGCCTTGGTTCTGTGAAGGCTCAATGCCCCATTGTATGGGAATGCCAGAGCAGGATGGCAGGAATAGGTGGCTTGGAGGGGGAACACCCTCATAGAAGCAAGGGGAGGGGGATGATATGGGGACCTCTTGATAGGAAAGGGGATAACATCTGAAAAGTAAATAAATAAAACACCCAATAAAATAAAAAAGAAATGTTTAGATAAATATATGCAAATCAAAATTCTGAGATGATAACTTACACCAATCAGAATGGCTAAGATCAAAAACTCAAGTAACAGCACATTCTGGCAAGGATGTAGAGAAGGGGGAAAACTCCTCCATTGCTGTTGGGATTCTGAACTGGAACAACCACATTGGAAATCCATCTGGCACTTCCTCAGAAAATTTGAAATCATTCTACTTAAAAATGGAGCTATACCCTCTTGGGAATATGCTCAAAAGAAGCACGAGGACAAAAGCTTCACCATGTTCATAGCAGCCTTATTTGTAATAGCTGGAGATTTTCTTTTCTTGCTATGTAGGTAAGACTTGCCTTAAAAGTCTTGCACTCCTCTTTCCATGGATTCCAGAGAGCTGGAATTATAAGTGTGCACCACCACAATCTTCTTTATTCACACATTTAATAAAAATACAAATGAATCAAATAACATCTGTTCTCTGAGAAATTAAGAATATATTCACTTTTTTGAGAGGGGGAATATTCTAGTTCATTTCTTTTGGCTGCTATTCAATGGTTTCTATACTATAAATAGTTAAGAGCTGTTGTTGAAAAAGCCATAGCTCCTTTGAACATAGTTGGGGGGGGGGGCGGGAATAAAGGTAATGTATTCCAATGACATTCTCAGATGTTATTTCTTTTGAGAGTTCCATCAGTTAAAACTATTTAATGATGTTTAACCCCTTCTGTCAGATATCCTGTGTCTTAGGCGTGTACTTACAAGTGCAGAATCTATCTAAAAGCTCACATTCTCATGTGGAATCTCTTGTAGTAAATTTCCCTTGTTAGTCAAGATGGTTCCAATCACACTGTAGCTCACCAAGAAGTGTACATTCAGTTCATGTTGAATTGGATTTGAGGATGAAGTTCTCTCAAAGTTCTATATCTGAGCATAAGCTCAAATTCTCCAACTAGCCTACCAAAAACAAACAAATGAACAAATAAATCTGCCTGTGGATTACTTCAAAAATACTAATTTTAATCTCACAAAGAGGATTTATAAACCCCGCCATGATCCTCCATATTTAGAAATTCCTTGAAGATTAGGTGAAAAGTTTTAATAAAATAAACATAAAGGAGAAATAACAATAGATTCTGTGAGTGAAAACACTGATGCCGATTCCATTTGGTGAATGGGATTATTCAAGTTAGTCTTGCTTCGGTTCACTGATTAATTTTTCCACAAAATGCCATACCTGTCACGTGCTATGAGTTACTGTTTTAAAAACTCAAACCCCACACTTATTATTCCTATTATCATTAAGAAAAATAGACCATAATATCCAGTATACCTAGTGTGTCAAAGTTTGTCTATGCAATCATGCCGCATAGGTAAGGTGAGGAATAATATGGGAGATATTTTTGGGTGCCTAACTTTCATAGCATGTCTTTTTTTGGTGATTTTATTTCTTAAAAAAATCAGTTCATATTTACCTCACCCTATTCCTTGTCAAACTTTTCAATATTGCAAGTTCACTGAAACCATCTGGTCCCGTGCTTTTTTTGGTTGGGAGAGTTTCTAGGACCCTTTTTATTTCTTCAGGTGTTATGGGACTGTTTAATTGATCTATTTGATCCTGATTTAGTTTTGGTGTTGGATATCTGTCCACAGAATCTTTGTGAAATCATTATAGACATAAGTAATACAAGATAGCATCCATGTACATAATCTGTGATTTACTCTCTTCTCCATGTGCTCTACCCATACAAACTCTGTGCATTTGCTGTTGTTTGTTTGAGGCTTCCCATTTTGATGGGCCAGAGAAACACCAGGCCTTTTCTGTGCTGTGTACATATCGGACATGTGGATTTTCTAACACAGCTTCTTCATGTTTACTTTAATGGTATGCCCCATGATGAGGCGTTATTACAGCAATTCCTCTTCCTGCTTTAAATCCTGTCATCCAGCACAGCTTGAGTACTGGTTGGACCAAAGGACTTTCAAAAATGTCAAAAACTTGATGTTCTGTTCATTAAAGATACTGGATTGTTGCTAATCCTTGACTTATGTCTGGCTATTCGTTTAGTTCATTCTGCTAGAGTACATGTCCAAATTTTAGATGTAAGTTTCTCGGACTCTTCTTAGCATGATGATAGTAGAAAGAAACCATACTTGATTTATTTAAATGGCTTTCGCTTTCTACTTGTAAGATATTTTCTCTGGGCTACCTGGTATTCAAGAGCAAATAAATCTACCTTGTGTAGTTATGTAACTATATAGAACTACTCAGTTGCTTGCTGTAATTTGGACTTCATTAGCATCCTGTGGACCTGCCTCAGCAAATTAACTACACATGCTGAATAAGAGGACTTGGAGCACAAGTGTGAATACCTTAGAACAAAGCCTTAACATCCAGGATATGTACTCTGGAGGCACAGACAGAAGGATCACTGAGGCTTTCTGACAGGAGCCTGCCTGTTTATTCAATGAGAGACTTTATCTCAAAGGAATAAGGTAGAGAATAGTAGAACTATATACCTCATGGCCTCTTCCTACCTCCAGGCATGCATCAGCAAAAGTAACACAGAGTCATTTGTAGATATACATCATATACACACTGTTCTCTCTCTCTCTCTCTCTCTCTCTCTCTCTCTCTCTCTCTCACACACACACACACACACACACACACACAGAGACACACACACACACATACACACACTCATACACACATATGGACCTACAAAATAATTACAAACATATCAGCATCATTATTTTCCTATTGTATCAGTTGCAAAAAAGTCTCAGTTCTTTAATGAAAGGCAAGTGTTATGCTATTATGACAGTAGGAACATTCTGTTGGTTAATCTGCTCTGAATTTGAACATAATGCATTTTACTTTGGAAATTTCCTTGACTCTTTTAAACTTAAATATTAATTCCAGGTCATTAAAACTCATGTTGTAGAACAAAAATACTATTGTAGACCTATTGTTTTTATTCCTTTCACACATTTGTGCTCCTTTCTCCTCTATTTTGGAAGCCTATTTGTTACTAAAAAACATCTTTAAAACAAGTAAAAAATTGGGTGAGAGATTTGTAGTGGTAAAGAGTTAGATATTTCTATAAACTAATCCATTGTGATGCTACAATTGATTGTATGTCTCTACTTATTATATGGATCCATAGTTAGGGCAATAATGTAAAATGACTTCCAGTGAAAATCTCATTTAAAATGTCCTAATATTCATGTTATATAATTAGTAGAATTTTCACTTTTATTTATGAATATTAGAGAAAATTTAATTCCCCATATGCCCCACATTCAGAAGTTAGAGAATTTGATTTTGCCTATGATCCCAAAATGAGGCCTCATATATAGTCAAATTACTTGAAATTTTGAAGTTTCTTCTCTTCTAAGACCTAATCATTGAAATGTTCAAACTTCAAAGAAAATAATACAAACACCAAATAAATTAATAGCTTTAAATTAATAGCCAATACACATGAATTTTCAAAAATTTTGGAGTAAAACTGCTTAACATCAACTCTTCCCCTCTCCAGAGTTTACAGCTTACCAATCATCTAAATATACCTATCAAGTCAACTAAGAAAAACTTTCCCATCAAGATAAATTATTTCTAATTGCTCTTTCAAAATAAAACAAATTTATAGGCATTTAGTGCACAGTAGTAGGTCTCAAGAATGCTTGAAGAAACAAGATAAAGTTGATGCATTCTATATCTTGTATTAATAGTGAACTTTCACTTACAAAGCTAAATTAGTAGAAATATGGTCATGCTTGTGTGAACATTCCAGTACTGTGGAAAAAAAATGGTTTCTTTTTTACTCTGTTAAAGAAAAATATGTGGGACACACACTAGAAATAGCCTTAATCTGTTTTAACCAATTGAAAGGTATTAATGAATAAAAAATACTGTGCTCTAATATACATTTTCTAAATCTAAAAACAAAATAAAGCTTAATTTACGCTTCCCTTATAGAGTTTTATTTTATTTTGTTTTATTTTATTTTATTTGAACTGTGTATATTCACTGTGTACTGGAACTATTCTGTGTGATACAGGTGACAGAAAATGAAATAGAAAGATATTTGTATTCTACAAGTTATATCTTCAATCATTACCTTGTATTTCATACTTTTTGTTTACTGGAATATTAATCCATCAGATCTTAAAATATCGAAGCCATGACTAGCAATAATGGTGTCTTTGACACTTCCACTTTCCCCTCATGACTAACTGTTATACTACCAAAAGGTGTTTTACAGGCTTGCAGGGAAGGTACAATATTAATGATCTTACATAATGTTAGTCATATAATGTAGAACATCAATGTCCTTGGCAAGATGTACCCATTGTGTACAATCATGTCATGAGAGTTTATAGTGGTAACTGTGTGTTAATTTTATTGAAGTTGAGAACCTCTCCACAAGAGGGAATTTCAACATGGTAGTTTTACCCATGATTTAAAAAAAGTGGTTGAGTAATTCATAAACCCTAGGAGTCAATCTTAGTACTGTTTTTTAACAGAATTGTAAATCAACCAAGTTGTCTTTTAAAAACGTATGTTTACTGAGAAGTGCAACTCCCAGTTTCAATCAGAGATGCCTTTTATGAAACACAAAGAAGTGAATGCAAACATACACGGCTGTTCTAGTTGCTGAGAATAAGTAATAGCAGATAATTCATGCTTTCAAACCCACTATGATTCAGGGAATATTGCAAAAGGTTAACAATTAAAGAAAGAAAAAAAAGAGAAGAGAAGGGAAAAGAAAAGAATATAAAAATCATAAAAGAAGCATAAAGGCTGTGAAATCACACAAGCATCATCATGATTTCATGACAGTTATTAGGAATGACACCATGGAAGTTCTATTAATGATCAATCAAGAATTATGGAGGAGCTTGTGGGACCACACACCTTCCTGCTAAACTACTGCCTAATGCTGGATTCTGGAGCAAGGGTAATCATTTTCTTCAGTTGTCTGCCCCTGAGAAGTTTATCATATTCTAGGAGACAATACTAAACCAAACCTATGTTCTCCTAAGAGACACATTTAATAATAACTGAATTAGATTTCTTAAATTATCTTCACTCAATTAATTTAGTATAAATGAAATCAATCTATACAACAGTGTGAGCATTTTCTTTTCTTTAACATTTTTCATTGTGTATTATGAATTTGGACAACTTCTTTCACAATGGTCTTAGCTCTTTATGCTGCAAAGTCCCACAAGAATTGGAAGGATCACTTAGATTACGTCCTTTCTTTAGATTCTTTTTCTTTTTCTTTTTTTTTTTTTTGTGATTTGTATCTAACAGTTTATTGTGCCATAAAAGAGTGTCAAAGAGTAAGTAGTTTAACAACAGAGGCATGTCTTCCTCCCACTTCTTTTTTTTTTTTATTCGATATAATTTATTTACATTTCAAATGATTTCCGCTTTTCTAGCCCCCCCCCACTCCCCGAAAGTCCCGTAAGCCCCCTTCTCTTCCCCTGTCCTCCCTCCCACCCCTTCCCAGTTCCCCATTCTGGTTTTGCCAAATACTGTTTCACTGAGTCTTTCCAGAACCAGGGACCACTCCTGCTTTCTTCTTGTATCTCATTTGATGTGTGGATTATGTTTTGGGTATTCCAGTTTTCTAGGTTAATAACCACTTATTAGTGAGTGCATACCATGATTCACCTTTTGAGTCTGGGTTACCTCACTTAGTATGATGTTCTCTAGTTCCATCCATTTGCCTAAGAATTTCATGAATTCATTGTTTCTAATGGCTGAATAGTACTCCATTGTGTAGATATACCACATTTTTTGTATCCACTCTTCTGTTGAGGGATACCTGGGTTCTTTCCAGCATCTGGCAATTATAAATAGGGCTGCTATGAACATAGTAGAGCATGTATCCTTATTACATGGTGGGGAATCCTCTGGGTATATGCCCAGGAGTGGTATAGCAGGATCTTCTGGAAGTGAGGTGCCCAGGTTTCGGAGGAACCACCAGACTGCTTTCCAGAGTGGTTGTACCAATTTGCAACCCCACCAGCAGTGGAGGAGTGTTCCTCTTTCTCCGCACCCTCTCCAACACCTGCTGTCTCCTGAATTTTTAATCTTAGCCATTCTGACTGGTGTAAGATGAAATCTTAGGGTTGTTTTGATTTGCATTTCCCTAATGACTAATGAAGTTGAGCATTTTTTAAGATGCTTCTCGGCCATCCGAAGTTCTTCAGGTGAGAATTCTTTGTTTAACTCTGTACCCCATTTTTTAATAGGGTTGTTCGGTTGTCTGGAGTCTAACTTCTTGAGTTCTTTATAGATCTTGGATATTAGCCCTCTATCTGATGTAGGATTGGTGAAGATCTTTTCCCAATTTGTTGGTGGCCGATCTGTCCTCTTGATGGTGGCCTTTGCCTTACAGAAACTCTGTAACCTTATGAGGTCCCATTTGTCAATTCTTGCTCTTAGAGCATACGCTATTGGTGTTCTGTTCAGAAACTTTCTCCCTGTACCGATGTCCTCAAGGGTCTTCCCCAGTTTCTTTTCTATTAGCTTCAGAGTGCCTGGCTTTATGTGGAGGTCCTTGATCCATTTGGATTTGAGCTTAGTACAAGGAGACAAGGATGGATCAATTCGCATTCTTCTGCATGCTGACCTCCAGTTGAACCAGCACCATTTGTTGAAAAGGCTATCTTTTTTCCATTGGATGTTTTCAGCCTCTTTGTCGAGGATCAAGTGGCCATAGGTGTGTGGGTTCATTTCTGGATCTTCAATCCTGTTCCATTGATCCTCCTGCCTGTCACTGTACCAATACCATGCAGTTTTTAACACTATTGCTCTGTAGTATTGCTTGAGGTCAGGGATACTGATTCCCCCAGATTTTCTTTTGTTGCTGAGAATAGTTTTAGCTATCCTGGGTTTTTTGTTGTTCCAGATGAATTTGATAATTGCTCTTTCTAACTCTGTGAAGAATTGAGTTGGGATTTTGATGGGTATTGCATTGAATCTGTATAGTGCTTTAGGCAAAATGGCCATTTTAACTATATTGATTCTACCGATCCATGAGCATGGGAGGTTTTCCCATTTTTTGAGGTCTTCTTCCATTTCCTTCTTCAGAGTCTTGAAGTTCTTGTCATACAGATCTTTCGCATGTTTGGTAAGAGTCACCCCAAGATACTTTATACTGTTTGTGGCTATTGTGAAGGGGGTCATTTCCCTAATTTCTTTCTCAGCCTGCTTATCCTTTGAGTATAGGAAGGCCACTGATTTGCTTGAGTTGATTTTGTAACCTGCCACTTTGCTGAAGTTGTTTATCAGCTGTAGGAGCTCTCTAGTGGAGTTCTTTGGGTCACTTAGGTAGACGATCATGTCGTCTGCAAATAATGATAGTTTGACTTCCTCCTTTCCAATTTGTATCCCTTTGACCTCCTTATGTTGTCGAATTGCCCGAGCTAGTACCTCAAGTACAATATTGAAAAGATAAGGAGAAAGGGGGCAGCCTTGTCTGGTCCCTGATTTCAGTGGGATTGCTTCAAGTTTCTCTCCGTTTAGTTTGATGCTGGCTACCGGTTTGCTGTATATTGCTTTTACTATGTTTAGGTATGGGCCTTGAATTCCTGTTCTCTCCAAGACTTTAAGCATGAAAGGATGCTGAATTTTGTCAAATGCTTTTTCAGCATCCAATGAAATGACCATGTGGTTTTGTTCTTTGAGTTTGTTTATGTAGTGGATTGTATTGATGGATTTCCGTATATTGAACCAACCCTGCATTCCCGGGATAAAGCCTACTTGATCATGGTGGATGATCGTTTTGATGTGTTCTTGGATTCGGTTGGCAAGAATTTTATTGAGTATTTTTGCATCGATGTTCATAAGGGAAATTGGTCTGAAGTTCTCTTTCTTTGTTGGATCTTTGTGTGGCTTTGGTATCAGCGTAATTGTGGCTTCGTAGAAGGAATTGGGTAGTGTTCCTTCTGTTTCTATTTTGCGGAATAGTTTGAAGAGTATTGGTGTTAACTCTTCTTTGAAGGTCTGGTAGAATTCTGCACTGAAACCATCTGGTCCTGTGCTTTTTTTGGTTGGAAGACTTTCTATGACTCCTTCTATTTCTTTAGGCTTTATGGGACTGTTTAGATGGTCTAGTTGGTCCTGATTTAATTTTGGTATTTGGTATCTGTCAAGGAAATTGTCCATTTCCTCCAGATTCTCCAGTTGTGTTGAGTACAGGCTCTTGTAGTAGGATCTGATGATTTTTTGGATTTCCTCAGTTTCCGTTGTTATGTCTCCCTTTTCATTTCTAAGTTTGTTAATTTGGATACTTTCTCTGTGTCCTTTGGTCAGTCTGGCTAAGGGTTTATCTATCTTGTTGATTTTCTCAAAGAACCAGCTCCTGGTTTTGTTGATTTTTTGTATGGTTCTCTTTGTTTCTACTTGATTGATTTCGGCCCTGAGTTTGATGATTTCCTGCCTTCTACTCCTCCTGGGTGAAATAGCTTCTTTTTGTTCTAGGGCTTTCAGGTGTGTCATTAAGTTGGTAATGTATGCTCTCTCCATTTTCTTTTTGGAGGCACTCAGGGCTATGAGTTTTCCTCTTAGCACTGCTTTCATTGTGTCCCATAGATTTGGGTATGTTGTGTTTTCATTTTCATTGTGTTCTAAAAAGTCTTTAATTTCTTTCTTTATTTCTTCCTTGACCAAGGTGTCATTGAGTAGAGTATTGTTCAATTTCCACGTGTATGTGGGTTTTCTGTTGTTTCTGTTGCTATTGAAGACCACTTTTATTCCATAGTGATCAGATAGGAGGCATGGGATTAGTTCTATCTTCTTATATTTGTTGAGGTCTGTCTTGTGAGCAATTATATGGTCGATTTTGGAGAAGGTACCATGAGGTGCTGAAAAAAAGGTATATTCTTTTGTTTTAGGATAGAATGTTCTATATATATCAGTTAAATCTAATTGGTCCAAAGCTTCAATTAGTTTCATTGTGTCCTTGTTTAGTTTCTGTTTTCCTGATCGGTCCATTGAGGAAAGTGCAGTGTTGAAGTCACCCACAATTATTGTGTTAGGTGCAATGTGTGCTTTGAGTTTTAATAAAGTTTCTTTTATGAAAGAGGGTGCCCTTGCATTTGGAGCATAGATGTTCAGGATTGAGAGTTCTTCTTGTTGTATTTTTCCTTTGACCAGCAAGAAGTGTCCCTCAGAGTCTCTTTTGATGACTTTGGGTTGAAAGTCAATTTTATCTGATATTAAAATGGCTACTCCAGCTTGTTTCCTGAGACCATTTGCTTGTAAAATTGTCTTCCAGCCTTTTACTCTAAGGTAGTGTTTGTCTTTGACCCTGAGGTGTGTTTCCTGTAAGCAGCAAAATGTAGGGTCCTGTTTACGTATCCAGTCAGTTAGTCTGTGTCTTTTTATTGGGGCATTGAGTCCATTGATGTTAAGAGATATTAAGGAATAGTGATTGTTACTTCCTATCATTTTTGACGTTATTTTTTAAATTTGATTGCTTAACTTCTTTTGGGTTTGATGAAAGGTTACTATCTTGCTTTTTTCAGGGTGAAGTTTCCCTCCTTGTATTGGTGTTGTCCTCCTATTATCCTTTTTAGGGCTGGGTTTGTGGATAGATATTGGGTGAACTTGGTTTTGTCGTGAAATATCTTAGTTTCTCCATCTATGGTGATTGAGAGTTTTGCTGGATATAGTAGTTTTGGTTGGCATTTGTGTTCTCTTAGAGTCTGCATGAGATCTGCCCAGGACCTTCTAGCCTTCATAGTCTCAGGTGAAAAGTCTGCTGTAATTCTGATAGGTCTTCCTTTATATGTTACTTGGCCTTTTTCTCTTACTGCCTTTAATATTCTTTCTTTGTTTAGAACATTTGGTGTTTTGATTATTATGTGACGGGAAGTATTTCTGTTCTGGTCCAGTCTGTTTGGAGTTCTGTAGGCTTCTTGTATATTCATGGGCATCTCTCTCTTTAGGTTAGGGAAGTTTTCTTCCATAATTTTATTGAAGATATTTGCTGGCCCTTTAAGTTGTAAATCTTCACTCTCATCTATGCCTATAATCCTTAGGTTTGGTCTTCTCATTGTGTCCTGGATTTCCTGGATATTTTGGGTTACAAGCTTTTTGCATTTTGCATTTTCTTTAACTGTTGAGTCCATGGTTTCTATGGAATCTTCAGCATCTGAGATTCTTTCTTCTATTTCTTGTATTCTGTTGTTGATATTTGCATCTCTGTCCCCTGATTTCTTCCCAAGGCTTTCTATCTCCAAAGTTGTCTCCTTTTGAGTTTTCTTAGTTGTTTCTACTTCTGATTTTAGATCCTGGATGGTTTTGCTTAGCTCCTTCACTTGCTTGTTTGTGCTTTCCTGTAATTCTTTAAGAGATTTTTGTGTTTTTTCTTTCATGACCTCAGCCTGTTGACCAAAGTTCTCCTGTATTTCTTTAAGAGATTTTTGTGTTTCGTCTTTCACGACCTCAGCCTGTTGACCAAAGTTCTCCTGTATTTCTTTAAGTGTTTTTTGCATTTCCTCCTTGTTGGCTTTTGTATTCTCCTGGATTTCTTTCAATGATTTTTGTGTTTCCCTTGCAAGGGCTTCTAACTTTTGATCCACTTTCTCCTGAATGTCCTTCATGTGTTCCTGTACCAGCATCATGACCAGTGATTTTAAATCCAGATCTTGTTTTACTGGTGTGATGGGGTATCCAGGACTTGCTGGTAGAGGAGAATTTGGTTCAGATGTTGCCATATTGCCTTGATTTCTGTTAGTGACGTTCCTGCGTTTGCCTTTTGCCAACTAGCTCTCACTGGTGTTACTTGGTCTTGTCAGTGCTGGACTCACCAGTGCAAGCTGCCCCTTCCCTGTTGGCCTCTGGTGCACAGCTTACACTCTGCACTGCCTGTAGACAGGGTGCTGTTGTCCAGGCTGTTCAGATCCCGAAGCAGGCACCTGAAGGCTCCCGCTGGGGCCCGCAGGATTTATTGGAGCACACCGACTTCTCCCAGCTGGCCGCCCGGAAGCCCCCACTAGCCTCTTGAGGGACCTGGAGATGTGGTGGCCACCCAGGCTGATCTGAAGCGGAGAGAGTTGAGTTGGGGGCTTCTGCCTGAGGCCTTGCCCCAGATTGTGTCTGTGGACCAGGTGGAACCCGTGTGCACCCCCAGGGAGCTCCGAAGGTGAATGTTGCTGTGACCTCCCCTGTGCTCCGCTCACTCCGCTGGGCAGTCGATTTCCCCAACCGGGCTGGCGCACACTAGGTTAGCCTTGTCGCCCGGGCCCTGAGTCCAGGCAAACGCCTGGGAGGCCAAGGTCCGAGCAAAGTTCCCCTAGGGCTATGACTGTTATTTGGGTCCGCCAGGTGACCCGGATGGCGGGCGTGCGCGTCCGCGCTCCCCGAAAGCACCGGGAGAGTCTGTTGTGCTAATAACCTCCTGGGCGGGTTGACACACAGATGGCCCACCAAGCTGCCCAGTTCTTGGGGTCAGTCCTGTGCCTTTTGGGGCCTAGACCCCCGTTTTGTTAGCCTCAGGCTACGCTTGTTAGCAGTCTCTGCCCTCCCGAGCACTCTGGCTCCTGTAGGCAAAATGGCGGCGCGTGCGCCGGCCGAGGCAAAAAAAAACTCCTGGCTGGGTTGGCGCCCCGATGGCCACTCGAACAGCCCAGGGCCTGGGTGCAGGCCAACGCCCGTCTGGCTCAGACCCCTGCGGTGTTGGGCCTAGGATTATGTTTGTGTACCTCAGTCTGACCGATCTCTGGAGCCCGGGATCAAGATGGAGGTGAGTCTCTCCTGACTGGCGGGAAGCCGAGTTCTGAAGTGGCTTCCGTGCAGCGAAAGGCTCCGCGGAACCGCAGTTGCTTGCCGCCCGGCTGGTCAGCGAAGGTCAGTGGTCGTGGGCGCAGGGCCTAACTGGACCCTGTGTCGCCTTGGTTCCACCGCTGATGGTCCTTCAGCTGGAGCAGCCACTGCTACCGCCGCTGCCGCCGCCGATCCTTTCTTTAGATTCTTATCCAATATTTTCAGAACTAGCAAGTTCTTAGATCTCAAATGAAGGCAATGATATTTCCTCAGAGATTGAATTATGTGAGAGTAAGGACGACAGAAGTTATGGGTATAAATGAAGCATAAACTATTGGTTCATTGATGAGAGGATGTAGAAATACTATTTCTCAAATTTGTTTCTGATTTGTCAATACATTCCCTTCAAAACTGTAAGACAATTGAGGGCGATGAGGAGGATAAACTGAAGACCAAGCAAAGTAGGGATTTGGGCGGACTAGAAACAATATGTCTTGCCAACAGTAAGAATTCATTGGCAATTGATGCACACTAATTTTTGTACAGTCGGTCAACAACTTTATTCATTTGATTTGCTGCTCAGTTTTTAAAGGATTCTGCTAATGGATGACAAAATAGATTTTGATTTCAACTAAGATTGACTAGAGTTGAAAGCATATTTGAAATGTAAATAAATTATATTGAATAAAAAAAAGGAAAAAAAAGAAAGCATATGGTACAAGAAGATGGAATGAAGTGAAGGGATGGTGAATGAATAAACAACAAGTAATACTAACAATGAATTACAGAAACCAAGAGGCATAAACAGTCAAATGAAACTAGGTATGATCTATAGAATTCTCTGATGTCAGATGACTGTACAATAGAACAATGGAATCAAAATTGCTGGCAAAGCTGACAGGTAAGATGTTGTCTCTGAGCCAATAAGAATATTGTTTAGGAGTGTACCGCTGCTTTATAATTGATTTGAGGTTACTTCAAAGAAGTACACAGTATGAACAAGATTCACAGCCTATGACTAGTGAAGTCATAAGGGAACCTACTGACACAATCCTAACTTCACACATAGCCAAGCTAAGATGATTTTTGGAATATCTATACTTACACATTTATATTAGGGTTATTTCATCTTTAATGGAAAAATGTTTTTTTGAAGCAAGTGATATGTAATATAGAGACTCATAACTCTATGAGTCAGGTCTGAGAAAAAGCAACTGTTTACTGTTCATACCTAAACCATCTCTCTCCAAGGTCCAAAGAATGTAATGGAAGAAGTAGAAGAAATATTACAAAGCCTGGAATATGGGAAGAAGTATTAAGAAAAATATGGTTTTGGATATGATGTGGCTTCTGTAAATATGAACATAGAGAATTCTGCTCTGAGAACATTTACAACACATGCACACAAAATAATATACTACAGGAAGAAGATGGATTGGGAAGAATGATTACAGCCAAGAGTACAAGGGAATAGGAAATAGGAATGGGACAAGGGTGAATATGGTCACAAAACACTGAATACATAGATAAATTTGTCAAAAATTCCATTAAAAATGTGACACAAAGACCATGTTTTACTTTGTAAATAAAAGTATGTTGAGGCTCAGTATTAAGAATTTTAAAAATTATTTTAAGGTTTTCATTTTACTCAATCAATTAAAATTTATATAAAACCATAATCAATAGAAATCCTGAACTAATATGTACTCATAGATAAAAAGTATATTATTCATAGTATATATAAGAAGTACCACAAAACTATTTATGTGAGTACTGCTACTACTCTAGTGAAAAAGAATCAACCCATCATATTATTTAACTATCTGCATTAATCAGTGCTCTTAAAAGAAATAGAATTAATAGGTTATATAAACAAATTAAAAGACATTATGAGATGTTGGCTAAGAAAATAAGTAGGATGAGAGCTTCTATAGCACAATAAGAAGCTTGGGAAAGCTAGGGTTACAGATTAACTGAACCCCAGAGGTTTAATACAAAGTGAGAAGAAAGAAAAGTAGATATTAATGCTTTCTTTAGTGCATCTGCCACTTTCATGTTGTCAGTCTTTCAAGTTTTTGCCATCTATTAGTTATACAGCATAAACATTTGGATCTTCCAACCAAGGAGTATACATGGAGGAACCCATGATTCCCGCCATATATATAATAGAGGATAGCCCTGCTGGGTTCCAATGGGAGGAGAGGCCATTGGTACTGTGAAGGCTCTATGCCCCAGTGTAGGGGAATTCAAAGTCAGGAAGGCAGGAGTAGGTGGGTGGGGGAGCACCTTCATGGAAACATGGAAAGGGGAAATGAAATAGGAGGTTTACAAGGGAGGAATGGGAAAGGGGATAACATTTGAAATGTAAATAAAGAAAATATACAATTAAAAAGAAATAGAAAAAACATTTGGATCTTTCAGAAGGGCATTTTAATTCATACAAATAACTATTTTCCATTCGATTCAAAGAACAATTGTTCTAATTCTAGTGTTTGATCACAGGAACACTCTTAATTAACTATTCCCTCTCAGCTTTCGCCCCATCTCAAGGTCTAATTCTTCTTGTTTCTCTCCTTTTTACCAGTTCTCATTAAACATTTATATAATTAATCTAATGTTCTTCCTTTGATTCATTTCTAATTCCTTTCTGCTTATTATTTTTGGTTGTGCCTCAAGCTAGGTGTTATACAATAAACAGTGAGCCTCTTGATGCATACAATCAAGGAATAAATTTAAGAAGCTAATGAGGTTTGATAATTAAAGGCTTCTGTGTGCTGCAAAGGCCTCAGCTCCTTTGTCATCTTTGTCACAGCCTTTCATTTTCAAAGTATCCTTACCAATAGATGAATGTGTTCACTTACATATCGTTAAAGCTGGGTTAAAATGCTTATTATGCAGCTAGCACTATCTTGAACTAAAGGACATTATAAGAAAAATTTTTATCAGTAAAACAAGTATTGTTCATATATTTTGATTATGAATTTCCTTCACCCCCAACTCCTCCAAGATCCTATCTTCTCTTCCCATTTGACTCCACTTAATTTCTGTCTCTCCTTAGAAAACAGAGATGACTAAAGAAAGATAATACAATAAGGTAAAATCACTCAAACCAGATTAAAACAAAGAAAATAAAAGCAGAAGAAAATGAGCTCCACAAAGTACAAAAAATATACAAAGATACTGATAAATAGATATACACAGGAATCCTATGAAAACACAAATCTAGGAATATACAAATATACAGAAATACACACAAAAGACAGAGATAGACAAGCAGACCCATAGAGTCAGAGAAGGAAGAAAGAAAGGATGGAGGGAAGGAAGGAAAAACCTGACAAATCATTAGAGATAAATGACCTTCAAAGGTGCATGAAGGTTGTTTCATGTTGGTCATCTACAGCTGGCCATGGGAGTTACCCATGCTTTGGTCCTCCTCAGAAAGGGGAACAAAATACTCATGGGAGCAAATAGCACAGAGCAGAAACTGAAGGAAAGGCCATCCAGAGACTGTCCCACCTGGGGATTCATCCTAGATATAGTTACCAAACCTACACTATTATGGATGCTAAGAAAGGCTTGCTGAAAGAAGCCAGATATAGCTGTCTTTTGAGAGGTCCTGTCAGAGCCTTACAAATACAGAGTTGCAGCAAACCATTGTACTGAGTATGCTGTTCTCAGTGGAGGAGTTAGAAAAAGGACTGAAGGAGCTGAAAGGGTTTACAACCCCATAGGAAGGACAACAATATCAACCAACCAGAACCCCCTCCCCCCCAGAGCTCCCAGAGACTAAGCCACCAACCCAAGAGGGACCCATGGCTCCAGCTGCATATGTGGCAGAGGACAGCCTTGTCAAGCATCAGTGGGAGAACTCCTTGGTCCTATGAAGGTTTAATAGATTCCCCAGTGTAGGGGAATCAAGGATGGGGAGGTGGGAGTGGAGGGGTGGGTGGAGGAACATCCTCATAGAAGCAGGGGGAAGCAGGATAAGAGAGGGAGTTTCTGTGAGAAGGGAAACTAGGTAAGGGGATAACACTTGAATATAAAATAAAATAAAATAAAATAAAATAAAATAAAATAAAATAAAATAAAATAAAATAAATAAAATAAAATAAAATAAATAAAATAAAAGTAAAGTAAAGTAAAAAAAAAAAGTTTGTATCCCCAGTGAGACTCCATCAGGGAAAACTTTTATTTTTTTTTTTAATTTGCTAGTAGATACCAAATTGTGTCTTGGTTGGGGATGGGGACATATGTCTACTTTTCCTCTCAACACTGGTAGCTGGAGCAGACCCATGAAACCACTGTGTGTTCTACCACAGTCTCTGTGAGTTCATATGTACTTAGTTCTCTGGAGTTTTGAAGATCTTGTAGCCTTCATTCCTTGATATTTCTGTTCCTTCTGGCTCTTAGGGTTTATTTTCTACCTTCACTTCTGCAAGGTTCCCTGAGCCAGGAGGAGACGGATTTGGTGGAGGCATACCACTTAAGACTAAGTGTTCCAAAGTGTCTTATTCTCTGTACATTGTCTACCTATGGGTCTCAGTATTGTTTCCCACTGACTGTAGCAAGAAACTCCTCTGCTGATGGCTGAACTAGTTACTTGATCTGAGTATATCACAATGTCTTTCTTGTTTTTAATTTATTTTTGTATTCTTATCTCACAAATTACATCTCAACAACAGTTTCCTTTCCCTTCCCTCCCTCTCATCTGCCTTTACATCATCCCTGGATCCAGCGTCCTATTTCTCTCTTCAGAAAAGATCAGGGTTCCGAGGGACATAAACCAAAGCCTGGACAAGACAACCCAGTAGGAGGAAAAGTGTCCCAAATGTAGGCAAAAGACTAAGGGACAGCCCCCTTTCCCTGACTCCTATAAGAGCACCAAGCTACTCAGCTATCACATATAAGCAGAGGATCTAGGTCAAAATTATACCAGGTCACTAGTCTCTGTAATTCCCTTTGAGTGCCAGATAATGACTTGGTGTTTCTGATTTTTTTAATACGGTATATTCTTTATTTACATTTCAAATGATTTCCCCTTTTCTGGCTCCCCACTCCCCAAAAGTCCTATAAGCCCTATTCCCTCCCCCTGTTCCCCCATACACCCCTTCCCACTTCCCTGTTCTGGTATTCCCCTATACTGCTGCACTGAGTCTTTCCAGAACCAGGGGCCACTCCTCTGTTCTTCTTGGACACCATTTAATATGTGGATTATGTCTTGGATATTCAAAGTTTCTAGGCTAATATCCACTTATCAATTGAGTGCATACCATGATTGATCTTTTGAGACTGGGTCACTTCATTTAGTATGATGTTCTCCAGCTCCATCCATTTGTCTAAGAATTTCATGAATTCATTGTTTTTAATGGCTAAATAGTACTCCATTGTGTAAATATACCACATTTTTTGTATCCATTCCTCCCTTGAGGGACACCTGGGTTCTTTCAAGCTTCTGGCTACTACAAATAGGGCTGCTATGAACATAGTGGAGCATGTGTCCTTATTGCATGCTGGGGAATCCTCTGGCTATATGCCCAGGAGTAGTAAAGCAGGGTCCTCTGGAAGCGTCATGCCCAGTTTTCTGAGGAACTGCCAGACTGATTTTTTAAAGTTAGTTCTTTCGTTTTTTTTATAAGATATATTCTTGATTTACATTTCAAATGATTTCTCCTTTCCTGGAACCCCCTTCTGAAAGTCCCATGAACCCTATTCCCTCCCCCTGTTCCCCAATCAACCCCTTCCTGCTTCCCTGTCCTGGCATTTCTCCTACATTGCTGCATTGAGCCTTTCCAGGACCAAGGGGCTCTCTTTCCTTCTTCTTGGGCATCATTTGATATGTGAATTGTTTCTTGGGTATTCCGAGCTTCTGAGCTAATATCCACTTATCAGTGAGGGCATACCATGTGTGTTCTTTTGTGATCAGGTTACCTCACTTAAGATGATATTTTCCAATTCCATCTATTTGCCTAAGAATTTCATGAATTCATTGTTTTTAATAGTTGAGTAGTATTCCACAGTGTAAATATACCACATTTTCTATATCCATTCCTCCGTTGCAACCCTGAGATTTCACCTCAAACCAGTCAGCATGGCTAAGATCAAAAACTCAGAAGACAGCAGGTGCTGGTGAGGATGTGGAGAAAGAGGAACACTCCTCCACTGCTTGTGGGATTGCAAGCTGGTACTACCACTCTGGAAATAAGTCTGGCGGTTCTTCAGAAAACTGGGCATGATACTAAGGAGGACCCCATTATACCACTCCTGGGCATATACCCAGAGGATTCCCCAGCATGTAATAAGGACACATGCTCCACTATATTCATAGCAGCCCCATTTGTAATAGTCAGAAGTTGTATCTGTTCTCTTTGTATGTCATTGAGCCCTCTGGCTCCCACAATAAATCCTCTCCCTTCTAGAGCTCTGCATAATATTCCATGGAGATACTCTCCCTCTGCTTCAGTCCGGTGCTTTATGGTGTATCTCTGTTCGCTTTAATGAAGATCCTGCTAGGTTCCAGTTACAGAACACTCTGCAGCCAGGACAAATGGTCAATCAAATGTTTTGTGGATGGGTTGATGTTGCAATCTCCCTACTTTGAGCCTTACCTGGTTATAGAAGACGGCTGGTTCAGGATCTCTGTGTCCATTGCTATGAGTAACCCTTCTCTAGGGTTACTGTCCTTGGTTCCATGGGGTTTCCTAACCTCTAAATTCCTGCACTCCCTTAAAGAGAAGGTAGGAAGAGACATTATTACATTTTTATCAAAATCAACCCTGCTTATTTACAATTATAATTCTTCAAAACAATGTTTATTATTCATTCTGCAATGCAATTGCTCAATGCAAAAAGAAGAATCAACAATTATATACCCCCCAAAAAAGAGGAAATTACAACTTCAAGAGGTAAGATTGAACCAAGATTCTCCGATTTTCCCCTGCTGGCTAGTTTCAATAGCATTGTCACTCTTTTGTTATCATGGGTATTGTTAGGATAAACATTGCAGATATTTTTTAGAAATTTAATCTATTTAGTAAATCTTTTTTTCTCTGATATTTTATTTTATTTTATTCGATATAATTTATTTACATTTCAAATGATTTCCCCTTTTCTAGCCCCCGACTCCCCGAAAGTCCCGTAAGTCCCCTTCTCTTCCCCTGTCCTCCCACCCACCCCTTCCCACTTCCCCATTCTGGTTTTTCCGAATGCTGTTTCACTGAGTCTTTCCAGAACCAGGGGCCACTCCTCCTTTCTTCTTGTACCCCATTTGATGTGTGGATTATGTTTTGGGTATTCCAGTTTTCTAGGTTAATAACCACTTATTAGTGAGTGTATACCATGATTCCCCTTTTGAGTCTGGGTTACCTCACTTATTATGATGTTCTCTAGCTCCATCCATTTGCCTAAGAATTTCATGAATTCATCGTTTCTAATGGCTGAATAGTACTCCATTGGGTAGATATACCACATTTTTTGCATCCACTCTTCTGTTGGGGGATACCTGGGTTCTTTCCAGCATCTGGCAAATATAAAGAGGGCTGCTGTGAACATAGTAGAACATGTATCCTTATTACATGGTGGGGAATCCTCTGGGTATATGCCCAGAAGTGGTATAGCAGGATCTTCTGGAAGTGAGGTGCCCAGTTTTCAGAGGAACCGCCAGACTGATTTCCAGAGTGGTTGTACCAATTTGCAACCCCACCAGCAGTGGAGGAGTGTTCCTCTTTCTCCACACCCTCTGCAACACCTGCTGTCTACTGAATTTTTAATCTTAGCCATTCTGACTGGTGTAAGATGAAATCTTAGTGTTGTTTTGATTTGCATTTCCCTAATGATTAATGAAGTTGAGCATTTTTTAAGATGCTTCTCCGACATCCGAATTTCTTCAGGTGAGAATTCCTTGTTTAACTCTGTACCCCATTTTTTAATAGGGTTGTTCAGTTTTCTGGAGTCTAACTTCTTTAGTTCTTTATATATATTGGATATTAGCCCTCTATCTGATGTAGGATTTGTGAAGATCTTTTCCCAATTTGTTGGTTGCCGACTTGTCCTCTTGATGGTGTCCTTTGCCTTACAGAAACTCTTTAACCTTATGAGGTCCCATTTGTCAATTCTTGCTCTTAGAGAATGCGCTATTGGTGTTCTGTTCAGAAACTTTCTCCCTGTACCGATGTCCTCAAGGGTCTTCCCCGGTTTCTTTTCTATTAGCTTCAGAATGTCTGGCTTTATGTGGAGGTCCTTGATCCATTTGGATTTGAGCTTAGTACAAGGAGACAAGGATGGATCAATTCGCATTCTTCTGCATGCTGACCTCCAGTTGAACCAGCACCATTTGTTGAAAAGGCTATCTTTTTTCCATTGGATGTTTTCAGCCTCTTTGTCGAGGATCAAGTGGCCATAGGTGTGTGGGTTCATTTCTGGATCTTCAATCCTGTTCCATTGATCCTCCTGCCTGTCACTGTACCAATACCATGCAGTTTTTAACACTATTGCTCTGTAGTATTGCTTGAGGTCAGGGATACTGATTCCCCCAGATTTTCTTTTGTTGCTGAGAATAGTTTTAGCTATCCTGGGTTTTTTGTTGTTCCAGATGAATTTGATAATTTCTCTTTCTAACTCTGTGAAGAATTGAGTTGGGATTTTGAAGGGAATTGCATTGAATCTGTATATTGCTTTTGGCAAAATGGCCATTTTAACTATATTGATTCTACCGATCCATGAGCATGGGAGGTTTTCCCATTTTTTGAGGTCTTCTTCCATTTCCTTCTTCAGAGTCTTGAAGTTCTTGTCATACAGATCTTTCACATGTTTGGTAAGAGTCACCCCAGGATACTTTATACTGTTTGTGGCTATTGTGAAGGGGGTTATTTCCCTAATTTCTTTCTCAGCCTGCTTATCCTTTGAGTATAGGAAGGCCACTGATTTGCTTGAGTTGATTTTATAACCTGCCACTTTGCTGAAGTTGTTTATCAGCTGTAGGAGCTCTCTAGTGGAGTTTTTTGGGTCACTTAGGTAGACTATCATGTCGTCTGCAAATAATGATAGTTTGACTTCTTCCTTTCCAATTTGTATCCCTTGGACCTCCTTATGTTGTCGAATTGCCCGAGCTAGTACCTCAAGTACAATATTGAAAAGATAAGGAGAAAGGAGGCAGCCTTGTTTGGTCCGTGATTTCAGTGGGATTGCTTCAAGTTTCTCTCTATTTAGTTTGATGCTGGCTACCGGTTTGCTGTATATTGCTTTTACTATGTTTAGGTACGGGCCTTGAATTCCTGTTCTCTCCAAGACTTTAAGCATGAAAGGATGCTGAATTTTGTCAAATGCTTTTTTAGCATCCAATGAAATGACCATGTGGTTTTGTTCTTTGAGTTTGTTTATGTAGTGGATTGTATTGATGGATTTCCGTATATTGAACCAACCCTGCATTCCCGGGATAAAGCCTACTTGATCATGGTGGATGATCATTTTGATGTGTTCTTGGATTCGGTTGGCAAGAATTTTATTGAGTATTTTTGCATCAGTGTTCATAAGGGAAATTGGTCTGAAGTTCTCTTTCTTTGTTGGATCTTTGTGTGGCTTTGGTATCAGCATAATTGTGGCTTCATAGAAGGAATTGGGTAGTGCTCCTTCTGTTTCTATTTTGTGGAATAGTTTGAAGAGTATTGGTGTTAACTCTTCTTTGAAGGTCTGATAGAATTCTGCACTGAAACCATCTGGTCCTGTGCTTTTTTTGGTTGGAAGACTTTCTATGACTCCTTCTATTTCTTTAGGCATTATGGGACTGTTTAGATGGTCTAGTTGGTCCTGATTTAATTTTGGTATTTGGTATCTGTCAAGGAAATTGTCCATTTCCTCCAGATTCTCCAGTTGTATTGAGTACAGTCTCTTGTAGTAGGATCTGATGATTTTTTGGATTTCCTCATTTTTCGTTGTTATATCTCCCTTTTCACTTCTTTTTTTTTTTTGAGGTTTGTTTTTTTTTTAATTTTTTTATTCGATATAATTTATTTACATTTCAAATGATTTCCCCTTTTCTAGCCCCCCCCCACTCCCCGAAAGTCCCGTAAGCCCCCTTCTCTTCCCCTGTCCTCCCTACCACCCCTTCCCAGTTCCACGTTCTGGTTTTGCCGAATATTGTTTCACTGAGTCTTTCCAGAACCAGGAACCGCTCCTCCTTTCTTCTTGTATCTCATTTGATGTGTGGATTAGGTTTTGGGTATTCCAGTTTTCTAGGTTAATAACCACTTATTAGTGAGTGAATACCATGATTTACCTTTTGAGTCTGGGTTACCTCACTTAGTATGATGTTCTCTAGCTCCATCCATTTGCCTAAGAATTTCATGAATTCGTTGTTTCTAATGGCTGAATAGTACTCCATTATGTAGATATACCACATTTTTTGCATCCACTCTTCTGTTGAGGGATACCTGGGTTCTTTCCAGCACCTGGCAATTATAAATAGGGCTTCTATGAACATAGTAGAGCATGTATCCTTATTACATGGTGGGGAATCCTCTGGGTATATGCCCAGGAGTGGTATAGCAGGATCTTCTGGAAGTGAGGTGCCCAGTTTTCGGAGGAACTGCCAGACTGATTTCCAGAGTGGTTGTACCAATTTGCAACCCCACCAGCAGTGGAGGAGTGTTCCTCTTTCTCCACACCCTCTCCAACACCTGCTGTCTACTGAATTTTTAATCTTAGCCATTCTGACTGGTGTAAGATGAAATCTTAGTGTTGTTTTGACTTGCATTTCCCTAATGACTAATGAAGTTCAGCATTTTTTAAGATGCTTCTCCGCCATCCAAAGTTCTTCAGGTGAGAATTCTTTGTTTAACTCTGTACCCCATTTTTTAATAGGGTTGTTTGGTTTTCTGGAGTCTAACTTCTTGAGTTCTTTATATATATTGGATATTAGCCCTCTATCTGATGTAGGATTGGTGAAGATCTTTTCCCAATTTGTTGGTTGTCGATCTGTCCTCTTAATGGTGTCCTTTGCCTTACAGAAACTCTGTAACCTTATGAGGTCCCATTTGTCAATTCTTGCTCTTAGAGCATACGCTATTGGTGTTCTGTTCAGAAACTTTCTCCCTATACCGATGTCCTCAAGGGTCTTCCCCAGTTTCTTTTCTATTAGCTTCAGAGTGTCTGGCTTTATGTGGAGGTCCTTGATCCATTTGGAGTTGAGCTTAGTACAAGGAGACAAGGATGGATCAATTCGCATTCTTCTGCATGCTGACCTCCAGTTGAACCAGCACCATCCCTTTTCATTTCTAAGTTTGTTAATTTAGATACTTTCTCTGTGCCCTTTGGTCAGTCTGGCTAAGGGTTTATCTATGTTGTTGATTTTCTCAAAGAACCAGCTCCTGGTTTTGTTGATTTTTTGTATGGTTCTCTTTGTTTCTACTTGATTGATTTCGGCCGAGTTTGATGATTTTCTGCCTTCTACTCCTCCTGGGTGAAATAGCTTCTTCTTGTTCCAGGGCTTTCAGGTGTGTCATTAAGCTGGTAATGTATGCTCTCTCCATTTTCTTTTTGGAGGCACTCAGGGCTATGAGTTTTCCTCTTAGCACTGCCTTCGTTGTGTCCCATAGATTTGGGTATGTTGTGTTTTCATTTTCATTGTGTTCTAAAAAGTCTTTAATTTCTTTCTTTATTTCTTCCTTGACCAAGGTTTCATTGAGTAGAGTATTGTTCAGTTTCCACGTGTATGTGGGTATTCTGTTGTTTCTGTTGCTATTGAAGACCACTTTTACTCCATAGTGATCAGATAGGAGGCATGGGATTAGTTCTATCTTCTTATATTTGTTGAGGTCTGTCTTGTGAGCAATTATATGGTCGATTTTGGAGAAGGTACCATGAGGTGCTAAGAAAAAGGTATATTCTTTTGTTTTAGGATAGAATGTTCTATATATATCTGTTAAATCTAATTGGTCCAAAGCTTCAATTAGTTTCATTGTGTCCCTGTTTAGTTTCTGTTTTCCTGATTGGTCCATTGAGGAAAGTGCAGTGTTGAAGTCACCCACAATTATTGTGTTAGGTGCAATGTGTGCTTTGAGCTTTAATAAAGTTTCTTTTACGAAAGAGGGTGCCCTTGCATTTGGAGCATAGATGTTCAGGATTGAGAGTTCTTCTTGTTGTATTTTTCCTTTGACCAGCAAGAAGTGTCCCTCAGAGTCTCTTTTGATGACTTTGGGTTGAAAGTCAATTTTATCTGATATTAAAATGGCTACTCCAGCTTGTTTCCTGAGACCATTTGCTTGTAAAATTGTCTTCCAGCCTTTTACTCTAAGGTAGTGTTTGTCTTTGACCCTGAGGTGTGTTTCCTGTAAGCAGCAAAATGTAGGGTCCTGTTTACGTATCCAGTCAGTTAGTCTGTGTCTTTTTATTGGGGCATTAAGCCCATTGATGTTAAGAGATATTAAGGAATAGTGATTGTTACTTCCTATCATTTTTGATGTTATTTTTTAAATTTGATTGCTTAACTTCTTTTGGGTTTGATGAAAGGTTACTATCTTGCTTTTTCCAGGGTGCAGTTGCCCTCCTTGTATTGGTGTTGTCCTCCTATTATCCTTTTTAGGGCTGGGTTTGTGGATAGATATTGGGTAAACTTGGTTTTGTCATGAAATATCTTAGTTTCTCCATCTATGGTGATTGAGAGTTTTGCTGGATATAGTAGTTTTGGTTGGCATTTGTGTTCTCTTAGAGTCTGCATGAGATCTGCCCAGGACCTTCTAGCCTTCATAGTCTCAGGTGAAAAGTCTGCTGTGATTCTGATAGGTCTTCCTTTATATGTTACTTGGCCTTTTTCTCTTACTGCCTTTTATATTCTTTCTTTGTTTATAACATTTGGTGTTTTGATTATTATGTGACGGGAAGTATTTCTGTTCTGGTCCAGTCTGTTTGGAGTTCTGTAGGCTTCTTGTATATTCATGGGCATCTCTCTCTTTAGGTTAGGGAAGTTTTCTTCCATAATTTTATTGAAGATATTTCTGGCCCTTTAAGTTGTAAATCTTCACTCTCATCTATGCCTATAATCCTTAGGTTTGGTCTTCTCATTGTGTCCTGGATTTCCTGGATATTTTGGGTTACAAGCTTTTTGCATTTTGCATTTTCTTTAACTGTTGAGTCCATGGTTTCTATGGAATCTTCAGCATCTGAGATTCTTTCTTCTATCTCTTGTATTCTGTTGTTGATATTTGCATCTCTGTCCCCTGATTTCTTCCCAAGGCTTTCTATCTCCAAAGTTGTCTCCCGTTGAGTTTTCTTAGTTGTTTCTACTTCTGATTTTAGATCCTGGATGGTTTTGCTTAGCTCCTTCACTTGCTTGTTTGTGCTTTCCTGTAATTCTTTAAGAGATTTTTGTGTTTCCTCTTTCATGACCTCAGCCTGTTGACCAAAGTTCTCTTGTATTTCTTTAAGTTTTTTTTGTGTTTCCTCATTGTTGGCTTTTGTATTCTCATGGATTTCTTTCAATGATTTTTGTGTTTCCCTTGCAAGGGCTTCTAACTTTTGATCCATTTTCTCCTGAATTTCTTTAAGTATGTCCTTCATGTGTTCCTGTACCAGCATCATGACCAGTGATTTTAAATGCAAATCTTGTTTTACTGGTGTGTTGGGGTATCCAGGACATGCTGGTAGAGGAGAACTGGGTTCAGATGTTGCCATATTGCCTTGATTTCTGTTAGTGACATTCCTGCGTTTGCCTTTTGCCATCTAGTTCTCACTGGTGTTACTTGGTCTTGTCAGTGCTGGACTCACCAGTGCAAGCTGCCCCTTCCCAGTTGGCCTCTGGTGCACAGCTTATCCCCTGCACTGCCTGTAGACAGGGTGCTGCTGCCCAGGCTGTTCAGATCCCGAAGCAGGCACCTGAAGGCTCCCGCTGGGGCCTGCTGGATTCACTGGAGCACACTGACTTCTCCCAGCTGGCCGCCCGGAATCCCCTGTAGCCTCTTGCAGGACCTGGAGATGTGGTGCTACTACCCAGGCCGATCTGGATCCGGAAGGGGAGAGAGTAGAGCTGAGGGCTCCCGTCCCTGGGCAGCCGATCCCCCAACCAGGCTGGCACACACAAGGTTAGCCTGGCCGCCCAGGCCCTAAGTCCAGGCAAAAGCCTGGGAGGCCAAGGTCCTAGCCAAGTTCCCCTAGGGCTATGACTGTTAATTGGGTCCGCCAGGTGACCAGGATGGCGGGCGTGTGCGCCCATGGTCCCCTAAAGCACCGGGAGGGTCTGCTGTGCTAACAACCTCCTGGGCAGGTTGACTCACAGATGGTCCACCAAGCCGCCCAGATCTTGGGGTCAGTCCTGTGCCTTTTGGGGCCTAGACCCCTGCTTTGTTAGCCTCAGGCTATGCCCGTTACGGCTCTGCCCGCCAGAGCTCTCAGTTGTCCTGCAGGCAAAATGGCGGCGCGCGCGCGCAGGCCAGGGCAAAAAACCTCCTGGCTGGGTTGGCGCCCCGATGGCCCCCCGAACAGCCAAGGGCCTGGGTGCAGGCCAACGCCTGTTGGGCTCAGACCCCCGTGGTGTTGGCCTCGGATTATGTTTGTGTACCTCAGACTGTCAGATGTCACTGGATTTCGAAATCAAGGTGGAGAGGCCTAGTTCTGAAGTGGCTTCAGTGCAGCGAAAGGCACCGCAAAACTGCAGCTGTTTGCAGCATGGCTGGTCAGTGAAGGTCAGTGGTCGTGGGCACAGGGCCTAACTGGACCCTGTGTCGCCTTGGTTCCACTGCTGATGGCCCTTCAGCTGGACCAGCCACTGCTATACTGCTGCTGCCGCCGCAGCTGCTGCTGCCACATCTATTTAGTAAATCTTAACTAAAGTATCTGTTGTTACGTTTTCTGGGTTGTTTTAGTAAATACATCTCATATATATATGTGTGTGTGTATATATATATATATATATATATATATATATATACGTGATGTAAAGTTTGCTAATATGGTGATATAAGACATTTTGCTTGTTATTCTAAGTTCTTTTTGATATTTCATTTTTTTATAGTCTTTATAGTATTTTACCTTGGAAGTTTTAACAAACAAAATACCTGTTCAGAGACAATTTCATTTTTTCTTATTAAAGCTAAAACATCCCAATAGCAAAATAAAGAAATCTTAGCACTAAACTTAAGACTATAACCTCAGGCTAATAAAACTGAAATATCAATCCATTTGCCTTTGTAATTAAAAACTGTCTATGAACATGTTGCCTAAAACACAAATGCGAATATAATAAATGTTTTATTAATCTACTTTTAAATATAAAATGAATATATAACTAGCAATTTGGGGGGCAATACATTTAAACTTTGCCAATTGGCAGTTTATTTTTATATCAGTTATGTAACATATTAAATCAACCCTCAATAGTAGCAGTTATTACTTTTCCAAGGTTTCTTGGTCATGAAAGCATTGTAATGGATATTTTCCCAAAGGGCACTAGAACTACTTTGAAATAACATTATGTTTACTATTAAATTTTTGCTTATATTTTCACTGTTATTACTTTTCATTTGATTACTAAGTATAATAAATTGTAATAGACAATGACAAATTAAAAAGGTAATAAGATGAGGCATAGAGACCAATATATACATAAATATATATATGCAATTAATGAGCATTTATATATGAAGGTCCTTATATGAAGGTTCTTATATTTATGATTTATAGCATCTTTCAGCACAATGTTTCTAAGATACATTGTTTATCTTCCTTCTTAGTGAAATCAATGTCTTATAACATTGTAAACACCATCAAGAACCTAAACAATTATTATGGGCTGCTTTCACAAATCAATACCATAGACTTATTATGAATTTTAGCTAGAATTTAATTTTATTCAAATAATTATTTTTATGTAATTCTCCAGCAAATAATGTCACTATGTGATGTGTTTTTCAACAAATTTAACTTTTTTTTTTTTTTTTTGCTACTGTAATACAATGCTTTTCTGACAAGAAAAACACAGATCGGTGCATTAGTTCTAAAATTTGCTGTTATTTGACCTAAATTGTAGACACCTTTTTAATTTCCTTGAATCCATGTTTTTCAAATCTTTTTTGCCTGAAGGAGCATGTAAAAAGTAAGAGAGAGATGGTCTGTGTAAACAAAAACAGATTCATTAAATCCTGCTCTTCATCTTAAGTGCTGTTGTTAGGGCAACTAAACTTCTAAAAAATTCATGAAAAGAAAGGACATCACCTTAAGAGATGATTTAAGTAGTCATAGCAACCACTGTCTTCAAAACAAGTATCTGGGCCCAGTGTTCCCATCCTTCCTCCTGACTTAAGATTTGTAAAATATTTTTACCTTCCTTTTATGTATTTTATTTTTATGTTATAAAAATAAATATTTCAGAAATGTCAAGCTTTGTCTAGTAGTATTTCTGTGACTGGAGACAGTTACAGCAAACACAGGGATGATGCTGTTTGTATTATTTCTGCAGAGATGGTAGAACCATTATGTTCAATAACTCACTAAGACAAAAAAAATGCAACCTGATAACATTAGCAGCAGCAGCAGAAATACCAAAATGTCTTTGAGAAGTCAAGAATTTGGGTCATTAAATGGAGTTCAAATCAAATATAGGCCTACTAATGATGTATTATTTTATCTTAGATTATATTTTGTGCCTCATATTTTCTCCTCTTATTTATCCATGTTTTCTAGGTGTTTTGAAGAGCTACTGTGAAATAACTGCATGTTAGATTAGTCTCAAGGATCATAATCCCATCTCTGATTCCCCCTGACCCATTTCCCCACTGTGATAAATGAAGACCATGTAAACAGAATCTAATTCAGAGTTAAAGATGGACATTTTATTGCAAAACATATTGGCAGGTGGCTAGATTACCAGCACCAGGGAGGCTTGGGCAGGAGTCTCACAAGTTTGGCACCCACTGAGACAAGGCCTTTGTAAGACTTATAGGCGGGATCTCATATATTCTTTTTTTTTTAATTTTTAGGTAAATTTTGTCTTTCACAAAAGCCCACTTTATGTTTAGCTCTCTTTCTCAATAACCTCTCACATATTTGCATCATATTCTTTCCAACGTCCTCTCCCCCTTTCCTAGAAATATCTTTAACACATTTACTAGTTTTGGTTTTGTTGAACATCCCACAGAGTTTAATGAGAGCCCTCTGTGTGATACTGAATTTGGAATTAACCCATGATGCTTGGTGGGCTCACAAATGGGTACACAACCGAATATAATGCTTCTCTTTCTCCCAGAATCAGTAATATGTAGTCCAGTCTTTTAAATCCCTCCCTCCTCTATAGCTGGGTGTTAAGAGTGCCTGGTTCCTGTGGAACCAGTGCCAGAATGCACAGCTGCTGTAAGTTTATGGGTGCCATGTACATGTCCTGCTTAGAAGAATATTTAGCAGCTACTCACCCTATACTCTGGCTCTTTTGCTCTTCTGAAATCCCACCATATATTCTAAAATTCAGGCTGTGAAAATGCCTTGTCTAAGACAGAGAACTCGATCATAGACTTTATTTTTTTTAATTACATAATATTAAAACTATTATATATATATATGTGTGTGTGTGTGTGTGTGTGTGTGTGTGTGTGTGTGTGTGTGTTCTGTGTGTGTGTGTTTCTGTGCATGTGCGCACAGGTATACATATATATTTTTAAAAACATTGTATGTATCAGTGATGTGTGGTTTGTGATGTGTGTATACTATATATGTGATTATACAAGTATATGTATGTATACATATATATATATTCCTTTTTATTGTGGAAATGTGTTTCAGCAAAGGTTTGTATCTGTGACTTCTACTATAAAAAATTCCCCTGTTTTAATGTTTTCTGACATCAATATTCTAAAAATTCAGGGAAAAGAAAGACAAATACTCTAGTCACCTCCAGATGCACACTTAAAACACGTATTCCCAATTAGAAGTGCCCTTTGATTTAGGAAACTGCTACTTGATGCCAAGTAAGTTGAAGCCCCATCTGGTGGGTATTTACAAGTTAAAAAGTCACAGTCCACATGAGTTGGCTTGGACATGTAAGTGAGGGATCCCTTGTATAATGGAATGATTAAAAGTTTCTAAATGTTGCTTTAATTCAATCAATTAAAAGCATAAGCAGCATGCGTTTGATTGATTCAATTTGAGGAATTGCACAGTAGTCAATGTGTTGTCAGCAGGAGTGAAAAATTCATGTAACACCTACACACAGCTTGAAATTTGTATCCTTCAACTGGATATATCAAACAACCTTTTACCATATCAAAGAAACTAATTTTGCAAGAGGAAGGAAGAATTCAAACCAGAGATATCTATTGGTAGTTATAACTACATATATGTCACCAGTGTTTGAAAAGCTTAACAATTACCAAATCTTCATTATGAAGAACTTTACTCTTTTCTGCCACTCCAGTTTAATCACCACCATACAAATGTACTTGACCATTTTAGATTCAAATAAAAGAAGAAATGATTTATTAGGATTTTTGCAAAATATATGCTTAACATATAATATATGGAATGATAAGTGCTGGCAATTGTTATAAAAATCATTGACTATTTAGGAATTGGCACCCATGGCAAATGTTACTAAAATTGGAGATGCACAATTATCTGATGCATATGCTTATATAATTTGATGAAAATATGTAACAAATATTTCCAATTATTGAAAGCTCTCTTCTTCACTTTCTGAAGTATATGACCAAATAGAATTGTCTTGAGAAAAAATGGATTCTCTTTACAGTGCTCATCAATGGTCATTGAAAAAAGGAAAGTTTGTTAAGTGGGGCAAAAGCAAAACAGTAGGAGAACATGAAGGGAAATGTAACAGAAAATGAATAACACCAACCTGATATGTTCATTTTATCAGTGCAAAGATATGCAAGCATTATTGCTAAATTGTCATAATCTGTGTCCTTTTATCAAAATCTTGATTTATAAACTGTAGAATTTATGTATAAATACTAAAAATGTGTCTTCTCTCCATTTGTCATCTAAAAATGGCATTATAACAGTATTTAGCTCCATAACTATACAAATCATATATGGACTATGACCTCATGGGTTAGACTGCATGAAAATCAGACTCAGAGAAAGATCAGATAAAGGCTACATAGAACTAGAGCTTTAATATTGCTATTTAATTTATGGTTTCTAATCTGAGTGTAGTAAATCCCTGATAATTTATCTTAAACTATCAGGGCCTATGTGATCATTAATTCCAAATTGTATTAGCAGAGCTTCATATTTTAGAAAATCTACACTTTAGGGAGGGGATAGGAAATCAAGTTATGTCCTTTCATATATATGTTTATATGCTTTTGAGCAAATAAAGTATTTATAAATATGTACATACTAGTTTTCAGAATTTTGAAGATTCTCAAGGTTTGTGCTTTCTAAATGTAACAACTATTTAGAATTAATTTTCACCAATTTAAGAGATGATGAAATAGAACTAAGTTAAAAAAAATGACATGTCTAACGATAAAAATGTAGACAATATTCTGTACATTCTTTGGCTAATATCCACTTATTAGTTAGTGCATACCATGCATGTCCTTTTGGATCTGAGTTACCTCATTCAGGATGACATTTTCTAATTCCATCCTTTTGCCTGCAAAACTCAGGATGTCCTCATTCTTATATTTTTTTTTATTGTGAGCCTAGCCTTTAATGCACAAACCATCCCAGCCCAGTCCTCATTCTTAATATCTGGATACTATTCTGTTGTGTAAATGAACCATATTTTTTGTATCCAGAATTCCCAAGATACAGAATACCCAGAATTAAAAAAGTTACCAAGCTAAATGACCCAACTGAGGATACCCCAAGCCCACTTGGGAGGGAGAAGAAAGTAATCAAAGAAGGCATAAGGGAGAGAGAGACCTGGATGGGAAAGAGGACAGGGAGGGGAAGATGGTAACATAATAAGGTATTGGGTGGGGAAAAATACAGAAGCCCTGAGGGCAAGCAAAAAGAATAGATACAGGTATCCTAGGAAGGTAGGAGGTTGAGGGACACACCAGAATGTACCAGAGAGCTGGGAGATGAGAGACTCTCAGGACTCAAAGGGAAGACCTTACATGAAATACCCTACAGTGGGGAAAGGGAACATGTAGAGCCTACCTCCCACAGAAAAACAGGGCATCAAGTGAAGGATGGGGTTGCTGTCCCACAGTCAAATCTCTGACCTATAATTCTTCCTGTCTGAAAGAACTGCAGGAATGGAAATGGAGAAACACAGGAAATGGAAATAGAAGGTGGAGTCCCAAAGGTCTGACACTATCAGTGAGGTTATAGAGTGCTCACAAAAATGGGCCTTTCATGACTGCCCTCCCAGAAACCCAACAAAGAGCTGAAAGAGTCAGATGCAGATACTCACACCCAACCAATGGGCAGAAGCTGGTGACCCCTGTGGTTGAATTAGGGAAAAAGCTAGAGGAAGCTAAGGAGGAGGGCAACATTGTAAGGAGAACCAGCGGTCTCAATTAACCTGGACCCCTAAGATCTCTCAACCACTGGACCACCAACCAGGCAGCATACACCAGCCGCTATGAAGCCCCCAACACACAAACAGCAGAGGACTGCCTGGTCTGGGTTCAGTCAGAGAAAATGCACCGAACCTTCAAGAAACTGGAGGCCCCAGGGAGTTCAGAGGTCTGATTGCGTAGAGGGAAGGTGGGGGTTCATCCCCGTGGAGACAGGGGGTAGGAAGGAGATATAGGATGTGGAACAGTTGGAGGGTAGCAGGAGAGAAATAAAATAGAGATTAAATAAAATTAAAATAAAAAATGTAGACAGTATTGAAGCTACATTTTAAATTCAAACCAGCTGACTCCAAAGACTACCTATTTGTTCCTCCTTCTTCTTTTTCTCTATGGTAAATAAGTACATTAAAGTGATTCATGTCAGACTGGTAATGCAGAATAGTAGTATGTGCTCTTACGTGGAGAAGTTCCTGACTTCAATCTCCAACATTACAGAAAAAATCTTCATTTCATTTCTTTATTCAAATACATCAGAGTTTTCTAACTTTGGGTAGATAAAGTATTTCACAGGAAACAAGTAGAAAGGAAAAATGTTTGATTTATGTCCATTTCTAAGTAGAGTTTTAGTTGTCATTATTTGATCATATTTGTACATATGCATACACTGATATCACATACCACCATTTTCCCATCTTCTTACTACACTGTATGTCTGCTCTCATTCATAGACCTGTCTTTTTCACTTTAATGTCTTTGATCTCTCTGTGACCCACTATAAGCAGAGCTGTTGTATGGTCATGGGTCAGGAGCAATGCCTACTGGTATCTGATAGGCTCATCAGTAGCATTTACACTGGAGAGAATGATTCACTGTTTATCAGAAACTATTAATAATCAATACTTTAACAGGAAGAATTACTCTCAAATTGGCCCTTTCCCCTTCCAAGTCAGTAGACAGAGGCTGTCTTATAAAGACTTACCTCCAATTGTGAGATCATGAAAGTTATGACTATTCTGAGGCTTTAGAATGCCATTTCATGGCCTTTACTCCTGTCTTCCTATTCTTACATGCTACATATCACCTCATCTGCTGTGTTTTCTAAGCCTTAGAGAAGAAGTTACGTGTGTCTTATTCAGGGAAATGTCTTCAACACTTATTTATTCTCAGAATCTTGTTCATCTGTAAGTTTCTGCATTCATCATCATTCAAACAAAGAAAGGATTGTCTAAGTAAGGCAGAGGGTAGCTTTTGTCTGATGATATAAATGCACATGCAGTTTGATCTTTGCAGACATGGTTTATGCACCAGCCTTGCATTACTAAGCTTGATTACTCCATGGTACATCCCACAGACATGTCCTCAAATCCAATCAGAGGGAACTTAACCTTTTTTCACAGTCATGCGTCTACTGAACAGGTGGGCACATTCAACCTAGTAAACTAGGGTTTTGGTTAATAGAGTCCACAATGAATATGCTCAATGTTGCCCATGGTAGCCAAAATATTATCTTCTGGGAGTTTGAAAACTATTTATTGAAAAGGACATTTCAAAATCAGTTACACTTTTTTGTATACATCTTGTAAGCAAGGCACATGCTATCATCAGCACTAGAGTCCTATTCTCCAATTTCAGTGTACATGATCATTTCATTAGATGCTGAGAAATCATCTGATAAAATCTATTACCCATTCATGATAAAAGTCTTGGAAATATCAGATTAAAGACCTCAAGGTATACTACAGAGCAATAGTGATTAAAAATTGCATGGTATTGGTACAATGACAGGCAGGTAGATCAGTGGAATAAAATTGAAAACCCAGAAATGAATCCACACACCTATCGTCACTTGATCGTTGACAAAGAAGCTAAAACCTTCCAGTGGAAAAATGAAGCATTTCAACAAATGGTGCTGGTCTAACTGGCAGTCAATATATAGAAGGGTGTAAATTGATTTGTTCACTCCCTGTACAAAGCTCAAGTCCAAGTGGATTAAGGACCTGAATATAATGAATATAATAGAAGAGAAAGTAGGAATTACCTGGAGCACATGGGCACAGGGGAAATTTTCCTGTACAGAACACCAACAGCTTATGCTCTAAGATCAAGAATTGACAAATGGGACCTCATAAAATTGCAAAGCTTCTGTAAGGCAAAGGACACTGTCAATAGGACAAAATGGGAACCAACAGATTGGAAGAATTCTTTTTTATTGGATGTTTTATTTATTTACATTTCAAATATTAGCCCCTTTCCTGGTTTCCACTCCTGAAACCTCTATCCAATCCACCCTCCTGCTGCTTCTATGAGGGTGTTCCCCCACCCACCTTTCCACCCTCCCTGCCTCCCTGCCCTGGCATTTCCCTACACTGGGGCATAGAGCCTTCACAGCACCAAGGGCCTCTTCTCCCATTGATGCCTGACATGGATATCTTCTGCTACATATGCAGCTGGAGCCATGGGTCCCTCTATGTGTACTCTTTGGTTGGTGGTTTAGTCCCTGGTAGCTCTCAGGAGTGGGTCTGTTTGGTTGATATTTTTGTTCTTCCTTTGGGGTTGCAAACCCATTCAGCTCCTTCAATCCTTTCTCTAACGTACATTGGGGACACAGTCCTCAGTCCAATGGTTGGTTGTAAGCATCCACTTATGTATTTGTCAGGTTCTGGCAGAGCCTCTCAGGAGATACCTATATCTTAATGGAATACTCTCTAATGGTTGAGAAGAACTTAAGGAAATGCTCAACATCCTTGGTCATCAAGGAAATGCAAATCAAAATAACTCAGATATGTCATTTCCATCCATCAGAATGGCTAAGATTAAAAACTTAAGAATTTATGCTGGCAAGGAAGTTAAGCAAGGGAAACATTCCACCATTGGTGGTGGGAGTGCAATCTTGTACAACCTCTTTGAAAATAAATTTGGCAGTTCTCACAAAATTGGGAATAGATCTAACCCAAGACCAACCTATACCCTTCCTGGGTCTATACTCAGAAGAAGCTCCACAGTACCACAAAAACAATTGCTTGTCTATGTTCATAGCAGTTTTATTCATTGTACTCAGAGACTGGAAAGAACTTAGATGTTCCTGAAGAGAAAAAGTGGATAAAGAAAAAGTTTTACATTTACACAATGGAATAATACTCAGTTATTCAAAATGAGGTCATCATGAATTTTTCTGGCAAATGGATAAATCTAGAAAAGATGAACACGATAAGGTAAAATGGACCCCGAAGAACATGCATGGATAAGAATCACTTATAAATGGATATTATTTAAAGTGTAAAGAATTAACATGCCATAAAAGAAAATAAAAAGAAGGGACCAAAGCAACATTCTTGACTCTCACTAAGAAGGGACATATATTAGGTATTGGGAATAGAAAGAAAAAGAACTTTGTGGTGAAGGAATGGGAACAAGAAGAATGATGAAGGAGGGAGGACTAAAGATAAGAGTATTGCGAGACAAAAGTGGATTGTGAGGGCAACTCTGAGTTGATCTAGAAATCTAGGACAATGGAAACTTCCAGGAATATATGAGGGTGATCCTGACTAAGACTCCTAGCAATGAGGGATATGAAGCCTCACCTGACCATCTCTATAACCAGGCAAGACTTCCAATGAAGAGATTGGAACGCCAACCCAGCTACAAAACCAGAGATCCACAAACTTTCTTGCCTTCAAGATGTGCAAAGCTGATGGATGGAGCAGAATTTTAAGGAAGGAACAACCAGTTACTGGCCCAGCTTGAGTTCCATGCCATGACAGGGAGCCTACTCGTGATACTATTAATGATATCCTGTTAAACTTATAGACAGGATTCAGGCATAATTGTCATCAGAGAGGCTTCACCCAACATCTGATATAAAGTAATGCAGATACATACAGAAAAAGGTTAAGTGAACCTTGGAGAATCCTGTGGAAGAAGAGGAGGAAGATTTAAGGAGTCAGAGGGCTCAATGGCTCAACAAGAAAACTTACAGAATCAACTAACCAGTGGCTAAAGGGCCACATAGAAACAAATCTGATGAATCTTGGCTTTCTGTACATATGTAGCAGTTGTGCAGCTGGGTCTTCATAAGGGACTCCAACCAGTGGGAGTAGGAATTAGACTGTCTCTGACTCTGTTGCCTACCTTTGAATCTCCTTCCCCTATATGGGCTCCTTTGTCTAGTTTTAGTAGATGAAGACATGCCTAATCTTACTGCACCTTGATTTTCCAAGGCTGATTGATATCTATGGGAATTCAGTCTCTTTTTTGAGAAGACTTATTGGGTAGGTGTATGGGAATATGGGATGGAAAAGTGGAGGGAGGAAGAGCTGAGATCTGGATGTTAAGTAAATAAATAACAGTAAGCTTGCATGGGCCTGCAGCAAAGGGAAATGTGAGTACAGGCCCTCAAGACTAAGAGATAAATAGGGAAACATAATATTGTTTATGTAAAAATCTATTTATCTGTAAGTTATTCTCTGCAAAAATTTTAGTCCTTATTGCAGAAACATTGTTACCTGTCAATGATTTCTCTAATTTTGGATTCTATATACATTTAGAACACAGATGTGGGTGGGGGACTTGGGAATGAAAGACAATTAATAAAAAAGTGGTCATAAAAGTGAGAGGGGTAGGAAGTAGGAAATGAAATGAGAAAAGTAATATAATTATATTACAACTTCAAACATAAAAGAAAATTTTAAATGAGAAAAATAAGTGCCCAAAATCTAATGGCCAAAAACAAAAATAAACATTAAAAGTTAGCAAATTATTTGTTTCTAATTTTCTTAAAATTCCCTTCTAAAAAAAGACACCATTTTAAGTTTCAAACTTGTTAAATATCATAAAATATGTATGTTAAGTAAAAGTGCAGTAATTAAATAATACTATATTCATGAGATGCCTAATCACCAAATTTAGATATTTAATTGCCAAATTGAGATGCCAATCAATACATGATTATGTTTTCTCAAGAGGCTTGAGATCATTTTTTTCCTTCTAAGAATATATCAATAAACATGATTGTGTAAATAGCATTATTTTCACTTTTACTTTTTCTATGATGGTATTAGACCAATCAGGCTTTAGTCTTAAGAGATAGTGAATTTATTTTAATATTGTAGAACAAAAAAGTTATTTTGAACTCCAAGATAAATGGATTGATGGATAGATGAGTGGGGTGGATGGGTGGGTGTATACATTGATAGATGATAGATAGATAGATAGATAGATAGATAGATAGATAGATAGATAGACAGACAGAGATAGATAGATAACACAAAGATAACAACAGAAAATACATGTTAATTTTTGCAATTTTTTTCTTATTTTTTGTGTTGTTTGCTGAGTGTGCATACATGTGCATGCATGCATGGAGACCAGAGCAGAGAAATGAAGTACCCTCTTCTATAACATTCCAACTTATTCCCTTAAGGCAGGTACCATCAACAAACGTAGATAATATTGTTTTTCTATTAGACTGGCTGGCCAATAAGAGGACCCATAAGAAAATGTTCTATGGAGAAGAGATAAACCAATAAATTCAGTCTTGACATGGATTCTTTCTCCAGTTTAATTTCTTCAGTAATTTATACTGAATGAGTGACTAGTCTTAAAGCCATCCATTCCTCAGCATTGAAGTCACAGGAGCAGGTGAACATATGTGGCATTTTACACGGGTGTTGATATTCTCAACTCAGGACCTTTTCTTTGAGCAACAAGAAGCTCTACCAAATAGGCCATCTTCAGAGGCATTTATGTTCTTTTATTTTTAATTTTTTTTTAGAACAAAGAACCACCCAACTAGCCAAGACTAGACTGGTGAATATTCAACACTCTCTGCAGTTGAGATGAAAACCTTCAAACCAACTCTTTCCTTGCCCACAGAAGGAAAATAAGAGTTTCAGCAAGAGAAGAACCCTGCATGGTACAAGGTTGTTCTATTAGTAGATAGAACTGATATGTACATGAGATGGAGGGAGGGAAGGAGAAGGAAAGAGATTGAGATAGAGATAGATATCATTTTCATTGTATGGAAAAAATAGATTTATATCAATAATTTGCAAGCTGTGGACTAGTTAATCCAACAATGGCTGGCCATGAATTGTAAGTTCAAGAAACCAGTAATTGTTCAGTCTGTGAGACTAGATGTCTCAGTTGTTCTTCAGTATACACTGGAAACCTGAACAAGTATAGAACAACCTTGTACCATCAGTTTAATTGCAAAACTCAAAAACTTGATTGCAAACTTATTGTGAAATGTTCATACACTGTAGTCTTCTTTTGTTTTCTCAATTTTCTTTTTATTCAATACACTCACCTCTGCAGCGTAGGGTGACCTCAAACTCAACGTCTTCATGCCTCATTTTGAGTGGCTGAATAGGTATGGATTAATATTTGTTTCAAACTGTGATTTTTTATTAAACTAAGGTTTAATTACAACAGTCTAAGAAAATATTCCTTGGGATGAGAAAGGTAAATAACACATTGTACATTTTCAAACCTATAAAGTACTGAAGAAATTATTAAGCTGGAGAAAGAATCCTGTCAAGTCTGAATTTATTGGTTTATCTCTTCGCCATAGAACATTTTCTTATTTGATTTTCCTTAGAAAAGTTAAAGGTCACTCAAGTTTCATTACATGTAATTTTGAAATATTTTATTTAAGTTTCATTTTAGTTACTTTCACTCATAGGATAAATTTTTAGGGAATGCTTCAACTTTCTAGGAGGATTTACAGTATTCATAAGGATTTTTCAAAGATTGGTTCTTGGCTTAGGAATTTTGACCCTGGTATTGATGTCTCCATGTATAAATATTGTGTTAGTCATGGCTCTTTATAATCTAGAGAACACACACACACACACACACACACACACACACGGAGAGGAAGAGAGAGAGAGAGAGAGAGAGAGAGAGAGGAAGGGAGGGAGGGAGGGAGGGAGGGAGGGAGGGAGGGAGGGAGGGAGGGAGGGAGGGAGGGAGGGAGAAGAAGAGAGATTGAGATAGAGATAGATATTTTTCTCATTGTATGGAGAAAAGAGATTTATATAAATAATTTGCAAGCTGTGGACTAGTTAATCCAACAATGGCTGGCCATGAATGGTAAGTTCAAGAAACCAGTAATTGTTCAGTCTGTGAGACTAGATGTCTCAGTTATTCTTCAGTATACACTGCAAACCTGAAGCAGTAGGCTCTAACACCAGTGAATGAATGGTCTTGCTAGCAAGGTAAGAGGAAGCAGGGAAATAGGAAATGCTCCCTTTTCCCAAGTCCATACATAGGTTTTCAACAAAATGTCTGGATTAAAATCTAGTGTGTGTGTGTCGGGGGGGGGGGGGTGTTTTAACTGAAATGATCTGTACTCATGGTGTGTCTTCCTTACTCAATATCCAGATTAGAAGTCAATATTTCTACTTCAAATTAAGCAAAAATCCCTCAGAGCTGGGCCCTCCATTTGGGGTTTTAGTTAATTTCTGTGCAGTGAAGTTGATAACCAAGAATAGACATTACAAATATTAAATGAGCATACATAATGAAGAATACTCTATTTTGAGTATCATTAGATATCCATCCTTTTGCTCAGATGGATAAAATTAATTTAGCTTCATAACCTGAAGTCACCACAGAATCATTGATATATGTATGTATGTATATATATATATAAAACACAATAAGTCCAAACTAAATGTATACTGAACACACTTCCCACTTTCCTCCTATCAAAAAGGCTAGTGCTGCAGAGAAATGAAAAACAATTAAAATATAGAAATCTGAATTTACTATAAATAAACTAGTTTTCATAATTTACAGAAATGTGTTATCTTATAAACACATTACAAGGCCATTTTTAAAGGTCTTTGAGCAGGGTACCAACATGAAAGAAAAGAATTTTCTGCTTTATAATTTTCAATAATATATCTGCAGTATGAATTTTTTAGCTATTAATCATCAATTTTTGAGATTATAATAAAATTGCTTCATCTCCTCTTTCTCTTTCACACTAAAAACACTCCCACATACCCTCTTGTTGTTCTTTTTAAAATTCCTATACTTGCTTCTCATTAATGATTGTCACAGGAATATATATTTGTGTTTGTGCATGTGTGTGTATGGGTGTGTGTGTGTGTGTGTGTGTAGTGAGAATTTTGTTACTTTAAAAACATAGAAATGTTATAGGAATATGTTTTTGTCTTAATCCCAGGTGTGTAATATAGGAGAGCTTCAGAGTGTCCACAACAGATAACTATGATTTGTCTCATGCTCTAGCAGGGGCATGATTTTGTAAGCTTCAGAGAGTTTATGTTTGGGTCTTCTCTTCAGAGATTTTTAAACTAATACAGCCCTGACAGAACAGGCTAATTTGCCAGCTGGTTGCTGTTGCTGCACTTTGTTGTGGTTTTTCAAGTTGTCCCATGCAAAGTGATGAGAAGAAGAAATTGGATATCGTGACTGCAAAGATCAAACTTGCCCCAAGGAACTCTGTACCTCTAATCATCAGGATGTAGTCTAACCTTTGATCTCTCCTACCTAGTGTAGGGAGATGGAAGGGGTAGACTTGATGTAGGAAAGTAGGGGGAAAAAGCAAAAAGTAGTCAAAGTCTGATATAGATATCTAGTATGTATCTATATTTGTATCTATACATATCAATATTTATATCTATGTCTAATAACCTGTCTCTAACTTTATATCTATGTCATCTATAGCTAATCTATCAATATATCTATACCTATATCATCTATGTCTGTATCTATAACTTTCAACAATACCTATATCTAATCTATATCTAGATCTATGTATCCATTTCTCAATATACTCTCCTTAGTTTGTCTGTTATTTGTTCATATGTATGTCTTCAGGGATGATAATTTCATACTGCTTTCCCAATTAGAGTGATCTTCCCTGGAGGAGACTACTTCTTCTACTTTTAGCATTTATTAGTTCCATATAGTTCTTTGTGTAGGGTTGAGGCCTCCTGGGATTCTCCTGGAGATTTCATTACATCTATTGTTCTTTTTCAGCTTATGCTTACACAGTCATGTTTATAATATAGTGATACTACATCATAGCAAATTCCCTTATTCTGCTCTTTCTTCTAAAACGTTGCCTGAGCCTTTGATGAGCTAGTTATGTGTGGATATATTTGCTGGAAATGCTTTATACAATTCTGTGTTTTGATTGATTGTCCCTTTGCTGTAGTGGTCATGGTCTGTTTCATTCCCTAAGGGGTGAGGACTATATTTATATGCAGTTCTAAGGACAACTATTCAGGATATATGCAGGTACTATGCTTGCTTAGTAAAGTGATGGTTGCAGTTTCTATTCTAAGATCCATGACTATAAAGTTTTTAAGATAATAGAATAATTCTCTAATTTAAGAAATTAATGAACCATGTCATGGAAAATAATCTGAGGTTAACAAAATTGGAAAGAGGTGGAGGATTCAAAGACAGGCTTGAATTTTAATATATACTAACATAATGCAATGTTAATTATACCTTTTCATATTGGAATACAGAGAACTAATGTTACTATTTAAATATGTAACTCTCTCAAAATATAGGCACAGTGCATATTAGAACATTCAGTGTTCAAAATCTCCAACAAATATATAATAGTATCAATTTTTAAAAAGATGTTTTCATCTGTGTTTGCTTCTACACCTACCAAGAATACTAGGGATAAAGAACTCTTTCTGGTCAAGTACTCCACTATGTTTGTGATGATCACACACAAACATGAAAACCCTAAGAATGAAACTGAATGAGACCAAAGAACACACAGGACACAGGGCCATTTTTCACTTTATTACTCAACTATTTTTATTGAAACCCCACGATGGATCATGGTGCTGTTCCAGAAAATGAATTAAGAGGAAAAAATGGTATTGTTTTTTATTGAAGACAGCTATAAAAATTAACACTTTTGAGAATATGTTATGGATTGTGTGTGAACACTATGTCAAAATGTCAATGTTAATTTATAAGTTATTCTATAGTGAATTAAATCCTTTGCATACAAAACTCTTTGCTGACAGTGTTCTGTCTATTTAGCACTCACTTATTTTTCATGCTTGTAAATATTTTTTTCTAAAATATTCTTGATGTCTACTATAGTGTGTTCAACACAATTATCAGTTCATTACAAATGAAATAAGATTCTCAATACAGGTATTTGTTAAATAATAATATGAGGATAAACAGTAGAAAATACACTACTCAAATAAATTTTTAAACTGTACATTTTTCATGAGATTCTGGATTTTTTACATGAGGTCTCAAACTTTTCATATAAATAAGGATGGCTGTAACTTGGCATCATCTCATATGACCCTGCCAATGCTGGGATGACAGTTTTGCTTCACTGTATTAGTCAGGCTTCTCTGGACAGTAGAAATTATAGAACTAATTAATTTATATACACATATGCACACATCTAACTTTATCTCTGTCTCTCTTTTCCATATGTATGTATGTATGTATGTATGTATATATATATATATATATATATATATATATGTAGGTACATACATAAATAGATACACAGATAGATGCTGATAGAAACACAGATAAAGGCAGAGATAGGGCCTGATAGAGAAAGAGAAATAAAGATAAAGAAATGGAGAGTGGGAGCAATAGAAATAGAATGAAGATTCATTAGAATCATCTCCAGACTATGGTCCAAATAATACAACAATGGCAAGCTATAAACAGAAAGTTCAAGAATCCAGAAGATGCTCAGTTCACAAGGCTGGATCTTGAGTTGGTCTTCAGTCAGTGCTGAGATTCCAAAGAAGTATGTTTTAATGATAGTGAATGGAAGTATGGACTTGATAAAAAGGTAAGAGTAATAAGGCAAAGAAGATAATCTCCCATCTTCCATGTCCTTATATAGTCACAGAGCAGAAGATATGGTGCAGATTAAAGGTGTATCTTCCTTCCTCAAAAGATCTGGATCAAGGCATGTGTCTTCCTACCTCAAAGGTCCAGACTAGAAGTAGATTTACACACTTCAAACCAAGAAAAAGTAGTCTCACATAGGTGTGCCCTCCTCCTCTGGATTGTAGTTAATTTCAGATGTAGTCCAGTTGACAACTAAGAATAGCCATCACAATCACCATGCCTGCTATACGTCATGCTACAAATGGAACACTGGACTTCTTTCATGTCCGGCTAGTCCTCTATCTACTGCACTATATCCCTAGTAGATTATAAAATCTTTTGTATAAAATAAGCCAGTTAATTTAAAATGAATAAATTGGCTTGCTATAATGTAGTTTACAATATGAAACATTTTACACTTTAAAACTGTATTTGTTCATTTTATTTTATATCCAAAAATACATTTGGATCATTATTGAAAGACCTAAGGATAATTTTATGGAATAAATACACTAATTAATTATTGCATGCATTTCTTGTCCTTGTAGACTTACTTTTTCTGTTCAACATGATAGTTTTTACCTTCAATAGATAGATAATAATCATAGAAGTTTTATGTAAAAGTACTTATTCCCTAAAAATATTATATCACAACAAAATTGAAGCACAGTTAATCAAATAAATACAATGCATGCATAAAACATGATTTCTGAAGTTCAGGGTCTCTGAATACTTAAGCTTCTTTCTTTACAGAAAGTTGTGTACAATGTAAACAGTGGAATATCCACAGGCAATGTTCTCTATCAACTAGTATGCAATCTGCATTGTTTTGAATCCATTGAGAAACAAGATCTTGGTGACATTGCTAAAATTATATGCTGAATAGAAAGATGGAATGTTTGTTGTTGTTATATTTACAAATAAAAGGTAGGTTCAGTGTTACTATTGCTGAACTAGTGTTTCTGAAAACTTCTGCCCCGGTATACCTTATTGACCAGTTCGAACTTAGTCCATAATGGACTCTCTTATAAACATTAAAATAAAGTATTTTGCAAGCATTGTAACATCCAGAGTCTATTTTTTACAATGACTATGATATGTATCTAGATATATACATATTTGGCAAACTTCAGTGTGATGGTGTGATGAAATTCACTAAACTACTTTGAGTAAATCAGTTAACTCATGAAAATAATAAATATCAGTAATTTTAAATTATTTGAAGGATGTGTGTAAAATGAGGTGCCACTTATGGTATACAAAATCTCTGTAGAAATGAGAGTTAAGGCCAGGTGAGCCATGACCTGCTCTTTCTACTAGCCCCACCTATTCAGTAGAAGGTTTCTGTGTTGTAATTAAGATGGAGATCTTTCTCCCCCAATCTGGGCTATGCTGTTTCTAACTGGAAAAAGTAAGTTATCACCTTCTTCTCCATACTCCTGATTTTCATGCTTTATATTCCATGAATACATGTTAGAGAACTCAGGTTTCTGCTTTCAGGAGCCATGTGCAGGTGCTGTAGTCCACCTGAGTTAGGGCATTTATGTTGTTTCTTTACATTGCTCATGAGGTGCATATTCCACATTGAGAAAATCGATGGAAATCCAGAAATCCACTGGAGATTTCAAATCTATCCGATTTCCTACTTGTAGCTGGCTGTCATTCACGGAAAGCAAGGTATCTGTCACATCGTCCAGCTGCAATACAGTCAGTTTCCAGCAGGGAAAGAAGCAAGGTGCAAAACCAGAAATGTCTGTAGCTCTTCTAAGGAGAATCAATTTGGAACAGTGTGTGAGAAATTCAATTCTGAAAGCTCTTTGAAAAATAATGAAGAATTTGGTAGTGAATTAATTTAGAGAGATATCAATATCCAAAAAGTATGACTTGAAATAACAGACCAAAGGCAAGTTTAAAAGATACAAACAGAAACAAAATGAACCCTCTCCTGTACCCAGATAAAGATACTAAGTGAACAATATCTCCCTATATAAAGATATCTCAACTAAGGATTTAGAGAAGTGATTATAAAATATATTGAATTAGATGTAAATAAAATAACATAATAAAATTGTAAAGCAATAGGAGGCAATGCGCAGGTGTCAAAATATAGATAATTTACAGATAACTCTGTGAGATAACTTGATACACAAACTTGAGAATCTAAACTTGGATCCCAGCACAAACATAAATGCTGGCTGTTTTTATGCATGCCTACCACCCCATCCCAGATAGGAGATAGGAGGATACCAAGGTTTGCTCGCAAGCCAGTCTAGCAAAATATAACAAGCTTGAAGTTTAGGAAGAGACACTGCATAGAGGGAATAAACCAGAGAGTAATTAAGGAGTGGGCTCCAAGTCTTCCTCTTGTTTCCACATAGAGACATATACCTATACAATGTTTGTGTATACACATATAACTTAGTGATATTTAATATTGTTTAAAAATAAGTTGGTACCTAATAGGTAAAGATGTCCCATGGAAACCTCTGACACTCCCATGTGCACATATGATACAATCTATCTTCAACTCTAATTTTATTAGGTTCGTTCTATATCATTTGATTAATTTGACTATGAATTTGTCAATCTTTTTTTTAGACAACTATTTTTTATTGATTTATTGTCTTCTCTGTTACTTTTTTAGATCAGTCATTAATTGCTTCCCTGGGTTTTAAAATTGCTTCCTGTGTCCTGTTTCTTTGTACATTATATCTATGTTTTTTTTTTTTAGAACCTTCAGCTGTGTCATTATGTTTCTAATAGGAGATTTCTCTAGTTTCTGTATAAAACAGTACTACGAACTTTTCTCATGAAGTTTTTCTTTAAGGAGTATTAGTCTTCTGACTAATTTTGGTTTAGTGTCTATTTTGTCAGCTATTAAAACCTGCATGACTCCTGGTTTCAACTGCTTGTAATTTGTTTCTCCATTCTTTGACCCCAGGTTAAAGGACATCTGTCCTCAGTGGTTAGGTGTGTTTCTTGGAAGGAAGAGGAAGATGAATCCTGTTTTTCTTTCTTTCTTTCTTTCTTTCTTTCTTTCTTTCTTTCTTTCTTTCTTTCTTTCTTTCTTTCTTTCTTTCTTTCTTTCTTTCTTTTTTTCTTTCTCTCTCTCTCTCTCTCTCTCTCTCTCTCTCTCTCTCTTTCTTTCTTTCTTTCTTTCTTTTCTTTTTGTTTTTTTTGTTGAGACAGGGTTTCTCTGTGTAGCCCTGGCTGACCTGGAACTCACTCTGTAGACCAGGCTGGCCTCGAACTCAAAAATCCGTCTGCCTCTGCCTCCCAAGTGCTGGGATTAAAGGTGTGTGCCACAACAGTATGTGTTTTTATGTAGGAAAAGATATCATTAATTGTTTATATAATCTATTAATAGTGTCTCCAATTTCCTAGGTTTTCTTTCTGTATTTTTTAAATTACTTTTATTTTTTTTTTTTATAATCCAGTCATTATCCGCTCCAGGTCTGCTCTTCCACAGTTCCTCATCCCATTCCTCCTCTCCCCTGTCTTTAAGAGGATGCTCCCCTACTAGGTTTCCCCACTCCCCAGGGCTTCAAGTCCCTCTACAGTTAGGGGCATCTTCTCCCACTAAGGCTAAAATCAGGCAGTCCCCTGCTCTCTATGTGTCTGGGGCCTCAGACCACCTCATGTATGCTGCTTGATTTGTGGCTCATTGTCTGAGAATTCTTTTTGGTCCAGGTTAGTTGAGACTACTGGTCGTCCTAAAAAATGTTAGCCTGGAGAGACCTTTTTTTTTTTTTAATTCGATATATTTTTTATTTACATTTCCAATGGTTTCCCCTTTGCTAGACCCCCACTCCCCGAAAGTCCCATAAGCCCCCTTTTCTCACCCTGTCCTCCCACCCACCCTTTCCCACTTCCCCGTTCTGGTTTTGCCCTATACTTCTTCAGAGTCTTTCCAGAACAAGGAGCCACTCCTCCGATCTTCTTGTACCTCATTTGATGTGTGGATTATGTTTTGGGTATTCCAGTTTTCTAGGTTAATATCCACTTATTAGTGAGTGCATACCATGATTCATCTTTTGAGTCTGGGTTATTTCACATAGTATGATGTTCTCCAGCTCCATCCATTTGCCTAAGAATTTCATGAATTCATTGTTTCTAATGGCTGAATAGTACTCCATTGTGTAGATATACCACATTTTTGCATCCACTCTTCTGTTGAGGGATACCTTGGTTCTTTCCAGCTTCTGGCAATTATAAATAGGGTTGCTATGAACATAGTGGAACAAGTATCCTTATTACATGCTGGGGAATCTTTTAGGTATATGCCCAGGAGTGGTATAGCAGGTTCTTCTGGAAGTGAGGTGCCCAGTTTTTGGAGGAACCGCCAGACTGATTGCCTGGAGAGACCTTAATAAAGGAGTACAAGAAGGTTAAAAGTAAGTTGCTCACTTCCCTGGCAAATGTGACACCTATGTGTCCCTGGTAGAGTGTTTTTCAGCTGGATCATAGAGTGTAAAATGGAATGGAAGTATCTGAGAAGGAATGGCTGAAAGGATCACAGGGAAGGTCTACAGAGACCGTGGACACATTGTCAATAATAAGAGAAAGATTCAAATGGGGAACTTGTTACTTTATTTTAATTTTTGTCTTTTCAAAGAGAGTCTTGTAGATTAAAATGGTGAGATGTTTCAAGTAGATTTTATTTATTTATATTGGTCATGATTAGGTCCTCTGTCAGGTCCTCCTTTCTTCCCCACCCATCAAACTTAACAACCATTTTTTCCCCTTTTTGGAAAACAAATAGGCAAACAAACAAAAAGCAATATAAATTTTAGAAACAAAGAAAAACCACAAGAAAAACACAAATACATATGAACACACAAAAATTAAAACACATAGAAACGCAAAATAAGAAACCATAGTAAAACAAAGGACCAATAAGACAACAAAACATTCGAAGAAAGCAAGATAAGGGGGAAAGTCAACAAAAATATCATTAAACTTGATGTGGTTTGCTATTTACTGATGAGCATTGGGCCTACCCTTAAGAATCTTTATATATACAGTAAGACTCCATTGAAGAAAACTAATTTTTGCTTTGCAAACAGGTGTCACTTCGAGATAGTTTCAGATTAATTTTAAATCAACAACAAAGGATTTGTCATTCATGTATAAAATTTTATGTAAATTGGATATATATTTGTACTCGTTTATATAAAATACATTAATATTCATCAACAATAAATACATATATACATGTGTGCAAGGGAAAGATTAAAAATATAGCATGCATATATATTCCTCAAGTTGGTTTAATTTATTCATTTTTATTAGTCAACATTTATATTCAATAAAAAATAATTGTCTATTTTACAGAATATTTTTTCTAGAAATGTCTGATTAATAATGTGAAATCTCTAATGAGCTTACTGTATTCTTTCCATGAATGGAAAAGAAATGGTCTTAAATTGATTCATTTAGTGACTTATGTTTCCAACTCTATATTACAGTATAAACAATTCAAACATATTTTAAACTGTTAAAATTAAAGTGCCAAAATATTCGAGCACTTAAATTTTAAAATGCCAGACCAAACAACTTCATATGCATATCCTCAGTAAGGAAACTGACTCCATCAGACTTAGGAGCCACAACTGCTACCTAATTGGCCATGAACAGGTGTTAGTATCCATATTCACAGATGGAGTAACTCAGCCGCAGAAGGATTAAGAATTGTACTTGGAGATCCACAGCTGTTGAAGTTAGTGCAGGCACATAGGAACCTACTATGAATGAGACTTTGTCCTGAGATTTGTTCTCTTGATGGATCTATTACACAGTTTCCTTATACACAGCTTTCATTTCTTGTTAGCAATTGGCCACACTCAGGATTTGACTATGTTAGCAAGTCAAGGAATTATAAAGTGGTGAGCTCTAGTACATGCTTTCCTGTTTCCAGAGAACTAGTTCCCAAAGTATTTTAAATACAAGTGTTAGTGTGGATGCTTTTCTCTTCTAAACACAAGGCCCCTTTTTATTCTGGTCATAGAGAAATAATTCCTGTCTCTTCAGGTCCTTTCTGCTTCACATTGAACTGAGAGAATCTTCTAGTGCTTGCAGAAGTACATTTTCCTAATCTTGGCCTAGAGCCTGCTTGTCTAGTTCAGTACATGCCACTGTATCATTTTTCTCTACTCAGCCAGTGTGACAACAATTTCCATACTGTGGTTCTTTCCTAAGTGACTTGGCAAGGGCAAACTCAGCCCAAACTTCCAGGACAATACTTGGCATTAACTAAAGCTCCTTTTCTTAATCCACCACTCTCTATTCCCATATGCCTTCTATTTCATCTCTTTCCAATCCCCACCAGGATCACTTCCATTTAATACTATTTTTTGGGGGGGAAGGAGTCAATGCAATTAAACAGTGATGCTGGGAAGTGATTCTAAAAACAAAAGACTATTAGTTCTTTTATATTAATCTAGCCATGTGTTTCCTGAAAGTAGAGACCTGGACTAAAAGACAATGTGCTTTTATGTTTAAAACTTGAATGTTCTGAGTTGGTCTCTGATTACATTTTGATATGTGTAATTCCAACTTCCTGTCACTGTATATACACACTCTACTTACGTCTAAGAGCTAAGCAGATGTTGGGTATCAATTTCTTTTGACTTTTAAAAAAAATTGGAAGATTCTCTCCCAATTTTGGCATGTATCAGTATCAGAAGAAATTTTAAATCTAATTCAAAAGATGTGTAATGCTAAGCTTTACTTGAAAACACATCTAAAATCTTCTATATGCCATATTTTTTCATAAAATTCACTTCAATTTAAAAGTAACTTATTGCTGATATTGAGTTACTACAAATATTTCTTTAGAATTTTGTATTTAATTAATATTCAGTATTTGGAAAAATATAGTCTATTGTTATACATATCACAGTATAGACAATATCAAAATATATTTCTAGGAAATACTTAAGGAATATGCAAAAGATGTGAGTGGATACCATCTCCATAAAATAAAACATAGTAGAAGAAAAGAAAAATTGGCCAACATATGCAATATTTTCAATTGTGGCATTTGTGTTTAAATATGTGTATGCATGACTATATATGCTATGGATTAGTCATTTTATGCTCTAGCAAATATGCAATATATGGGGTGTACTGAGAACCTGGCTCATGGTTTATTAATGGCTACCCACTTCATACTGGGGTTCTAAAAATGGATCTCTCTCTCTCTTCTCTTTATCTCTCTCTCTCTCTCTCTCTCTCTCTCTCTCTCTCTCTCTCTCTCTCTCTCTCTCTCATCTCCTAATGGCTTTATTTTCTTGAATTAATCAACATCCCAGGTATATGACACATTCTATCCTATTGGGAGATCTTCATATTGGCCTTGGAGCCTGAATTAAGAATTTCAAGATGAAAAAAACAACATCCTATATCAGGCCTTAATAAATAAGCACAATCATAGTGACTTAAACAATAATTATGAAATTTTAGAAATTCAAAACAAAAGCTTCGGTAATATAATTTCATTTTAGAATGTCCACCTCCTTTTGGCTTCATTGTAGTTGTATGTCTCCAAGTTCTCACATAATATTTTGGTATCCATAGTGTGAATGTTTTCCAGTGTATTTATGGGTAAATCAACACTACTTTATATGAAAACTCATTATGACTATATTTAATTTCCCTATTTCCCCTTCTATTTATTGTCACCAGAGTGACTTTGAGCCTACAAAATTTATGTTTTACTAAAGAGACAGATATAAGATAGTTAGATTGGCAAGTTGGTATGTATGTATGCATGTATGTATGTAGATAATTTGAATACTTAATTTTTGATAGATGTACATAAAAGTTTATAAAATAGACATATAGTTTATATATAGTTTATATATATATATATACATTAGATAGATGATAGACAAGTAGTAAACATAATAGATAATCATGAATAGAGAAAGAATAGATACAGAATTACATAGTTAATTAGATTATAGAGAGATGATAGGCAAATAGTAGTGCAAATACATACTTGATGATAGAGAAATAGAAGTAAAAAGGCAAGTCTTTAGTCTATCATGGGGTAAGGCATTCACATACACAACTTAACAGAGACTGATGCTACTTATAAACACTTTTCAGTATCTTCTTTTCAAAGCTTTAAAATAATAATTCTTTCAGCAGGAAATGAATCCTCTAACAATGATGAAATTTGAAACTAGATCTGCCATCCAGATATTTCTAGAGGATCCTGTAGGAAGCCTTGTTTACTTTTCTATATATATAATTTTTTTTGCTGGCAAGATAATGTAATAGAACATGAAATGGTAGGAAGTAGTATTGAGTTCACTAGCATAATACCCCTAACAGTCTCTTTTCTAACCTGGTATTGAAAAAATTTTAGAGTGAGAATCCTTGGATCAAGACTATTTTGGATAAGAAAGTATGTACCCATCAGTTTATATGTAATATCTTTTAATGAAATTTTAAATACTAAAGAAAACTATATGAATCATAGATTCAGGAAAATGAAATATCAAGTCTTGTCTTTCTTCTGGAGAATGTTCAGTCTATGCATTATAATCATGAATGGGAGAGCACCAAAATCTTGAAACTGATAATTTCCATATAAATTATTTCACAAATAATGTGATTAAAATGTTCAAAACTTGTATTTTGTGTAAATCCAATCCACTTAGTAAAGAAAAAAAAACAAAATCAAAAACAAACAAACAAAACAATAAAAACTAGGAGAATTAGCTGTCTCAGCCAAAAAAGGGGGTTTGTAACTTCATAGGAAGAAGAACAATGTGAACCAACCCAGAGCTCCCAAGGACTAAACTACCAACAAAAGAGTACACATGGATGGACCAATGGCTGAAGTTACATATGTATCAGAGGATGGTCTTGTTGGGCATCAATGAGAGGAGAGGCCCTTGGTCCTGGGAAGGCTCGATGCTCCAGTGTAAGGGAATGCCAGGGCAGGGAGGCAGGAGCGGGTGGGCGGGTAGGGAAGCACACCCATATAATCATGGAGAGGGACATGGATGGGGGTTTCCAGAGGGGAAACCTGAAAAAGGGATAACATTTGTAATGTAAATAAAGAAAATATCCTGTAAAAGAAAAGAAAAAGAGTTTATCTACCTCACAAATTTCTATATTGTAGTGTATGATTCTGCACTGTAGATGTTGCTAAACAAGTTAATAAAACACATGACTGATAGAAAAAAAAAGAAAGAAAGATTGAAAAATGTATTAACTTACTGGTGAAGATGATCATTTTGGTCTTGATTTTGTTAGCACTGGAGAAAGGATAATAAGAAATAAGAAACAAGAGAAGAAACAGCTTTATAGAATAAAAAAAAATGCTTCCTTCAGGTTTGTTAGTATTTCATTTACTAACTACAAAAATATTTCTCTCACAACATTAAGGAGATCTGTCCCATAGAAAAATAGAACAAAAATACAGTTTCTACTTACAGATAAATCTCATGAAGATAAGTTTGTAGTTGTTTTTGTCACTATCATATAATCTCCACTTAGCACAATTAATTCATGGGGAATTAGTATCCCAGACCTCAAGCAATAATACAGAAACTGTTAAAAACTGCATGGTATTGGCACAGTGACAGGCAAGTGAACCAATGGAATTGGATTGAAGACCCAGAAATGAATCCATACACCTATGGTCACTTGATCTTTTACAAAGGAGCTGAAAACATCCAGTGGAAAAAAGATAGCCTTTTCAACAAATGGTGCTGGTTCAACTGGAGGCCAGAAGAATGCGAAATGATCCATTCTTATCTCCTTGTACTAAGTTCAACTCCAAGTGGATCAAGGACCTCCATGTAAAACCAGACACAATGAAACTAATAGAAAGGAAATTGTGGGAAACCCTTGAGGACATAGGCACAGGGGAAACGTTCCTGAACAGAACAGCAATAGCTTATGCTCTAAGATCAAGAATTGACAAATGGGATCTCATAAAGTTTCTGTAAGGCAAAGACCACTGTCAAAAGGACAAAATGGCAACCAACAAATTGGGAAAAGATCTTCACCAACCCTATATCAGATAGAGGGCTAATATCCAATATATACAAAGAACTCAAGGAGTTAGAACCCAAGGAACCAAATAACCCTATTAAAAATGGGGTACAGATCTAAACAAAGATTTTTCACCTGAAGAAATTCAGATGGCTGAGAAGCACCTTAAGAAATGCTCTCAACATTATTAGTCATTAGGGAAATGCAAATCAAAACAACCCTGAGATTTCACCTCACACCAGTCAGAATGACTAAGGCTAAAAACTCAGGAGACAGTAGTTGTTGGTGAGGAGGTGGAGAAAGAGGAACACTCCTCCACTGGTGGTGGGATTGTAAGATGGTACAACCACTATGGAAATAAGTCTGGCAATTCCTCAGAAAACTGAACATGATACTTCTGAATGACCCAGCTATACCTCTCCTGGGCATATACCCAGAGGATTCCCCGGCATACAATAAGTACACATGCTCCACTATGTTCACACAGCCTTATTAATAATAGTCAGAAGCTGGAAAGAACCCAGATCTCCCTCAGTGGAGGAATGGATACAGAAAATGTCGTATATTACACAATGGAATACTACTCAGGAATTAAAAACAATGAATTCATAATTTTTTTAGGCAAATGTTTGGAACTGGGAAATATCATCCTAAGCAAGGTAACCCAATCCCAAAAGAATACACATGGAATGCGATCATTGATAAGTGGATATTAATTAGCACAGAAGCTCTGAATACTGACAGCACTATTATCATACCAAACAATTCCCATGAAGAAGGAAGAAGAGGGCCCTAATCCTGGAAAGCCTTGATTCAGCATTATAGCGGAATACCAAGACTGAGAAAAGGGAGGGGGAAATATAGGAGAATGGATGGAGAGAAGAGGACTTATGGGACATATGGGGAGGGGGGAACTGGGAAAAGGGAAAGCATTTGAAATGTCAACAAAGAATATAGAAAATAAAAAAATATATCTACAAAAAAGGAAAGATCTCAAAATGTCTTAAAGTATAATGTGTGTGTGTGTGTCTGTGCACATGCATGCATGCACATGTGCAGGCACATGTGGGAGCACCCCACTCCAAGGTTTTCACAATAAATTTGATTGTGAATATCAGCAGGATAGTGTTCACTATGAGCCTTGGTGTCTCTGTTCTGGCAGAAATGCAAATGCCCCAGCTGCTACTTGGCTTTCAGTTTCTACCCCTCCTGGCTATTCTGACTGCTGATCTTCTTGACACAGGATTTTTTTTTATTTTTTATTTATTTATTTATTTTTTGCCTATGTGTGTGGCTGAGATAGAATTGATTGACTGTGTTCACATATATGGTTACTATGCTCTCTAATATTGATCATCAAAGCCAATTATACATATAATACCCAGGATTCCTCACCACATCCTGTAAGCCCAAGAGAAGCACGTTGAATACAGCTAACATCCTCATTCCCATTTAGTTCTAGGCTTGTCCATACCTCACTTCCTACAGTAACATGCTTTTCAAACTTTTACAATATTCATCCTAGTTAAAACACCATTTACTTAAGGTGATTATTCCAAAACCAGGCAAGTAAGTATCTTTCACTATAGTTTTCAACTTCCAGATTTGAGTCTTAGTTTCACTTTATCACTAATCGATAAATGCAGGCCCATCATCTGTAAACAAGGTTAAAACAATCCTAGATCTATCTCTGGAACACATTCTAGTCTCATCTTAATAACTGCTAATTTTTATCTTACCAGGATCTATTGTCCAAGTGATCCCTTCTATTCTTGACTCTAAATCCAAAGCTATGTAGCCAAAGCTGTCAAGTTCTACTGTTTGGTAAGGCTGAAATATGGCCCTCTTGTTCTATTACATTTTATTCAGAAATCTACAAGCCTCTGTCTACTGAGTTAAAGAATTAAAAGAATTACCACACTTGGATCTAAGCTTTTCTTTACTTGGAACTTGCTTGTTACTAGGCTAGTCTTGAACTCAGAGACCTGCTTTCCTGTGTTTCCTGTGATTAAAGGAGTGTACCACAGTGACTGGACCTATGCTGGAATGCTAGGTCAGGAAAGTGGAGGGGGGGTTGGTAAGGGGGAGAGGGGGGATGGGATCGGGTTTTCAGAGGAAAGGTGATAACATTTGAAATATTATTAAAGCAAATATCTAATAAAAGAAGTAATAAAAATAAATAAAAAGCAATAAGAAATCTTCAAAAATTCCTTTTCACAGAATTATAAGAATAGCCAGTGTGCTTCAAGTTCTGGATTGTAGATCATTCTAGATATAATCAAGTTGACAGCTGAGAATAGCCATCATGATCCATCCCTTGTCACTTTGACACACAAACATATATTCTTATGTTCAAATAAAAGCAATCAACAGGTCATGATAATGCCTAGTATGATATAACTATCCCTTGTTTAACTGCAAATGCATAAACAATAAGAATAGCCTGGTTGTGGGAGGCTCTGCTAGTGCATAACAAATATGGAGGGTTTGACACTCTCAGGCAGCTATTGAACTGAGCACAGGGTCCCCAATGGAGGAGCTAGACAAAGGACCCAAAGAGCTGAAGGGGTTGCAGCTCCATAGGAGGAACAACAATATGAGCCACCCAGTACCCCTAGAGCTCCCAGGGACAAAAACATCAACCAAAGAGTACACATAGAGGTACCCATGGTTACAGACACATTGGCATAAGAGGATGGCCTTGTTGGACATCAAAGGGAGGAAGGGACCCTGGTTCTGGAAAGGGGAATATCAGGACAGGGAAACAGGAGAGGATTGATTGGGGAACAGGGGGAGGGGAGATGGGTTATTGGATTTTTTTCTGGGAGGAGGAAGCAGGAACGTGGACAACATTTGAAATGTAAATAAAGAATATATTTAATTAATAAGAATAAGGATAAGGATAATAAGAATAAAGAATATCCAGGTAGGATCTTGCCCTGAAGCCACCACTCTCTTAATCTGTTTCTGTGCTTGAACATAAGATTTAGCTCTATTGATGGTGTCCTTTGCCTTACAGAAACTCTGTAACCTTATGAGGTCCCATTTGTCAATTCTTGCTCTTAGAGCATATGCTATTGGTGTTCTGTTCAGAAACTTTCTCCCTGTACCGATGTCCTCAAGGGTCTTCCCCAGTTTCTTTTCTATTAGCTTCAGAGTGTCTGGCTTTATGTGGAGGTCCTTGATCCATTTGGATTTGAGCTTAGTACAAGGAGACAAGGATGGATCAATTCGCATTCTTCTGCATGCTGACCTCCAGTTGAACCAGAACCATTTGTTGAAAAGGCTATCTTTTTTCCATTGGAGGTTTTCAGCCTCTTTGTCGAGGATCAAGTGGCCATAGGTGTGTGGGTTCATTTCTGGATCTTCGATCCTGTTCCATTGATCCTCCTGCCTGTCACTGTACGAATACCATGCAGTTTTTAACACTATTGCTCTGTAGTATTGCTTGAGGTCAGGGATACTGATTCCCCCAGATTTTCTTTTGTTGCTGAGAATAGTTTTAGCTATCATGGGTTTTTTTGTTGTTCCAGATGAATTTGATAATTGCTCTTTCTAACTCTGTGAAGAATTGAGTTGGGATTTTGATGGGTATTGCATTGAATCTGTATAGTGCTTTAGGCAAAATGGCCATTTTAACTATATTGATTCTACCGATCCATGAGCATTGGAGGTTTTCCCATTTTTTGAGGTCTTCTTCCATTTCCTTCTTCAGAGTCTTGAAGTTCTTGTCATACAGATCTTTCACATGTTTGGTAAGAGTCACCCCAAGATACTTTATACTGTTTGTGGCTATTGTGAAGGGGGTCATTTCCCTAATTTCTTTCTCAGCCTGCTTATCCTTTGAGTATAGGAAGGCCACTGATTTGCTGGAGTTGATTTTATAACCTGCCACTTTGCTGAAGTTGTTTATCAGCTGTAGGAGCTCTCTAGTGGAGTCCTTTGGGTCACTTAGGTAGACGATCATGTCGTCTGCAAATAATGATAGTTTGACTTCTTCCTTTCCAATTTGTATCCCTTTGACCTCCTTATGTTGTTGAATTGCCCGAGCTAGTACCTCAAGTACAATATTGAAAAGATAAGGAGAAAGGGGGCAGCCTTGTCTGGTCCCTGATTTCAGTAGGATTGCTTCAAGTTTCTCTCCATTTAGTTTGATGCTGGCTACCGGTTTGCTGTATATTGCTTTTACTATGTTTAGGTATGGGCCTTGAATTCCTGTTCTCTCCAAGAATTTAAGCATGAAGGGATGCTGAATCTTGTCGAATGCTTTTTCAGCATCCAATGAAATGACCATGTGGTTTTGTTCTTTGAGTTTGTTTATGTAGTGGATTGTATTGATGGCGGCAACCAACAAATTGGGAAAAGATCTTCACCAATCCTACATCAGATAGAGGGCTAATATCCAATATATATAAAGAACTCAAGAAGTTAGACTCCACAAAACCGAACAACCCTATTAAAAAATGGGGTACAGAGTTAAACAAAGAATTCTCACCTGAAGAACTTCGGATGGCAGAGAAGCATCTTAAAAAATGCTCATCTTCATTAGTCATTAGGGAAATGCAAATCAAAACAACCCTAAGATTTCATCTTACACCAGTCAGAATGGCTAAGATTAAAAATTCAGGAGACAGTAGGTGTTGGAGAGGATGTGGACAAAGAGGAACACTCCTCCACTGCTGGTGGGGTTGCAAATTGGTACAACCACTCTGGAAATCAGTCTGGCGGTTCCTCCAAAAACTGGGCACCTCACTTCCAGAAGATCCTGCTATACCACTCCTGGGTATATATCCAGAGGATTCCCCACCATGTAATAAGGATACATGCTCTACTATGTTCATAGCAGCCCTATTTATAATTGCCAGATGCTGGAAAGAACCCAGGTATCCCTCAACAGAAGAGTGGATGCAAAAAATGTGGTATATCTACACAATGGAGTACTATTCAGCCATTAGAAACAATGAATTCATGAAATTCTTAGGCAAATGGATGGAGCTAGAGAACATCATACTAAGTGAGGTTACCCAGATTCAAAAGGGGAATCATGGTATGCACTCACTAATAAGTGGTTATTAACCTAGAAAACTGGAATACCCAAAACATAATCCACACATCAAATGAGATACAAGAAGAAAGGAGGAGTGGCCCCTGGTTCTGGAAAGACTCAGTGAAACAGTATTCGGCAAAACCAGAACGGGGAAGTGGGAAGGGGTGGGAGGGAAGACAGGGGAAGAGAAGGGGGCTTACGGGACTTTCGGGGAGTGGGGGGGCTAGAAAAGGGGAAATCATTTGAAATGTAAATAAATTATATCAAATAAAAAAAAAGAAAAAAAACAAAAAAAAAACAAAAAAAAACAAAAAAAAAACAAAACAAAACAAAAAGATTTAGCTCTATTCTATTCCTGGTGCCCCTTTAATACTTGCACCATAAATCTTGTTTTTGTTTTTTTATTTGTTGTTTTATTGTTTTCTTTCTAAGATGGCTATACTTGATCAAAATGTTCTTCATCAAAATGCTCTCTGTAGTAATGCTATTTATCTAATAAATCTTGATCCAGGTTAATTGGAACATATTTTTTAAGAAAACGCCACAGTACTTGAACAAGTTCAGAGATCTGACACAGTTTGCTTATGCACAAATCTTTCAGTGGTAAGGATAAGACTTAATGAAAAACAAAGTTGAATTTTTTCCCCAAGTCTTCCTGAATTCTGTTTATATAAGCCAATGTCATTTTTAGGGTACTACTACTGCACATATTGTTTAGAATGAGACTAATTGCAAGCAACCAAAAGAATCACTGTTGGCCAAAGGTCAGACTAGAAGCTTTGGGAAATTATGTGATCAAGTTTTAGCTAGGATCTGTCTCAGAGTAGATCAAGATGGTTTCAGTGTCTACTGTGACTTTTCCCATAGTAAGTAAAAACATAACTTGAATTATTCTGTGTATTAGGTGTTAGAATCTCCATATTAGTTCTCTATTGTATAGAAAAATCATTATAGTAGGATAAAATTAATAGAATTCATTTGAATTACCTAACCTGAGAACTTATAAATAGCAAATAATACTTTATTGCTGAAGGATGACTTAAAAGATGAGTTTGTGATTCCCAGTGTATCCTCATTCACTGTTCCTGTTTTATTTGTGCAAAATACTGGTAGATGTTGGAGAATAACAGCAGATTATTAGTAGTCAAACCTGCCTATGATTATAATCACAGCGATTATTTCTAGGAATTCAAGGAAATTGATTATCTATATATACCTGCTGCATAGCTATTCTCAGACAGTAAACACGATTTTCTCCATAGCTGCTCACATCAAACACAAAAAGTTATTTTCTTTAGAATGTACTAAAAAATACATATTTACATAGTTATATCAACTTTCTGCCTCATGTCATAATTTGGTCACAAGGAATGTGATTTTCACTGGTTTCAAGGTGACACTCAAGGTGTCCATAATATTTGTGAATTTATAGTGACTGAATCAAATAATCAATAATCTGACAACAATGGACCATTGATGTGAGAACCAGTTATGACTGAATAAATATTTGTAAATCTCAGGTGATAAATTTTGTATTTTTCTTTTTCCCTATGAAATGTCTTTACTTCCTTTTATCAATTACCATGCAATTAAAAGAATTAACATAATATACATGTAAATTTAGTCCATCAAGTACAACGTAAAAGAATCAATAAAAGAATAAACATTCTACCAGTCTTCTATGTATTTCATCTATGAATGTCTTTTAATTATGTATACAATAGTTCTATTCATATAATTAATATTGATTTTATATATATATATATATATATATATATATATATGCAAACATTGTATATATGATAGTCTAGCACAGCTGAGTCCTTGGGTAGAACTATTTCCAAATTTCTGATAAACTGCCAGATTAATTTCTAGAGTGGATTTTATCTGTTTGAAATCCCACCAGCAATGCAGGACTGTTCTTTCTCCACATCCTCACCAGCATGTGCTTTCACTTGAGTTTTGTTCTTAGCCATTATAATGAATGTTAAGATTGTTAGTGGGATTACAGACTGGTTTATACACTTTGGAAATAAGTCTGGCAGCTCCTCAGAAAATTGGAAATAGGTCTACCTATAGACCCAGATATACCACTCTTGGGCATATACCCAAAAGATGCCCCACCAACACAAGGACACATGCCCTACTATGTTCATAGCAGCCATATTTGTAATAGCCAGAAGCTGAAAACAATCCAGATGTTCCTCAACTTAGGAATGGATACAGAAAATGTGGTTCATTTATACAATGAAATAATATTCAGCTTTTCAAAAGAAGAACATCATGAATTTTGCAGGCAAATGGATGGAACTAGAAAATATCGTCCTAAGTGAGGTTACTTCAACCCAAAAAGACATGCATTCATGGTATGTATTCACTGATAAGTGTACAGAAACCTAGGATACAACCCACAAGCTATAAAAGGTAGAAAAGCCCAAGCTTGGATATTTTAAACCCACTTAGAAGGGAGAAGAAAATAATTATGAGAGGCAGAGAGAAGGGGGAGAAATGGATGGGAGAGGAGATGGGGAGGGGTTCTAGAGTGTTTTTTATCTGTTTGAAAATCCCACCAGCAATACAGGACTGTTCTTTCTCCACATCCTCGCCAGCATGTGCTGTCACTTGAGTTTTGTTCTTAGCTGTTATAATGAGTGTAAGATTGCTAGTGAGATTGCAAACTGGTTTAACCACTCTGGAAATAAGTCTGGCAGTTCCTCAGAAAATTAGAACCCCTATACAGGATCAAGTGTAGGAGCTGCAGAACAGGAGAGAAGACCAGAAGGCCAGGAGAATGAATGGAAATAAGCAGCCTCAGGGGTGGCATATGGGAGGAACCCTCCAGAAAGTACTAGAGACCCTTGTGGTAGGAGACTCTCAAGACTCAATGGGGGTGACCTTAGCCAAAATGCTCAACACTGGATAGAGGGAACTCAAAGAGTCTACCTCCACTAGATTGGCAAGGCCTCCAGTGAACTGGATAACCTGCAGTCAAAATTCCTAATGCCGAGTTGGTCTGGTTTAAAAGAACTTCAGGGACAAAGACACAGATGAAACCGAAGAGAGAAGGTCCAGTGACAGGACCAAATTTAGGTCCATCTCATGGGGGACACCAAGGCCTGGCACTATTACTGATGCTATGATGAGCTTACAGATGGGAGCCTGGCATGTCTGTCTTCTGAGAGGTCCTACAAACAACTGACTGAGACAGAACCAGTTGCTTACACCCAACCACCTGAAGTCAGGGGTTCCTATGGTCGAATAGGGGAAAGACTGAAGAAGCCAAAGGGCAGAGTGACCCAATAGGAAAACAAGCAGACTTAACTAACCCAGACCCGTGGGATCTCCCAGAGACTGAGCACCAACCAGGAGAATATTTGGTCCAGTCTGAGGCCCCTGGCACATATATATCACAGGTATACCTGGTCTGACTTTGGCGGGAGAAAATGTACTAAATCTTCCAGTTTCCAGGGAACAGAGTAATCTGGTGGGGCAAGTAACCTTTTGTAGGAAAGGGTGGAGGGAGGAGTGAGAGAAGGAACTATGGGAGCAGGGACAAGGAGGTAGGGGTAACAACCAGAATGTAAATATAGTAATCAAAATAAAAATAGTCTGTTATAATAATTCTACTTTGGGTGGTATTCTGTCCTTAATTTATTCTGGAATTTCATATCCTCTAAGGATATATGTATAATGTCAAAGGAATGAGACATGAAATTCTCATGGGTACTTTTATTATCAATTGTATTATTTTGTTTGAATATGATGTATTCAAATATTAATTAACTATTATTACTACATGTGTGTACAAGTGTATTTCCAGAAAAGATATGTGTGTGTTTCTAATTTTATTTTTTATTAGCTATTTAATTTATTTATATTTCACATGTTATCCCTCTTCTCAATTTCCCCTCTACAAACCCTCTATTCCATACCCTCTCCTCTCTGTTTCTATGAGGGAGCTCCTCACCAAATTACCTACCCATCCTAATATTCCCCTATGTAACCCAGAATTTCTCCTGTCTAAAAGAAATACAGGGATAGATAGAGGAGCAAAGACTGAAAGAAAGACCATCCAGAGACTGCCCCCAGCTGGGGAGCCATCCCATATGCAGAAACGAAACCCAGATCCTATTGCTGATGCCAAGAAGTGAATGCTGACAGGAGCTTGATATAGCTAGCTGTCTTCGGAGAAGCTCTGACAGTGCCTGACCAATACAGACGCAAATGCTTGCAGCCAACCTCAAGAGTGAGCACAGGAACCCCAGTGGAGGAGTTAGGAGAAGGACTGAAGGAGCTGAAGTAGTTTGCTACCCCATAGAAAGAGCAGTATCAGCCAACCAGAACCCCCAGATCCCCCAGAGACTAAACCAGCAATGAAAGAGTACACATGGAGGGACCCATGGCTCCAGTAACATATGTAGCAGAGGATGGCCTTGTTGGGCATTAATGAGAGGGGAGGCCCCTGATCCTGTGAAGGACTGATGTCCCACAACAGATGTTTTAACGGTTGTTAAGTGATAAAAATTGGTGACTGTCTCCTATTTAGATTGGCATCATCTATTCTAATCAATGGTTTAGTACATTTAAAAGTTAAAGTTTTTAATTCTCTTGCTTAGTGTTTAAGATTAATCACTGATATTCTGTTAATAAATATTCTGTTAGTCTGTGATCTCAAGTGTGAAACTCAGACCAGCATCCAGAAACCACAGTTCTATCTCCATCTCTATATCTCCATTGTGGAAACCATACTACTGAAATTATTAGATATACAGCTTACAAAGTGAAGCTAATGGGACACATTAGCTTCCAAAAACATATAATACTTCATATGAAATCTATTTTATTTATGTAATATGTAATATCTCTCATGTACATATTTACATGTATATATATGTATATATGTGATGCATATTGTATATGTGTGTATATTCTGTTTCTGCAGATAAATCTAATACTCTGGAAACAAAGAGAAAAATATTCCATATGTGGACAACAAAAATAAATTTTTGAATGAGCAAATTTTTTTCAGTACACAGATGTTATCTCTAGTGGAACCATTAAGTGTAGTAAGACACAATTTCCATACATGCTATAATTCATTAATCATAGAATATTTATTTTATGAAATACTATTTTACTACTTTCTAAAGCCTGTGAATGTTGAATGATATGAGTACAGACACATACCATGTCCCCAACAGAACTTACATTTTTTAAAAAAAGATTCTCTTTAACCTAAATTATTTTTAAAGGAGAGAACAAGTTCTGGAACAGAATTCTAATTATAACCAAGTAAAAAGAAAACTTGAAAAGTATTCTAAAAGTTAACATGAACAAGTGACATAGTTTAATCTACTTACATACAGATCGAAGAGTAAATATCAGTTATCAAACTATCAGTTAGCAAAAGCAAACTGCTGAAGAAAGGGTTTAGTGGACAAAATATCCAGATCATACTCCATCATCAAAGGAAACCTAGATAGGTCCCCAAACAAGACAGAATCCTGGAAGTATAAACAAAGAATGTGTAGAATTAGTTCTTCCCAGTTTAATCACTAATGCTTGTTCACTCTGCTTTCTTACAGAACCTACAAATGCTTGTCTTCAGGTGTTATTGTCCAGTGTGGACTGGGTCCTCCTACCTCAATCACTAATCAAAAATAAAATGTTCCCATTGACTCATGTACAAGTTAATCTGATTGAGACATTTTAGTCAATAGTACTTGATCTAGAATATTTAATGTACACATTAGTAATGTCCTTTTACCCTTGTTTGAATCTCATGTTATTTTGCTTAGCATGCCCTTGGAGAAATTGATAATTCCAATATATATGCATTCTTTATAATTCAGGATGTATAGTAGGCCATTTGAATTAGGTGCATTTTGTGAAATTTTCTAAGGAACTGTGAATGACAGAAACAGAATTTTGCAGCTAGGTACAGCTTGGTAAACCACTGAGTTTAAACAAAATTACATAAAGGAGTGTGGGTGTGGAATTGCTTACAGAAACATGGAAAAATTCCAGGAGCTACGATACTGAAAAGGAAAAATACTTTTCCCAACAGTTGTTAATTTTCTAGATTCATGGGAAGCAACGTGGACTCATGAATTCCTTCTGCTAATAGTGCTTACCTGCTTATAACTCTTCCTAAAGGCAAGGAGCTCATGGCTCCTATCCCATAGTAATCTTAACTGAATAAATTTTGAGGAGCAATACACTTTGTAAGTTCCTCTTACAGTGGTAGAAAGTTAATCGGCCCAATCTTGTACATATCTTCTTTAGGTAATCACAGCTGCTGACAGTTCTACAGGGCAAAGGTCACATTATGCCTTGCGGACAATGCTCTACAATGTTATATTTCATATATCCCGGTGTTTGCACGATGATAAAATCATCTAAGGATACGTCTTAGTTAGGGTTTCTATTTCTGTGAAGAGACACAATGGCCACAGCAAATTCTATAAAGGAAACATTTAATTGGGACTGCGAAGTGGAAATTTCTGGAAGTTTCTTTGTAGATTCATTTGTATCCTGTGATGTTTTTCTGGAAACTGATTTATGAGACAATGTTTTTGCTGAAGCAAACACACAGGGTTTACTGAGAACAGATGTACAGTATTTTTCTGGTAGCAGCCTGGAAAAATAGCATGCAGATGCTTGAGAGAAGAATTTGGAAAGGGTATAAATACAACACAACAGACAGTGGACTATGGTGTGTGGTATTGGTATGCCTTACCATTCTTTGCTGATCATTGTTGGGCTTTGCAGACTCTATAAGGTATTGATTTATCTTAACATTCTTTGCAGGTTATTGTTTGTTCTGACTTCTTAGAGAGAAATGCACAAAAAAACTACTTATGGTTTACTGACAGCTTCTTGCCACTTTGGGCAGGGGTAAGTTGAAAGAGCCTCATGGTTTTTCCTGGATCAGCCTGCCTTTGCAAATTCATGTGAACTGAACTGCTGATATCCTGACAACGCGAATTGAATTTGCTCCAAAGAACTATTTCTAAACAGGTCCACATCCTCTTTTGCTCTATTAACCTTTCCACTACCCCTGGAGATTGGTGGGCTAGCAGGGAGGTTAAATCACTTAAGAATCTGTATTAAAAGTAGGTTTTGGAAAATATAAACCTACAGGGCTGGCTTGCCCTTTCAGAGGTTTGGTCCATTATTGCTATGGCAGTAAGAATGGCATCACAAAGATAGATAGTGCTGGAGAAGGAGTTGAGAGTTCTACATCTTGATCAGCAGGCAGTAGGAGACTGTGCTACACTAGGTCTAGCTTGAGTTTATAACATCAAATCCCACCTCAACAGTGACATACTTCCTCCAACAAAGGCATACCTACTATAATAACTCCACACCTCCTATTAGTTCCACATTCCTTTGATGACAAGCATTCAAACACATGAATCTATGACGATCATTCCTATTCAAGATACCGTAGGATGCATCTATAAGAATGTATTCCATCAGTTAAGCATTCAATATTTGTTCATGGTTTCCTATCCAGATATAGATAACTCTGCTAATTAGATTCTCAGGCTGAAGTTACATGCCTGAGACCTTACACATGACCAGAGCCCACTAACGTATTAGAGCATAGGTTATATGTTTTTTCTGGCAGTGTTTTAAGGATATGTGGTTCTCCACCAACCATTCACCATTCTCCCTTGTAGTTACTGAAGGTACTAAATGGCTATGCTGGAATCTATCTACTTTGTATAAAGTACTTTCTAAATGTGAAATTTAAAATGTATTGTTCCATCCCTTTTATACATTGCACAGAAGAAAATTTTTGAGACTTTTGACCATCTATGACTAGCGGATTATTTTTTTCTCTTCCAATTTGAAGCATACTCTAATGCAATATAAAATTATAAGAAAACTATTTTGTTCAGCATTTTGAATAGTGATCATAAGATATCCCCACTCCATGTGTCTCCTCCAGAATGCCCTATCTCATTCCCCTTCCCCTTGCCTCTATGATGGTACTCCCCCACCCACCCACCCACCCAGGCACTCCTACCTTCCCATACTGGTATTTCCCTACATTGGGGCATTGAACCCCCTCAGGCCCAATGGCCACTCCTCCCACTTATGTCCAACAAAGCCATCCAATGCCATTTATGAGGCTAGAGTCCTGGATCCCTACGTGTGTATTTTTTGATTAGTGGTCCAGCCCCAGGGAGCTCCGGGGGCTCTGACCAGTTGACACTGTTGCTCCCTCCATGGGACTGCAAACCTCCTTAGCTCCTTCAGTTCCTTCTCCAATTCCTCCATCAGGGGCCCTGTATTCAGCCCAATGTTGGCTGTAAGCTTCCATCTCTGTATTTGTCAGGCTTTGGCAGAGCCTCTCATGGGACAGCCATATCAGGCTTCTGTCAACAAGTACTTCCTGGCATCCACAATAGCATAAGGGTTGGAGACTATATATGGAATGGATCCCTAGGTCAGGCAGTCTCTGGGTGGCCTTTCCTTCATTCTCTGCTCCTCACATTATCTCCATATCTCCTCCTGTGAGTATTTAGTCCCCCCTCCCCCCACCCCCTTCACCCCTGTCAAAGAGCACTGAAGACTCCACATGTTGGCCTTTCTTCTTCTTCAGCTTCCTATGGTCTGTGAATTATATCTTTCATATTCCAAACTTTTGGGCTAATCTTCATTTACCAGTGAGTGCATACCATGTGTGTTCTTTTGTGATTTGGTTATTTCACTCAGGATAATATATTCAAGTTCCATCCATTTGCCTGTGAATTTCATGAAGTAAGATTCCAGAGAACCACATAACTCTCTGTTAAAAAAAAAAAATTATAAGCAAGATGAACAGAGAACTCTCAATCCAGGAAACTCAAATGGCTTAGAAGAACCTAAGGAAATATTCAACATCATTATTTATCAGGGGAATGCAAATCAAAACAACCCTGAGATTCTACCTCACACCAGTCAGAATGGCTAAGATCAAAAACTTAGGTGACAGCAGATGCTGGCAAGGATGTGCTGGTGGGATTGCAAGCTGGAACAAGCACACTGGCAGTTCCTCAGAAAATTGAACATAGTATTACTTGAGGACCCAGCTATACCATTCCTGGACATATATCCAGAAAATGCTCCAACATGTAATAAGAACACTTGCTCCACTATGTTGATAGCAGCCTTATTTATAATAGTCAGAAGCTAGAAACAAACCAGATATCCATCACCAGAGGAACGAATACAGAAAATGTGGTAAATTTACACAGTGGAGTATTACTCAGCTATTAAAATCAATGGCTTCATGAAACTTTTCTTAATATTTAACATTCATATTAATAAATAGAAGATCATATATTCTTGTACTCTGTTATCATTTCTTTCTTTGTTTAATTTTATTTTCCCATACCTTAAATCATGTTCAGCTTTCTTCTATACATCTTCTATATCTAAGTTTAATGAAATTAGTTTTCTTTTTTAATATTTTATTTATTTTTTATTTATTTATTCATTTATACTCAAGATTTTGTTCCCCTCCCAGTCCACCCTCTGCCAGTTCCACATCGCATATCTCCTCACCTCTCCGTCTCTATAAGGATGTTCCCACACTCCAACCCCACTTGATCTCTAAACTCTCTGGGGCCTCCAGTCTCTTGAAGTTTAGGTGCATCTTCTCTGACTAAACACAGACCCAGCAGGCCTCTACTGTATATGTGTTGGTGGCTCCATATCAGCTGGTGTATTCTTGTACACTTGATATTTTATTGAGATTTTTATTACAAGATATGAAATCATTTATTGAGATTTTTTAATCATTTAATAATCAATCCCTGTCTCATTTTCTCATTCTTGTGATATTTAAATTCATTTCAGTCCTTGGTGAAAGGAAAATGAGAAGATAAGTACACATATGAACAGACATAGATAAATAAATAGCAGATAAACAGATGATAGAAAAATAGATAAATTAATTGATTCATTTTATCTACATTTTGAGTAATTACCTTGATTGATTTTCTTTCATGATATAATGTTCAGTGGGTCTTTTGTCCTTGGTATAATGCATTTATCTACCAACAGAGCTCATTTACATTTGGATGTCTACTTTCAACATATCCTGCACTTATTTTTTATATAGTATTTTTTATTTATCTCTTACAAAATTAATGATAAATAATTTATTTTCTTTTTAAGATCCCCTACATATATATATATATACATATATATATATATATATATATGTACATATATATATATGATAAGAATTTTGTTTTCTTTAAAAACTCAGTTACTTTATATGAATATGGTGTTGATTTAATCCCAGGTGTAGGATATGGGGCTGCTTCAGATTTTCAACAGCCAGTAACTATGATTGATTCATGCTCTAGGAGAGTTGTGAATTTTGCCAGCTGCAAATAGTTTGTGTTTGGAATTCTGGGAATTCTTGAGAGGATTTGTGTGTGTGTGTGTGTGTGTGTGTGTGTGTGTGTGTGTGTAACTTATCTGGTGAATAGTATTGAATCTTTCTCTCTTGTACTTATCCAGTGATAATATTAAACATTTCTCTGTTGTATAATACTCGATCCTGATGATTGAGGTTGTGTATACAATATATGTATTTCAGAGCACGAATAGGAGGTGGCCGCTGCTCTCTTTGCCGCTGTTCCCTGCTGTTGCTGCTTCTTGATAATGCATTTTCCTTGCTACTATGCTAGTTTTCTAGTTGCTGCTTGGAGGTATTCTGACAGCTAAGACTGGACTTGTCCGAAGGAATCAAATGCACCAATCAGCAGGATGTAGTCTAAAGAAGTCTACACCTCCTTTAACTTCTAACCTTTTTTTCTCTCCTAACTAGTGTTGCAGTTGTGATAGGGATAGAATAAGGATTGGGAGTGTGATTAATAGAGCCCAACAAAATAGCCCAAAGCATACACCAATATTCATTTGTTTGTGTATGTTTCTCTCTCTCTCTCTCTCTCTCTCTCTCTCTCTCTCTCTCTCTCTCTCTCTCTGTGTGTGTGTGTGTGTGTGTGTGTGTGTGTGTGTGTGTGGTGTGTGTGTGTGTGTGTGTGTATCCTACTCCAAAGGTAAGTATTGAATCTTTCTCTGGTGTATAATATTTTATTATGCTGATGATTGACTTTGTGCATGCAATTGTAATTTAGAAAGTTTCATTGAACTACTTCCAAAAGCACCTAAAGAAGTACTCACATGGTTGATAGCTAAGATAGCTGCTATATAAAAAAAAGAGGTCTGTCAAGATAACTGCTTCTTTTACCACTGGGCCTCCAGGATGCTGCCTGAATTTACCATCTGTTTTCATTAGTCATTTTCTCTTCTACAGTGTGTTCTACTTGGAAAAGAAAATAACAGCTACAGAAAATAAAATTGTATACACATTAGGTCAAATTTTACCTGCATACACCACTCTTTGAGAATAAAATATATTTTTGCAAGTTATGTTAACTCTTAAAAATCATTATCTGTTATTTTCTTAATTACTTCTTCAGTCTATCAGTCTTCTTGACCTAAATGAATTTTATTTTTTCTAAAGTGTATTTTGTAATTCTATGGGGCAATTTTAGACTGACCCATTCACATGTGGGATAAATTTACATGCTATTTATCACATATTTACTGTTAGGTTTTGGGTCTCTCCTCATAATCCTAAATTGTCTATGGGAAATAATATATCTAGATTTTGGGAAAAGTGAAAAGTCGACCTTCAGAATGGGATAAAATATTTGATAACCATATACACTAAGGTATTACCACAGAGAGTACACAAAGACTTGTAACTTAGCAACAACAAAAAACGACCCTGCTGAAAAAAAGAACAAATATCTTAAACACTCCACCAAAGAAAAATTGCAGTCAGTATATAACCACATTAACGAACTTGAAGTCAATGCCACAATGAAATATCACTTCACCCTCAAGAGGATGGATGTTATTTACAAAATGGAAAATCTTACATATTAGGAGTGATAAGCAGAAACTGAGACATTTTGTGCTTTGCTAGTTAGGATGTAGACTTGTGTAACTGTTATATAAAAACATTATGTTTTTAAAATATTAAATACAGAATTTACCATAGGATCCAACAATTCCATTACTCCAAGGAAGTAAAACATTAGTTTTTGCATAAGCTAGAATAATTAAAAGGTAAAAAACACCCAGTGTCCACCAACGGGTAAATGAATAAACATAATAGAATCTACTATACATGCAGAAAGCCTGATTTTACAACATGAGCAATCCTAGGTGGTATATTTCTCAATGGCATAATCCAAGGGGAAAAAAGAATACATATTATGTCATTCTCTTTACCTGAATCTGCAACAAGCAAATTTATAGAGATGCAAACTAATATTGAGGTTCTAGGTGTCACTTATCAGGAGGAAATGGGAAATTGTATTAATGAGTACAACATTTCTGTTTGGAGTTAGGAAAAGTTGTAGCAATTGATAAATGTTCAACACTGTGACTGAATATTACTGCGCTGTACATTTAAATTAGGAAAATGGTGAAGTCTATGGCAATGTACTTTCATGCAATAAAATAGGCAGAACATAGGACTTTTAAAATATGATATTCTACACAACATAACTCATCTAACTGAGTTATTCTATTTGGGCACTTCTAGAAACAAACCTTTCTCTGTGGTCTTGTCAGCTGCTCAAATAAAAACAAACTAGACTTTTTTCTCACAAATATTGGGAAGAAAATACAAGAAAATGTGTACAACTTTCTACTGTGTTACATAAGTCTATGCCAGTTTCATGATACATAAAGTGTAATCCTTCCAAGAACATCGTTCTAGGCTTCTACTACTAAATGGCCGGCAATACCCAGACACATGGATTCAAGTAAAGGATATCTTCCTTTTTTCATGTGTCTTCCTTACTTCTATAGCTCCTTTTACTGGATAAAGACTTCTTATAGGAATACTTGTGATTTCCATTGTTTAATAGATCTTAGTCTGTTTTATGCTCTGAAATCAGTAGTAGTTATCCTCCTGCACTATGAATTAATACTTATATGGAAAATTTTTCCTTTTGTTGATTTCTGAAAGCTGCATTTGTTTTTGTCAGTTGTGTGTGTATGCATGTGGGTGTGTGTATGTGTGTGTGCATACACAAACTATGGTATACATACAGAGGTCAAAAGAACACAAGCAGGATGAGTTTCCACTTCCATCTTTTAGGACCTATGGATCTAATTCAAGTACTCAGTCTGGGCAGCAAGCACCATTACCCACAGATCTGTCTTGCCTCCCCTCAAACCAATATTTCTATTTTCGAAATTTTTCATTAGAGATATATTTACTGCATACATCACATATGATTTAAGCTATAAACTAAAAAAATGTTGTAGCTTTCTATAGAGGCCTAAAAATATATTTAAAACCTCCCACAGATTCTTTCCAAAGTATCAATGAAACTTTCTTGGTGCTCTCAAAGTATCTATAGTAAAACCCTAACACAAACATTATTCATAACAACAGAGTCTGAGAGGATTTCTCATTGATTCCAATGATAAAGTATCTGTTATAAAGGTGCTAAATACTAAACTGGTTTTAAAGTGGAAGACATTGGAACTGGAGAGATAGATCAGCTGTTAATAGCCCTTGTTGCTCTTGCAATGAACCACAGTTCTGTTCTCCACACCCACAAGTTGTGTAACACCAGCCCTTAATTTCAGATCCAAGGGATCAGACAGCTTCTTGCAGTCTCTATGATACTAAATGCGCACTGTACACAGACATAGACACAGATGAAATCACCAATTTACATAAAACAAATCGCTTCCAAAATTACACATAAATATATAAAATTAAAATGGCTACTCCAGCTTGTTTCCTGAGACCATTTGCTTGTAAAATTGTCTTCCAGCCTTTTACTCTAAGGTAGTGTTTGTCTTTGACCCTTAGGTGTGTTTCCTGTAAGCAGCAAAATGTAGGGTCCTGTTTACGTATCCAGTCAGTTAGTCTGTGTCTTTTTATTGGGGCATTGAGTCCATTGATGTTAAGAGATATTAAGGAATAGTGATTGTTACTTCCTATCATTTTTGACGTTATTTTTTAAATTTGATTGCTTAACTTATTTGGGTTTGATGAAAGGTTACTATCTTGCTTTTTTCAGGGTGGAGTTTCCCTCCTTGTATTGGTGTTGTCCTCCTATTATCCTTTTTAGGGCTGGGTTTGTGGATAGATATTGGGTGAACTTGGTTTTGTCGTGAAATATCTTAGTTTCTCCATCTATGGTGATTGAGAGTTTTGCTGGATATAGTAGTTTTGGTTGGCATTTGTGTTCTCTTAGAGTCTGCATGAGATCTGCCCAGGACCTTCTAGCCTTCATAGTCTCAGGTGAAAAGTCTGCTGTGATTCTGATAGGTCTTCCTTTATATGTTACTTGGCCTTTTTCTCTTACTGCCTTTAGTATTCTTTCTTTGTTTAGAACATTTGGTGTTTTGATTATTATGTGACGGGAAGTATTTCTGTTCTGGTCCAGTCTGTTTGGAGTTCTGTAGGCTTCTTGTATATTCATGGGCATCTCTCTCTTTAGGTTAGGGAAGTTTTCTTCCATAATTTTATTGAAGATATTTGCTGGCCCTTTAAGTTGTAAATCTTCACTCTCATCTATGCCTATAATCCTTAGGTTTGGTCTTCTCATTGTGTCCTGGATTTCCTGGATATTTTGGGTTACAAGCTTTTTGCACTTTGCATTTTCTTTAACTGTTGAGTCCATGGTTTCTATGGAATCTTCAGCATCTGAGATTCTTTCTTCTATCTCTTGTATTCTGTTGTTGATATTTGCATCTCTGTCCCCTGATTTCTTCCCAAGGCTTTCTATCTCCAAAGTTGTCTCCCTTTGAGTTTTCTTAGTTGTTTCTACTTCTGATTTTAGATCCTGGATGGTTTTGCTTAGCTCCTTCCCTTGCATGTTTGTGTTTTCCTGTAATTCTTTAAGAGATTTTTGTGTTTCCTCTTTCATGAGCTCAGCCTGTTGACCAAAGTTCTCCTGTATTTCTTTAAGAGATTTTTGTGTTTCGTCTTTCATGACCTCAGCCTGTTGAGCAAAGTTCTCCTGTATTTCTTTAAGTGTTTTTTGCATTTCCTCCTTGTTGGCTTTTGTATTCTCCTGGATTTCTTTCAATGATTTTTGTGTTTCCCTTGCAAGGGCTTCTAACTTTTGATCCATTTTCTCCTCAATGACCTTCATGTGTTCCTGTACCAGCATCATGACCAGTGATTTTAAATCCAAATCTTGTTTTACTGGTGTGATGGGGTATCCAGGACTTGCTGGTAGAGGAGAATTTGGTTCAGATGTTGCCATATTGCCTTGAATTCTGTTAGTGACGTTTCTGCGTTTGCCTTTTGCCATCTAGCTCTCACTGGTGTTACTTGGTCTTGTCAGTGCTGGACTCACCAGTGCAAGCTGCCCCTTCCCCGTTGGCCTCTGGTGCACAGCTTACACTCTGCACTGCCTGTAGACAGGGTGCTGTTTTCCAGGCTGTTCAGATCCCAAAGCAGGCACCTGAAGGCTCCCGCTGGGGCCCGCAGGATTTATCGGAGCACACCGACTTTTCCCAGCTGGCCGCCCGGAAGCCCCCACTAGCCTCTTGAGGGACCTGGAGATGTGGCGGCCACCCAGGCTGATCTGAAGCGGAGAGATTTGAGCTGGGGGCTTCTGCCTGAGGCCTTGCCCCAGATTGTGTCTGTGGACCAGGTGGAACCCGTGTGCACCCCCAGGGAGCTCCGAAGGTGAATGTTGCTGTGACCTCCCCTGTGCTCCGCTCACTCCGCTGGGCAGCCGATTTCCCCAACCGGGCTGGCGCACACTAGGTTAGCCTTGTCGCCTGGGCCCTGAGTCCAGGCAAACGCCTGGGAGGCCAAGGTCCGAGCAAAGTTCCCCTAGGGCTATGTCTGTTATTTGGGTCCGCCAGGTGACCCGGATGGCGGGCGTGCGCGTCCGCGCTCCGCGAAAGCACCGGGAGAGTCTGTTGTGCTAATAACCTCCTGGGCTGGTTGACACACAGATGGCCCACCAAGCCGCCCAGTTCTTGGGGTCAGTCCTGTGCCTTTTGGGGCCTAGACCCCCGTTTTGTTAGCCTCAGGCTACGCTTGTTAGCAGTCTCTGCCCTCCCGAGCACTCTGGCTCCTGTAGGCAAAATGGCGGCGCGTGCACCGGCCGGGGCAAAAAAAAAAAAAACTCCTGGCTGGGTTGGCGCCCCGATGGCCACTCGAACAGCCCAGGGCCTGGGTGCAGGCCAACGCCCGTCTGGCTCAGACCCCTGCGGTGTTGGGCCTAGGATTATGTTTGTGTACCTCAGTCTGACTGATCTCTGGAGCCCGGGATCAAGATGGCGGTGAGTCTCTCCTGACTGGCGGGCAGCCGAGTTCTGAAGTGGCTTCCGTGCAGCGAAAGGCTCCGCAGAACCGCAGTTGCTTGCCGCCCGGCTGGTCAGCGAAGGTCAGTGGTCGTGGGCGCAGGGCCTAACTGGACCCTGTGTCGCCTTGGTTCCACTGCTGATGGCCCTTCAGCTGGAGCAGCCACTGCTACCGCCGCCGCCGCCGCCGCCGCCCGAACACCAATGGCGTATGCTCTAAGAGCAAGAATTGACAAATGGGACCTCATAAGGTTACAGAGTTTCTGTAAGGCAAAGGACACCGTCAAGAGGACAGATCGGCAACCAACAAATTGGGAAAAGATCTTCACCAATCCTACATCAGATAGAGGGCTAATATCCAATATATATAAAGAACTCAAGAAGTTAGACTCCAGAAAACCAAACAACCCTATTAAAAAATGGGGTACAGAGTTAAACAAAGAATTCTCACCTGAAGAACTTCGGATGGCGGAGAAGCATCTTAAAAAATGCTCCACTTCATTAGTCATTAGGGAAATGCAAATCAAAACAACCCTAAGATTTCATCTTACACCAGTCAGAATGGCTAAGATTAAAAATTCAGGAGACAGCAGGTGTTGGAGAGGGTGCGGAGAAAGAGGAACACTCCTCCACTGCTGGTGGGGTTGCAAATTGGTACAACCACTCTGGAAAGCAGTCTGGCGGTTCCTCCGAAAACTGGGCACCTCACTTCCAGAAGATCCTGCTATACCACTCCTGGGCATATACCCAGAGGATTCCCCACCATGTAATAAGGATACATGCTCTACTATGTTCATAGCAGCCCTATTTATAATTGCCAGATGCTGGAAAGAACCCAGGTATCCCTCAACAGAAGAGTGGATACAAAAAATGTGGTATATCTACACAATGGAGTACTATTCAGCCATTAGAAACAATGAATTCATGAAATTCTTAGGCAAATGGATGGAGCTAGAGAACATCATACTAAGTGAGGTAACCCAGACTCAAAAGGTGAATCATGGTATGCACTCACTAATAAGTGGTTATTAACCTAGAAAACTGGAATACCCAAAACATAATCCACACATCAAATGAGATACAAGAAGAAAGCAGGAGTGGTCCCTGGTTCTGGAAAGACTCAGTGAAACAGTATTTGGCAAAACCAGAACGGGGAACTGGGAAGGGGTGGGAGGGAGGACAGGGGAAGAGAAGGGGGCTTACGGGACTTTCGGGGAGTGGGGGGGGCTAGAAAAGGGGAAATCATTTGAAATGTAAATAAATTATATCAAATAAAAAAAAAAGACAAAAAAAAAAAAAAATATATAAAATTATATAAAAATTCTTCCTTTTAAGATAATATAATTAAATAATGACTATTAGTAAAATAATAAGACAGTTCAATGAATTGGATACATATAAAAACCAATGTACAAATATTATAGATATCCAATACATAAATAAACAAGTAGCAAATTGTTAAATGGTTAAAACTCTTTGTGGTTCTTAGTTTTTGAAAATTTTATATATGTATATAATACCTTTATTGAATTTACTTCTTTTTCTCTCCTCCCAAATCCCTTTAACCTCCAAACTATATTACTCTGTACACCACATGTGCCATATTTTTAAACCCACTAAATTCACTTAGTGTTACCTGTATGTGAATGGTGAAAAATCCTCCACTGGATTGTGGTTAGCCAATCAGAAATCACATTCCTGAAGAAACTTGACACTCCTTCTCCACAATAGCATCAGCTGACAATTTTGCCAGAGTGAGTAATAGTACTTCATGAGCCCTTCCCACATGCAGGATGGAAGTTGTTTTGTTTTTGTTGTTGTTTGTGGTTTTTTGTTTGTTTGTTTGTTTTCCTAGCTTGGGCTTGTCAGGGTCTTGTGTAGGACTCACAGCCACAGTGAACTTACATGTGCAAATGCAGCAGTCTTTTGCTGCAGACATCCACTATTTCTGACATTTACCATCTCTTGTCCCCATTCCCTTTTCTGCAATGTCTGCACAGAGAGACTCTGTGATAGCTTTATAATGAATCTAAAGAAAAATTCACTATGCAACCCTTATATTGTGCATTAAGTTGTTAATTTTCAAGACTGAATACTCCAAGGAAGCATTAAGTCAAAAGATCAAACTAAGTCTCAATATCTAATGTGACAAGTCTAGGATAAGGAGTTGTCACTTTCAAGAATAACTGAATCTCAGAAAAGTTAAATAACCTAAAGTCACCTAGATAAAAGCCAATAGAACTGGAATTAAATTTTTGATTTTAAAATATGTTCTCATTAATGGAATATGCAAAACTTTCATGAAACAAGAGTTTTAATCCTAGTTCTAGTGAATATTTATTGCTTGATACCAATACAGAATTGTATACCACTGCTCACTCAATAATTTTGTTTTAAGAAAGGTGTGTGCAGTCTCTAAAGCTGTCATTTTACCATAAGGATGCTGAGGCAGGAGAATCACAAGTTGAAAGCCACGTTGTAGCACATAATGAAGTCCTGTCTTAAAAACAAGTCAGGATAAAAGGTGATATGGAAGTTAGAGAAGGAAAGAAGGAAGGCATATGTAAAGATAGATAAGAGTTCACACAGAGGGAATTCAAATTACAGAGCAAAAGCATTGTCAAACTTCTTGATAGAGATTGACTAGGATAAAAAGAAAAAACTGCATATATTCATAGTTAAATATGCATTAAATAGATACACAAAGATACATACATATATATATATATATATATATATATATGTATCATTTTTCAATAGGTAGACTTTCCATTAGCTTCAGTAGGCAGCTGCTTAAATTGCACCCATTATCTGTATAAATATATAATGTCCCAAGTGTGCAATTATGTTAGCCCACAGTGGAGAATGACTTGGCTTTAAATCGCTGTGCTGGGAACATGACTGATTCTGAAATATTTGCATTTGAAAGGAAGAGACTCTTCACAGAAGCTGTCAGTAGCTCAATGAAGCCTATTAGTGCACTTTTCATACTAAAGAAAGGAGTATTATGTCTGAGAATTTTCCCTTTCTCCCAGCCAGTGAAATAGACTTTCCCTATGAGTTGGGTATAGTTGGCTCCTTGCCATTCCTGCAAGGGAGAACATTCTCTCCAGACACATTTCTGCTTTTAATATGTAAGAAGTCAGTATCCAAAGCACAATTTGGGGAGTCTGTTTACTCTTTAATTGATACTATCATTTTTGGAGCTAAATATAAATGCTTATTATTTCATCACAATTGCACTATCATCATTAAAAAACTTCCACAATCTTTTTCTCTAAGTGCTTAACTAGACAAAAGTGATTATGTATTTCCTAAAGAAGTTAACCATCTTCCTAACTGAAAGAATGAATTCAGAAAGTACAACTTCTCACTGTTCAGAGAAGAGATCTGATATTTTAAATTTTATATTATGTTATCATGTTTTATATAATATGACTATGAATGTTATATAAAATTACTGATATTCTTCCAGCATCTAACAAGACATCATGCTAACTACTATACTCTAAAGAATATTCTAATAATGGTTGAGAAAGTATCATTTCTTGAATACACGAAATAAAGTAAAATAAAAAGAAAACTTTCTATGGTAAATATACATCTAAAAAAGTGGCAATCTGCAGTAATTTTAGGATTGAATTGATTATAGAATATTAAACGGAAGATGGCATAGTGCATAAAATACAAAAGGCTTAAAATCAAAACTAAGAATTTGAGGTCAGGGATACTGATTCCCCCAGACTTTCTTTTGTTGCTGAGAATAGTTTTAGCTATCCTGGGTTTTTTGTTATTCCAGATGAATTTGATAATTGCTCTTTCTAACTCTGTGAAGAATTGAGTTGGGATTTTGATGGGTATTGCATTGAATCTGTATATTGCTTTTGGCAAAAAGGCCATTTTAACTATATTGATTCTATCGATCCATGAACATGGGAAGTTTTCCCATTTTTTGAGGTCTTCTTCCATTTCCTTCTTCAGAGTCTTGAAGTTCTTGTCATACAGATCTTTCACATGTTTGGTAAGAGTCACCCCAAGATACTTTATACTGTTTGTGGCTATTGTGAAGGGGGTCATTTCCCTAATTTCTTTCTCAGCCTGCTTATCCTTTGAGTATAGGAAGGCCACTGATTTGCTTGAGTTGAATTATAACCTGCCACTTCCAACCCTATTAAAAAATGGGGTACAGAGTTAAACAAAGAATTCTCACCTGAAGAACTTCGGATGGTGGAGAAGCATCTTAAAAAATGCTCAACTTCATTAGTCATTAGGGAAATGCAAATCAAAACAATCCTGAGATTTCACCTTACACCAGTCAGAATGGCTAAGATTAAAAATTCAGGAGACAGCAGGTGTTGGAGAGGGTGTGGAGAAACAGGAACACTCCTCCACTGCTGGTGGGGTTGCAAATTGGTACAACCACTCTGGAAATCAGTCTGGCGGTTCCTCCAAAAACTGGGCACCTCACTTCCAGAAGATCCTGCTATACCACTCCTCGGCATATACCCAGAGGATTCCCCACCATGTAATAAGCATACATGCTCTACTATGTTCATAGCAGTGCTATTTATAATTGCCAGATGCTGGAAAGAACCCAGGTATCCCTCAACAGAAGAGTGGATGCAAAAAATGTGGTATATCTACACAATGGAGTACTATTCAGCCATTAGAAACAATGAATTCCTGAAATTCTTAGGCAAATGGATGGAGCTAGAGAACATCATACTAAGTGAGGTAACCCAGACTCAAAAGGTAAATCATGGTATGCACTTACTAATAAGTGGATATTAACCTAGAAAACTGGAATACCCAAAACATAATCCACACATCAAATGAGGTACAAGAAGAAAGGAGGAGTGGCACCTTGTTCTGGAAAGACTCAGTGAAGCAGTATTCGGCAAAACCAGAACGGGGAAGTGGGAAGGGGTGGATGGGAGGACAGGGGGAGAGAAGGGGGCTTACGGGACTTTCGGAGAGTGGAGGGCTAGAAAAGGGGAAATCATTTGAAATGTAAATAAAAAATATATCGAATAATAATAATAATAATAATATATATATATATAAATAAAAAAACTAAGAATTTATAACTTAAAATAAAATTTATGATAACATATAAAACCCCAAGCTCCAAAACAGATAATCATGTTTGTACTATGAAATAGTTTTGAGGGTTTTAAGTGAAACAATGCTTTTTAAGCTGAGGAATTTTGTATTGGTAAAGTTGTAAGACCTTCTGAAGCAAACTATAATTCTGCATTTTTAGAAGTATTTATAGATGAATCTTCTGATCTCATCAATAGATTGGTAAGTCGATGACTGGTTCATAATTTGATTATATATTGGGATGATGCAAACTATGAATGTAAGATGTTATTGGAGGAAGTGAGACTGTGTGTTTTTCTTGCCTCTGGTCTTCCTTCTATTCTGTTAATGACCATTGTGAGATGAGCTCTGGCTACTATGCCTTGAACACATTCTCTGTCCTAACACAGGCCCAGAAACAGTGGTGGTATATTCCTGTGTTTTCCTTCTTAAGTATTTTGATACAGCAATGGAAATAGGAATAACTGGTCCACAAAATTATTTGCAAAAAGATAAATAAATAAAATTGGTTTGTCCATTTGGTTTTAGCATCCTCTGTGTCATTTTAATCTTCTATATGTCTTTACCACTCTTATAACATGAGGGCTGCAAGATGGCTGAGCTTGAAGGGTGTGTTTATTAGTTCCAGCCTAGTTCCTTCAAGCCCAAAGTGTAAAGAATGTGGTGACTTCAGCAAGAGGGACTAATCTTCAAGTCAGGAAGAGAAGCAAGCCAATGGCAATAGCTCACATTGTTTGGAGATTCTCTTGTACTTTCTTTGGCAAACAACTTGAAGATAAGTTTTCAACACCTGAAACTAGGGATTTGTTGCACAATCTATGGCTCTAGGTGCTTTTATGGTTGCCAAGAGGAAAAAGCAAGCAATAAGTTTTTTGTTCATTTGTTTGTTTGTTTGTTTTATCCAAAAAAATCACAATGACTGTCTTGGCCAGATACACCCAAAAATGTAATCGTGGCATTTATTTGGGGGACTAATGAATAGTCATGACATTGGACTTAAGGTTCCCTCAGCAAAAGTGAGTTATGCCTGTTCATATAAACCCAGCCAAGTATTAGCTGGCAAAAATCTTTGAACATAGAGGGGAACCTATTACTGCAAATGTCTTATATCAATCTAAGTCCTTAATTGCTCTTACACCCATAGATAAATATAACTCTCACTCCTCATCAGACTTTTGTTTACACCAGACTGAGACTGATACACAAAGCCACAACTGGTCAAAATGCAGAAAACAACTGACGATGCAGTGGCCAATCACAACAGATACAACTACAACACAGCCTCTGTAACTATAGCTCAGTAAACAGATTGGAAGAGAGGTAGAAAAAAGTTAGAGACAGAGGACCAGGACATTATCTTTGAAGTATAAACTTCTGTATATCATGAGGAAGTTGCTCCCATTTAACCTCAAAGTTATGCTTGCCTGAACTAAATTTGCACAGTGGCAATCCATACTGGGGGAACTTCCAATATAAAGGGAGAAACCCACAAAAAATGTTCCTTAGATGAAGAGCTGCAGGCAGATAATGACTTCTCATAGTGATGGTCTTCTTCAGTCATGAGTACTTTGATAGATGACCTCAAATGGTCAACTCTCAATACAAAGAGGTAGGGGCAACAAAAATGTGGACTAAGCAAGATTATTTATATAATATACACAATATTATATATTTATTATATATTATATAATATATTATAATATGTACATGTTATATATACATACATAAACATATTTTCTTAAATTTATTTATTCACTTTATAGAACAATATCAGCTCTTCCTCTGTCCCTTAAGCCCCTCACATAAGTCCTGCCCCTTTCCTGCTTCCTCTTTTATTTAAAGAAGGGAAGCCCCACTCTTGGTGTCATACATACATATATAGACACAAAAACACACACACACACACACATAAACACACACACACACACACACACACACACATACCACATTAAGAACTAGGTACATCCTCTCCCAGTGAGGCCAAAAAAGGCTCACCATTTATGGGTGCAGGATCCACATGCACATGCAAGCTGGTAGACAACTGGCTAAGAGATAGACCCTCCTCCATTTGTTTGGGAGACCCACATGAAGACCGTGCTACTCATCTGGTATATATGTGCAAGGGCCTAGTTCCAGCCCATGCTGACACTTTGGTTGGTGCTTCAATTTCTGGGAGCCCCCAAGGGTTCAGGGTTCTTGACTTTTTTGGTCTTCCTGTGGAGTTCCTGTTCTATTTGGGTCCCTCCAACCTTTTTTGAACTTTTCCGTAAGACTTCCCAAGCTTGATCTAATATTTGAAGGTGACACTTTACACATTTTTCCATTTGCTGTTATATGGAGCCTCTTAGAGGACAGTTATGCTATGTTCCTGATTGCAAGTATAATGGAGTATCATTAATAGTGTCAGGGATTGACTCCTGCCCATGGGATGGGGCTCAGTTTGGGGTAGTCATTCATTGGTCATTGCCTCAGTCTCTGCTATATCTTTTTCCCTGCACATCTTGTAAGCAGGACACATTTCAGGATGACTTTGTGAGTAAGTTGTTGTCTTCATCCTTCCACTAGGAGTCTAGCCTGGCTTTGGGAAGTGGCTAGTACAGGATCCATATCAACCTCCTCTAGGAATCCCCTTAGAACTCTTGAGGCCTCGCCTCATCTCGGGTCTCTGGCATGTCCTAGAGATTGACTCCTCCTCGTAGCTGAGATCTTCCATTTCACTCCTTTGCGTCTCCCTCTCCTCTCTCCACCAACTTCCATTCTTCAACTTGTCTTACATATCATTTTTGCTTTCCGTTTTGAGAAAGATTCAAATATCCTCCCTGTACCCTCCTTGCTATTTGCCTTCTCCAGTCTGTTGATTATAGCATGAATATCTTGTACTTTACAGCTAATATCCACTTATAAGTGAGTACATGTCCTTTTGTGTCTGGGTTGCCTCACTTAGGATATTTTCTAGTTCCATGCATTTGCCTGTGAAGTTCACAAAGTACATTTTTTTAATGGCTGAGCAATGTAGGCTTATATTTTTCACACTCTAGTTTTAATAAGAATACTTAAATGCTTTAATCTCCCTTCTGTCCCACTATCCACCAAAGGGAGTGGAAATGAAAGGTTAATAAGGAAAAAGAGGATGTGGACCTGTTTAGAAATAGTACTTTGAAGCAAATATAATTTGCATTGTCAGGATATCAGCAGTTCAGTTTACACAAATCAGCAGTATAGCTAGGGCCACTTACAAACACCTTTCACAAATCTGTTCAAGGCAGTTCAATCCAGATGAAACCACCAGGCTTTGGCAATAATCTAGAATTGATGGATTGCTGACAACTCCACACAAAGTTCTTTGGTGCATTTCTCCCTATGAAATCACAACAATCACCAGCAATAATGGCAAAGTAAACCAATACCACACATTCTCATCCACTATCTGTTGGGTTATATTTATACCCTTTCTTAACATCTCGTGTTCATTCAAGCTATAGCAAAATAATGCATGTACTTTTTCCAGGCTGCATCCAGAAAAATACAACAAAACATCCTTCCATGTGTCTGCTTCAACATAAACATCTCACTGGACCATTTCCAGTAAAATACCCTATGAAGCAACTGAATCTCCAAATAAAATAAAATAAAATAAAATAAAATAAAATAAAATAAAATAAAATAAAATAAAATAAAATAAAATAATAAAATAAAATAAAACAAAATACAACAAAACAAAATAAAATAAACAGAAATTTCCACTTCAGAGTAGTATTTCATTGTGTAGATAAATCCCATTTTCTGTATCCAGTCTTCAGCTGATTGACATCTTGGTTATTTCTAGTTTCTGGCTGTTATGAATAAAGCTTTTATGAATATAGTTGAGCAAGCATTCTTGCAGGATAGTGAAGCAACTTTTAGGTATATGTCCAGGAGTAATATAGCTGAGTCTTGCCATACAACTATTTCAAATAGTCTGAGAAAAGAACAAATTGATTTTCAGAGTAGTAGTGCAAGTTTTTACTCTCTCCATTAGTGAAGGAGTGTTTCTCTTGCTCTACATCCTTACCAGCATCTGCTATATTTTGAGTTTTTTATCATAGACATTCTTAGAAACTCAGAGTCATTTTGATTTACATTTTCCTAATGACTAAGGACGTCGACCATTTCTTTTAGCGTGTCTTGGCTGTTCAAAACTCCTCTGTTGAGAATTCTCTATTTAGTTCTGTACCCCATTTTTAACTGGGTCATTTGGGTTGATAGTGTATAACTTCCTCTGTTCTTTCTATATTTTTGATATTAGTAATTGGTTGAATATAGAGTTAGTGAAGATCTATAGGCTGTCAATTTGTTCTGGTAATGGTGTCATTTGACTTCAGATTCATCAGGTCACATTTACTAATTCTTGACCTTAGTGCTAGAACTGTTGGTGTTCTATTCAGGAAGTAGTCTCCTGTACAAATGAGTTCAAGGCTATTCTAAGTATGCCTGATTGCATGTTGAGGTCTTTGATCAATTTGACTTGAGTTTTGTTCAGGGTGATAAATATGGTTCTATTTTCATTCTTCTAATGCAGACACCCATGCCCCATTTATAGAAGAGGCTCTCCATTGTCCATTGTATATTTTTGGCTTCTTGCTAAAAATCAAGTATCCAAAGGTGTGGATTTAATTTCATTGATGCACCTGCCTGTTTCTATTCCAATATTATGTAGGTTTTGTTACTATTACTCTATAGTACAACTTAAAGCCAAGGTTAGTGATACTTCTTTTATTATTCAGAATCGCATTAGGTATCTTAGATTTTCTAGTTTCTATACGAAGTTGAGAGGTATTCTCCTAATATCTCTGAGGACTTGTGTTGGGATTCTAATGGGAATCACATTAAATCTTTATATTTCTTTGCTAAGATGGTCACTTCAACTATGCTAATCCTACTAATGCATGAGCAAAGGAGATATCTCTACCTTCTGATATCTTCCTCAATTTCTTTCTTGAGAGACTTGAAGTTCTTGTCATACTGGCCTTTTACTTGCTTTGATAGAGTTACACCAAGGTATTTTATGTTATTTGTGGCTATTGTGAAGGGCACAGTACCCAAGGGTGGCTTACCCTTCTTTGAGGAGAACTGAAGCAATTAATGGAAGGAATTTGGAATGGTGGGACTGGTAAGAGAGAAAGATTGGGGTGCAATTGGAATGTAAAACAAATAGAAAACCAAGTGATGGGAAAAAAGAAATATAAATATATATACATACACACACATACACACACAGTTGTAGATTGTTTTCAAAGAATCAGAAAGGCATAGCACAAGACAAGAAAGCCTTGAACCAGATCGACTACTAATTGCAATGAAACATTTGCAAGCAAACATATGTGGACAAAAGAGCACACTATGTGATATATTGTGACAAACTACAGCTTCCATAGCTAGATATTTGGGTATTTGTTTATTTTGTTTTGTTTTTATTTTCTTTTGGTTGGAAGTTGACAGGGAGGATTGGAGACCAAGAGACTGTAGGATGAGAGGAATTGGGGTGCATGGTGAAACATTCATCAAGAATCAATAAAAATTAAGAAAACAGAGAACAACAATCATAAAGAAATAGAATTTTGTAGACTGAATATGGTTAAGTGGTTATAGTCACATACTGATTGTTCTTCCAGAGAAAGAACCACATTCTCTCACCCAATCATAAAACTCACTGTCAATAAAAGAAAAGACTGAAAACAATGGTAATATTGCTTTTACATAAAGGTTATCAGATGATGGGCTCAGGAAGACTTGGTTTAGGGTAAAAAAAAATTGGGACCCTATAAAATTGTTACTTTACTGAAGTTAAGCGCCATTAGCTATTAGTTAAATTTGAACAATCCACTATACATTTATACTTTGCAGATATTGAGAAAATGCAGATGAATGGATTATAGTTTTCCCATCCAAGAACTAAGTTCTAATACATGCTAGCTTACATAAATAGATTAGTGAATGGGTAGGTGGATTGATAACTCAAAAATAACTCAATAAAATAGAGAAAAATTATTTAAATAGTTGATGTTACTTCATATATTGTAAATCAATTCCTAAAGTCAAGATTCCTAGAGATAATTATTATTTCAGGAACCCATGGTGGTTGTTTCTTGCTACACCAGCTATCTTTAGTCTACTGCACACATAGAACACCTGAACTCACCAACTCAGCCTCTCACAATCATTTTCTTTAGTTTTTTATTTATTTTTATATTTTACATTCTAAAACAAAGACAAAATTCATCCTTTTAACTCTTCAAACAGATCCAAATGGATCTATCATTAGTTCATGATGTTTTTTAGGCTGCTTAGAGATACTAAATACACAGATTTATTAAGGGTCAAATTAATTCAAATTCCTCAAGTTTGCAGAGAGAAATCAACCTCACTGCTCTGCCTATTAATTCTACTCCATTATGATTTGCTCTAGTAAGCAGTATGAATTTTAAGATGAGATTTCCATGATGAATTTTTTTTCAGGATAATGTAACACTTTCCAGTGAAGGGATAGAGGTGATATTTTATGGCTTTCTGTCTTACATTCATTTGGCTTGGACTATTGGGTGTTTTCCTCCTTTGGAAGCTTGCATGTCACCTTCTGGTATCATGAAAATGAGGTTGCTGGAAGGAGGCTACCAAGTCATACCCAGGGTAAACTCTGTGTCCTTTGTCCATAGTGCATAAAAACATTGGCAATAGAGAATTATTTCCTGTCTCTGGCAGGCATCCTATAGGAACATCCACAACCTATAATGTTCCATGACAGAACTTCTTGTCCTTGGTATTGTTTTTTAGTCCATTGATCATGGAATAAGTGTTGTCATTCCTGGTGAGAAATTTCCATTCAAATTATTTATGTATATGTATACATATGAACATATTGTATGTCATATTTAGGAAAATAGATAATAATGTGATTTCCTCTCACTTTTTTAAAAACCCATACTCTTAATCACAATACCATCCCCAAGGCTAGGAAGCATAATAAAAAAAAACTGAATAACAAATAAACCAGGAAAGAAGAAACCAGAATGCACAGATCAAAGAACTAGGAAGAAGTTAAAATTGAAAGAAAATATTTAATGTGAAAGGAGGAAGTCAGCTATAAAATAGGCTGAGGGAAGAGCAAAGTGTGAGAAGGGACAGAAACATAATGCTTCTTAAGCACTAAGAAAAAAAAATTGAAGAATTGAAAGACATGTATTATGAGATTAAAATTACCCATAAAACAGTCAATACACTGTAGAAACACATGAGTATAAGTTAATTTTCAAAAGAAAGTGGAACAAAAATACTGGAAGATACATTCAAATATTCAAAAATGGGAAAAGCCCAGGACACTGAAGCAAGATTGTTGGCTAGAAGAAAATGGTCTTCAAGCTCTAAATAAAAACAATTTTTAACCTAAAAGCATATTGTCCTAAACTGTGGATTGATGAAAAGAAATGATGTAAATATATTAGCTACTAAATTGTAACTATTCCACATTTCTCATTTAAAATAAAATTTCTGTCCCAAACAATGGTTTATCCTTGCATTTAACTTTGTTTCATGTTAAAACTAATTCAACATATTTATCTAGGTTGGTGGTAATGTTTCTAAGTTTAGACTATAAGCTTTAAATGATTCTGTGGTGAATTACATGTAGATAGAGTTTTTTTTAAGTAAATCTTATAATCCTCACCAGTGTTCTTTTCAACGCATTTTGTGCTTGCAATTTGTGTGTAATTTGTCCATTTATAAACTGCAATGCCATTTGAATTGGCTCATTTATTTTTTTTATTTTTCTTATCTGATTTTATAGCTGAATATATATTATACATTATATATATAATATATAATATATAGAATTCTATATAGAATATAATATAAATGAGTATATCTAATTTTTTGACAATTGTCTTCATGTATATGTTTTATTTGTAATACTCATACCTATCCCTCCACACTCTTTTCTCCCGTCTACCCCTGACAACTCTCCCACATCCATAAATGTCCTTTTCTTCATTAAGATAACCTTTATAAATTCCTAGGAAATGTGCCCTGATGATATTTTCTTAAATTCATATACAAAATATTTATTCTATTATTTTTGAACATAAGCTAACCTACATAAAAGTCATATACTGAGAGATGCCAATATTGCTTCCTTCATAGCCTTCTGTATTCTTTCCTAATTTCATCTTTGCTCAAGAGAAATCTGTTATTGGTATCATTGATTTTTCTTTTGGGCAGATAATTTTCATTCCACTTTAAGTTCATTTAAAATCTGATGGGTTTTGAAATTTTATAATGTTAGCAAACCTTAGGTGTTTGTAAACCTATATTTGTTCACATGGCTTTTATTTTGCTTTCTCAAGTATTGTTGTTTTTTGAGATAATGATACAATTATTTCATCTCAGCCTTAATTTCCCTCCTTCCAAACCTTCCTCTATACACTTCTTTGATCTGTTCAAATTAATAGGATCTTTTTCATTTCTTATGCATTCATATATATATATATATACATATATATATATGTTTTTTCATATGTGCATATATTGGGAAGTATGTATGTAGGCATCAGAATGGAAAAAGAAACTATTAAGTTGAACAAATCAAAGATACATACACACACACATATGTTCTAAAATTTATAAATATAAGTTGTTCAGTATATATAATTTCACTTGTATGTTATTTTCAGAAATATACTTTCCTTTGAATTTCTAATCTTGAGGCCTTTTATATTTGGTCTGTTCTCCAAATTCTTACAATTTATCTTTTTAAAAGTACATCTTAAATATTCCTTGAATATTTCTATCTGGCACTACAATTAATTACATAACATTAAAATTTTTGTTTTTTCAGGGGCACCCAGAAGGCCGGATGGGAGGAGTCAGTGTGCTCTGGTGAGTCCAGCAGGCCCCGGGTGGGAGCCTTCAGGTGTCTGCTTTGGGATCTGAACAGCCTGGGCCACAGAACTCAGTCCCCAGGAAGTGCAAGAGGCCTGGTATGCACCCTGAGGCAGACTGGGAGGACACAGCTTGCTCTGGTGGGTCAGGCCCCACAGAGCTTATGTTCCAGCTCTGAGGCCTCTGGCAGGAGCCTTCAGATCTCCTCTTCAGGATCCAGAACAACTTGGGCTACAACACCACATCTCCAGGCCCTGCAAGAGGCCAGAGGGGCACCCAGGAGGCCGGCTAGGAGAAGTCAGTGTGCTCTGGTGAGTCCAGCAGGGCCCGGCAGGAGCCTTCAGGTGTCTGCTTCAGGATCTGAACAGCCTGGGCCACAGCACCCTGTCTCTAGGCAGTGCACGAGGTCAGCTGTGCACCAAAGGCCAGCTGGGAAGAGGCAGCTTGCACTGGTGAGTCCAGCATTGACAACAAGACCAACTAACACCAGTGAGAACTAGATGGCAAAGGGCAAACGCAGGAATGTCACTAACAGAAATCAAGGCAATATGGCAGCATCTGAACACAATTCTCCTTTAACAGTGTCCTATATACCCCATCACACCCAAAAAAGCAAGATTTGGATTTAAAATCACTGGTCATGATGCTGGTACAGGAACACATGAAGGACATACTTAAAGAATTCAGGAGAAAATGGATCAAAAGTTAGAAGCCCTTACAAGGGAAACACAAAAATCATTGAAAGAAATTCAGGAGAATACAAAAGCCAATAAGGAGGAAATGCAAAAATCACTTAAAGAAATACAGGACAACTTTGGTCAACAGGCTGAGGGCATGAAAGAGGAAACACAAAAATCTCTTAAAGAATTACAGGGAAACATAAACAAGAAAGTGAAGGAGCTAAGCAAAACCATCCAGGATTTAAAATCAGAAGTAGAAATAACGAAGAAAACTCAGAGGGAGACAACTTTAGAGATAGAAAACCTTGGGAAGAAATCATGGTACATGGATACAAATATCAACAACATAATTCAAGAGATAGAAGAAAGAATCTCAGAGGAAAGACTGAGCAGGGTTCCAAAGGCACAGAAGAAGGCACCATATCAGTAATCTGTGCCAGAGGAAACCCAGTCATCCAATGTTGTACAGATAACCTTAAAGATACAGAGTAGGTTGAAGCACCAGCCAGTGACAATAAGACCATCTAACACCTTGGAGAACTAGATGACTAAAGGCAAAGATAGGAATGCTACTAACAGAAACCAAGGCATTATGGCAGCATCTGAACCCAATTCTCCAACAATAGCAAGCCCTGGATACCCCAACACACCAGAAAAACAAGATTTGGATTTAAAATCACTGGTCATGATGCTGGTACAGTAACACATGAAGAACTTACTTAAAGAAATTCAGGAGAAAATGGATCAAAAATTAGAAGCCATTACAAGGGAAACACAAAAATCATTGAAAGAAATTCAGGACAATACAAAAGCCAATAAGGAGGAAACACAAAAATCACTTAAAGAAATACAGGAGAACTTTGATCAACAAGCAGAAGTCATGAAAGAGGAAACACAAAAATCTCTTAAAGAATTACAGGAAAACACAAACAAGCAAATGACGGAACTGAGCAAAAACTCCAGGATCTAAAAAGAGAAGTATAAACAACTAAGAAAGCAAAAAGGGAGACAACTTTGGAGATAGAAAACCTTGGGAAGAAATCAGGGACCATAGACGCAAATATCAACAACAGAATGCAAGAGATAGAAGAAAGAATCTCAGATGCCGAAGATACCATAGAAACCATGGACTCAACAGTTAAAGAAAATGCAAAATGCAAAAGTTTGTAACCCAAAACATCCAGGAAATCCAGGACACAATGAGAAAGCCAAATCTAAGGATTATAGGCATTGATGAGAGTGAGGATTTACAACTTAAAGGGCCAGCAAATATCTTCAACAACATTATGGAAGAAAACTTCCCTAACCTAAAGAGAGAGATGCCCATGAATAAACAAGAAGCCTACAGAACTCTAAACAGACTGGACCAGAACAGAAATACCTCCCGTCACATAATAATCAAAACACCAAATGTACTAAACAAAGAAAGAATACTTAGGGCAGTAAGAGAAAAAGGGCAAGTAACATATAAAGAAAGACCTATCAGAATTACACCAGATTTCTCACCAGAGACCATGAAAGCAAGAAGATCCTGGGCAGAGCTCATGCAGACTCTAAGAGAACACAAATGCCAGCTGAGACTACTATACCCAGTGAAACTCTCAATTACTATAGATGGAGAAACCAAGATATTCCATGACAAAACCAAATTTACACAATATCTTTCTACAAACCCAGCCCTACAAAGGATAATAGGGGGAAAACACCATTACAACGAGGGAAACTATACCCTGGAAAAAGCAGGATATTAAGCTTTTTTCATCAAACCCAAAGGAGATAATCAAACAAGTATAAAATTAAAATAAAACATGATAGGAAGCAATAACCACTACTTCTTGATATCTCTTAACATCAATGGACTCAATTCCCCAATAAAAAGACATAGACTAACAGACTGGTTACATAAACAGGACCCTACATTTTGCTGCTTACAGGAAACACACCTCAATGTCAAAGACAAAAACTACCTTAGAGTAAAAGGCTGGAAGACAATTCTACAAGCAAATGTTCCCAAAAAACAGGCCGGAGTTGCCATTCTAATTTCAGATAAAATTGACTTTCAACCTAATGTCATCAAAAGAAACATGGAAGGTCACTACTTGCTGGTCAAAGGAAAAATCCAACAAGAAGAACTCTCAATCCTGAACATCTAAGCCCCAAATACAAGGGCGCCCCCATTCATAAAAGGAACTTTACTAAAGCTCAAAGTACACATTGCACCCCACACAATAATTGTGGGTGACTTCAGCACTCCACTTTCACCAATGGACTGATCAGGATAACAGAAACTAAACAGTGAGACAATGAAACTAATTGAAGCTTTGAACCAATTGGAGTTAACAGATATATATAGAACTTTTTATCCCAAAGCAAAAGAATATACTTTTTTTCTCAGCACCTCATGGTACCTTCTCCAAAATAGATCATATAGTTGGTCACAAGACAGACCTCAACAAATATAAGAAGATTGAAATAATCCCATGCCTCCTATCAGATCACTATGGAGTAAAAGTGGTCTTTAGTAACAGTAAAAACAACAGAAAGCCCACATAAACATGGAAACTGAACAATACTATACTCAATGATTACTTGGTCAAGGAAAAAATAAGGAAAGAAATCAAAGATTTCTTAGAATTTAATGAAAATGAAGGCACAACATACACAAATCTATGGGACACAACGAAAGCAGTGCTAAGAGGAAAACTCATAGCTTTGGGTGCCTCCAAAAAGAAATTCAAGAGAGCTTACACTAGAAGATTAATGGAACAACTGAAAACCCTGGAACAAGAAGAAGTTAATTCACCCAGGAGGAGGAGAAGACAGGAAATCATCAAACTCAGGGCTGAAATCAATCAAGTAGAAACCAGGAGAACCATACAAAGAATCAACAAGACCAAAAGCTGGTTCTTTGAAAAAATCAACAAGATAGATAAACCCTTAGCCAGACTAACCAAAGGGCACAGAGAAAGTATCCAAATTAACAAAATTAGAAATGAAAACGGAGATATTACAACAGAAAGCGAGGAAATTCAAAAAATCATCAGATCTTACTACAAAATCCTGTACTCAACAAAACTGGAGCATCTGGAGGAAAAAGACATTTTCTTAGACAGATATCAATTACAAAAATTAAGCCAGGATCAAATAGACCATCTAAACAAACACATAACCCCTAAAGAAATAGAAGGGGTCATAGATAGGCTTCCGACCAAAAAAGCACAGGACCAGATGGTTTCAGTGCAGAATTCTATGAAACCTTCAAAGAAGGCTTAACACCAATACTCTTCAAACTTTTCCACCAAATAGAAACAGAAGGAACACTACCCAACTCCTTCTTCGAAGCCACTATTACTCTGACACCAAAACAACACAAAGATCCAACTAAGAGAGAGAAGTTCAGGCCAATTTCCCTTATAAATATCGATGCAAAATTACTAAATAAAATTCTTGCCCACCAAATCCAAGAACACATAAAAATGATCATCCACCATGATCAAGGAGGCTTCATCCCAGGGATGCAGGGTTGGTTCAATATAAGGAAATCCATAAATCCATATTCACTACATAAACAAACTCAAAGAAAAAAACCACATGGTCATTTCATTGGATGCTGAAAAAGCATTTGACAAAATTCAGCATCCTTTCATGCTTAAAGTCTTGGAAAGAACAGGAATTCAAGGCCCATACCTAAACATAGTAAAAGCAATATACAGCAAACCGGTAGCCAGCATCAAACTAAATGGAGAGAAACTTGCAGCAATCCCACTAAAATCAGGGACTAGACAGGGCTGCCCCCTTTCTCCTTATCTTTTCAATATTGTACTTGAGGTACTAGCTCAGGCAATTCGACAACATAAGGAGGTCAAAGGGATACAAATTGGAAAGGAAGAAGTCAAACTATCATTATTTGCAGATGACATGATAGCCTACCTAAGTGACCCAAAAAACTCCACTAGAGAATCCCTACAGCTGATAAACAACTTCAGCAAAGTGGCAGGTTATAAAATCAACTCAAGCAAATCAGTAGCCTTCCTATACTCAAAGGATAAGCAGGCTGAGAAAGAAATTAGGGAAATTACCCCCTTCACAATAGCCACAAACAATATAAAGTATCTTGGGGTGACTCTTACCAAACATGTGAAAGATCTGTATGACAAGAACTTCAAGATTCTGAAGAAGGAAATGGAAGAAGACCTCAAAAAATGGGAAAACCTCCCATGCTCATGGATCGGTAGAATCAATACAGTTAAAATGGCCATTTTGCCAAAAGTAATCTACAGATTCAATGCAATACCCATCAAAATCCCAACTCAATTCTTCACAGAGTTAGAAAGAGCAATTATCAAATTCATCTGGAATAACAAAAAACCCAGGATAGCTAAAACTATTCTCAGCAACAAAAGAAAGTCTGGGGGAATCAGTATCCCTGACCTCAAGCAATACTACAGAGCAATAGTGTTAAAAACTGCATGGTATTGGTACAGTGACAGGCAGGAGGATCAATGGAACAGGATAGAAGATCCAGAAATGAACCCACACACCTATGGCTACTTGATCCTCAACAAAGAGGCTGAAAACATCCAATGGAAAAAAGATAGCCTTTTCAACAAATGGTGCTGGTTCAACTGGAGGTCAGCATGCAGAAGAATGCGAATTGATCCATCCTTGTCTCCTTGTACTAAGCTCAAATCCAAATGGATCAAGGACCTCCACATAAAGCCAGACACTCTGAAGCTATTAGAAAAGAAACTGGGGAAGACCCTTAGGATATCGGTACAGGGACAAAGTTTCTGAACAGAACACCAATAGCGTATGCTCTAAGATCAAGAATTGACAAATGGCACCTCATAAAATTACAAAGTTTCTGTAAGGCAAAGGACACCATCAAAAGGACAAATCAGCAACCAACAATTCAGGCAAAGATCTTCACCAATCCTACATCAGATAGAGGGCTAATATCCAATATATATAAAGAACTCAAGAAGTTAGACTACAGAAAACCAAACAACCCTATTAAAAAATGGGGTACAGAGTTAAACAAAGAATTCTCACCTGAAGAACTTCGGATGGCGGAGAAGTATCTTAAAAAATGCTCAACTTCATTAGTCATTAGGGAAATGCAAATCAAAACAACCCTGAGATTTCACCTTACACCAGTCAGAATGGCTAAAATTAAAAATTCAGGAGACAGCAGGTGTTGGAGAGGGTGTGGAGAAAGAGGAACACTCCTCCACTGCTGGTGGGGTTGCAAATTGATACAACCACTCTGGAAATCAGTCTGGCGGTTCTTCCAAAAACTGGGCACCTCACTTCCAGAAGATCCTGCTATAGCACTCCTGGGCATATATCCAGAGGATTCCCCACCATGTAATAAGGATACATGCTCTACTATGTTCATAGCAGCCCTATTTATAATTGCCAGATGCTGGAAAGAACCCAGGTATCCCTCAACAGAAGAGTGGATGCAAAAAATGTGGTATATCTACACAATGGAGTACTATTCAGCCATTAGAAACAATGAATTCATGAAATTCTTAGGCAAATGGATGGAACTGGAGAACATCATCCTAAGTGAGGTAACCCAGTCTCAAAAGGTGAATCATGGTATGCACTCACTAATAAGTGGATATTAACCTAGAAACCTGGAATACCCAAAACATAATCTACACTTCAAATGAGGTACAAGAAGAAAGGAAGAGTGGCCCCATGTTCTAGAAAGACTCAATGAAGCAGTATTCAGCAAAACCAGAACAGGGAAGTGGGAAGGGGTGGGCGGGAGGACAGGGGGACAGAAGGGGGCTTACGGGACTTTCTGGGAGTGGGGGGGGCTAGGAAAGGGGAAATCATTTGAAATGTAAATAAAAAATATGTCAAATAAAAAAAAGAACAATTTCCCTTATGAACATTGATGCAAAAATGCTCAATAACGTTCTTGTCAACCAAATCCAAGAAGACATCAAAACAGTCATCCACCATGATCACATAGGCTTTATCCTATGCATGGATGCAGGGATATATGTTGCAATATATGGAAACACATCAGTGTAATTCTCAACATAAAAAATCTCAAAGAAAGAAAACTACATGATCATTTTATTAGATGCTGAAAAGGCATTTAACAATATTCAGCATCCCTTCATGTTAAAAGTCTTGGAGGATCAGGCGTTCAAGGCCCATACATAAACATAGTAAAAGCAATATGCAGCAAAACATTAGACAACATCAAACTAAATGGAGAGAAACTCAAAGCAATCCAACTAAAATCATGGAGCAGACAAGGCTTTCCATTCGCTCCCTATCCAATAGAGTACTTGAAGTTATAGTTAGAGCAATTAGATAACAAAAGCAGTTCAAAAAGGATACAAATTAGAAAGGAAGAAGTCAAAATATCACTATTTGCAGATGATATGATTGTATACTGGGTGACCCCAAAAATTCCACCAGAGAACTCCTACAGTGATAAACAACTTCAGCAAAGTGGCTGAATATTTAATTAACTCAAACAAATCAGTAGCCTTCCTCTACTCAAAGGATAAACTGACTGAGAAAGAAATTAGGAAAATGACAACCTTCCTTCACAATAGTCACAAATAATATCACATATCTTGGTGTAACTCAAACCAAGCAAGTGAAAGATCTGTATGACCAGAATTTCAAGCCTCTGAAGAAAGAAATTGATGAAGATCTCAGAAGATGCAAAGATCTCCCATGCTGATGGAGTGGCAGGATAATATAGTAAAAATGGCCATCTTTCTGAAAGCAATCTACATATTCAATGTAATCCCCAACAAAATTCCAAGTCAATTCTTCATATAGCTAGAAGGAGCAATCTGCAAATACATTTAGAATAACAAAAAACCCAGGATATAGAAAACTATTCCCAACAATATAAGAACTTTGAGGGAATCACCATCCCTGACCTCAAGCTCTACTACAGAGCAATAGTAATAAATACTGCATGATATTGATACAGAGACAGGCAGAAAGATTAATGGAATAGAATTGAAGACCCAGACATGAACCCACATACCTTAATATTTGGCTATGGAGCTAAAAATATCCAGTGGAAAAAAAGACAGCATTTTTGTCAAATGCTGAGTCAACTGGTGATTGTAGAAAATATGCAATGTAGAGAAATGCAAATGGACCCCTTATTATCTCCTTGACAAAGCTAAAGTCAAAGTGGAACAAAGACTGCCACATAAAACCACATAAACGGAAACTTATAGAGGAGAAAGTGGGGAAGAGCCTTGAACACATGGGCACAGGGGAAATTTTCCTGAACAGAAAACTAACGGCATATGCTCTATGAAAAAGAATAAAAAAATGGAACCTCATAAAATTGCAAAGCTTCTGTAAGGCAAAGGACACTGTCAATAGGACAAAACTGCAGCAACCAACATATTGGTAAAAGATCTTTACCAATTTTACTGGCTGGTTTTGTGGGTCAAGTTGACATAGGCTGGAGTTATCACAGAGAAAAGAGCTTTAGTTGGGGAAGTGTCTCCATGAGATCCAACTGTGGGACATTTTCTCAATTAGTGATCAAGAAGGGAGGGCCGCTTGTGGATGGTACCATATCTGGGCTGGTATTCTTGGATTCTATAAGATAGCAGGCTGAGCAAGCCAAGGGAAGCAAGCCAGTAAGAAACATCTCTCCATGGCCTCTGCATCAGCTGCTGCTCCTGATCTGCTTGAGTTCCAGTACTAACTTCCTTTGGTGTTGAACCCATTCCTCCCCAACTTGTATCTTAGTCACGATGTTTGTGCAGGAATAGAAACCCTAAGACACCAATCCTACATCCGACAGAGGACTAATATCAAATATATACAAAGAACTCAAGAAGTTAGACTCTAGAGAATCAAATAACCCTATTAAAAATAGGTACATAGCTAAACAAAGAATTTTCAACTGAAGAATATCAAGTAGCTGAGAAGAACCTAAAGAATTGTTCGGCACCCTTAGTTAATATGGAAATGCAAGTCAAAACAACCCTGAGATTCCACCTCACACCAGTCAGAATGGCTAAAATAAAAAACACAGTTGACATCAGATACTGGCAAGGATGTGGAGAAAGAGGAACACTCCTCTGTTGCTGGTAGGATTGCAAGCTGGTACAACTACTCTGAAAATCAGTTTGGTGATTACTCAAAAAATTAGACATAGTACTACTGAGGACCCAGCTCTTCCACTCCTGGGCATATACCCAGAAGATGCTCCAACATGTAATAAGAATACAGGCTCAACTATGTTCAGTGCAGACTTATTTATAATAAGTCTTATTATTTTTAATAGCCAGAAGCTAGAAAGAACCCAGATGTCCTTCAACAGAGGAATGGATACAGAAAATGTGGTATATTTACACACAAAGGAGTACTACTCAGCTATTAAAAATAATAAATTCATGAAGTTCTTAGGCAAATGGACAGAACTAGAAAATATAATCTTGAGTGAGACAACACAATCACAAAAGAACACACATGGTGTGCACTCACTGATAAGTGGATATTATCCCAAAAGCTCTCAATATACAAGACACAACTCAATAGACCACATGAAGCTCATGAAGAAGGAATACCAAAGTGTGGGTGCTATGGTTCCTCTGAAAAGGGGAACAAAATACTCACAAAAGCAAATATGGAGATAAAGTGTGGAGCAGAGACTGAAGGAAAGGCCATCCAGAGACTGTCCTATCTGGGGATTCATCTCATAATCAGTCACCAAAACTGACACTATTGTGGATGCCAAGAAATGCTTGCTGAAAGGAGCCTGATATGGCTGTCTCCTAAGAGGGCCTGCCAGAGCCTTACAAATGCAGAGGTGGATGTTCACAGCCAAACATAATACTGAACAAGAGGTACTCAATGGATGGACTAAATGAAAGGACTAAAGGAGCTGAAGGGGTTTGCATCCTCATAAGACGAACAACAATATCAACCAACCAGACTCCCAGAGTTTGCAGGGACTAAACCATCAACCAAGGGGTACACGTCTTCATCTGCATTTGTAGCAGAGGATTGCTGTGTCCGGCATTAATGGGAGGAGAGGCCATTGGTTCTATGAAGGCTGGATAGATGCCCCAGCATAAGGAAATCAAGGGTGGGGATGTGGGCATAGGGTGGGTAGAGGAACACCCTCATAGAAGCAATGGGAGGGAGAGTGGGACAGGGGTTTTCTGGGAAGGGGGGGGAAACTGAGAAAGAGGATAATGTTTAAAATGTAAATAAAGAATTTATCCATTAAAACAAAGAAAAAAGAAATACTATATTCTGTCCTGTGCAATAAATGTCATCATGAAGTCAAGAAATTTTCCTTTTATTGGCTCAGGAGTTAAAGTAATAAGCAGTTTAATTAAAAAGAACACATATAAAATCCTCATAATTCTACACCTTTTATGAAGGCATCATTACTCTGATGGTTGGACTTCTTGCATATAGTGATTTCAAGGTCTTTGAACGTAATGAATGTAATACTGGAATCATATTATCTTTGTATTACCAATGATTAGCCCAAAGCAAAACTTGGGTCTTATCTTTCCTACTATTTAAATCAGATCATTTACTGTAGAGTGTCTAAAACTTCATGTGGTATTCTTGAAGAAAATCACATTTAATACATGTGTTAACTCTAGGCTAAAATTCATAGTAAGGACATGACATGCTGAGTATAGTACAAGAGGTCAAGTATGTACTTAATCAATATTCCCTCCTTAGCGTGAGTATTAACACATTCAACCTTTAATACAGAGTCAGACTGAGAACACAGTCAACACTGTGCCATTGCTTTATAGGAAAAGAAATACAATAGCATGGTAAAGGATTTATGAAATCAGACTTAATTGTTACTGTGCTTTCTAATCCTTTTCTACCTTTGTCTTTTATGATTGTGACATACTTTATCAAAGAGCCACTTTTCCACCTCTTCCGGAGTTAGAATGATCAGATACTTACCTTCTTTCCTATCTAAGATCAAGAAAAATGTGACTAAATGATTACAAATCAGAAAAAAGTATAAAGCAAAGACATAAACTCTTAGAATACAAATATCAAAGATAAGGGATTTAATTTTTTCATCCTAACTATTATTTACATCACCTATGTCTCTACTTTCCTCCAACAAAACGCTCCAAAATACCCATCGTTATGTTCTCTTAAATTTATGGCTTTTTTTTCATTAATTGGTAATATACCCATACATATATTTTCCTAAATAAAAAGTCCAACCTGATTAATCTGTATAATGTTACTTTAATATATGTGTTTTCTTTTTTTTTAATTTCCTATATCTTTTGTTTGCATTCCAAATAATTTCCCCTTTCCCGGTACCCCTCCTCATATGTCCCATAAGCCCTCTTCCCTCCACCCATTCCCCAATGAACCTCATCCCACTTCTCTGTCCTGGTAATCCCCTAGATTGCTGCATCAAACCTTTCCAGGACCAGGGCCCTCTCCTTCCTTCTTCTTGGGAATGATTTGATATGTTAATTGTGTCCTAGATATTCAGAGCTTCTGAGTTAATATCCACTTATCAATGACTGCATTCCATGTGTGTTCTTTTGTGAACGGGTTACCTCACTTAGGATGATATTTTCCAGTTCCAACCATTTGCCTAAGAATTTCACGAATTCATTGTTTTTAATTGCTGAGTAGTACTCCATTGTATAATATACCACATTTTCTGTATCAATTCCTTCATTGAGGGACATCTGGGTTCTTTCTAACTTCTGGCTATTATAAATAAGGCTGCCGTGAACATAGTGGAGCATGTGTCCTTATTGCATGCCAGGGAATCCTCTGGGTATATGCCTAGGAGTGGTATAGCATGGTCCAATATATGTGTTTTCAAATCTGCCTATTTGGTACTGAAATAACTAATTTGTGTGTTCTTCCCTGGGAAGGACAATTTTTTCCACCCTTAGCATTTTGTAGTTCTAGGTATATTGTTGAAGACTCTTAGGCTTCCCCACGTGTTTTACCATGATAATTGTTGTTCTTCAAGTCATGCTTAAATAGTCACATGTGTATGATTTTATTAGAGCAGTCTGATATTTCTAGGAGATTCACACTGAACTTCCTGCTCCAATGGTTATTACAATCCATCTCTCTGAGATAATGACATTATGAATTGTGAGGGAGAACCTACAACTATTACTACAGGAAAGCAGAAAAAGTAGGTAAGTTCTAAGCATTTGTCCTTTCCACAGATAAGTGGAATATTCAGCCTTCATCAAGGAAACTTCTCTTTAAAGCAGATTGAGACTATTAAAAAAAAAAAAAACAAAAAAACCTACAGCCAACCAAAATGCAGAGTCATGGATTCCAGTCCCAATGAATACATCCAAAATCAAATCAAAGCTCTCACCTAAGGTTCAAGAATCATGATAGAATTGGAGACACTGGATATCTTTTTATCTTGTGTTTATTGCAATTCACTACCCTAGACATTCTTGTCTTTTTGACATAACTGAAATTACTAGAAAAAAATTAGTCTGAAAAATTCAGAACACATAACTTAGTTGGGGAAAAGGAGAAGAGAAGACAAAACAAAAAAAAAAAAAAACAAAAGAAATAGCAAAACTAAAGAAAAGGAATTAAGACTGAACGTGTACCATTTGGGGATTATTTCCTTGCCCAAGGAAGAAAGGAAGGAAATGTACTTCCTAACTGTAATGAGAGAATAGGGGATTTAGACTAGAATATAAGCAGCAGTCATCTGAGAAGTTACCATGAAGAAGCTGATCAAATACAAGACAGCAGAAATAAAGGGTAAGCCTATTCAAACAGACAAGACGAAACTGATAAAATTAACAGCATAATTGTGGAAAGTGCCTGCCACAATAAGTGTCAGTTTGCTTACATTGTAAGAATAAATTCCTGGTTGCACTACCCATATCCTTTCAATATTCAGTACCCATCAATATGATGCTAGACTCTATTCATGGTATATTTTCTTTTCCAACACTTTGTAACTGTCAGGGGTTCTCAATGATTTTCCCAACTAAAACACACATGGCAGTGACAGACAGAGAACAGTTGTCTCTCTGCCTTAGTTCTAAATCAATAATTAACAGAGCCACAACTGCACCTGAAATCCTGGATTTGAAAACTGCTTCCCAGCCCACAGTTCCACTTGCCACCTGGGAGGCCTGTTCAAACCCAACATACCCGGGGACTACGAGAGGCAACCAGATGGTGAAAGGCAAACACAAGATCAACAAAAAACAGTGCAATATGTCACCATCAGACTTCAGTGCTCCTACTACAATCTCTGGACATCCTGACAAAACTGAAGAGCAGGACTGTGACATTGAATTTCATCTTATGAATATAATAGAGGCCCTTAAAGAAAATATAATGGATTTCTTAAAAAAAATTTGGAAAAAAAAATCTATGGGACACAATGAAAGCAGTGCCTCGAAAAAGAAAATGGAGAGAGCATACACTAACAACTTAATGACACACCTGAAAGCCCTGGAACAAAAAGAAGCTATTTCACCCAGGAGGAGTAGAAGACAGGAAATCATCAAACTCAGGGCCGAAATCAATCAAGTAGAAACAAAGAGAACCATACAAAGAATCAATAAAACGAGGAGCTGATTCTTTGAGAAAATAAACAAGATAGATAAACCCTTAGCCAGACTAACCAAACGACACAGAGACAGTATCCAGATTAACAAAATTAGAAATGAAAATGGAGAATAACAACAGAAACTGAGGAAATTCAAAAAATCATTAGATCCTACTACAGAGGCCTATACTCAACACAACTGGAGAATCTGGAGGAAATGGACAGTTTCCTAGACAGATATCTGACACCAAAACTAAATCAGGATCAAATAGATCAGCTAAACAGTCCCATAACACCTGACGAAATAAAAAGGGTCATAGAAAGTCTCCCAACCAAAAAAAAGCACGGGACCAGATGGCTTCAGTGCAGAGTTCTATCAGACCTTCATAGAAGACCTGACACCAATACTCTTCAAACTATTCCACAAAAGAGAAACAGAAGGAACTCTACCCAACTCGTTCTATGAAGCCACAATTACTCTGATACCAAAACCACACAAAGATCCAACAAAGAAAGAGAACTTCAGGCCAATTTCTCTTATGAATATTGATGCAAAAATACTTAATAAACTTCTTGCCAACCGAATCCAAGAACACATCAAAACGATCATCCACCATGATCAAGTAGGCTTCATCCCAGGGATGCAGGGTTGGTTCAATATATGGAAATCCATCAATGCTATCCACTACATAAACAAACTCAAAGAAAAAAACCATATGATCATCTCATTAGATACAGAAAAAGCATTTGACAAAATCCAGCATCCTTTCATGCTAAAAGTATTGGAGAGAACAGGAATTCAAGGCCCATACCTAAACATCATTAAAACAATATAGAGCAAACCGGCAGCCAACATCAAACTAAATGGAGAGAAACTTGAAGCAATCCCACTAAAATTAGGGACTAGACAAGGCTGTCCTTTCTCTCCATATCTTTTCAATATAGTACTTGAAGTTCTAGCTAGAGCAATTAGACAACATAAGGAGGTCAAAGGGATACAAATTGGAAAGGAAGAAGTCAAATTATCACTATTTGCAGATGACATGATAGTCTACTTAAGTGACCCAAAAACCTCCACCAGAGAACTCCTACAGCTGATAAACAACTTCAGCAAAGTGGCTGGTTATAAAATCAACTCAAGCAAATCAGTTGCCTTCCTATACTCAAAGGATAAGCAGGCTGAGAAAGAAGTTGGGAAATGACACCCTTCAAAATAGCCACAAACAATATAAAATATCTTGGTGTGACTCTAACCAAACAAGTGAAAGATCTATATGACAAGAACTTCAGGTCTCTGAAGAAGGAAATCGAAGAAGACCTCAGAAAATGGAAAAATCTGCCATGCTCCTGGATTGTCAGGATTAATATAGTTAAAATGGCCATCTTGCCAAAAGTGATCTACAGATTCAATGCAATCCCCATCAAAATCCCAGCTCAGTTCTTCACAGAGTTAGAAAAAGCAATTCTCAAATTCATCTGGAATAACAAGAAACCCAGGATAGCTAAAACTATTCTCAACAACAAAAAAATTCTGGGGGAATCAGTATTCCTGACTTCAAGCAATACTACAGAGTAATAGTGTTAAAAACTGTGTGGTATTGGCACAGTGACAGACAAGTGGACCAATGGAAAAGAATTGAAGATTCAGAAATGAATCCACACACCTATGGTCACTTGATCTTCGACAAAGGAGCCAAAAACATCCAGTGGAAAAAAGATAGCCTTTTCAACAAATAGTGCTGGATCAATTGGAGGTCAGCATGTAGAAGAATGCGAATTGATCCATTCTTATCTCCATGTACTAAACTTCACTCCAAGTGGATCAAGGACCTCCATGTAAAACCAGACACACTGAAAGTAATATAAAAGAAACTGGGGAAGACCCTTGAGGACATGGGCACAGGGGAAAAGTTCCTGAACAGATCACCAATAGCTTATGCTTTAAGATCAAGAATTGACAAATGGAACCTCATAAAATTACAAAGTTTCTGTAAGGCAAAGGACACTGTTAAAAGGACAAAATGGCAACCATCAAATTGGGAAAGGATATTCACCAACTCCACATCTGATAGAGGGCTAATATCCAATATATACAAAGAACTCAAGAAGTTAGACCCCAGGGAACCAAATAACCCTATTGAAAAATGGGGTACATATCTAAACAAAGAATTTTCACCTGAAGAAATTCGAATGGCCGAGAGGCACCTTAAGAAGTGCTCAACATCATTAGTCATTAGGGAAATGCAGATCAAAACAATCCTGAGATTTCACCTTACACCAATCAGAATAGCTAAGGTCAAAAACTCAGGAGACAGCAGGTGTTGGCGAGGATGTGGAGAAAGAGAACCACTCCTCCACTGCTGGTGGGGCTGTAAGATGGTACAACTACTGTGGAAATCAGTCTGGAGGTTCCTCAGAAAACTGGACATGAGACTTCCAGAGGACCCTGCTATACCTCTCCTGGGCATTTACCCAAAGGATTCCCTGGCATACAATAAAGACACATGCTCCATTATGTTCATAGCAGCCTTATTTCTAATAGCTGGAAAGAACCCAGATGCCCCTTAAAGGAGGAATGGATACAGAAAATGTGGTATATTTACACAATGGAATACTACTCAGCAATTAGAAACAATGAATTCACAAAATTTTTAGGCAAATAGTTTGATCTGGAAAATATCATCCAAAGTGAGGTAACCCAATCACAAAAGAATACACATGGAATGCAATCTCTCATAAGTGGATATTAATTAGCCCAGAAGCCCTGAATATCCAAGGTACAAATTGCATAACAAATGACTCCCATGAAGAAGTATGGAGAGGGTCCTGATCCTGGAAAGGATTGATCTAGCATTGGAAGGGGATATAAGGACAGAGAAAAAGGAGGGAGGTGATTGGAGAAGAGATGGAGAGAAGAAGGTTTATGGGACATATGGGGAGGGGTGATCTGGGAAAGGGGAAATCATTTGAAATGTAAACAAAGAATATAGAAAATAAAAATATTTAAAAAAATTTAAAAAAAGACAATGGACAGGACACAAAAATAGATATTGGAAACAGAGGCATTAGATACTGAATACCAGTCAAGGTCTAGAATGAAAAATAAACATTACAAGTAAAGTGCACAGACATTTTTGGTGGGAATGCTCTATTGTAAATGAGACACTACAAATTTTAAATATAAGTTTTAAGCAGTAAAAAAAATTGGAAATAAACAATCAAAGAGGACCCCTTCAAGAGGAAGAAAATTATTTAAAGAACAGGGAAATACAACCAAAAAGGTGAAGGAAATGAATACAAATGTCCAAGAACTAAAATATGTACATAGAAGCAATAAAGCAATCACAAACGGAGGCAACCCTGGAGATGGAAAACCTAATAAAAAGGATAGGAACTAAGGTGAAAGCATCACCAGGAGAATAGGAGAAATGGAAGAGAGAACCTCAGGCACTGAAAATACCATAGAAAAAAATTGATGCATATCTCAAAGTAAATGCCAAGTGTAAAATATTTCTAACAAATATCCAGGAAATTTGAGGCACTATTAAAAGACCAAACCTAACAATGATAAGAATAGAAGAGGATGAAAATGTCTAGTTCAAAGGGCAAGGAACTATCTTTTTTTTTTTTATTATTCGATATAATTTATTTACATTTCAAATGATTTCCCCTCTTCTAGCCCCCCCACTCCCCGAAAGTCCCGCAAGCCCCCTTCTCTTCCCCTGTCCTCCCACCCACCCCTTCCCACTTCCCCGTTCTGGTTTTGCTGAATACTGTTTCACTGAGTCTTTCCAGAACCAGGGGCCACTCCTCCTTTCTTCTTGTACCTCATTTGATGTGTGGATTATGTTTTGGGTATTCCAGTTTTCTAGGTTAATATCCACTTATTAGTGAGTGCATACCATGATTCACCTTTTGAGTCTGGGTTACCTCACTTAGTATGATATTCTCTAGCTCCATCCATTTGCCTAAGAATTTCATGAATTCATTGTTTCTAATGGCTGAATAGTACTCCATTGTGTAGATATACCACATTTTTTGCATCCACTCTTCTGTTGAGGGATACCTGGGTTCTTTCCAGCATCTGGCAATTACAAATAGGGCTGCTATGAACATAGTAGAACATGTATCCTTATTACATGGTGGGGAGTCTTCTGGGTATATGCCCAGGAGTGGTATAGCAGGATCTTCTGGAAGTAAGGTGCCCAGTTTTCGGAGGAACCGCCAGACTGATTTCCAGAGTGGTTGTACCAATTTGCAACCCCACCAGCAGTGGAGAAGTGTTGGCAAGGAACTATCTTAAATGAGACCATAAAAGAAAATTTCCAGATTGATGTCCAGAGTGGTTGTACCAGTTTCCAATCTCACCAGAAATGGAGGAGTGTTCCACTTTCTCCACATCCTCACCAATGTGTTGTCACCTGAGGTTTTAATCTTAGCCATTCTAATTGGTGTAAGGTAGAAAGAATCTCAAGGTTATTTTAATTTGCACTTCTCTGATCACTAAGGATTTGGAACATTTCTTTAGGTGCTTCTCAGTCATTTGAGATTATTATGTTGTAAATAAGCTGAAGGTCCCAAGTGAGGACAGCTCAGTCCCACTTGGGAGGGAGAAAAAAGCAATCACAAGGAGGGAGGGAGGCGGACAGAGCTAGAGAGGAGAGGGGAACCTGACCTGGTACTAGGTGCTGGAAAAGGACCCAGACAGCCAGCAGAAAGAATGGGAAAAGGAAAACTAGAGAGATAGGAGGTTAGAGGGACCATCCAGAATTCAACAGAGACCTGGGAAGTGAGAGACTCTCAGGACTCAAAAGGATTCATCACCTTAGATGAAATGTTGGATAGTAGGAAGAGAGAACTTATAGAGCTCACCTCCAGAGGAAAGACAAGGCATCAAATGAGTGATGGGGTTCCCATTCTACAGTAAAAACTCTGACCCATAATTGTTCCTGTTTAAAGATAATTGTTACTGCAGGGATAAAAATGGAGATGATCCTGAGGAAAAGAAGGTCCAGGGACAGGCCAAAAGTGGGATCCAGCTCATGGGTAAGACCCAAGGTCTGACACTATTACTGAGGCTATGGATCACTCACAAAAAAGGACCTAGCCTGACTGCCTGCCAAAATCCCCAACAAGCTGAAAGAGTCACATTCAGATATTTGTACAAATGCAATGGACAGAAGCTGCTGACCTCTGTGGTTGGATTATGGAAAAGCTAAAAGAAGCTGAGGAGGAGGACAATCCTGTAGGATTAGCAGTCTTAATTAACCAGGACCCCTGAGATCTCTCAAATACTGGACCACCAACCAGGCAGCATACAACAGCTGATATGAGGCCCACAACACATATGAGGGAGAGGACTGCCTGGTCTGGGTTCAATCAGAGAAGATGCACCTAACCCCCAAGAGACTGGAGGCCCCAGGGAGTTTAGAAGTCTGGTGAGGTAGGGGTGGGGGTGGGGACATCCTCATGGAGACAGGGGAGCAGGGAGGAAGTATGAGATGTGAAACAGTTGGAGCATGGGCCAGAAGGGGAGTAAGATAGGGAGTGCAAAAAAAATTAATTAATTAATTAATTAATAATAGATTCAATTTTTTAAAAAAAGAAAGTTTCACTAACTGAAAAAGAAGGCTATAAATGTAAAAAATTTGGACTAATATTCAGCCAGCTAAGACAAGGGTCTCAAAGCACACCCTCATAGTGACACACTTCCTCCAAAAAGCGACAGCTCATAATAGTGCCACTCCCTGGGCCAAGCATATTCAAACCACCACACATGTTATGTACTCACTGATAAGTGGATACTAGTCATGAACTATAGGATACCCATAATGTACCCCACAAACCCAAAGAGTTGAACATGAAGCCAGGCCGAAGCAAGGATGAGGATGCTTGAATCCTACTTAGAAGGAAGAATAAATAAAATAGTCATAGGAAGCAAAGAGAGAGAGGATCTGGATAGACGGGGGTATGAAGGGGGAATGGGCCTTGGGCTGAGGTGTGAGGAGAGAAGTTCAGAGGGTCAGGAGAATGAATGGACTTCTGCAGCTGCTGGGACTTCTCTAGGAGATTGCAATGACCTGAAATCGGGGAAGACATTGATGAGAGTAACTTTAGCCAAGATGCTTAACAGTGGGGACATTCAATCAGAAGAGGTCACCTCCTGTAGCCAAGCAAGACCCCTAATAGAGGGATATGGACACCAACCCACCCACAAAACTTTCAACTCAAAATTTGTCCTGTCCAAACTGAAACAGAGACTGGAGAAATGGCCAACCAATAACAGATTCAACTTGAACCAGGGCAAGCCAAGGCAAGCACCAGTCCCTGACATTATTAGGGATACTCAGTTATGCTTGTAGACAGGAGCCTCTGAGAGGCTATACTTAGCAAGTGACTGAAACAGATGCAGAAAGCCAGTACAGAAAAATGGATAGTGGTCCAGGACTCTTAAGGAATTGTTGGGGGAAGGACTATAGGCCCTGAAGAGATTAGACACCCCACAGGAAGACCAACAGAGTCAACTAAACTAGATACATGAGAGCTCTAAGAGACTGAGTCACCAACCAAAGAGTACACAAGGGCAGGATCAAGATCCCTGGCTCATATATATCGGACGCATGTGTAGTTCAGTCTCTATGTGGGTCCCCAAGCAGTAGTGATGGTGGTCCCTTAAGCCTGACTATGGAACCTACTCCCCAACAGAGACGTCTTGTCTGGCCTCAGTGTGAGAGGATAAGTCTAATCCTGGAGAGACTTAGTGCTACCTGGTTGTGGAATACCTGCGCAGGCGTGCGGTGGGCAGGGGAAACCTCTCAGAGGAGAATGGAAGGGGTGATGAAGGGAGAGACTCGGGGAAGTTTGGCTTGTAAATAAATGTTTGTAAACAAGTATTTGACTTTTAAATAAATACATACATAAATAAAAGAGAATATCAGATGGCAGACAAAAATAAGTAATGGCTTGTAAGTGGATGAAATAAAAAGTACAAAACAAACAAATCAAAAAACAAACCAACCAAACAAACAAACAAAAGCAAGAGCCTTCTGCAAGGCAGCTCTAGGTTTAAAATCTGTAGTATTGAAACAGTTTATCAGGGACAAACCATTTGCCCTTCTTCAGTCTCTATCATATTTCTTATGCATTTCCCCAATTTCCCTCTATGCTTCCTTGGAAAAAGTTTCTTTATAAACCGCTTTCACAAAACGTTCATTTTAGATTTTTCCTCGCTTTCACTCTTTATTCTGTGAAAATATAGGAACAATTTTCTACATATCAGCTAAGGTAAGAAGATTTTTACTGCATTTTAACCATAAGTTAAATTACAAACTTCCCTATTTAAATTCCTAGTGAAACATTTCCTGCTGTATAAGAAAAATCCTTCTCATAAGAAATTTCACAAAAATAATTTCTGGTCACAATATAAACCTTAAGGCAACAGACTCAGTCAACTTGTCCTCATTATAGACTCACATTTCCAAGTTAGGATGAATCTTCTTCCCAAAATGTATAAACATGCGCTCTGCACGGATGTGTCCTTCATATTCATTGTACTCTCGGGTGCTTCTGAGTGATCCTAATATGGCCTATCATTCTAATAGATCTTCACATTCATAGAGATATGTACCTATTTATTGTCTATGATCTTCCTTCATGTACATACAAACACATTAGTAAGGTGACAACATGGTCTGGTTCTTTGCTTAATGTCCTACTTTTTCATGCTGCTAAATCTCTAATTATTTAAAGGAAAATAAAAGAAAAAATGTTATCGAAGGACCCCCTATTGTGTCCTGGTAGAGAAGTCTTTACATTTTTATGTTTAAGTCACGAGTGTGATAGATACTTTAAGGGTGAGGCTCTGATATATTAACTTGCTTATATGTCTTTATAAGGATTTTATTAGGCTGAAATTTTAGTGAGGTATTACTCTTTCATATAAGTTTGTCAAGATAAATTAAATTATGTTATCAGTGAAGAGATGGTTAAGAAAAATAGTAGTTTAAATATTGTTAGTGTGTATTTAGTTAGACATATGTGTGAATAATTTTAATACATAAAATATCTTTGAATCAGAAATCCCACATTTTGAGATACTCAACCTAAGAAAGGCATATGTTTGTATCAAATTTGTATCAAATTCAGTTTAGGAGGAACCAAAATGAAAGTATTAAACCAGACACAGGAATTTGTTTGGTTATCAGAAACAAAAACAGAAGGAAGCATTTATTAAAATGAAGTATCAAGGGACCTAAAGCCATTATCACTAAGTTATATATTATTTCTTTTATATTCATAAGTAGTTCATGAAAAGATGGTATAGAACTTATGCTTAGTTATTAAACTCCTATTACTTGCATGTATAGTGTTTATAAACATGTATGGATATTTAAAAAACTTCATTGGTTTTCTTAAAATAACCTTTTCATATTTTAAGCCCTTCTGAAAAATACTTTAATATTGAATTTCCTGAGTCAGAGATAATGTGCCCTCTCAAATGTATACATGTCCTATGCCCAGAAACTGTGATGATATTATGGTTCAAGGCAGAAAGTATACCGCATACTCAATTAGAATCTTCAGAAGGGAGTATTTCCAAGAAGGACCCCATGGAGTCATAAACCTCTTTGTAAGAAGGAAGCTGCATGATCCAATCAAAGAACAGGTGGTGGTAAAAACAGGGGTTGTAGCAGTGTACAGTCACATGCCAGTCCATTGAGGTGTTTCTTAGAAGTGAAAACAGCAAAGGAATAGAATCTTGTTAGAGCTCCCAGAAAGAATGTAGCCATGTAGATTCACTCTAGACTTTAAACTGACAAAAATGGAGGATAATAAGCTTATCTTAAAACAGCCACTAACGTAGAAATAATTTGATATCACAGCAATTAGAAATGAAGGCACATCACTGAAAAGTGAAAAATGGTAAGAGGGCACAGCATTAACATATGCAACATGGGTCATGTAAACACATACACACACACAAACAGAGAGAGACATACACACACACACACACACACACACACTCCCTCACACATTTGCAGGAAAAACATATACAAGAGTAATAATACTTTTTGAAAATGTTAGCATTTATCTATATTGCACCATGCACACACATGGACATAAGAGGTCAACTTGTAGAAGTCAGTTTTCTGCTTCCACCACGTGGGGGCCAGTCATCAGCCTTGGTGGTAAGTACATTGACACTGAGGATTACCTTGCTACCTCGTCTGTTAACATTTACAAGTGTTACATCCTTTCGTGATTTTTTGCACATTAAAATAATGGCTAAAAGAGTTGTAGCCATCCTTTTAAAACAAATATCACTTAGCAATGACTTTGAAGCATGTCAACAAAGCAATAAGAAGACTAAAATTGGAACAGACACAGGAACCCCTCAGAACACCATCAAGCACACAGCACAGTAAGCCCCTCTAAGCTCCAACTTCAAGTCTGCCTCAGTAAATCATTTCAATCATTTTATTTCATTCAAATAAAACTAAAAAAGCAAATGAATATAATTTACTCTTAGACTTTTCAAAGTTAAATATGGTTCATTGCCTGCTTTTTAAAAATAACACAGGCATGAAGTTTGTGATTTGGTAACATTTGTCTCTGCTAAGATATGTAAATTTCACTGTGTGTAGGTAGAAATATTTGGGGTCTAGGGATTGTTTAGAAGCATTATTCTCCAAAACCCATTTATTGGGAAAAAACTTTAATTTTTTTTTTTATTATTCACTCTTGGTTTGATATGACAGACTGCAGAAATGGCCTGCTGACTTAAGTGGAAGCAAATGCATGTCTTTTTCTCATTTTTTTTTTAAAAAAATCATTCAACTTAGTATACTTCATTGGCATAAAAGAAATTTTACATTTGGGCTGAAGTCAAACATTTTTAAATTAAAGGAAATAATTTTTGAATGACTAAAACCATTCTTGCATAGAATGTTTAAGAAGCAACTAACTTTTGGTGGTGACTTTTCACTAGTTTTAATAATTTTCACTTACATGCTGCCTTCGAAGTTGTGCTGGCTAGGGCTAATGTGGCCCATACTTTTGGGTGCAAAGAGCTTTAATGGGCACAGGCACAGCAAAGAAGTTGACAGATTCTGACGCAAGTCTTTGGTTCTACATCATTCAAAGTCCAGGCAAAGGCTTTCACACCACTGAGATTATGATTCTCTGAAGTCCTACACTTTGTTTCACAAATCACAGTTTTCTTTTTATACAGAAAAAGGAATGTACCTTCTTCCTGTCCCCGTCTCACGTAGGAGAGGGTCTTGCAATTTGTCTAAAACTACTACTGATCCTTTAATCGGGACTTCGAAGCTTAGATATATTTCTCTTCAATTCAAACACTGATAACAAATATTACAATCAATATTATTAGCACTGCCTCCAAACAAGGAAACATCTCTGTGGCTGAGAAGAGACCGATCACACAGAAAAGCACCCTGGAGATGAAAATACAAGGTTACTGGTCTGTGTGGAATTAACACCAGAAAAGTAGATGAATGTGGAGAGATCTCTCATATTTCCCCATATGTGGTGCTTATCTCAGGCTTGCCCAAAACAGAAAAATGGACGATGGCAACCAGACTACTTCAACTACTTTAATGGCTTGCTTTATTTTTTTATTTTATTATTTTATTTACTAAAAAACAATCTTAGGTTACGATCCAAGAGTATATAAAGACATTCTTGTGGTTAATTGATACTTTGCTTGGTTTTAGCTTATGTGCATACTTAGGATCCTCTGAAGATGGAAAAAAGTATATTTCTGAGACATAGTTTTATATATCCAAGGTTGGCTTAGACCTCAGTCTTAAGTTCAATGTGGCGTGGAGCTTCAGATCCTGCTGCCTCTTCTTCCAGAATGGTGAAATTTCAAAGAGTGTGCTGCCACACTTGAGACTCTGATGCAGGGAACTCAATCCAAAGTTTCATGAAAGCCATCCATGCACACTACCAAGGGAAAGACATCTCTAGAACCTAGAAAACAGTTCTTCCTACGGTTTGAACATAATCATAGGGATTTATCCATTTTCTTCTACCATCATATGCTTATATACATAGATATGGTTCTGACATTTTTATTAGTTTTTTTAAAAGTTCTACTCACCTATGATTGCTTCCCACGTTTTATAAACACCTTATGTTTTTGTTATGATAGAAAACTTGGTTCTCTTGTGTGGTATAAATTTTCTTCTTCCAAATGTTTGTTGTCGTCATAAAAACCTAGTTGAATTTTGCTTATTGACTTTGTGTCTCAGTCTCCCTAAATTTACTTATCAGCTCAGGCACTTTACTTTGAATATTACATTGAATAATAGGCTTGCATTATAGTCACACTGGCTTTAAATGAATCTATAAAACCTTTTGGTTTTTTTCTTCACTTTTTATTGTCTATATGTGAACCTATAGTGATAATGTTACAACAACAACAAAAAATGATGATGATGAATTTCCTTGCTGGGTACATGGTTGGGTGGGTAAAGGTACTTGCTGGTTAATGTGTTGACTTGAGTTCAATCCCTAAGATCAACATGACAAAAAGAGAGGTGTACAGGGAAAACCTGCCATGTATCCTCCACATGCTTCCTGTGACATACACAGGCCCCTGTCCCTACACTAAATAAATATATTGTAAATTAAAAACAATAATGAATTTCATAAAGCTCCCAAAAATAATAATGAAGAAAACAATCTAGCAAAATGAGTGAGTTCCTGGTTTTGAGCAGATCCATTTGGCACTTTGTCATTTATTATGAGTGGGAGCTGTCCATAAAACTGTTATGTCTGTTTCCCAACTGGGCTGCCTTGTTTGGCCTCAGTGTGGGAGGATATGCCTGACCCTGAAGAGACTTGATGCACCAGGGTGGGAAGAATATGGGAGAGGGGAAGATGGAGGGGGTAGCCCTCTCAGAGGAGAAGGGCAGAGGATGGAAGGGGAGTCTCTGTGAAGGGAGAACCAGGAAGGAGAAGCAGTGATCTGGATTTAAAATGAATAAATAAATAAACTAATGGGGGGATAAAAGGAAAACCACATTACTATCAGCCTTCAATTAAAATTTTAAAATGGAACTACGACTACAGTTCACTTTGCCAAGGAAATGTGATAACACTAAATGGTATAAATTTGATCATAGACGGGCAAAGTGTATAAAACAAAGATTAACAAAAACAGAAGGCAACTTGTGTTTATTATCAAAGTAGATTTTGGTTATACATCCATCAAAATTCGATTTATCAATTCAACAGAAAATAAAAAATAGAAATAATATGAACAAGTAAATGAAGACTCTTAGACTATCAAATACATAGGAAATTTGACATTTATCACAAAATTCACATATGGCCTTAAAACTTGATCCTGTTTTGTACTTCTAAAATGATGTAATAACTATACTATATTTTAACCACATTATGAAACTACCCAGTTGTTATTATGTTTTGTTCCATGGTTCTTGAACAATTGAAAACAGTATGTGAACACTATGCTATTATGGGTCATTAATCTAGAGAAAGAATTATCATACTTAAGTTGCATAGGTCATCTGGAGCAGCAGTTCTCAACCTGTGGGTTGCAACCCCTTTTGGAGTCCCAGTGATCCTTTCACAGGGCTCTCCTATGACTATTAGAAGACACAAATATTTACATTGCAATTCATAGAAGTAGAAAATTTACAGTTATGAAACAGCAACAAAAATAATTTTATAGTTGGAGGTTACCACAACAAGAGGGTCAGAGCATTAGGAATGTTGAGAACGACTGTACCACATATCAGTAGATTTTAAAAGCAAATAGAAATGTTAGGAAGATCAACAGCAAGATGTGAAAATAAAACAGCAATTTAGTCTATCCATGATATGCAGCTTTCTCAAATTTAGTTAAGAATGCAAAAAGTTTGCCTTCATAGCAATACTGAGAGAGTTGGGAATGAAAACATTTTACAGTGCTCTAGAAAGCAGTGTGGATCAGCAAGAGGCAGCCTTATGCTCCCTGTTTGTCAACATCTCTCCATATATTAGGGGGTACTTCTTAGCCATTCTGACTGGTGTGAGGTGAAATCTCAGGGTTTTAATTTGCATTTCCTTGATGACTAAGGATGTTGAACATTTCTTTAGGTGCTTCTCAGCCATTCAAAATTCCTCTAATGAAAATTCTTTGCTTAGCTCTGTACCCCATTTTTAATAGGGTTATTTGGCTCTCTGGAGTGTACCTTCTTGAGTTCTTTGTATATCTTGGATATTAGCCCTCTGTCGGATGTAGTGTTGGTAAAGACCTTTTTCCAATTTGTTGGTTGCTGTTTTGTCCTTTTGACAGTGTCCTTTGCCTTACAAAAACTTTGTACTTTTATGAGGTCCTATTTGTCAACTCTTGATCTTACAGCATAAGCTATTGGTGTTCTGTTCAGGAAATTTTCCCCTGTGCCCATGTGGTCATGGCTCTTTCCCAGTTTCTTTTCAATTAGTTTCAGTGTGTATGGTTTTATGTGGAGGTCCTTGATCCACTTGAATTGAGCTTAGTCCATGGAGATAAGAATGGATCAATTTGCACTCTTCTTCATGCTGACCTCCAGCTGAACCAGCACCATTTGTCGAAAAGGCTATCTTTTTTCCATTGGATAGTTGTAGCTCCTTTGTCAAAGATCAAGTGAGAATAAATGTGTGGGTTCATTTCTGGGTCTCCAATTCTATTCTATTGATCTACCTACCTGTCACAGTACAAGTACCATGCTCAGGAGAAAACAGGTACTGGTGAGGATGTGGAGAAAGAGGAATACTCCTCCACTACTGGTGGGATTGCAAGCTTGACAACCACTCTGGAAATCAGTCTGGTTGTTCCTCAGAAAACTGGGCATGATACTACTGCAGGACTCTGCTATACCACTCCTGGGCATATACCCAGAAGATTCCCCAGCATGTAATAGGGACACATGCTCCACTATGTTCATAGAAGCCCTATTTATAATAGCCAGAAGCTAGAAAGAACCAAGATATCCCTCAACAGAGGAATGGATACAGAAAATGTGGTATATTTACACTATGGATTACTACTCAGCTATTAAAAACAACAAATTCATGAAATTCTTAGGCAGGTGGGTGGAACTGGAGAATGTCATCCTGAGGCAACCAAATCACAAAAGAACACACGTGGTATGCTCTCACTGAAAAGTGGACATTAGCCAAGAAGCTAAGAATAGCCAAGAAACAAATCACTTATCAAATGATGCCCAAGAAGAAGGAAGGAAAAGCCCCTGGTCCTGGAAAGCCTCAGTACAGCAGTATAGGGGAATACTAAGATAGGGAAACAGGAAGGGGGTTATTGGGGAACAGGGGGAGGGAAGAGGGTTTATGGGACTTTTGAGGAGGATGGATCCCGGAAAGAGGATATCATTTGAAATGCAAATAAAGAATATATCACATAAAAAGGAAGTACTTTCTTCCTATTGATGGAATATCTTCCTGCTACCCTGTCAATGGGAAATGCTTCTGGTAATCTCCAAAATGATGCACAGAGCAACATATTATAATTATTGTAAAAATATGTCTGTGGAATTAACTCCACAACCTTGATGAAGCAATAATTTAGGAGCAGCATAAATAATTCATGGCTAAAATACAACTGATATGGAAGACTACTGGCAAGTTTCCCAAGTCTTGCCTATACGGAAAGACTGATTGGCTCTTGCTAATATTTGTTGTAAAATAAATTAAAAACATAGTGTATTGTTTGTTGCAGTTTTCATGTCTGTTCTTTAAACAAACCATATCTGGGATACAGCATTTATGCCTTTAAATTGATAACAGTATCAATTACAGCTTGTGCATCACATAATATTTAGCTAGTCACTACTGCTGTGTACCAATGACTATGCTTCCTCAACATTATTCACTTCACATTAGTTCCCTCTGCACATCGCCAAGCCTCTGCATAGCTGATCTCTTGGATATTACTTCTTCCTCCTATAAGTTTCTCTGTCACTTTTCAGTACTGACAGTTATAAACTGCTTACCTTTGAGAGAAAAAGATATACCTTCTTTTTGCTGTTCAGAGAGACAGAAAGGCAGCCATTCTTCAACATTCATTCCACCTATGTCAGGAGCAAGTCACACTGCCAGCCTGTCTTGAAGGAGGACACGGAAATGGATAATTGTAAGCCATACATACAGCCACACCAAACAATAACTTATCTCTGCTAAGTGAAACAAAATCAAATAGGTATTGGATTAGCATTTAGTGCTATCTGCCTCAGTGATCATTATCTGATATCATTATTTTCTTTATTATAGCTATATTTCATAACAAAATTCCAAATGGAAATGTCACAAGCAATATAAGCCAAACTGAGAGGAAATAGAAAAATACAAGATTTGTCAGTCAGAGATCAAGAAAAATGCACCTCAAAATTTCAGTCTCTATCTCTAAGGATTCCTTTTTATCCTCTGTGGATATATTCCATGTTCAAGGGCAGTTTCAGAAGCACTTATATATCTGACATAATTATATGCTTAAGGAAAAAATTCTGTCAAGTTGCAGTTTTTATAAAAGATGAAGTTTCTGCAGTCTGTCAAAAAGACAAGCGTTCAGGGGGTTCAAGTCCCCAGATGTGGTTGTTTTATATTATTATTTATTATTATTATTATTATTATTATTATTATTATTATTATTATTATGTCTTTTCCTAGCTTTGATTGTATTTTCAAATACTGCTATAAAGAAAATTAATTCCATATGCAGTTTGAAGAAACTATTGCAATCTGTGCAATTTTCTTCTTTGCCTTTTTATATAATTACAATCACCGATGTGCAGCGATCCCGATACTAAATAGTGATAGTGAACCCCCAAGCTGTTGAATGCTTTGTACATGTTTGTGGAATGGCTTAGGTTATACTTCCATGACTCCTCCAGGAGTCAAATTTAAAACACACTGGTCTAGATCTCCCTGCTTCAAGTTTTATCAGGAGACCAGGCTGGAAGCATGAAGATACAGGAAAAGTGCTTGGTGAGAGTTTCAGCTTCCAATGGTTGCCCGGAGCCTGTCCTTCAGGGAGCATTGAGTTCTCACTTTGCACCAGCTTGGCAGTGAATTTGATGAATGGTGGGAGAAGTGGGGTCCTGAGGACGTGAGTCATCAGTGCAGGCTATAATCATCATAATTAAGTCCGAAAACCCAAACCTTCCAGACATTTATTTGGTAATGTTTTTGAATGGAAAAAAAGTATAATCAAGATGTACCCTTCACAAATTGACCCAGATGGTCATCCTGTAGAGAAATCCATCTGGAACACAGAGTCATCACTGGTATAATAATCACAGTCATTAAATGTTAGGAGAAACTCTAGACAATTAAAAAATGCTGATAGCTATGATAGCAAAACAGACTAAAACCATAGTGGTCAACCAGAATAAAATCGTGAGGAAAATCTCAGAGAGAGAGAGAGAGAGAGAGAGAGAGAGAGAGAGAGAGAGAGAGAGAGAGAGAGAGAGAGAGAGAGAGAGAGAAGGAAGAAGAAGAAGAAGAAGAAGAAGAAGAAGAAGAAGAAGAAGAAGAAGAAGAAGAAGAAGAAGAAGAAGAAGAAGAAGAAGAAGAAGAAGAAGGAAAAACTCATTTTCAAAGAGACATGAGCACAAATAAACATCTTAACATGGGATTTGTTGAAATGACATAAAGCCATTAGATTTTCCACTTCTTTTTTAACCAAAGAGATTTGAAAGTGGTTATTTGAGAAATGTATGGAATCATGCTCTCAAAATCAATTTGATATTCTGAACATCACTACTTATTCATATTGATATTGTCATTCCCTCTAACTTTGCATGGTTTCTTATAGTCTCAAACTAGAAAAAACAACAGATAATTAAACAAAGAATGTGGTGAGATACTCTCTGCAAATAACACTGTGCATAAGTCCAGGCCTAGCACCAGAACACACAGATAAGATTATCTGTGGACTCATAGGAAGAAATAAAATAACTTTCCAAAGATCTACAGGATCACAAAAAAGAAAAGATGTAAATTCTTCCTTTAAAACAATATTAAATTAGAAACTAGCAGTGAAAATTATACTTTTTTTCTTTAGAATGTGAAATTGTTACCAGGGACCAAGTTACATGGCAGACTTTGCATCATGTGTGTGTGTGTGTGTGTGCGTGTGTGTGTGTGTGTGTGTGTGTGTGTGTGTGTGTGCGCACATGCATGTATGCTCACAGGCCTGAGCATTTTTTAAGATGCTTCTCCGCCATCCGAAGTTCTTCAGGTGAGAATTCTTTGTTTAACTCTGTGCCCCATTTTTTAATAGGGTTGTTTGGTTTTCTGGAGTCTAACTTCTTGAGTTCTTTATATATATTGGATATTAGCCCTCTATCTGATGTAGGATTGGTGAATATCTTTTCCCAATTTGTTGGTTGCCGATTTGTCCTCTTGATGGTGTCCTTTGCCTTACAGAAACTTTGTAATTTTATGAGGTCCCATTTGTCAATTCTTGCTCTAGAGCATACGCTATTGGTGTTCTGTTCAGAAACTTTCTCCCTGTACCGATGTCCTCAAGGGTCTTTCCCAGTTTCTTTTCTATTAGCTTCAGAGTGTCTGGCTTTATGTGCATGTATCAAGCAGGGACAGTCAATGTATTTTTCTCTTACCTGTCAGCTGAGCAGAGGTCTTACTTCTCAGGGATCATGTAATCAGGAACTGACTTAGAACTACAGAGACTCTAAAGAAGTTGTAATACACTGAGTATCTCTGTTTAGGAATTGTCTACTTAATGTCTGGCCTGAACACAGAACAACTCATTCTATTCCATGAATTAAGAAAGTGGTTGAATTTCATTGAAGCAGTATTCTTTCTTCCTGTGTCCAGAATAGTTATTGAAATGGCATTGTTCTTGCATTGATTTATCACAGTTTTCCATAGAGTAATCACTCCAAAACCACAATGTCATGTCAGTTTCTTAAAATCTCTATTTTCCATGCCACAATAATGCTCTTCACACATGCCTTTTGGACTTAGAATGTTCTCCCTATGTCCCACCCACCAGTCCTACTCCCATATTTCATCCTTTTGTATATACTATAGTATATATTCAATTCTTCCTCTATTCCAACTGTGATCATTGAAGCTAATGTTCTGTACTTGACTTGTTAGAAGCTGACTTGAGTGAATCTGTGTATGCATAGAGTGTTCCTTTCTATCTTCTGTCCTTAATCGTGTAATGCTAACAGTAAACATACAACAAAATGTTTAAAGTTTGAGTTAAATACTTACTGAGATCTTGTAACACATTCCAATAGAAAAGTTCCTGTATATTAGGAACCACAGTTGACAACATTATTTATCCGTTTATTGGTACCTTCAAGAAGAGGTATGAAAAGCATTGACCAATTTGAAATTCAATAATATTTTATCTCACAAAATTTCTTGCTATCAAGGCTGTCATTGATAATTCACAACAAGCATTTTATTTTAAATTGTCTAATAGTTATGCTACATGGATACATGCATTGACTTCTTAATTTTGTGCATTGATGTTTTTATACCCAAAGTGGGCACTTTGGGAAGGAAAAACCTCAAGGATGGAATTAGCACATGACTTGAAATGTCTACTTTCTGTCTGTGAGAATACAGATGACCATTATCAGTAAGGAAGAAAAACCTTAACAGATACATAGACTGTGTCCATAGCAGCCCTATTTATAATTGCCAGAAGCTGCGAAGAACCCAGATGTCCCTCAGAGGAGGAATAGATACAGAAAATGTGGTATATATACAAAATAGAGTACTATTCAGCCATTAGAAACAGTGAATTCATGAAATTCTTAGACAAATGGATGGAACTGGAGAACATCATCCTAAGTGAGGTAATCCAGTCTCAAAACTGGTTACATGGTATGCACTCACTGATAAATGGATATTAGCCTAGAAGCTTTGAATACCCAAGACACAATTCACATATCAAATAATACCCAAGAAGAAGGGGGGAGTGGCCCCTGGTCCTGGAAAGGCTCAGTGCAGCAGTGTAGGGAAATAACAGGATAGGGAATTGGAAAGGGGTGGATTGGAGAAATAGGGGGAGGGAAAAGGGTTTATGGGACTTTCGGGGAGGGGGGATCTAGGAAAGGGAAAATCACTTGAAATGTAAATAAAGAATATATTGAATTAAAAAAAACAACAACAAAAAAAGGGAAATCAATTTCTTTTGCTTATAACTACACAATTCACAGTGTTATACTGCAGTAGCCATGGTGGACCATGACTCAGAGAATGAAGTGAGACTAGATGTGAGCACTATCATCTAGAAGCCATATGATATAACAACATTTAAATTTATTTACACCTACGAAATGAAGAAATTAGTACCAATAAACCAGGTATTTGGAGGGCTGAAAATTGTGATCCTTCACTGATGCTATGTATATTTGACTTGTGAAAATAATTTAAAATTTAACATTACTTTCTTAATGGGTAATGACATTAATTTTCATTTAAAATATATAAAATACTTACAGTTTGAAATATACAGATTATATGTGTGCAACATAAAATATAGAGATGCTACAAACTGTTTTATGCTTGACATAAACCAGACAATTGTTTTCACCTGAAAAAAATAGTTAATGATGCTAATATGTTGCCCAAAAGAAAAGACTTAAAATTAAAACCTTTATCTCTGACGAGACCTTATAACTAATTACCAGGATATATTTTACATTAAAGTTTTCAAGCATAGTAAATAAATATGCAAATACTGATAAGATGTGTTGCAAGATTAAGTAAATCAATGCTCAAACAAGATTTCCCTCATTAAGATTAAAATTTGGCAGTGTTCTTATTAGTGTCATTTAAAAAAATAAACTATTATAAGTACAAAGAACCACTTTCTTGAAGTGAAGTTAAGTGCTAGCTGGATAAGAAGCAGGCCAATCATATTTGTTGCCATATCGATTCTGAATGAAATAATGTTGCCATCTTATATATGAAAAAGAAAATAATGAAGTGTACTAAGTATAACTGTAGTAACCCAAAATGTCATTCATCAGACATTATATTTTATAATTTACATTATTTAAACATTTATATTTTCTCATCAAAATATAAGGGGAAAACTATGCTTTATGTATTAACATTTAAATATTATGTCAGACTCAGGTCAATGAAAATCTTTATATTTTTCCTATGAGCATCAAAGATAAGATATCAAAACAAGGTTGAATTGAGGCTTGAATTTGGATCCTTTTGTGGTTTTTCATGATTTTCTGCCTTCAGAGTCACAGTCTATGGCCCAGGGTAAGAGAAAACATTCCATAAAGTTGAGATGATACCTAAAAAAGAAGGGACAGTATAGTTAAAGAAAAATACCTTTTGCTTCATCAGAGACTAGTGTGGATAAAATAATATTTACTACGAAGACACCTTTCATGAAGTGAAATCGTTCACCTTCTTAGGAGACAGGAAGAACACCCAGTTAATAGTATTCTAGTGGTGAATACCAGACTCAGGGTGAGCAATGTTTATCTGTTCACTGCATCATCTGTTTATCTGCTTGTCAGCATGCTCTTCAGAACCTTTTGCCAACATGCCTGCCTTCTTACTTACAGAGTAATAAGAAGTATTGCTTTTAAATTATGGGGTTTTTTTAGCTTTTTTTATTGGCTATATTCTTTATTTACATTTCAAATGTTATTCCCTTTCCCAGTTCCCCCCCTCACTTGGATAGCCCCTATCTAATACTCCCTCCCCCTACTTCTATGAGGGTGTTCCTCCACCCAATCCATTCCCACATCCCTATCCTCCATTAACCTACATTGGGGCATTTATGGAGCCTTCATAGAACCAAGGACCTCTTCTACCATTGATGCCTGACAAGGCAATCCTCTGCTACATATGCAGCTAGAGCCATGTGTACCCCTTGGTTGACGGCTTAGTCCATGGGATCAGGATGGTTGATATTGTTGTTTTTCCTATAGGGTTGCAAATCCCTTCAGCACTTGCAGTTCATTCTCTAACTCCTCCATTGGGAACCCCACACTCAGTCCAATGTTTGGCTGTGAGTATTTGCCTCTATATCTGTAACGCACTGGAATGGCCTGTCAGGAGACAGCTATAACAGGCTCCTTTCAGCAAGCTTTTTTTGGCATCCACAGTGGTGTCAGAGTTTGGTGCCTGTATATGGGAAGAACCCTCAGGTGGTATAGTCTCTAGACTGCCTTGACTTTAGTCTCTGCTCCACACTTTATCCACATATTTTCTCCTGTGAATATTTTCTTCCCCTTCTCAGGAGAACCAAAACCCCCATACTTTGGTCTTCATTCTTCTTGAGCTTCATGTGATCTGTGAATTGTATCTTGGGTTTTCAGAGCTTTTGGTCTAATATCCACTCATCAGTGAATGCATACTATGTGTGTTCTTTTGTGATTGGGTTACTTCACTCAGGATGATATGTTCTAGTTTCATCCATTTTCCTAAGAATTTCATAAATTCATCTTACTTAACAGCGGAAAAGTACTCCATTGTGTAAATATACCACATTTTCTGTATCCATTCCTCTGTTAAAGGACATTTTGGTTCTTTCCATCTCCAAGGGTATTATAAATAAGGCTGCTATGAACATAGTGGAGCATGTGTCCTTATTACATGTTGGAGCATCTTCTGCGTATATACCCAGGAGTGATATGACTGGACCCTTGGGTGGTACTATGTTCATTTATCTGAGGAGCCACAAAACTGATTTATAGAGAGACTGTTACAGCTTGAAATCCCACCAGCAATGGAAGAGTGTTCTCCTTTCTCCACATTCTCACTGGCATCTGCTGTCATCTGAGTTTTTGATTTTAGCCATGCTGACTGGTGTGAGGTGGAATCTCAGGGCTGTTTTGATTTACATGTTCCTAATAACTAAGAATGTTGAACATTTCCTTAGGTGCTTCTCAGCCATTAGATATTCCTTAGTTGAAAATTCTTTGTTTAGCCCTGTACCCATTTTTAATAAGGTTATTTGATTCTCTGGAGTTCAACTTCTTGAGTTCTTTCTATATATTGGATATTAGCCCACTATTGGATGTAGGATTAGTAAAGATCATTTCTCAATCTGCTGGTTGCCATTTTGTCCTATTGACAGTGTCCTTTGCCTTACAGAAGCTTTGCAATTTTATGAAGTCTGATTTGTCAATTCTTGATCTTAGAGCAAAAGCCATTGGTGTTATATTCAGTAAAATTTCCCCTGTGCCCCTGTGTTCAAAGCTCTTCCCCACTTTCTCCTCAATAAGTTTCAGTGTATCTGGTTTTATGTGTAGGCCTTTGATACAAGTGGACATGAGCTTTGTACAAGGAGATAAGAATGGATCTATTTACCTTTTTCTAAATGCTGGCCTCCAGTTGAACCGGCACCATTTGTTAAAGATGCTGTTGTCTCTTTCACTGGATGGTTTTAGTTCCTTTATCAAGGATCAAGTGACCATAGGTGTGTGGGTTCATTTCTGGGTCTTCAAATCTATTTCATTGATCTTCCTGCCTGTCTCTGTACCAATACCATGTGATTTTTATCATTATTACTCTGTAATACAGCTTGAAGTCAGGAATGTTTATTCCCCCCTGAAGTTCTTTTATTGTTGAAAATAGTTTTTGCTATCCTAGATTTTTTCTTATTCCAAATGAATATGAAAATTGCCCTTTCTAAGCTTATGAAGAATTGAGTTGGAATTTTGATGGGGATTACATTGAATCTGTAGATTGCTTTTTGGCAAGATCTTCATTTTTACTATATTAATCCTGACACTCCATGAGCATTGAAGATATTTCCATCTTCTGAGATCATTTTTCTTTCTTTCTTCAGGGTGTTGAAGTTCTTGTCATACAGATTTTTCACTTGCTTGGTTAGTGTCACACCAAGGTATGTAATATTATTTGTGACTATTGTGAAGGATGTTGTTTCCCTAATTTCTTTCTCATCTTGCTTATCCTTTGAGTATAGGAAGCCTACTGATTTGTTGGTGTTAATTTTATATCCAGCCACTTTACTGAAGTTGTTTATCAGCTTTCGGAGTTCTCTGGTGAAATTTTTGGGATAATTTAAGTATACCATCATATCATATCTTGTGCAAGTAGCAATATTCTGGCTTCTTTTTGTTGCAATTTAAGACTAGCCTCTAGACCTTGGTGATCTGATAGGGTGACTGGGATTATTTCAATCTTCTTGTATCTGTTGAGGCCTGTTTTGTGACCAATTATATGGCCAACTTTGGAGAAGGTATCATGGGGTCCTGAGAAGAAGGTATATTCTTTTGCTTAAGGATGAAATGCTCTATAAATATTTGGTAGATCCATTTTGTTCTTTACTTCTGTTAGTTTCACAGTGTCTCTCTTTAGTTTCTGTTTCCATGATTTGCCCATTGTGGAGAGTTGTTGAAGTCTCCCACTATTATTGTGTGGGGTGTGATATGTTCTTTGAGCTTTAGCAAAGTTTCTTTTATGAATGCAGGTGCCTTATATTTGAAGCATAGATGTTCAGAATTCAGATATCATCTTAGTAGATTTTTCCTTTTACAAGTATGAAGTGTCCTTCCTCGAATTTTTTTGACAGCTTTTGGTTGAAAGTTGAGGCTTGGTTCTTGGAACCATTTGCTTGGAAAATTGTTTTCCAACCTTTCACTCTGAGGTAGTGTCTGTCTTTGTCACTGAGGTGCATTTCCTGTATGCAGCAAAATGTTGGGTCCTGTTTACATAGCCAGTCTATTAGTCTATGCCTTTTTATTGGGGAATTGAGTCCATTGATGTTAAGAATTATTAAAGAAAAGTGATTGTTACTTCCTGTTATTTTTGTTGTTACATGTGACATTATGTTTGTGTGGCTATCTTCTTTTGGGTTTGTTGTAAGATTACCTTCTTGCTATTTTTTTAGGGTGTAGTTTCCCCTACTTGTGTTAGTATTTTCCATCTATTGTCCTTTGTAAAGCTGGGTTTGTAGAAAGAGATTTTGTAAATTTGGTTTTGTCATGGAATATCTTATTTTCTCTGTCTATGGTAATTGAGAGTTTTTGCTGGGTATAGTAGTCTGGGCTAACATTTGTGTTCTCTTAGGGTCTGTATAAGATCAGCCCAGGATCTTCTTGCTTTCACAGTTTCTGGTGAGAAGTCTGGTGTAATTCTGATAGGTCTGCCTTTATATGTTACTTGACCATTTTTCCTTACTGCTTTTAATATTCTTTCTTTGTTTACTGCATTTGGTGTTTTGATTATTAAGTGGTGGGAGGAATTTCTGTTCTGACCCAATCTATTTGGAGTTTTGTGGGCTTCTTGTATATTCATGTGTATCTCTTTCTTTAGGTTAGAGAAGTTTTCTTCTATATTTTTGTTGAAGATATTTATTGACCCTTAAATCTGGGAACATTCGCTCTTGTACACACTACCCTTAGGTTTGGTCTTCTCATTGTGTCCTGGATTTCTTGGATGTTTTGGGTTAGGAGCTTTTGCGTTTTGCATTTTTTTTTGACTGTTGTGTCAATGTTTTCTATGGTATCTTCTGCACCTGAGATTCTCTTTTCTATCTCTTGTATTCTGTTGGTGATGCTTGCATCTATGGCTCCTGATCATTTTCCTAGGTTTTCTAACTCCAGGGTTATCTCCCTTTGTCATTTCTTTATTGTTTCTATTTCCACTTTTAAATCTTGTATGGTTTTGTTCATTTCTTTCCCCTGTTTATTTATGCTATCGTGTAATTCTTTAAGGGATTTTTGTGTTTCCTCTTTAGGGGCTCCTGCCTATTTACATATGTTCTTTAAGGGAGTTATTAACATCTTCTTAAGGTTCTCTATCATCATCATGAGAAGTGATTTTAGTTCTAAATCTTGCTTTTCCGGTTTGGTGGTGTATCCAGGACTTGCTATGGTGGAAGAATTGGGTTCTAATGTTGCCATGTTACCTTCGTTTCTGTTGCTTCTGTTCTTATTCCTGTCTCCTGCCATCTGATTATTACTAATGCTACCTTCCCTCACTATATGTGACTGTAGCCTGTCCTTCCTGTTACCCTGGTTGTGTCAGAATTCCTCAGAGTCCATCTGTCTCTGTGGTCCTATGATTCTGCGATCCTGTGATCCTGATATCCTGGGTGTGTCAGAGCTCCTGGTCAAGCTGCCCCTGAGGCCCTGGGATCTCCATGTGACCAAGTTCCTGGGATCCTGGGATGCTGTGACCCTATGATCCTGGGTGTATTAGGGCACGTGGGAGTGGAGGTTCCTCTGGGTGCTGGGATGGCTGGGGAGTTAGCTGTCAAGGTAAACCAGGACAAGACTGGAAGAAACCCGTGCCATTGGTGGGTGGGGTTCCAGTGTCCCTGGGTCCTGCTGGTCACAGTTATTCCCAGTGATGTTGGGACAGATGTTAAGTCCTCCTCAACTCTGCTCCTATGATTGTGGGCATGTTTGAGCACCTGGGAGCTGAGGTTCCTCTGGGCGTTGCTGAGCTGACTGGGGAGTTCGCTCCCAAGGTAAGCCAGCCCATATGGGAAGGACTTTAAATTATGTTTATCTGGCAAATAACTTATATAAACTTAAATTATTTGTTTATTTATTTTATGGGAAACAGCTTTATTTTTCACAAAATACATCTTGAGTACACTTTCCTCCCCTCTGCCTGGGCTGTTGAATTTGGAGAAGAGGAAGATAGGAAGATCTGTAGTCAACCTGCTTGCTTCCTGGCAAAAGTGACCTCTGGCCTCCTAGGAGCTGTCTGTTGGAGTTGGTGGTTGCTATAATGGGATGAATGTGAACAAGGAAGTTGTGAAGGGAAGATCTGTGTGATCCACTGGAGGTGACGTCTGGAGTGTGTAGGAGACTGTAGCTTGTGGTGTAGTACAGAGCTGGAGATAAGACTGATAAAGGGGTGAAAGCTTCCAATAAGCCTGCCTGTTTCCCTAACATGTGTGGCCTGTGTGTCCCCACAGACTACCTGATGGACTGGACACCAGAATAATGGAAACAACTTCTGTTTAAATTACCAGATTTCGCATTTGTTGTTGGACTTACACTTTCTACAAAGCTTACCTCATCTAATTTTGACTAGACAGTAATCACGTGTCCTCTCATCGATTTCTAGCTACGTTTAAGTTCTCAATCAAATATACCCAAGTCTCTGATATTTACCTTGACACTGAAAATTCAAGATAATACATTATTTAAATCTATATTGAAGCTGTAAGCTATTTTCCTCTCTGCGGCAAAGAGTAAAAATGTACTAATCTAAAAATTGAGAGTTCTTTTCCAAGTATATATAACTTTACCACTTAATTTTTCAGTTTTACATGTTTCTTTTAATTTTTGATATGATAATTGCATAGCTTTTCTGTTTCATATACATCCTCTAAACCCTCCCATGACCTCCTCCTTGCTATATTTCAAATTCATGGTCTCTCTTTAATTAATTGTTTTAGACACATAATTGTTTAACTATATATACCTAAATACCATATGTACCATAATCCATCTGTAAATTGTTTCTCGTATGGATTTTTTGGTATTTGATAATTATTTGTGTGTTCTTTGTAACAGGTATAAACTATTGCAGAAAACTATAACCAATGAAACTGCAGCATTATAAAGGCCATTTACTTTTTTTTTAATTTCAGGAAGTATAGGGGTTAAGAGACAGATAAAAGTGCCTTTTTAATAATCACAAAAATCTGTTGTAAATAATGGAATCCTGAACAAAAGAAAAATCCTCCTCAAAGTATTGTTTTCATTTATATCCTAGATCAGAAATTATAGCACTCAAACATTATTTTAATAAATTTAAACTCTCTAGGCAGTTTTCAAATTTTTACTATCATTTTTAAATATTGAATTAAAAATAAATCACAAATTTTAATAGATGACCCAGAATAAATCAAAGTAGTCTAAAAAGCTATCCTTAATTATTTGTTCTTTTGATTGAAACAATTGTTATTTCCTCTGACTTTAACTTAAATTGTTTATGCTCATTACACAGGGATGCCCAATTTTCATTGTAGTTTTGGATGGCTGAACTAGATGAAGAATCGCTCAGGCAATATGCATAAAGCATTATGGATAAATATCTCCACTATGAAAAGAAATATGATGTGTTTCTCCAGCCTGTATACTTTATGTAAATGTTTTTCAAATAGGTTAGTGCACAAACTGCTTTTAATTCCAGTTTGATTTTTAAAGGCTTAACTTCTAAAAGTGGCATTATTTCAGCTATAAGAACTTCATAATGCAAACATCTGCAGTTAAAACAGGATGTGAGCATTATTTTATTTTTTTCAACATTTCCTGGTAATTCTGGACTTAATGCTCACATTACCAACAGCTTTATATTTTGCTTTTTAAATGTATCATACAGCACATTAATTTTGTTTTGTCTTTCCTACTGTGTATTTCAAGTTATATAGACAGTTCTAAAATAAATTTGCTAATGAAATAAGAAATGGAATCAGAATCGAAATTAGTAAGAGATGATTATGTCTCCTTAAGAAAATATTTGTTTGTTTCACAAACTAATGTTTTGCCAATATATAACAAAGAAAATTATTTATTTTAGAAAATTAATTTCAAATGGCCGCAGGCATGATATTCTTTACTATAACATGATAGGGAGTCTTAAAGATGACTCTCATAATTATTTCTAGGCCACCTACACATATATTTTTAAAAGAAAGAAAGAAAAACCTATTATGAAGAAGGACCTATTGCAGGACCTATTGCAGAGTAGCACATTGCCATGTAGGTGAGTCTCACCAAAGCCCAGGGAAATTGGTGAATTCAGTACATTGCTCTGTGAAATATTCAATTACTCAGTTCTGAAGTGCCCTTCTTGAGTTGCAAAGCTATTTCCTAGAAGTAGTTCTCAGTGTGTTACAGATTGCTTTGAAAAGGAAGCTGATCACAATAGGAATAAAACCAACAATAACAATATGAGTGGTGCTTTTAACAAATCCAGACTAACAAATTCAGAGTTCCGTGGGCAGCAGCAGTGGCCTCTGCATATATAAATGCCACTTGGTTACATTGAGAGCTGGTTTGTATGAGGAAAGAAAGGCAACTCCCTCCTACTTCCCCAGTGTTCCTAACAGTAGAATCCTCCCAAAAGAGTTTAGGGGGTCTTTCAGTTCATATAGACTCCTCTTTTAAGAAGCTGTTTAGAATTTATCAAGTTACCTAATTTGACAAATCATGGTTGTCTTGTTTATAGAAACTTTTAACATTATGAACTATCAAATTGTATAATTCCAAGCAATCCTTAGACAGAATGTGTCAATCAACAATATCAGAATTAGTTTTTGCTTTGAAACCCATATTTGTAATCTAACTTGTAAATGAAAAACTGGCTAAATGTTATTCAATGTATTCACTGTGAAATCATTATAAAACCAAGTTACCATTTATTTATTCACTTAATAAGGGGGATGCTAGATGGTTGAGGTGGGATGGGTTGGGTGGGGTAGTACCCTCTTAGAGGCAAAGGGAAGAGGTATGGGGAGGGGGTTCATTGAAGGGAGACTGGGAAGGAGGATAGCACTTGAAATATAAACAAAGAAAATTATTAATAAATAAAAAATAAAAATAATAATAATTATTATTATTTATAATGAAAATAATGACCTTGGATATGCCCCTTGAGCTAGCTATTAATCTATGTGCTTGTAATAAATAAGCAAATGCAACATAGGGCTTATCTCCTAATGCTATACCTCTAACAGATAATATAGTAAATAAGGGACATAAACAGCTCATGTAGCATATTGAAATGAAAATACAGAAAAATTACAGGATATCACATAACAGGGACTTTCGTAGCAAATAATATGATTTTAAATTAGGCACACATCTCTTTAAGAAGTTAAATCCTGAGAATCAAAACATGAATGTAGTGTGGGCCGGAGTCGTGCTCCTCAGGAAGAGGTGGGTCAACACACTGAAGGTAACAGAACCAAGTGTGACTAGAGTGGGGACAACACACAGAGGGAGGAAAATAGAAGAGCAGGAAGGAAAAGCAGCTAAACTCAACAGCTTTATTATTTATTGTGTCAGGCATAATAAAGCTCTTAATTTTATTTTCAGTATGACAGAAAGACCTTAGTAAAAGAGAAATAGGTTGAAATATGTCTGCCTCCCTCTTAGACTTGAAAGCTAGCCTACAGGAAAGATGAACTAGATTCATTGCTATTTGTGATTAAATCTGTTTCTCAAGGATAGGGCTATGTCCCACCTGTAATTTTAACTACCACTGGTTCTGTACTCTCTGTCCAAGAAAAACAGCAACCATACTTCCTGTTGTTATGACTATCTTTCTATGACTACCTTGTTACTACCTCGCATGTCCATCCTGCATCCATGGCTTAGTTTCACAAGATGTCGTTATGACCAACTTGTTCCTCTTCTGAAATCTTACTATCAGACTGTCAAATCCCTTGTTAACAGAACACCCCTATTCCTAAAGTATAAAATTCTTCTCTTCCTCATATCCAATGCTATTCTTTGGAACCCACAACTATGGAGAGACACCTCATTACACAAATAAAAAAAAACGTTTAATTAATTTCAGCGTGAGAATTTAGATTGATGGTCTTTTTCCTTAAATCTGTGAGATTAACATTACATAACTTTTCTGAAAAATCTGACAATCTTATATACAAGGCACAGCACTGCAGGGGTTAAATAGATACCAGTTTTATATTATGACATACAGTAATTACTGGTCTGGAAATATATTCCCATACTTACAACAATAGTATGAATTTTATAAGAATAACCAAATATTTTCTGTGATACTAAGCCCCATTTCGATATTTGGAATCTATATACCTACACAATTAAGATGAAACGCCTCTTGTTAATCTAACAATAGTCCCTAAAGAAGAATCTAATACTATTACTCAGCTAAATGGACACATTACTAAAAATGACTCTTAATGTCTTTTTATTTCACATATTAATTACTAAACCTTTCAGCTCTCAACAGAGCTGTTTCTTTATTCAGTTGAATCTTCATAACACAGAAAACGATAAATGTGAAGAAACTAGAAGACTAGAAGAGTACTCAGCTCTAGATAGAACAACTACATCACCCACCTGCCCTCAAGACTTGAATCATATAGAAAAATGACAATAAGTATAAAAACAGTAAGAAAAGGTTATAGGTGACTACATAGGTATTTGCTTGACACATCAAGGGATTTGCTTCTATGAACTCATGGAAATTATTTCCAAATAATTAATATTAATTAATTGGATTTTGAGAATGAAAACTTGGATGTAGTATGGAGCTGAGTCATGCACATCAGGAAGTGCTGAGTCAAAGATTCAAGGTAGTAAAACTAAGCTACTTGGATGAAATTCCAGTAATTGATATAAACAATATTTTAAAAACTAATAATCCATGAATAATTTTATGGATCCAAGTTCATTTTTCTACATGATATTTTATTTTATAAAGGAAGAGTATGATTTCTAAGTAAATCATTATTTCTAATATGTAATAATTGTTCATATCAGTGAGAGGCGAGAGGGATTACAGTACATGTATTTGTTGGGTAAATCTAAAATGTTATGTTCCAGGACCAGTATGACTACTTTCTTATAGTTTTGAGTGAGAAATTGTTTGAGTATATGGTTTTTATAGCTTTAAATTGGATAAGAAAGATAGATCCAACAAATATCTCCTTGTAAATCCTCATGTAAATACCAAAATTCTAACACAAGGTAGAAAGAAAAGACTGAAAAAAGAGGCTGTGTCAACATACCAAAATCAAATGAAGTTGTATAAGAAAATACCGTTTCCTTCCATAGAGTGAATATAGCCATTATTATTTAACCTGCAAACTCTGAAGGATTTCATTTTCTAGGTATTTTAAAGTACAGTCAATGTTACACTACCCATGTGGCCTCATGATACCAATGTAGAATTATTCTGAGAGGTATATACATTCTGTCTTGTTTTAGTATTATTTTAGTTCATTATCTTTTGTTGCACTTGAATATCAAAAACTAGATGATACCGATTGGTATTCCTCTATCTCCACCATCTAGTTAAGGTCTCCTTTCTATATCATTCTATGGTACTGAACACCTAACAACATCACTCTTGGAATAAATAAATAATAGAGGCTGTCTTAGTTAGGATTTCTATTGCTGTGGAAGGATACCATTGCCATGGCAACACTTATAAAGGAAAAAAATTAATTGAAGGTGACTTACAGTCGAGAGATGAAGCCCATTATCATCACAGTAAGAAGCATGGTGAGACACAGGCAGACATGTTGCTATAGAGGTGACTGAGAGTTCTATATCTGGATTGGCAGGTAGCAGGAAGAGAGTGGCAATGGGTCTGGCTTGAGTTTTGAAACATCAAAGCCAAACAACAGTGTAGTACTTCTTCCTACAAAACTACATCTACTCCTACAAGGCTGCAGTTCCAAATATTTCCATTCTCTATTGACCTCTGGGTGTCAATTTTTTTCAAACTAACATAGAACTTATTCAGGTTATAGTTTTTGATGCTGAGAGTTCCAAGGACATTGGTATTCCTGTCTATCCAACATCTACTTAAGGTCTCCTTTCTGTATCATTCTATGGTAGAGAATACCTAACGACATCATTCTTGAAATAGTTCATAAATTCCTTAATCTTTTTCAGATCTTCTAGTCATACAATCACCCCACAAAAAGACCAACTCTCAATCCAAGTATTCGTAAGACTAAGGATAACAGACATATATTTAAGGAAGAAACCCAAACATCACAAATAGTTTCTTCTTCCTTGGTGAGATGTTTAGCAATCCCACCCATTACAAAATACATTAACAAAATGTAATACCAGGACAGGGAAGCAGGAATGGGTGGATTGGTGGGCAGGGGGAGGGGGAGGTCGGATAAGACATTTTTGGAGGGGAAACCAGGAAAGGGGATAACATTTGACATGTAAAGGAAGAAAGTATCTAATTAAAAAAAAACGATAAAAAATTTTTCTAGGCTGATATACAAAGTAAATTACATTAATTTGACTATTAATTAAGAATTGATGCTTTGTGAAAGAAATATGAGGCTATGGGACAAAGAAATTGTAATAGAATTGAATTTTGAATTATTTGTTTCAGCCAGGTAAACAACCAGAGAACTCTTTCACTACCTGTCCATGCTGCTGCAATTGCTTTCATAAAAATTCAGGATGATCATCTCCAATTATCAGAACGTTTGAAAGAGTAAAAACAAAGAAATAGAACAAAAGAAAACACAAAAATAAAGAAGTCCTATTAGACCATCTCTAAACCATTGTCTATTTTGCTTGGTGAAAAAGTATGGTTACACTGTCAAATCAGTGTATTAGCTTATTAGTAATAAAGTTCATAAGCAGGATAAGTAAGTATGATCACTCCATGATTTTTTAGTATAAAATAGAGTTTATTTAGGGTATGGGAGGGGAGTTAAGGAGGTGGTAGGGGCAGAGAAAGGCAGAAAGAGGGAAAGAGTGGGGAATCAGAGGCCAGCCATGACCATGTGGAGAGAATGGGGAACCACTCCATGATTTTTTATATGGCTCCATGATCCAAGAAAAGTACAGAAGAATTTGGTCAATGTGGTTCAGTTGCACTTGCAACTAGACTGGATTCTTGCAGGAGGAGGAAGCAATGTAAAGTCACATAAAAGTTCAAGCTCTGAGATTCTGATTTTAAAGATATTAAATAGAAATACAAATACCTCAGGCTTAAATTACAAAGAAAATACCTGGAAATAACTATGGATAACTGAGTGAAAATGGAAAGAACTGGAAGAGTGCAAACTTCAAAATTTAAAGTCATCTTTCTGCTGCTTTAATAGCTACAGTGCAGTTAGATGTGTAGACAGTAGCAACTGTGTACTGATATCTGCAGAGTACAGCTGATTCTGGAGAGGTTAACAGGGCCTCTGTGGTGGAGGGTTATGCCACTTGTGTGTAATACTCCCCCATCACAAACCTTGGATAAAGGAAGGCAATCAGAAATAAAGTTTATCTTATGCTTTTCTCCATCATTTCTATTCTCTTGGGCAGCAGTCTTTAACTTCTTAAATAATGAAGATGTTTTTCCAATATTCCTATATATTCCACCTATATTTGTAAGGTCTGAGGAGTTAGTTCTGTGGTAATGGACCACAATGCCTGCTGTTATTTAATCAATATTTATTCCTCCTCTGTAAGCTAGAGAGTATTTTATTATTTGAGACAGGGACTCATTGTGTATCGCTGGATGACATAGAATTCATTATGTCTTCTAGTAGTTCCCAACCATCCTAATTCTGAAACCCCTTTTTACAGTTCTCTATGTTTTGGTGACTCCCAACTACAAAATTATTTTTATTGCTACTTCATAATGGTAACTTTGCTGCTGTTCTTAATCACATTTGAAATGTCTGATAAGCAGATTGTCTAAGGCAACCACTGTGAAGGGGTCATTAGCTCTCCAAAGGGGTCATTTACCACCAGATTAAGATTCGCTGATGTAGACAAATCTGGCCTCAAATTGGCAGAGATCCAACTGTCTCTGAGTCTTAAGTCTAGAATTTTCAGACTGAAATCACAGTCATGAAGATGACTGTTCTGCTTCCAGATGTAACACACACAGACATACATACGTACAGAGAGAGAGAGACAGACAGAGACAGACAGAGACAGACAGAGACAGAGACAGACAGAGACAGACAGAGACAGAGACAGAGAGACAGACAGAGAAATACACAGAGATACAGAGACAGAGAGAGACAGAGACAAAGAGACAGAGACAGAGAGAGAAGATTTTTTTCAAACCTTTGAGGCAACATAATTGCTAATACTAACATAGCAGGATTCTGGAAAAGATTTTGTTATTCTTTAAAGGCCCTAAAATCTATTTGCATTTTTGAAATTAAGAAGAGTTGTCCTCTTAACATTGAACTCTGGATTGAGAAATAATTAACCCAAGTAAGAAATGGTATAATGGAAATTACAATTACCTACATCAAAACTGAGGAGACAAAGAGCAAAGAGGGCATGCTTTTGAATGAGCTGTCATGTTTTTAGCTTACCTAAAACTTAGAAAAGGGGAGGAAAGATCTAGAGCCAACACCACTGCTATAGTTAGGACCCAAATTGTAACCTGCCACTGATAATGGTAAAGATAACAAAACAGAGTCAGTGACAGGGAAAGCCATTGGAACTAATCAGTGGAAAAGCAAAAGCAGAACCAGTATAAGACAAAAATATAAACGCTGGAGAAAAAAATGGTTGTAACCATCGTGTTTAATAAGGGAGAAAGGAATGTAAACTAAGAAGCCATTGAGAAATATCAATCGATGGACATGTTTGGTGTGTGTGTGAAAGCAGGAAGATATTTGGGTTAGAAATCAATGATAAAGAGTAAAGCCAGAAAAATAGGACAAAAGAGCAAAACAGAATGCGGGGGAAAGGGAAGAAAGGAATAGGCTTAGAGAAATTGGAGGTAATTATGATGCTGTTTTACTGGATAGTTTTTATCTTATTAATTAATTTATTTATTTACATTCCAAATGTTGGTCATCATCCTTGTCACCCCTCCATGAGTTCTTCACCACCCTACCCACCTCCAATTTGTTTCTGAGTGTGAGTTCTCACATCTACTCCCACTTCAGCCCACTAGCATCTCCCTTTATTGGGCATCAAGTTTCTATAGAATTAAGCACATCTTTTCTCACCAAGGTCAGACAAGACAGTCCTCTGCTACATGTACCTAAGGCCATGAACCAGCCTGTGTATGCTCTTTGGTTGGTGGCTTAGGCTCTATGAGGCCTGAGGGGTCTAGCTTACTTGATATTGTTGTTTTTCCTATGGTTGATATCCCATTCAATATCTCCAATACATCCCCTAACTCTTCCATAGGAGTCCCAATCTCAGTCCAATGGTTGGCTGTAAGCATCTACATCTGTCTCAGGCAGCAGTTGCTAGAGCCTCTCTGAGGGTAGGCTCCTGTCTGCAAGCCCATGGCGTCAGTAACAGTGCCAAGATTTAGTACATGTGCGTAGGACAGATCTAAATTGTGCCAGTCTCTGGATGGCTTTTTTTTTAAGTCTTTGGTCCATTTTAGTCCCTGCATTTCCTTTAGACAGGAACAAATCTGCGTCAAAATTTTTGAAGATAGGTGGTGGGCCCATGACTCAAATGGGAGCCATGTCTATCTACTTGAAGTGGTCTCTTTAGGTTCTATCTTTCCACTGTTGTGAATTTCAGCTAAGGTCATCCCCATTGGGTTCTGGGAGCCTCCCACATCTCAGGTATCTGGGAGTTTCTAGAGCTTCTCCCTGACCTCCAATCCACACAGACATATTTCTATTCATTTCCCTGGCTCTCTCAGCCCTGCTCTCCTTTCTCCCCCACACCTGATCTTGCCACGTTTTGTCCCTTCCTCCCCCACTTCCACCCAGGTCCCTTCATCCCTCTGCCTCTGGTGATTATTTTGTTACCCCTTCTAGGTGAGATTGAAGTATACACACTTGTACCTTTCTTCTTGTTCAGCTTCATATGGTCTGTGAGTTGCATCATGGGTATTTTGAAAATTGTGGCTAATATCTACTTAGTCATTGAGTATATATCATGTATGTTCTTTTGGATCTGGGTTACCTTACTCAGGATTATATTTTCTAATTTCATCCATTTGTTTGAAAATTCCTGAAGTCATTATTTTTAATAGCTGAATAGTATTCCATTGTGTTAATGAACCACACTTTCTGTATCCATTTTTTGGTTGAAGGGTATCTGGGTTTTTTCCAGCTTCTGGCTACTATGAATATAGTGGGGCATGTGTCCTTGTGACATATTGGAGCATCTTTTGGGTATATGCCCAGTAGTGGTATAGTTGGGTCCTCAGGTACCAATATTCCCAATTTTCTGAGGAATGTCCAGATTGATTTCCAAAATGGTTTTAGGTCTACCTATACATGTTACTTGGCCTTTTTCCCTTACTGCTTTTAATATTCTTTCCTTGTTCTATGTGTTTAGTGTTTTCATTATCACAATGTGATGAGAAATTTTTCTTTTCTGGTCTTTTGCAAAAAATTCCCAGCCCAAAATATCAGGACACAATGAAAAGTCTAAACCTAAGAATGATAGAAATAGAGGAGAGTAAATATTCCTGGTTTAAAAGATCAGAAAGAATCTTCAACAAAATCATAGAAAACTGAAGAAAGACATGGCTATAATCATACAAGACATGGCTATAATCATACAAGAACATGGCTATAATCATACAAGAACACCAAATGGATTGGACCAGAAAAGATCTTGTCATATAATAATCAAAACACACTAAATACACAGAAGAAGGAACTGGATTCTGACAGTGCCACATTGCATTGCTTTCTGCTCTTGTGCTCAACTCTCTCCATCTGGTCATCTCTCGTGTTAACTGGCCTGGGTATCTCTGGCTGGAGCCTGTCCCTCCTTAGAGCCAGGTGGAACTCTGTGACCTGCCTTAGAGCATGCTTTGTGGAAGGTAGGCAGTGATATCTTGGGTTAGGGGATGCCTGGTTAAGGCAGACCTCCTGAAAGACAGGCAGGATGTGTCCCTAGTTATGGCAGACATCTTGGGAGACAGACAGACTGTATGGTGTGTGATGAGGCAGGCTTATCCAATCTGCCATGGGAAAACTTGTAGACCAGTTGCTGAAAATCTTTTTTTTCTTTTTTCTTTTCCTTTTTATTTATTATTTAATCTTACTTTACAGTCTAGACTTTATCCCCTATCCCAGTCTACACTCTGACTGTTTCACATCCCATACCTCTTCCCCAAACCCTGTCTCCAAGAGGATGTCCCCAACCCACCAGACCTCCCAAATCTATGGGGCCTCAAGTTTCTTGAGGGTTAGGTGCATCTTCTCTGACTGAGTTCACACACGGCAGTTCTCTGCTATAGATGTGTTGGGGGCCTCATATTGATTGCTGGAAATTGGTTTTATTTATGCGGTTTTTATTGGATATTTTATTTATTTACATTTCAAATGTTATCCCCTTTTCTGGTTCCCTTCTGCCCTCTCCCATACCTGCTTTTATGAGAATATTGCCCTACACACCCACCCACCCACCCCTGCCCTGGCATTCCTTACACTGGGGCATCGAACCTTCACAGGAACAAGGGCCTCTCCTCCCTCTGATGCCCACTTGACAAGGTCATCCTCTGCTACATATGCTGCTGGGACCAAGGCTCCCTCCATGTGTACTCTTTGGTTCATTTTGCTTACACATTCTGAGCTGCATCAAGCATGAAACTGATAGTTATTGACTGTGTATGTGTATCACTTAGAGTAAGTCATCTTTAGTATATAAGACCTATTAAGAAAAAAAGCATAGAAAATACAGAACAGGAGTGAAAATCTTGAAGACCCGTTGCATTGTTTAGGTCTGAAAATGAAAAGCATGGCCATGAATGAATGCAACAGCACACCAGATATGAACAATGTTCTCTGGAAACCAACGGAAGCATGTCGTCCAGATTAAAGGGTGGGCAGCAATTTCAAATGAGATGGAAAGTAATAGTAGATCAAGACTGAAATTTATCTCAAACTAAATGCAAACATCATATTGATTGTAGATAACTAGTCTAAATGGACATTTCATTTTCCATCATAGTCTACATTTTAATTTTGACTGAAGTATTGTAATTAAGTGTTTGAACTCCAGAGTGGTATTCTTAAATTTCAGATAAACGTAATTTTATTAAGTGGTTTTTATTAACATAATGTAATACTATCATTTGTATGAACTGTATACATTGGATATAAGTCTAAAAGACTTGTGAACAAATTGAAAAAGTCATAGTTTCAATGGTATCGTTTGCTTTTAATTGGATCATTTTGTATATTTAATAAGATGCCAATCATTGCTGCCTGGAAGAGAGAATGGATGTGAGCATTCTGAATTTACTGCAAAATCCACAAGCACACATGTTATGGTATACTTTTGTCAACATTGTAAATTTGAAATTTGTTTGAATCCAAGATAATAGCACCTTTGAGACATAACTGGGCTGATGCCCACATGAACGAAATATGCCAGCACTTACAGTAAAAGCACACGTTCACACCAGATAAAGTGAGTACAAAGTCCTTCTATTGGCACATGCCAGACTTTTCTTCGCTCCCATTGTTGGAAGTTGGTTCATTGATACTAAGTTTTTATCTCTGGGCAAGCCCCTGTCCTTACAACCTCTCTACACGATCTCATGTGCCTTTTATTAAACTGAAAACATTCTGCTATAGAACTGTCAGAGCAAAGCAGAAAAGATGAGTCCTGAAGGGAAGGCCAAGAAGGTTCAAATCTAAGATAGAAGAAAACAAAAAAGAATAATTTTTCTTGTGTAGTGAAGGCCTTCTAGTTATATTCAGCTGTGGGTATATAAGGAGTGATATGGGTGGCATTAGTGGTAAAGTGGTGAGCATAACTACCTTCAAAAAGCTATTTGTCAGTGATAATTCTGGGAGAGGAAAAAAATCAGATTTCTCCAATAGTGACATGGGGTATTTGCCAAACATACTTCGGGGCTGGTCATTATGTTCAGAAGTAGGTTAATACAAAATGGACTTGTACTTTTTGTGTTTTATGCTCTGTGTGTGTGTATGTGTGTGTGTGTGAGTGTGTGTGTTTGTGTGTGTGTGTGTGTGTGTGTGTGTATTTGAAGGGGGAGGTTCTGTGTATGTCTTTGAGAGAGAGAAGAAATATAAAATTGAGTGACTGGTGAGGAATAGCTGAAAGGAGTCAATGGATGAGAGAGTGTGTGATCAGAATATGTTGTATACATACTTTTAAATAAAAATAATAAAATAATTATCTGTTACTGTAATTGTTCCAAGTTGAAATCTTCTCTCCAGATGGCATTATTGATGAGTCAAATACTACCTACTTCTTCCTAACACTCACAGAGAATCCTACTGTTTTTCTTGTTTTAAGATAGCTAGTTGTTGGTTAAACTGCTTTACTATTTCACACAGTGAATTTATATCATATATTTCCCCTCCCCAAAGTTCACCTAGTCTTCCTCACCTCCACAACAAAGTTTAGCCATCATAGATCCTATTCTCAAGGACTCAGAAAGATATAACATATTCCTGGTTATTGGCGTTTTCACTTGGTAACATGTTATCTTGTCAGGGCATTATCTTTCCCTTTATAAGGTAACTTTAATTGCATTTATATTTGCATATATCTTTGGAAGTTTCTACAGCTATAGATTTCTATATGGCTTTCCAAAAGGTCTGTGATGTTAGTTAACTCTTTCTGTACTCCTTCCTCCACCTACCTCACGTACCACCACTCCTGGTTAACACATTCATGGCAGTTTTCACTTTATCCTTTATTAACATTATATTCCATTTCCCCTTCCTTCAAAGATCTCCTCTGCTATGGTCTCTTACTAGCTACTAATTTCTTTGGATATTCTAAATGAAATACATACGTATACAGGTTAAAAGCTGACATGCACAAATAGAGAAAACAAAATGAAATGTTTGTTTTTCTGGGTCTGATTTGGCCTTAATGTGTTAGAACTGAGAGTCACAGCTTTATCCTGACTTTTGTCTCAGCTTTGACTTTCAGTATAATATCCTAAAGTCATTCTTAGAAGCTAAAATTAAAACTGAGACTTTGTGCATTTAATGAATTAACATCTTTTTCTAGCTGCATTTTTTTGAATTGCATAACAAATGAAGTTAGCATTAACTCTTCATTTAAATGGATACTTACTCAACAAAGCAAAGCAAAGCAAAACAAACAAACAAACAAACAAAAAGCAGAGAGTTTATAAAAAGCTTTGAGAAGTGGAGGCAAATTAAATAAGATATAAATTTGATCTCACAATCCCTATATATGAACTTTTAAGATTCACTTTTTAGTTATGATGTTGTAGCTGCAATTAGTACTACCCATCAGATGTTATACTAAATATACCCTATAGTAATAAAAATTCTAGTTTTACTGTGTTTCCTACATGGGAGATATTTGTATTTAACATTGAAAAGATGAACACCATCAGTAGATTTTGAGCACTCATAACATCATAAAAAGGAATATTTTATGTCTTAAAAGTTCTATGTCTTTGCCTGTGGTTTCTCTGTCTTCTTAACTAATTGAAGATGAAATAAACTGTCTGAAAACAGGAAATACATTTACCTAGTCTTCTTGGAGCTGCATCATTAGCATTTTATTTTAAAAAATATCTACTACCAAGAAATTTGAAATTTAGTAATTAGTAATTTAGAAATTTAGTAATTTAGAATTAATAATTTAATTTTAATTGATACCTAATACATAGTACTTTGAAACAACATGTATTAGTGATTTGGCATAAAGTGTCCTGGTAATTTTTAAAAAATATATTAGATGTTTATCCCTTCCAGTGTCTCAAGGGAGTTAAGACTTCCAAGAAAGTAAATTAGAGCAAAAGCTCTTACACTTTTCCTTTCCACATGCAATTCAAAACTTGGTAAGCCATATGAAAAGCCATATTTTTAAGTAATTAAGTAACTAAAAGAAACAAACAAAACAACAACCAAAAACCCAACTAATTTCCTATAACCACATTCAAATTCTTTAAATGATTGATAATTACATGTGTTTTAAAAACGTCAGTTCCAGATATCATTGGCACCCACCTTTAATTCCAGCACTCAGCAGGGAGAGGAAGATGTATCTCTGTTAGCTTAAGGCCAGCCTAGTGTTCAAAGTTAGTCACAATACTTTTCCAGGTTTTCTGTTTGAATCTTGTCTTATTTTTTTCTGCCTCATAAAGTTCTTTTGAATGTAAGAGTAACTTTTCTACTAAATTTGAAATTGTTAAAGTAGTTTAAGAGGTGATATTAATATAAAAAATTTAAGACAATGTTAATAGACAATGTTAGTAGACATTGTGTCTATTTAGAAATGATGGATGTATTTCTACTGTTCACATTAAAACCATAATGAGGTAAAATCAGATATCTATTAGAATGGCTATTTACAAAAAGCCAAATAATAGAGAATGCTACACAGGATATGAAACAAGTGCATGTGGGTACAACATTAGTGAGAATCCACATTAGTGTAACCATCATCAAAAACAGCATGGTGTGTCCTCATATGAATACATGCAGAATTTCCAGGTCATCCCACAATTCTACTCCAGGCCAGACATTTGCAAAGGTGATTGTTGAAGTTAAAGCATTATCTATATCACCATGTTCATTTTGTTAATATTCAAAGCTATCCAGATAGAAAGCGTCTAAGTGTTTTTTAATGGACAGATGGAAGGAAAAAATTCTGCTATGGTAGAATGGACGGTGGAGTCAGTCCAGCAACACCAAAGCTGCGGGGTCTCCATGACTCAGGGGAACAGTAGGATATCAGAGAGGATTCTTCGTTAGCGTTCCTATTGACAATATTGCAGAACTCAGAGGCCTAGACCAATAATTCCGTGCTCTTTAGACAACAGGGTATACATGCATGACACACAATGATATAATGCATCTTCCACTGTGAAATGGTTTTTTTATTTGTTAGTTTTTAAAATTTTTTGTTTGTTCAGGAGATTATGAGAGTGAAGGGAGGATATGGACGGATTGTTAAATGAGTGGGATTAAGGTGTGTGACATGAAACAAAGAATGGACAAGATAATAAAAGAGAAGAAACTTTTACATTTAGAAAATCTGCTATGTATGTACATACATGTTTATATGTATTCACACATTATTAAAGTAATGTGGCAGCATACAATCCTTAGAAAGGAAGGCATTCTATTATTTGACCAATGTAAATGAACCTGAAAGATATTGTTAATGACAGGAAAAAAAACAGGCTTTATTTTGGTCAAAGATTATAAAGTTCTAGTTAAATAGGTAAAATAAGTGTTAATGATCTTTTGCAGTGATAGGTCTGCCATAGATAATGAATATTTCAAAAATTATTTAAAAAGAGACTTAGGCACACATACAAACACATGTGCATGAACACACACACACACACACACACACACACACACACATACACATCCAAGACAGAGACAGAGACTGAGGCAGAGATACAGAGAGAACACTTAATCAGCCTTACAAAAATAAGTAGATAAAAAGATAAAATGTTATTTATTCTGAGGTCATTATTCAACAATACATAGTAGGTCATTTAAATGTATGAAAATGTTACAATAGTCCGAATATCTATACATAGGGGTGTATGTGAAGGCTAATTTGATGTCAACTTGAAACAAGCTAGAATCACTTGGGAGGATATAATCTCAATTGAGAAATTACCCTAGAGGATTGAGCTATGGAAAAGCCTCTGGAATAATTTATTGATTGATGATTGATGTGAGAAATCATAACTTCGTGTGGGCAATACCACCCCTGAGCAGATTGTCCTGAGGGGGGTGGATTAGATAAACAGACATACACACATACACACAGAGGCTAAAGAAGTCATGGGAAGTAAGCCATAAGCAGCTCTCCTCCATGGCTTCTTCCTTTGGTTTTGCCCCCAGGTTCCTGCCCTGACTTCCCTTGATGAAAGGATCTTACCTGGAAGTGTAAGATGAAATGAATCTGTTTCTTCCCATGTTGCGTTTGATCGGCATTTTATCACAGAAAAAGCAACCATAACTAGTACAGTTCTAATAAGTTCAGACTGAATGTATGTTACTGGGTTTTCAGAGGGAACAACACATAAAACACAGTAAAACCATTATGTGGTATTTCTAGGGGTAAATGTTAAAAGATCTTATAAAACCAGGCTGTCTAGGGTAATGTAAAGAAGGAATTCTTAGAGTATTAGTGCAGAGAAAAGGGAAAATTGTAACAGAACAGTTGTGAACTGAATTTCTCTGAGATTTTTCATTAGGTACGTTACAAAGCCTCTACCCCCAATGTAGAATGCAGGTTATCATAATTTGATATCATAGCTCAACAACATTTCCAAATCTCCATGACTTCTTCAAAAAAGGTAGACTTATGTATTGCTCTTTTATAGAGAACTCATTGCTAGCAAGCTGATTATTTTCACATACCTGCAATTATCCATAGCAATTTCCCATTTCATTTCTTCAACTTTATTTCTCTGCAAAATATACAGTAAGCCATGAACATAAAGTGTAAAGCCTCCATTGCTTCTGTTCTAGAGCATATGCCTCTGTCTGCTCTAAGCTCACCCTTCTGATTGTTCATTCTTTTGCCATAGACATACTCAGTACTTATAGCAGCAGATTCATTCCTTAACACTTATGAACTTTCCTGCTTTTTCTTTTCTTTTCTTTTCTTTTATTTTCATTTCTTTCATTCTTATTTTCTCTCTCCAGTATTTGAAATTCTAAATCTATTTTTTTCAGCCTATAAGAAAAGGGCAGTCCTTTTAACAGTGATGAAAGAAATATCCAGAAGGTAGGGAAATTATAGATCAAAGAGATACTGTAAAGGACATGGATTGTTTTCTTCCATATTGTAGTTATAACAAGAAAAATTGAAAAACAATGAAAAAATTTCCCATACTCTTCATCATATGGTAAAAATAAATCTTTCATAGAATACAAATATCATTGCACCAAGAAATGATTCTAGGCTCAACAAGATTGTTTAGTGGTAAAAGGTCTTGAGGCACAGCCGAGTCATTTAAGTCACAGGACTCACATGGTTGAAGGACAGAACTGATTCCCAAGTTGTTCTCTCATAATCACATGCAAACTATGGCACATGAATGACAATATGCATCCTAGGAAGATGGGAGTGGCAGCGGGTATCCTCTAGAAAGTACCAGAGTCCTTAGAAGTGAGAGACTCTCAGAACTCAAAGGGAGGGACCTTAGATGAAATGCCCAGCAGTGGGGAGAGGGAACTGTAAAGTCTACCTCCAGTAGAAAGGCAGAGCATCAAGTAGAGGGATGGAGTTGCTATCCCACAGTCAAAAACTATGACACAGAATTGTTCCTGTCTAAAAGAACTGTAGGGACAAAACTGGAGAAAAGACTGAAAGGCAGTCCAGTGACCAGTCCAACTTGGGGGTCCATATCAAGGAAAGACTCCAAGGCCTGACACTATTACTGATGCTAGCAGGAGCCTACTATAGCTGTCCTCTGAGAGGCCCAACCAGCAGCTGATGGAAACAGATGAAAATACTTACACTGAACCAATGGACTGAATTCAGGGACACCTATGGTTGAATTAGGGAAATATTGGAAGAAGTTGAGGGGGAAGGGTATCATAGGAAGAGCAGCAGTCTCAGTCACCCTGGACCACTGGAAGCTATCTCAGAGATGACACTGAGACACTGAGACACATATATAGGAGAGGAAGGCCTGGGCTTGCCTCTGTGGGAGAAGATGCACTCAATTGTCAAGAGAATTGATGTCCACCACAGAGAGTGGGGATGCCTGGTAGGGGTGGGGACAGACATCCTCTTAGAGACAGGGGGAGGTGGAATATGATGAGGCGCTATGGGAGGGAAACTGGAAAGGGGGGCACGGGCTGGATTGTAAAAAATAAAATAAATAAAAGTAATTTAAAAAGAAAAAAAAAACAAAAGGAAAAAAATTAAATGAAAATTTCCATTTGGATTGGCAAGTTCCCTGAAGGAGTCTAAATCTTTTGGTTAAGTTTAGTTTTAGTTTAACAAAAACTTAATACCAAGCATGAGAAGTACTCATTTGAGTTATTGATCAAGGTTATATAAAAGATCATCAAAATATTTATGCTATTACTTACATGCTGGTTTGCCCACACTCCTTAGAGATAGAAGGTAAGTTTCTATTGCTGTAGATGCCATGCATGTCAGAACAGAGCCCAGAGAACCCTGAGCTGGAACTTTTCTGAGAGCCTCCTCCCTAAGAGCTAACTTTCAAGGTTCCAGCAATCACAATGCAAATTTCCAAGGAAGAAACAAAAGCCACAGTCCCACCCGGTTATAAAGTTTATGAACCAAAACAACAACCATGGTACAATAACCTAAGGGTACAGCAGTAGCATGCATATCTTCATATTTGTCCTTAAATCTACAGAAATGTGCAGTACCTACCTTTCAAGTAAACTTCTCTCTGCAACACATAGAAACCATTACAGAAAGACACCACTAATCAAAATGCAGTGGTGGAGTTCAGTTCTAAGTAATACATCTACAATACAGATTCCACAACTAAGACTCAGGAACCATTATGGAATAGAGGGGAGTAAAATTGCCAAAGCCAGGATTAAGGTACATGCTGTTTGATTGTGTTTCCTAGCAATGTCTGAAGCTGTTTGTATGGATTCTCACCAACATGTCTGCTTAAACATGTCGTAGAAAAAGAGACACCAACATGTCATGTTCATAGACATTACAAAGTGGATGGGCAAACGTTTACAAGACCTCAACCCTACACAAAGAACTGTAGTAAAGTAGAGAATGCTGAGAGTAAAAGAAATCATCTTCCCCAAGGAAGAACACACAAATTAGTTATCCAGTGGAAAATGCAGCCCTGAAAACATACATAAGAAGTAACATTATACATACTTAGCAGTTTGTACTTATACAATTAAGAATACATATATGAGAGAGAGAGAGAGAGAGAGAGAGAGAGAGAGAGAGAGAGAGAGAGAGTGTGTGTGTGTAATAATGAGCAAGAAAGGAGTATAGGAAATGGTTTGGAAGGTAGGAAGGGGAATGGGGATGATGCAATTCTAATGTAATCTCAAATAATATTAAAGATAAAACATTTAAGTAGCTTTTCTTTTGAAGACTTTCTTCTTACATTTAATTATTATGATATAACATGGGTTTTATAGTTCAAAAAACAACTGCAGACTAAAGGAAGTAAGAAACATCTGCCATATTATAAAGCTAATTAAGAACAAGGAAAATGATGAATATCTTGTTTTTCATTAGCATTAATTTCCTCCAAAAACCAAGGGTATTTAACTTTCTTAAATTCAGCTAACTTTCACTGTCCTAGTTTTGCATAAAATGTATGCCATTTGCAAAGGACCATTATTACTATTTTTCTCATACATATCATGTTTGAAAACAAAGTTTATCTTTAAAGTTGTTATGAAAACAGTAGTTGCCTATTATAGTCCTCTTTTCTTTTATAAAGTACATTTTCGTCAAATTGCAACTTTTTTCTGAAAAATCTGAATTCTAGCATCCTTCCCAATTAGGCAAGGCAATTCCAAATTGATTCATCGAGGAACTTTTATATGATATTATGTGGAAGTCTTAAAATATTACTAAGTAACAAGGCTCATAGAATTCTTGTCTCACTTCTATCACACATGAGACTAGATGCCATCAACCATCTTTGTTATAAGGAAGGGTCAAATCCACCGTCTTTGTCTAAAAGGCTTTACCCCTCCAGTTAGCTTTTCCTATACCAAAATTTTAATATGAGACAAAGAAGACATTATAGACTTCCATGTCTCTCTCTCTCTCTCTCTCTCTCTCTCTATATATATATATATATATATATATATATATATATATATATTCAAAAAACTTCAGATATGGAGAATCCTAAATGGAAAACATGAACCCATTATGAAGGTTTGTGGCAAGGACCCAATTCATCTGACTCACTCCGTTTTGAATGTAATATCTCTTGTCAGTGGATATTGGCCTATATGTGGTTTTTATAAAATGCACACATGTTATAAAATGTTTCATAGTGAAGACAGACAAGTATTCATGAGCAGAAGCATGTCTCAGGATGCCCTTCGATAGCCACTCCCATTCCTGTCCTGAGTACTGTACTCTTGTTCTAAAGTTGTTTATAGACTTTAATCTCCTTTATTTCCCAGTCTCAGGATACATCATTACACCACCCTCCCTTTGTCAGACTTGCACTATTCTTCCTGTACAGTTTTGTCATTTTAAGAATGTCCAATAAACAGATTTTACAGTGCATATGTGTTGAAAGGTAAAAATATAAAATTTCAATCATTCAATAAGCAAAAAAAAATAGCACATTAAAGTATAAGCTCCACACATTTATACTTCCAGAGTACTCAAAGTCACATAAGAATTATCTAATCTACCCATAATAGTTTATATTTGTAAGAATTAATTTGTAAGAAAAATATAAGATTTTCTTATAGAGCCACAATAACATAACTATATTTTATAATGCATGTGACTGTTCATCTTCATAGTTTATTCATCTATCTTGCTGAAAACCTCTGAAATTTTTGTCAATTTTTTTTTACAATGAGGATGCTTCTAAATGTTGATGATTGGGGTTCCATAAGAAGAATAAATTGGATAAGAAAGGACCCTGGAGTTTGTTTGTTTTTTTAATCTCAGACCATTGACTATTTGTGGCATAGCAAGAATAGAGATGAAGCCATGTGGCTTGTATTCCTCTCATTCCTAATAAGATGACCATCTCTTTCATAGACAATGGGACTGCAACCTACTCATCTTTTGTTTCTCCTCATTATAGACTACTTTAACATACTGAACTCTAAAATACTTAACTGAAGGAATTTTAAAAGAAACTTTGGATTTTCATTCCTAAAATAATATCAAAGTGGACTTTGAGAAGAAAGAATTAACATAAGTTATCATGAATAGTTAATATACCATAATTTATAATCATGTACCAAAATTGATTGTAATGTACCAGAAACAAAATTTAATTCCAGTTTTTCCTAAAAGTATTTGACGAATAACCAAAAAAAAAATCTTCTCCTGCTTAATTTCATTTTTCTATAACTTAAAACTCAAGATATCCAAAGCAAAAAGAATTTGCTTTGTAATTTTCTAACTACATAATAATTTTCTACATAATTGAGTGTCATTTTTATTCACAACTGTGTCATTCTAGGAATGAGAGAATATATTGGTGTTCTAGCTTGATTAGAATATGCAGTGATTTTTTTTTTGTACAAATGTATAAGTAATTTTGCCAGCTAAAGGCAAGGACAACAAAACACACTCAGTGGAAAACATTGTCCTTGAGCATAATAAGTTTGTGTTCAGTATCTATTAAGTCTGACTTAAGAGACATTAAAATTACAACATGAACAGGCAGTGTTGCTTTCTTCTCATAACTATATAGAACAGAAGAAATAGTATTTACAATCTTCGGCTTTGGCCCCTCTCTATGAATGACCAAGAGCCTTTTTCCCGGCAGTTGATATGTTCTAATGAATCAAAGTATGAAGATTATACTGATAGTGAATTTCTTTATCATTTAAATACAAAGCACATACTACAGACGTTAAATACCAAGACTAACATGGTTTTAAAGATAGTCTTTTATCTAAGATTTATCATAAGAGAGACATTATGAAGACCAATTTTTAAATGAGAAGAACTATGATCAAAACAAAAACAATTGGTTGGCATATGGAAATATGGCCTCACAATAATCTTCCAGGAATTAAGTTTAAAGAGCATCATACTGGCTCCTCATGTCTATGAGTATATTGGAAGCACATTATACTCATAGTATACTTGGGAGGTGTTACAGAGTTGAATGGAATTTAATATGATCAAAATGCATCATTTATATATACATATATATGGAAATATATAAAATTATATATAATCATATATATATATAAAACTCACAAATAATAAAATATATTATGAACTTCTGTTTCTTCTGGGGCTAGTAAATTGTAGTTGTGTATCTGTTGCCTTGTGTTGAGATTTCGGTTTATTAGCCAGTGTCTCCTAAAAGCAACACTAGCCACACATGCAAGGTAATTTCATTTGAAGTTCTCTTAAGTTATACTTTGAGATTACCTTACTAACTAGTGGGTTTATGTAAAGCTTTCTCTTACACAATTATTTTTGGTTAATCACTACCCTCTTTTCTCCCTCATCTTCACTTAACCTTTTAACCACAGTATCCCTCCCTCTTCTTTTGTTTTGCATAGATTTAATTATCTATCTACTTTTCTATGTTCATTTGGGCTGTAAGATTCTAAGCATATATGTGGTTTCATATATCTCTCTTTCAGTTAAGCCAACCCCTCCACCCCAAATTTTACCTATTATTTTACGTTTCTCTCTGTTGAACCATTTCTAGCTTAATATTAAACCTTTCTACTTTTCTTTCATCTATTATGTATTATACCTCAAGGTGTCATTTCCCACCACATTCTCTAGTTGCCTGCCTTCCACTTCTGCTCCAAGTTGCACAAAATATAATATCTGAGGCCAGAATCTGCATATGAAGCAAAATATACTTGCATTGGTCTTTTTTTTTAGCTGAGATACCCATCTCAGTATAAATTTAGCAGTTCCATTCACTTACATGAAATTTTCATTTATCTTTGCAGTTGAGTAAAAATCAATTCTGTAGACATGCCATCTTTTTATTTCATGCCTATTCATCACTTGATGGACATCTAGGTTGATTCTATTTCCTAGCCATTGTGAAAAAGTAGCCACAAACATGTATATGCAAGTGCCTCTGGAAGAGGATTGGGTAGCCTGGCCATATGATAGTTCTATTTCTATTGTTTTCAGTAAGCTCCAGACTGATTTCCAAAATAGTAACACAAATATAGATTAGCATTAACAGTGTCAGAGAGTTCTCCACTTTCATCCTTTCTAAACTAATATGCTGTTATTTGTATTCATGATGATGTCCTTTATGTCTTGAGTGAGGGAGAATTTCATTTGCATCTTCTTCAGTCTATGCATATTGATCATTTTAGCAATTTCATAGTCCAGTATTATGAGTTTGGGGCATGATGAGATCAATACAGGCTGTTGCCATTGTCTGTGTTTTTGTTGTTGTTGTTGTTGTTGTTGTTGTTACCTTAAGAACTTGGTAAGATGCTGTTGCTGAAGATACCACACAATTTGACACCAAGACTAAAATTTCAACTCTAACCAGAAAGCCTTTCACAGTGTTAGAAGGTGCTATACAGGCTACTGGAGGAAAAAACAGCACCAATGATCTTACCTAGTACAGAATCCTTCACATTTCAACACTAATCTGTCAGCAAAGCTATATCTACTGATAGATACAATAGGTGTAGGACTATTATAGGTTAACTCATCTCCTTTTGACTGCAATTGAGGCCTATACTATATTAGATACTATAATTCTTTTAAAACCAGCTATGGCTCGGGAGTTCAGAGTCCCTAGTATAGAACCTATTACTGTTTTTATTTTTTACTAAGTTGCTATGTTTTCAAGTGACTACTAAGTATCTATGTTTATACAATAGAACCTGTCTGCCACAATGTTGGTTTTAAAAAAAGGCTTTATTTTGAAAATCTCAAAAGTAAATGTAGGGGTGTATAATTAATTTTAAAAACACTGAGATTAAGACCAAGTGCTCATCCCTAAATGGAACATTTACATTAACTCCACCACCACCAAGTCTCAGGGAATATCTGGAAGAGGACAAGGAAAGAGTACAAGAGCCAGAGGATGGAGAAGAGAGCTACACAGTCTTATATTTGAATATGGCAAAGACCCAAAAATCATAAACTTGAGAAGCTTTTCTTACCTACACATGACCTACACCACACCAAAGCAGTCAAGATGCTAGCATCCAAGCTGCTTGTGTTCTCTGGTAACTATTTATAGTGAACCGTTGATGGGGCAGAGAGAATATTCTTTGGAATTTTGAAGATTATGGCCAGTGGTAGGTACCTATATTTACTGAATGGCTCTACATATATGTATATATGTAGTAGTGATTGGACTTACTGAGTTAAAAGAAAGGTAATATAAAAGAACTGAATTCTTGGGGTAGGTATTGGGAGAATGAGATGAGTGAGGATAGATATACACTTCAATGAATATTTGCATACAATTATCAGAAATAAAGGAAAATTGAAAGTATATATTTAATAGAAAAATTTTCATTGAAGAGATGGATGAGCATTTAGAAGAACTTGTTGCTCCTACTGAAAACCCTGGTTCCAGTTTTCAGTGCCTATGTGGTTAACAACCTTCCATGACTTCAATTCTGAAGATTCTATACACTTTCTGGCCTGGATGAAATCTTTTAGTGTGTAATACACTTGAATTTGTGCAGGGAAAACACTCTAAAGCATAAAAATATGACAGAATCAAAGTTTACTCTTAGCTAACTATTCTTATAAAACCCCAATATATTCATTAATATAGCAATTAGATCACAAAAATGTTTTAGTATTTAATATATACCAAATACCATTGTATACACAAGAAAGATAAATCATACTTTCCTATATAATATTAAACATAATAATTATTATTCACATATGACATTTACAACGATGATCAAAATAACAAATGTGTCATCTCCAGGAACAAAAATTCCTCTATTCAACTATGATGGATACTATAGGAGTAGGAGCAGTAAGGTTTACCAAGACACAGAAAAGAAAAATATGCTTTTGGAAGGAAATTCACAGGCCAGTTCTTCTCTCCAAATGTGATGGAGATAGGTACTTAGCTATACCACTCATAGGCATATACCCAGAAGGTGCTCCTACATGTAATAAAGACAAATGCTCCACTTTGTTCATAGCTGCCTTATTTATAATAGCCAGAAGCTGGAAAGAACCCAGATGTCCCTCAACAGAGGAATGGATACAGAAACTGTGGTATACATACACAATGGAGTACTATTCAGCTATTAAAAACAATGGATTCATGAAATTCTTAGGCAAATGGATAGAACTAGAAAGTGTCATCCTGAGCGAGGTAACCCAGTCACAAAAGAAAGCACATGGTATGCACTTACTAATAAGTGGAAGCTAGTCCAACTGCTTAAAATAAACAAGTTCTCCCAGCACAGGAAGCTCAAGAATAAGGAGGACTTAAGTGAGGGTGCTATGGTTCCTCTGCAAAAGGGAACAAAATGCTCACAGGAGCAACAAGGGAGGCAATGTGTGGAGCAGAGTCTGAAGTAAAGGACACCCAGTGAGTGCCCTACCTGTGGATTCATCCTATAAATAGTCACCAAACCCCCTGACAGTACCAAAAGGAGCATGCCATGGCTGTCTCCAGAGGGGCCCTGCCAGGGCCTTACAAATTCAGAAGCAGAAACTAGCAACCAACTACTGGACTAGAGCTTGGGGTCCCTAACAGAGAATCTGGAGGGTGGACCAGAGAAGCTTAAGGGGTTTATAGCCCCATGGGAAGAACAATGACTTCAGACACCCAGACAACCCAAGGCTCCCAGGGACTGAACCATCAACCAAGGGGTTATACATGGTTCCAGCCAAAAGTGTGGCAGAGGAATGCCTTTTTGGGCATCAGTGGGAGGAGTGGTCTTTGGCCAGGTAAAGGCTCAATAGAGGCCACAACAAAGGGAAATAGATGGGGGGGGATTGGGGGAGGTAGGACTGTGTCAGGTAGAGAGGCATATACATGGAGGCAGGGGGTAGGAGGAGGGGTAGGGAATTGTTGGGGGGGAGCTTTTGGGAGGGGGGAAATTGGGAAATGTTTTACCATTGGCAATGTAAATGAAGAAGACACTCAATTTAAAAAAATGAAAAAATACCTCTTCTTCTGAAAAAAAAAAGAAAAAGAAAAAGAAGGAAAAAAGCCTAGGTCTTCACACAGACTGTGGGCTTCTATGATTTCACTGTGAAAAACCACTAGATTAAAAATGACCATCTTGGGCATGGCAGACACAATCATAACAATAATTCTCTTGCCTGACACAGAAATCTAGAGACAATTTTTAAGCTAAATTTTCAAAACCTCCTATATAGATTAAAACAAACAAGTGTATTAACTAGAATTTTGTTGAAACTTGAAATATAATAACTTCCTAAGATTTTATTTATTGTCTGTATGTGCTAGATCTTTGATCACATGCTGTATATCTAAAAAGCTAAAGAGCATAGTATAAAAACTCAAGGTTTTAATTTTTCTTGGAATAAATTTTATAAGGTTTAATAATGACATTTTCAAACAGGAGTTGTGGGTTTTTCTTGGGATTTAAATTCTTTTTATGCAACATACTTTGTTCACATTTACCCTATATTCCAACTCCTCCAATAGCTGCCTCATCTTTCTTACCCACTCAACTTTGTGTACAGTTTTTATTTCTTTAAGAACTACTTGTGATGTGATACACATATACTCTTACAGTAAACTGTCTCTCCCTCTCTTAGCAACTACCAATCTCCAATAGCTTCATACCTAGGAATGAAATTATATGTCAAAATCACTTCATGCTAAAATTTGGTCTGCCTTGGACTGTTACAGGTTTTATACATCCTTTCAAAATACTAGCAAATCATATGTGCAGCTTACCTGTTGTTTCAAAAGATAATTTTGCCTTGTGTTCATTTGTAGTCTGGGGTTCTTATGCTTTATCTTCACTTTCTTCAGTGATCCTTGAGCTTGGGGTGGATTATATTTTCCCTTGATGAATAAGAATCCTATAGTTTCTTGTTCTCTGCACCTTGACTAGCTGTGTTCCTCTGTGTCTTACCATCTCCTGCAAATAGAAGCTCCTCCAATGAAGGCTGAGAAATGCATTGATTTATCAGTATAACGATGTCATTACAAAGTTATTTATTACCATGTCCGTTTAGCAGGATAATAATACTTTATCTTATAAGATCCTGTGACTTATCTAGGTATATTATTTGGGCTACTTGTTGATACCAGGTTTGGGTTTTATTTTGTAGAGCTGGACTCTACCATCAGAGAATGGCTGGTGGTTCCTGTAATTTTTCTGCTCCTATTGCAGCAGAGGGCATATCTTGTCAGGCCAGTTATGTTGTGTTTAGAAACTTCACAGATGTTTATAAATGATTATTACTTGTCTCTTTGGGTATATTGAATAGTACATTCCAGCACTCTGAAACTTGACCAGTAGGGATAAACTTGATCTTACCTTCAAATTCTGGAGTAGAGACAAGAACAGTGGCATATTTTTATCTTTGTAATAATTGGGTGTCTATTACTGGTCAACTACAATATTTATAGCACTTCTGTGTCCCTGGGTTCTTTGTTAGTCTCTGGTATCTAACACAGTCATTGATGCCCTCTTCTAGAGTTGGTTGTTTTTTGACTCTCTTTACCCTTCTTGTTCTAACCCATCTCTCGGGTCCTGATGCCTTTATTCTCCAGAGTCTGGCTCCCCATTTTATGACACTTGCATTCTTTCTAAAGTTCCTTTTTCTCTACCTACATACCTATGTATAAAATCATTAAACACTAGTGCTGCTTAGGGAAAACAACCAATATTGGATTTTTCTACCAGTGAGTCCCTTTTTAAATATGAGTAATTCTAGAGAGATGGATTTATTTATCTGACATTTTTACTATGTCAATTTCTTTTCAGGTGAGGGAAATTCCATTGTGTGTGTGCCACAGTTTCATTATTCATTCTCCTGTTCTAGAAGCCAGCTCTAATTCCTAGCTATTGCGAATTATATAGCAATAAATATGGACATGAAAATGTCTCTGAAATATGTATGATTTCTGAAATATGTATGTATAAGACTAAGAGAGGTATATCTGGGTTATGTGGTAATTGTAGTTTATCAAAAGTTGAGCTTTTGATAAAAAGCTGTACTCACTCAGCTAATTAAAGTTCCTCTTTCCCCATAGACTCAATATTATTTATTTTACTTTAACTTATAATTTGACATGTCCTGTTGTAGAGAATTAAGGCATGTTTGGATAAGTACAGACAGAGATCAGAACAAAACTTCATATTTAACATATCAGATCTTTATCTGATATACATGAAGATGCTCAGACTCCAAGACTAGAACGAAGAATGACAACTTTACCTGAGGATTATAACTACCAGAATGATCAGAATAGGTTCAGGACTTGAAATCGACTAGGTCACAAACCTCTCCACTGGACCCTTTGTCTCTCAGCTCAGATTCCACAAATTCTGAAACACTAATAGGAGACCGAGATTACATTCATTTTGGTAAATTGCCTTCCCATCCACGGAGTCTTCTTCCCACATTAGCACTGACAGCTGCTCACTGGGCCTATTCTCTCTGCTGGAGTACTTTCAATTTTGAGAAGTTCACCAGAATTTCAAGGTTATAACATATAAGTAAGAAATAAATAAAAGGAACTAATATTTTTACATCTTAATCTTATAAATAACTTCTTTAATGAACTCATCTGTTGTTCTTATATTTCTTGATTGATTTCCTTATGTCTTCTATATCTTCATGTAATAGTGAGTTATATTCTTCCTGCTTCGTGCTTATAGTAAATATGCCTTTCACTTACATAATTGAATTGTGAGGATCTACTAGAAAATGCTGCATGCAAATACTGAAGATGTTGAACATCAATAAATTCAATGCTATTGACCTAATGTTTCATATTTATGTATAATTGCATTTTTGGCTATGTAGATATATGTGTTTATGTTTATATGTATGTGTATATGTGTGTATATGTATGAATGTATATATGCATGTATGTATATGTGTGTATGTATATAATTATTTGTGAACCCATACATACTCCTGAAAAAAGTTCTACATCAGAACTTTTATAAACTATGCTATTAGATGATTGAGGTGCTAGTGGATATGCTTTCCTTAGATCAGTTTTGTTGTGTCAACTTCTGATGACAAACTCAACATTTTATTACTGAAAAGAAATTTAAATGAGGCTTTCCTTTATGATACATCACATGCTTCAATGTGCTAGTATTATTTTAGTAGTAATTTTCATTGGGTGTTATCACTGATGCTAGTTCCCTGCCATGTTTTACTTTTTTCATGCATGTTGTGAATGTTACAATATATTTTCCTTGTACAAACAATTCATATTTTCTCAGTTCCTCAACTCTGAAACAATTCTGAAAATCTACAAATATATTTCTGAAAGATTTAAAAAGATTGGCACAGAAAGTCAGGAGTTGGGTGGTGTTGCGTTCTGGGGTTTGGAGGAAATTTGGTTATTAATATTCTGTTATCTATTTTTTTATTTTCAAATATTTTATGTTTTTTGTTTTTTATTTTTTTATTTTTTATTTATTCAATATACTTTTTATTTACATTTCAAATTATTTCCCCTTTTCTGGCTCCAAAGTTCATTGTATAATTTATATTTATATTAAAATTCCCCATTTTTCACATTCTCCATGAATATATTATATTATTTATTTTCTCATTTACCACATAAAAATCACATTTATTACTTTCTTGACCTGTTTAACCTTAAAGGAATCAAGAATTGTAAATAGACCTATTGTATTTTAATTTATTAAAAGTTAAATTTATTTGCTATTTCTTCAAGTTTGTTTAACTTGTTTTGTTCATCTTTTATCTAACCATCAATTATCTAAGATAATTCAATTAGATTGTTTTGTGTTCAGTAGTATCACTATTTTGTAATATAAATCTTCAGAGAAATCTTTGAATTATGTTCTACACATTGTACTGTAAAGAGTCCAGGTTTTTGATAGTTGTATAAAATAAAATATTCAATATTATTTTTGTCTTTGATACAAATTAAATTTAATGACAATGTTGTCTTTTATAAAATTCATATTTTTAGGATTCTTCCTTTCTAAATTTGTATTATTTTTGTTTATTCGAAAACTCTAATCTATTGAAGTTTTTAAATGTCTGTTAGCTCTAAAAACAATTTCCTGTTAATGTTGGAGTATTACTTTAATACAGGTGAAAATGTGTTAATTGAATAAATTTTTATATTAGATTTTATGTTTCTGTCCATTGCTCCTTTAAAAGATTTAACTGCTAGTATATTATATAATGTGTAATTTGTCGACTCATTTTAAAAACTTACAGAGAATTGCATCTTCTCTATTAGGAATTTAACTAAATCTCAATTGTTTATCAATTCTCAATCTTCAGCAAGTTCTGGCCATTTCTTTTATTGCTTCAGTTCTTCAGTGACAGTTTCTATGTCCATATTCTGAACTGTTTCTTTGGTGTAAAATCATATTCAGGGATGTCATTTGGAAAAATTGAGTGGAAAATCAAGGATAAATCTGATTGCTACCTGACTAACATGGATTATTGTTTACCACAGCAGTGTGCTTTGTCTCATTAGTATAATTCTGAGTTAGATTGTTTATAAGCAGCCAGGGCCCCCAGACAGCTCACACTGAGCACTAATTCATCATGAATTCATCAGCACTCATTATACTATATTTGTGATTCTGTTTATATTCATGTATAAAGTTCCTCACCTATTAGGTAGTCAAAAAAGTTTAATGAATGGAAGAACATGTAAATGAGGACATGATGTACAGATTATGCAATTTATAAAATTAAGGTTCTCTACAAAGGGCACTCTTTATTAATTTTGTGTTTACAGGAAAAAAGGCTCATTCCAAATTTACTTCAATTAAGTCAGTAAATGTCATTCTTGGAAGTTATGGGTTCATAATTGCAGTCACTTAGTGTAATTATGTAACACTTGCTTTGAGAAAGGACAAGCAGGCCTGAACTGTGGCAAATGACTCCTGATGTAATATAAGCAATGAACAACTGGACAACTCTCTAACCACTCAAGAGTCGCAATAAATACTTCATGTTTCACCAGCACTGAAATAATTGTATAATTAGTAATTACCACTACTGAATAACAAATGCTTTGTAGGAATATTCTACACCAACTAGAGAATAAGTTCAGAAGACAAGAAGAAAGGAAATATCATATTAACTAATAAGTTTAACTGAACTATTGTTATTATTCTTGTTCTACAATGACAGATTTTCAAATAACAAATAATTCTGCTATATTATTTTACATAATGTCCTCATCATTATGTTTTACTAGAGTGTATTTTGTTAAGTTTATGAATAAAATTATCTTCCTTCATTTCATTATTATATTGTGAATGTTATAGAAAGGTAATGGTGACTTTATAACATGACACAAATTTTGTTCATACTGACTGGTACAGTGCATATTTTAAAACGTTACTGAATCCTGGAATATATAAGAAAATTCGTCTGTGATGGGATCTGGATCTGAAGTTCTAGAATGTTGTTAATATTTACTTTGTCAAAATTCTACTGCTTTTATTTTTTGATAATCACTTTTATACACTTTCTAGGACATTAACTGTTCAAAATGACGAGAATATATAATTGTCTAATGTGCCAGTGTAAATGGAACATCTCTACTAACCACCCATCCACCCAAGACACAGAGAATGTTGAAAATGAAAGAGAAGAAAGGCCAGGTGGAGGTGGCAAATACCTGTAATCCCAGCATTCTGGGAGGCAGAGGCAGGCAGATTTCTGACTTTGAGGCCAGCCTGGTCTACAGAGTGAGTTCCAGGACAGCCAGGTCTATACAGAGAAACTCTGTCTTGAAAAAACCACCCCCCCCCAAAAAAAAAAGAAAGAAAGAAAGAAAGGAAGGAAGGAAGGAAGGAAGGAAGGAAGGAAGGAAGGAAGGAAGGAAGGAAGGAAGGAAGGAAGGAAGGAAGGAAGGAAGGAAGGCAAGAAAGAATCCAAGCTCTGAAACAAGCAGGACACTGGTGTGGAGCTCAGGTTTCCGCTGTTGAGTTGAGCTCACACAAGCTGTAATTATATGTCCAAGATCTGCAAAATAGTGGGGCCCATCAGTTCCCTATTATCAACGATGGAGGAACTTACTCTTCCAGGAGAATTATTACCTTTTATGGGAGAAGCATTTTCTCCATTGGCATGGCACCTGGTCAGCTACCTATGCTAATTACATAAGCTGGATGACTAATGTAACTCACTGGATACTAACCAAATAAAAGAACATTCGGGCATTAGGACTATGGGGACCCATTAGAGAAGAGGAAGGATGGTAGCAGGAATAGAAAGGAATGTGAGAAGGTAGGAAACAACAGGGCTAAATATGATCAAATTACATTATGTACTTATAGGAAACTATTGTAATGATACCCACTTCATTAATAAAACTTGAAAGGCAAACATATATAAATAGTTCAGGAGTATTAACTTAGTTTTCTCATCATAACCTATTAATATTTCTAATTTCTCTAAAATTAGATATTATTTTTTACTATTTCCCCTTAATGATATATTGAAGCCTGTGTTTCAGACATATTGTAAGAGTGTTGTTTTGTAAAGAACTAACTCCTGGGTTACCCAGTATCTTGTTTGCATATTATGTTCCAACTTTTGTGAATCTTAAGGTATATGGTGAGGTTGTATTTTTTAGTCTTATTTACAATTGTTTGGGATCACTTAGTATTAAAGGATGTATTTCCAGATCTGCAATTCTTTCTAGTGAAATATAGCTCCATCCCAACAGACTTTGATTTGCCGTTGCTTATATTAAATTTAAAATGATAAAAAATGTGTTTTATAAATTCAAATAATTTGGGGAATTTCCAGATTTCCTCTTGTTCTTGATTTTCTTTCCTATTCTACCACGTCTGAGCATCCTGTGTGATTTCACTCATTTTAATTGTTGATGCTTACTATATGCCTCGGCATATGCTCAATTTCTATAAATTATCTTTGGGCACTATAAAGAGATTTTTATTCTTCATTTGTTCAGTGTAGTGTTGTTTATATGATAATCAGATTGTATTTGTTGACTTGTTTTTTTGGTAAACTTCTATGTTTCTGAATTTCAGTCATCCTGATCTGTTACTGAACTACTTGAAAATCTCTTACCACGACTGTAGAGTTACCTATGTATCTTTGCTGAACCTCATATGTATTATATATCTCTAAATTTTATCAATAAATTCTTACAATTTCATTGTTATACATTCCTAATATACTACAAGGTTAACTACTATAGATAAGAATTTTACTTATATGGATCCTAAAGAGTCTTGATAATTATTAGCATATGCTTATCATACAATTTCCCATTATTCTGATTGTTTTTGTGATATTCTCCTCTCTACATCCCCATCCCCTCTCTCTCATCGAGATGGGGATTTAGTGACTTGGAACTCTCTATGTAGACGAGACTGGCATCAAAAATTCAGAGATCCATCTGCCTTTGTCTCCAGTGAGAAGGGATTAAGTGTGTGTTCCACCACTGTCAGCTTTAATATATCTCTTCTGAAGAAAATATAGTTGTTCATAATCCACTAACCTGGTCCTTGGAATGTAATGATGGAACTTAGTACAATGCCTAATGTAATTGATATTGAAATTGACACTCTCTGTGAGTATTCACATACTCCCTTTAATCTATGCTTTGATTACTCATTACTTGGATTTTTTAAGTTCTTATTACACATCTTTCATTCAAGTACCTTTTGTCTGAAATATTATATTATCCTTATTAATGATTGTGATTAATAACAGTTTATGAGATGTATCCTTGATTTAGTTTTCCTTGTTTTAGGGTTTGTGAAGTGGAGGTTGGTTTGGGAATTTTGGTTTTGGTTTGTTTGTTCATTTGTTTGTTTTGCAGGGACAAGTTCATGCAGAGCCCAGGCTGGAATCAACCTCAGTATGTAATAGAGGATGTCTTTGAATTCATTATTCTTCTGTCTCTGATACACAATTACTGGGACTGCAAATGCATGATATATTCAGCCATCTTCTTTATTTATTAAGAAGGTTTTAGCCAGGCAGTGGTGGTACACGCCTTTAATCCAAGCTCTTGAGAGGCAGAGGTAGGCGGATTTCTGAGTTCGAGGCCAGCCTGGTCTACAGAGTGAGTTCCAGGACAGCCAGGGCTACACAAAAAAACCCTGTCTTGAAAAAACAACAAACAAACAAAAAAAAAGGTTTTAGGGTGAAAGCAACATTCTCCTGAGATTTACTGCAAACATGGTGAGTATATTTTCTTAATATTTAATTTGGAATTTTTATTTTACAGCAACGTGTTCACTATAAGTGCTACAGTTACAATTGTTCCCAGTTTGCGTGATGGGTACCATTTTTAAGCTAATATCTTTTTCTGCTATTTTCTTCATTCATTGATCCCATATTGTTTCAAAACCCTTTCTATATCTATTGGACAAATGAGCTTCAATCATCAATACTTTCCCAACTGGGAAACTGAAGCACAGCAGAGATGTTACATAGACTAGGATTTTTGTTTGTGAGTTGACTCCACTCTCGGGTTTACCATTCATTCTCCATGACCCTGAGCACAGAATCTTCTATGCTCCATGGTTCTGTCCTAAATTTTTTTGTGGATGTTTGTATGTTTGGTATTAATGTGGCAATAAATTTAGTACTCTTCAAACGTTCTCTTCTGTCTGCTGTGTATAATTGCTTTTAATTCTTTACATCTACCATTTGCATGACCAGGTATCAATGAGAAAATTACATAAACTAGCTCCTTGGATGAGGGGAAGTAGATTAGTTTATGTGGGTGAACTGAGAGCATTTGGAATACCAACCAGATAGAATGGCTGGAGGCAGGAGGGACCCAGGGAGCGAACACAAGCAGAGATGGCTAGAATTGGGAATCATGTGAGTGGGGAGATGTGAAAACCTAGTACAGTAGAAACTTAAGTATGAGAGTGACTCTAGCAAAGACAACCTAATAATTGTGGGTATAAAGCCTGTATGGGCCATCTATATCTATTGAAGGCTTCCAGTGGTTGGAATGGGACACCAAACCCTCTACAAAACCTTCCACTGAAAATGTGTCCAGACTCTGAGATGTGCTGAGGGTATGGTGGCTCAGAGCTTGAGGGAGTGGCCAAGCAATGACTGGTCTTAATTTAAGGTCCATGAGAGTAAACAATACATCCTTGATTCTCCCTGGATAGGAGTTAGAAACCTGAATCTGGATTTTAAAAAAAATTAATGAAATGATTCCTGATGATATTTTGCTATACTCATAGATTGATGCATAGCTCAATGTTTATCAGAGAGGGTTCATCGGGCATGTTCTAGGAGCAGAGACCTATAGTCAAAAATGAGGCAGAGTTTCAGAAATCCTGCAGAAGAGAGGGAGGAAGGATTGTAAGAACCAGAGGAGTGAAAGTCTCAAAGAGAACATGGCCACAGGATCAACTAAGCAGGGCTCATAGGGCTGACAGAGACTAAAGAAGCAATCACAGAGCCTGAACTAAAACAATGAAATCATGAAGTTCTTAGGCAAATGGATGGAACTAGAAAATATTATCCTGAGTGAGGTAAACCAATCAGAAAATATCTCACATGGTATGTACTCACTGATAAGTGGATATTAGCCCCAAAGCTCCAAATACCCAAGATACAATTCACAAACCACATAAAGCTCAAGAAGAAGGAAGACCAAAGTGTGGGTGCTTTGGTCCTTAGAACAGGGAACAAAATACTCATGGGAACCAATACGGAGACAAAGTATAGAGCATAGACTGAAGGAAAGGCCACGCAGAGACTGCCCCACCTGGAAATCCATTCCATATACAGTCACCAAACTCAGACACTATTGTGGATGCCAAGAAGTACTTGCTGAAAAGAGCCTGAAATAGTTGTCTCCTGAGAAGCTCTGCCAGAGCCTTACAAATAGAGGCAGATGCTTCCAACCAAGCATTAGACTGAACACAGGATTTCCAATTGAGGAGTTAGAGAAAGGACTGAGGGAGCTGAAGAGGTTTGCAACCTCACAGGAAGAACTACATTATCAACCAACCAGACTCCTAAGAGCTCCCAGGAAACTGAAACCATCAACCAAAGAGTACACACAGAGAGACCCATGGCTCCAGCCACATATGTAGCAGAGCCTTGTTGTGCATCAATGGGAGAAGAGGCCCATGGTCCCCTTGAAGGTTTGATGCCCCAGTGTAGGGGAATATGAGGGAGGGGGTTGTGAGTGGGTGGGTGGGTGGAGGAATGCCCTCATAGAAGTAGGGGGAAGGGGAAGGGCATAGAGAGATTTTTGGAGTGGGGGGGGACTGGGAAAGGGGATAACATTTAAAATATAAATGAAGAAAATATCCAATAAATATCCAAAAAATATTTTATTAAAACATAAAAAATAAAAATAAAAGATTATCACTAAAACAGTTTTCTGGGATTATGAACAAAAAAAGCTTTTAGTTTGGATAATTTGTTAGTCAACACCAAATGAAGAATTAAATTTCAGTAGATTCTGGGGGTTTTAATTTACTTATTAATTGTTTTTGTTTACTATCTCTTATCTACTTTTGAATACTGTTAGCTATTGCTAACAAAGTAACACTAATGTCCCCAGATTTTTTCTAAGACTTAAATAAGACTTTAAAACTTTCAATTTCATGCTAAGCATAAAGTGACTATATTTTTTGATGAACTAATTCAAGTTTGTATGCAAACAGATCAATTCACACCTAAAAATTAATTGTGGTAACCAACTTTCTAAACATTTCTAGCTTAGAAACATGTTATATCTCTATTGAATCAACATGCACACTTTAATATGTTTTGGTTGTTATTTTCAAACATCAGTCTGATTGTTTGCTTATAGCCTTATTTTGTTACATTTTCTTCTTTTTATGTATTGTTAAGTACTTTATAACTGCAAGTTTTTTCATCTATATTCATCAAAACTTCCTATTTATTTTTTCCATCATTTTCAAGTGCCCTACCTTCAGTTGCTATTTATCTCTATGGATATTTCCTCCAATAGAGGAGCTAGAGGAAGGGCCCAAGGAGCTGAAGGGGTTTGTAGAACCATAGGAGAAACAATATGAACCACCCAGTACCCCCAGAGCTCCCAGGGACTAAACCACCAACCAAAGGGTACACTTGGAGGGACCAATGTCTCCAGCCACATATGTTGCAGAGGATGTCCCTGTTGGACGTCAATGAAAGGAGAGATCCTTGGTCCTGTGGAGGCTAGTTGCCGCAGTGTATAGGAATGCCAAGACAGGGAAGCAGAAGTGAGTGGATTAGTGAGCAGGGGGGGAGGGGGAACAAGACAGGGATTTCGGAGGGGAGAGGATGAAAGGGGATAACATTTAAATGTAAATAAAGAGAATATCTAATAAAAATGAATAAGTAAATAAATAAATAAAAGGGCTTACATGCAATAAATAAATAAATACTTTCCCCTTGAGTTTTTTCCATCATACTAATGAGTAAAATTCAATATTAATTGAATTTTAAGAGTATCAATTTAATGAGTATAAAATAATGATAATAAAGCTAGTAGTAGCAGTTTAAAATTAACATTAAGATATTTATCTTGATAATTTATAAGAATGTTCTAAATTATGTTACAGGATATGCATATTTTGATATTTCTAAGTAAGTATTTCATGTAAAGTAAAACTATAAAAATAATTGTAGGAACTCTGCCTCCCGCCAGTCACAAGAGACTCGCCTACATCTTGATTCTCGGACTCCAGAGAGATCAGACAGACTGAGGTATGCAAATATAATCCGAGGCCAACATCGCGTGGGTCTAAGACCAACGGGCATAGGCCTGCACCCAGGCCCTGGGCTGTTCGGGGGGCGGGGGGTGCCATCAGGGTGCCAACCCAGCCAGGAGTTTTTTTTTGCCTGGGCCCAGCACTGCCATTTTGCCTACAGGAAACCAGAGAGCTCTAGCAGGCAAAGCCAGCAAACAGGCATAGCCCGAGACTAACATAGCGGGAGTCTAGGCCCCGACAGGCCCTGGACTGATCCCAAGACCTGGGCTGCTCTGTGGGCCATCTGTGTGTTTACCCGGCCAGGAGGTTGTTAGCACAGCAGACACTCCCTGCACTTTCAGGGAGCACTTGCACGCCCTCCATACTGGCCACCTGACAGACCCAATTAACAGTCATAGCCGAGGGGAACTTTACTCAGACCTTGGATTCCCAGGCTTTTGCCTAAACTCAGGGCCTGAGCAGCTAGGCTAGCCTTGTGTTCACCAACCCGGTTGGGAGATCCACTGCCCAGCAGAGTGATCAGCACACTAAAAATGTCCCCACAGAATACACCCTCAGCACTCCCTGAAGGAGCAAATGGGCACCATCTGGTTCACAGACATAGTCTGGGGCAAAGCACAGTAGGGCTGTAAGGGCACCCAAGAGGAAGACAGCACATCAGCGATCTGCTACAGGGGAAACCCAGCCATCCAGTGTTGCAGAAATAGCCCCAGAGCCTCTCAGGAGGCTCAAACACCAGCAAGAGACAAGACCAACTAACTCCAGAGAACAAGATGGCAAAGGGCAAATGCAGGAACACTACTAACAGAAATCTAGGCAATATGGCAGCATCTGAACCAAACTCTCCAACATCAGCAAGACCTGGTTACGCCAACACACCGGAGAAACAAGATTTGGATTTAAAAATCACTGGTCACGATGCTGCTAGAAGAACACAAAAAGGACATAAATGAATCTCTTAAAGAAATACAGGGGAGCATGAATAAGCTAGAAATCCGTATAATGGAAACACAAAAATCACTTAAAGAAATGCAGGAGAATAAGGCTCAAGAGATAGAAGCCAATAAAGAAGAAACGAAAAAAAAAAAAAAAAAAAAAAAAAAAAAAAAAAAAAACCTTAAAGAAATGCAGGAGAACTTGAGTCAACAGGCAGAAGTCATGAAAGAGGAAACACAAAAATCTCTTAAAGATTTACAGGAAAACACAAACAAATGATGGAACTGAGCAAAACCATCCTGCATCTAAAAACAGAAGTAGAAACAACTAAGAAATCACAAAGGGAGACAACTTTGGAGATAGAAAACCTTGAGAAGAGATCAGGGGCCATAGATGCAAATATAAACAACAGAATACAAGAGATGGAAGAAAGAATCTCAGATGCCGAAGATACCATAGAAACCATTAACTCAACAGTCAAAGAAAATGCAAAATCCAAAAAGCTTGTATCCCAGAACATCCAGGAAATCCAGGATACAATGAGAAGACCAAACCTAAGGATTATAGGTATAGATGAGAGTAAAAATTTACAACTGAAAGGGCCAGCAAATATCTTCAACAAAATTGTGGAAGAAAACTTTCCCAACTTAAAGAGAGAGATGCCTATGAATATACAAGAAAAATACAGAACTCCAAACAGACTGGACCTGAGCAGAAATACCTCTCGCCACATAATAATCAAAACCCTAAATGCACTAAACAAAGAAAGAATATTAAAGGCAGTAAGAGAAAAAGGCCAAGTAACATATAAAGGAAGACCTATCAGAATCACACCAGACTTCTCACCAGAGACCATAAAAGCTAGAAGATCCTGGGCAGATCTCATGCAGACCCTAAGAGAACACAAGTGTCAGCCAAGACCACTATACCCAGCAAAACTCTCAATCACCATAGATGGAGAAAGCAAGATATTCCATAACAAAACCAAATTTACACAATATCTTTCCACAAACCGAGCTCTGCAAAGAATAATAGGAGGAAAACTCCAATACAATGAGGGAAACTACACCCTGGAAAAAGCAAGATAGTTACCTTCCTTCATCAAACCCAAAAGAAGAAAACCACTCAAATATAAATATAACATCAAAAATGACAGGAAGTAACAATCACTATTCCTTAATATCTCTTAACATCAATGGACTCAACTCCCCAATAAAAAGACATAGACTAACAAACTGGACACTCAAACAGGACCCTACATTTTGCTGCATACAGGAAACACACCTAAATGTCAAAAACAAAAACTACCTTAGAGTAAAAGGCTGGAAGACAATTTTACAAACTAATAGTCTCGGGAAACGAGCTGGAGTAGCCATACTAATATCAGATAAAATTGACTTTCAACCCAAAGTCATCAAAAGAGACTCTGAGGGACACTTCTTGCTGGTCAAAGGAAAAATACAACAAGAAGAACACTCAATCCTGAACATCTATGCTCCAAATGCAAGGGCACCCTCTTTCGTAAAAGAAACTTTATTAAAGCTCAAAGCACACATTGCACCTAACACAATAATTGTGGGTGACTTCAACACTGCACTTTCCTCAATGGACCGATCAGGAAAACAGAAACTAAACAGGGACACAGTGAAACTAATTGAAGCTTTGGACCAATTAGATTTAACAGATATATATAGAACATTCTATCCTAAAGCAAAAGAATATACCTTTTTCTAAGAACCTCATGGTACCGTCTCCAAAATCGGCCATATAATGGGTCACAAACAGACCTCAGCAAATATAAGAAGATCGAACTAATCCCATGCCTCCTATCAGATCACTATGGTGTAAGAATGGTTTTCAATAGCAACAAAAACAACAGAAAGCTCAGATACACATGGAGGCTAAACAATACTCTACTCAATGACACCTTGGCCAAGGAAGAAATAAAGAAAGAAATCAGAGACTTTCTAGAATTTAATGAAAAATGAAGGCACAACATACCCAAATCTTTGGGACACAATGAAAGCAGTGCTAAGAGGGAAACTCGTAGAACTGAGTGCCTCCAAAAAGAAAATGGAGAGAGCATACACTAGCAGTTTAACGACACACCTGAAAGTCCTGGAATAAAGAGAATCCAATTCGCCCAGGAGGAGTAGAAGACAAGAAATCATCAAACTCAGGGCTGAAATCAATCAAGTGGAAACAAAGAGAAACATACAAAGAATCAACAAAACCAGGAGCTGGTTCTTTGAGAAAATCAACAAGATAGCTAAACCCTTAGCCAGACTGACCAAAGGGCACAGAGAAAGTATCCAAATTAACAAAATTAGAAATAAAAAGGGGGATATAACAACAGAAACTGAGGAAATTCAAAAAATCATCAGATCCTACTACAAAAGCCTATACTCAACGCAACTGGAGAATCTGGAGGAAATGGAAAATTTCCTATATAGATACAAAATATCAAAATTAAATCAGGACCAAATAGCTCATCTAAACAGTCCCATAATCCCTAAAGAAATAGAAGGGGTCATAGAAGGTCTTCCAACCAAAAAAAGCACAGGACCAGATGGTTTCAGTGCAGAATTCTATCAGACCTTCAAAGAAGACCTAACACCAATACTCTTCAAACTATTCCACAAAATAGAAACAGAAGGAACACTACCTAATTCCTTCTAAGAAGCCACGATTATGATGATACCAAAACCACACAAAGATCCAACAAAGAAAGAAAACTTCAGACCAATTTCCCTTATGAACATTGATGCAAAAATACTCAATAAAATCCTTGCCAACCGAATCCAAGAACACATCAAAACGATCATCCACAATGATCAAGTATTCTTTATCCCAGGGATGCAGGGTTGGTTCAATATAAGGAAATCCATCAATGCAATCCACTACATAAACAAACTCAAAGAAAAAAACCACATGGTCATTTCACGGGATGTTGAAAAAGCATTTGACAAAATGCAGCATCCTTTCATGCTTAAAGTCTTGGAAAGAACAGGAATTCAAGGCCCATACCTAAACATAGTAAAAGCAATATACAGCAAACCAGTAGCCAGCATCAAACTAAATGGTGAGAAACTTGAAGCAATCCCACTAAAATCAGGGACTAGACAGGGCTGCCCCCTTTCTCCTTATCTTTTCAATATTGTACTTAAGGTACTAGCTCAGGCAATTAGACAACATAAGGAGGTCAAAGGGATACTAATTGGAAAGGAAGAAGTTAAACTATCATTATTTGCAGATGATATGATAGTCTATCTAAGTGACCCAAAAAACTCCACTAGAGAACTCCTACAGTTGATAAACAACTTCAGCAAAGTGGCAGGTAAGAAAATCAACTCAAGCAAATCAATAGCCTTCCTATACTCAAAGGATAATCAGGCTGAGAAAGAAATTAGGGAAATGACACCCTTCACAATAGCCACAAACTGTATAAAGTACCTTGGTGTGACTCTTACCAAACATGTGAAAGAGCTGTATGACAAGAACTTCAAGACTATGAAGAAGGAAATGGAAGAAGACCTCAAAAAATGGAAAAACCTCCCATGTTCATGGATCGGCAGGATTAATATAGTTAAAATGGACATTTTGCCAAAGCAATATACAGATTCAATGCAATACCCATCAAAATCCCAACTCAATTCTTCACAGAGTTAGAATGAGTAATCCGCAAATTCATCTGGAATAACAAAAAACCCAGGACAGCTAAAACTATTCTCAACAATAAATGAAATTATTGGGGTATCAGTATCCCTGACGTCAAACAATACTACAGAGCAATACTGTTAAAAACTGCATGGTATTGGTACAGTGACAGGCAGGCAGATCAATGGAAGAGGATGGAAGAACTAGAAATGAACCCACACACCTATTGCCACTTGATCCTGGAAAAAGGGGCTGAAAACATCCAATGGAAAAAGAATAGCCTTTTCAAGAAATGGTTCTGGTTCAACTGGAGGTCAGCATGCAGAAAAATGGGAATTGATCCATCCTTGTCTCCTTGTACTAAGCTCAACTCCAAATGTATCAAGGACCTCCACATAAAGCCAGACACTCTGAAGCTAATAGAAAAGAAACTGGGGAAGACCCTTGAGGACATCGGTACAGGGTGAAAGTTTCTGAAGAGATCACCAATAGCGTATGCTCTAAGATCAAGAATTGACAAATGGGACCTCATAAAATTACAAAGTTTCTGTAAGGCAAAGGACACCATCAAAAGGACAAATCGGTAACTAACAAATTGGGAAAAGATCTTCACCAACCCTACATCATATAGAGGGCTAATATCCAATATATATAAAGAACGCAAGAAGTTAGACTCCAGAAAACCAAATAACCCTATTAAAAAGTGGAGTACAGAATTAAACAAAGAATTTTCACCTGAAGAACCTCGGATGGCAGAGAAGTATCTTAAAAATGTTCAACTTCATTAGTTATTAGGGAAATGCAAATCAAAACAACCCTGAGATTTCACCTTACACCAGCCAGAATGGCTAAGATTAAAAATTCTGGAGACAGCGGTGTTTGCGAGGATGTGGAGAAAGAGGAACACTCTTCCACTGCTGGTGGGGTTGCAAATTGGTACAACCACTCTGGAAATCAGTCTGGTGATTCGTCTGAAAACTGGGAACCTCACTTCCAGAAGATCCTGCTATACCACTCCTGGGCATATACTCAGAAGATTTCCCAGCATGTAATAAGGATACATGTTCCACTATGGTCATAGCAGCCCTATTTATAATTGCCAGAAGCTGGAAAGAACCCAGGTATCCCTCAACAGAAGAGTGGATGCAAAAAATGTGGTATATCTACACAATGGAGTACTATTCAGCCATTAGAAACAATGAATTCATGAAATTCTTAGGCAAATGGATGAAACTGGAGAATATCATACTAAGTGGGGTAACCCAAACTCAAAAGATGAATCATGGTATGCACTCACTAATAAGTGGATATTAACCTAGAAAACTGGAATACCAAAAACATAATCCACACAACAAAGGAGGTACAAGAAGAACAGAGGAGTGGCCCCTTGTTCTGGAAAGACTCATTGAAGCAGTATAGGGCAAAACCAGAACAGGGAAGTGGGAAGGGTTGGGTGGGAAAATAGGGGGAGGGAAGGGGGCTCATGGGACTTTTGGGGAGTGGGGGTCTAGAAAAGGGGAAATCATTTTAAATGTAAATAAAAATATATCAAATAAAAAATTAAAAAAATGGGCACCTCACTTCCAGAAGATCCTGCTATACCACTCCTGGGCATATACCCAGAGGATTCCCCACCATGTAATAAGGATACATGCTCTACTATGTTCATAGCAGCCCTATTTATAATTGCCAGATGCTGGAAAGAACACAGGTATCCCTCAACAGAAGAGTGGATGCAAAAAATGTGGTATATCTACACAATGGAGTACTATTCAGCCATTAGAAACAATGAATTCATGAAATTCTTAGGCAAATGGATGGAGCTAGAGAACATCATACTAAGTGAGGTAACCCAGACTCAAAAGGTGAATCATGGTATGCACTCACTAATAAGTGGTTATTAACCTAGAAACCTGGAATACCCAAAACATAATCCACACATCAAATGAGGTGCAAGAAGATAGGAGGAGTGGCCCCTGGTTCTGGAAAGACTCAGTAAAGCAGTATTCGGCAAAACCAGAACGGGGAAGTGGGAAAGGGTGGGTGGGAGGACAGGGGAAGAGAAGGGGGCTTATGGGACTTTCGGGGAGTGGGGGGCTAGAAAAGGGGAAGTCATTTGAAATGTAAATAAATTATATCGAATAAAAAAATTAAAAAAAAACCCAACCAAAAAAAATAATTGTATAAAAATTCAGACTAAAATCATTAAATGTTTAGGCTATATCATGTTCATATTTATTTTTATATCCAAATATATGCAAAATTTACATTTGCCCACATTTGGAGAGATTCTACTGTATTCTCATGACTCAAAATGACACTTAACAGCAAACATGTAAAGACAAAAAATATCTCTTGTTTATACTGGTATTTTCTATTTTTTCTATAAGTAACCATAAGAAGGAAATGCTGTTCTTAGAACGTGATATACAAGGTATTCAATAATTTTAAAGACTCTTTCATATTTGATGCTTTTAACATGAGCTTTACAATCACCTTTGTATGACAGGTGATTTATATCAGTACTGCCTATTGCTAAAGACAATTATTTTATTACCATATATTTCACAAGCAGCTCTACCAATCAACTCTGAAAGGAGATGCTGTCTGCAGGCATATTTTCAAACATTCCTGGATGACATTGTATACATAGCAATCACAAGGAGATAGTTCTTTTTTGTTTCAGACATTTTCAATAGGTAGAAGAAACAAAGCAGGAGCCAAATGATGATGCTTCTCCAATTCCTCCATGTGAACTTAATTACTTGAACTTTTAGTTGGGCAATTATCAGACTTGATCAACCATGTGTGATTCCTTCCATTAGACAAGACTTGATAGTTCTACCGATCTGGGAAATTGCTTCTTCTACCAACTGTAAAGTCAAGAACAAGAAGAACTATAGTAGGAGTGTGGAGATGTATTCAAATCATGGAAGTACCAGAGCCTATTTACCATTTACTACTGCTGTAGGATTAGAACAAAATAAGTTACTACCTAGTTTTTTGTGGTTGTTGTTTTTACATTAATTTAGGAGGCAGCATAGCTTCTTCAGTCACATAAAATGTTTTCTAGAAGTTCAGAAAGTTTTATAAATCGACATCCAATATTAAAATATGTCTCTCTGTGAGTTCCGCAAATACAATTTAAAGCTGTAACTGTCACAGAATGTAATGTTAATAAGAAGAGCCTCAATCAGAGATTTAATAAAAATATTGTTTTTGAAACGAAGTCTAATATAAACTGCATAAATAATTCTGCACTTTCTTCTGTATAAGGTATAAAAATAATCACTTCTTTTAAGATTAGTAAGGGACAGCTCAATAATTCCTAATAATTGCCTATAAATTTTAAATAATTCTCTGATTAAAATACTTTTTTAAAATAAAAAATATGCATCTGGCACATTAAAAAGAGGTTGAAAAATAACATTTTCTGATAAAAATACAAATACGTTTGTAATTTTATAACCACCAAGTAAACTATATCTGACGGTGTCCATTCTATATACAGATACACTGTGGCTTGCACTTTTTAAATGACATGATAGAAATTGTGGAATACTGAAGCCTTTAGTTGATGCTTAAATGACTCAAAGATGTTAGCGCTTCTTATTCTAGCAAATCTACTTCACAGAAGGATTTCTTTTAGCTCTGATGTAACTAATCCATGTAGCAAACACTTTTATATTATTTGCATTGAGATGGGTATGAATATACTGATTACTTCAAATCCATTATTGATAATTCAATATGTAATTTACAGTTTTACAGAGCCTCAAATTCATCTTTTTAAGCAGAGATAATTAAGGTGCATATATACATGTAGGGAACTCATTACAAAGATTTCTAATTGCATAGAACCTACTTAACAGGATTTTACTTTACCTAGAAATGAATATCACTGTAAGCCTTATTCTGAGCATTACAAATTCTCCATAGTTATTGGTACAAAGCTTTGAGGAAATGGTCCTTAATCAAAGAAGAAATATCTTCAAAACAATGCAATTGATTAATATATTTAAAATATCTGTTATTTTTGCTCAGTTTTAATTATTCTGAAGAATAGGAAATTAATGCTGGTTTCTTTCTGAGCTGGGGTGAAAGACTTGAAGAGAGAAGTTACATTACTTATGGACATGTCTTTTCACCGCTTAAATTTTTTTATGAATAATACAGATACACTTTGTTGACCCATGTGCATATTCATTTTTAATGCTGTTAATTCTTATGGTTTTGAAATTTTGTAAGTATGAGGCAAAAATGAATATAAATTTTTCTCATTAATTTAAAATAACCTAATGGCAAAATTGTGGCTGTATCTCTTACTTCATTGCTCTTTTATTGAGATCAAAGATGCCAGTCCTATGTTCTGTCATTGGATTAGTCAAGGAAGTAGTTATTGTCTATATGGAGTGAAAAATGGTGCCTTGAGTGCTATACACATCAGCTCCTATCTATCAGTTGTCTCTGTATCCCATTTCATTGTTAGCTATGCTTCTGCTTTTGAGTTAATGGCTGATTGTTCTGTGTAGATGCATATGTATGCATGTATGTATGCATATACATATGTAATATTTATAGATTAAATATGTATATTAACAACATGTTTATCCAAGTAATACTAAAAGTTTATTGTGTATAAGTTTCTGTGGTATAATAACTAAGTTAAAAATGATCAAATTCACAGTGAAGTGCAGAAAGAAAACTCACTTGATTTCTTTTTCCATTCAATAGTTTTTCAGAAACACTTATTTACCCACTTAAGTAGTTTTAATCAGAGGCAACCAAATCCCTTACTGTCTCTGGAATAATTAATATTTTATAGGATCTGAACTGGAGATCAGTATACATGCTATACTGTACCTACTTCTGGCCAGTGTTACCCACACCTAGATATGTGTTATATGGATTATACCTGACAAAATTGCTCTATAATAACACCTCAGCTAGGTTCTTAGACATCAATATTCAACAAGAAATCAAGTGATTAAAAATGATCACACAAATAAATTGGATTGTAATTCAATATCCAAAGCTTCAATAGCAATATACTGCACCAAAGCATTCAAACACTAACAAAATTTTATGCATTGAATTAGTAATAAGTGCATGAATGTGACAATGAATATAACATTTTACTGTTTAAAGAAAGTTTGTTTAAAGTAAAGTTTACCATGATGTGGTAGAAGACAGGTTAGCTGAAATCAGAGGACAACATGCAAGTAGTCCTGGATCCTCACAAATATGTAAACTCAAGGAATATGCTGTGTGTGTGGTATATAGCACTCCCTGAGAAACCAGCTATATCTCTCCTGGGCATATACCCAGAAGATGCTCCAATATGTAATAAGAACACTTGTTCCACTATGTGCCAGGAACCATTCTCATATAGATCTCAAAACCTCCTCCTTTCAGCCATCTTACATGTTCAAGCCTGCTTTTAGAAGGAAAAATACTAGCTCTCAAGTTAGCCAAGTAGCAAGCTGGTAAGTACATACAGAGCTCACCTGAGTTGGTTAGAACAAACAGAGCTCACCTGCAGTTAGGTTACCAAAGCAATCTCTTTCCACTTCACCTCCTCATGATCATTATAGCTAGCCAGCTTCCTTGAGATATAACGAACTTTCCGATGAGATTATGAGAGATAATTCTGAGAGACTACTCCCTAGAGACAATGTCTAGAGACAATGCTTGTACTCTGAGAGACTGTTCCCCTGGAGACAATGTTTGCCCCCTCATACTCCCTTCCTACATCCTGCTTTCTTTCCTTTATATTGTGGAGTGAGAAAATAAAATTTGACAGATTGATCAGAATACTGTCTTGCTTTCTGTCTCTTGCATCTCTTGTCCCCCATTCTCTCCTAGGTGGTCCAGGGAACCCCGTTGACTGTCCTGCAGGTCGGGACAACTGTTTATAGCAGCCTTATTTATAATAGCCAGAAGCTAGAAAGAAGCCAGATGTCTCTCAACAAATGAATGGATAAAGAAAATTTGGTACATTTACACAATGGAATACTACACAGCTATTAGAAACAATGAATTCATGAAATTCTTAGGTAAAAAGATGGAACTAAAAATTATCATCCTGAGTAAGGTAACCCAATCACAAAAGAACACACGCAGTATGCACTCAATGATGAGTGAATATTAGCCAAAAAACTCTGAATACCCGAGATACAATTCACAGACCACATGAAGCTCAAGAAGAAGGAAGATCAAAATATGGATACTTTGATCCTTATTGCAAAGTGGATCAAAACACCGATGATTCACAGTCAACCAACAGAATAAACATAGGGTCCCCAATGGAACAGCTAGAGAAAGGACCCGAGGAGCTGAAGAGGCTTGCAGCCCTATAGGAGGAACAATAATATGTACCAGCCAGTACCCCCAGAGCTCCCAGGGCCTAAACCACCAGCCAAAGGGTACACAAGGAGGGACTCATGGCTCCATCTACATATATAGCAGAAGATGACCATTTCAGACGTCAATGAGAGGAGAGGTCATTGGTCCTATGAAGGCTCAATTCCGCAGAATAGGAGAATGCAAGTCAGGAAATTGTGGAATTAGGAGTGAACAGGGGGAGTGGAGATGGGATAGGAGATTTTCAGAGGGGTAAAGCAGAAAGGGGATACCATTTGAAATGTAAATAAAGCAAATATCTAATAAAAAATAAAACACTTCATAAAAAAAAAAGACATAACTCATCTGGCACAGTGTAATGGATTTGCTTTATGTTTCCTCTAGAATCAAACTGACCATATATAAATGTGAAAATCTTTCACTGAAAATATGTCTGGAATATTCCATATCACTTTGGAATAAATTTGTACATTCCAAATAAGTGTCACAGAAGAACTGGCCATGCTAGAATTTTCTGATCCATACTCAGCATGGGACTAGACAAAATCTATGAAATCCACGTTACCTTTTTGCACACATAACTGTAATGTTTCTAGAAATTGACTTAAATTCTTCATAAAAGGTGATGTGGCAAATCTTTGCAAGTTATTTTTCATATGTCATTCTGACCCATAGATATAAAGAATAGGTGTTTAGGGATAATTGGTTTTAAATTCTTATAGACAAGGCCTGTACTCACAGATGACTATGGCTTCAACAACTTTTACTTCAGGTCAAGATTACAAGAGACATTTTCACAGTTACAGTGAGGTAACATAGATCATGTTCACTGGAAGACTGAGTGAAGTCAAGATTCAGGAAATGGGAAGAAATATGCAGCATACTCTTGCTTTTATGAAGAGAGCAGAAGAATCAAATTTGTGTCTAGATGATGAGAGAACACTTACAGTTTTGCAAATCAATATACTCCTTGTGTAGGAATGTTACAGTCAGGTTGTATAACTGACCTACACATGAAACTCTTCTAGAATCCTGTTGCATTGTCTCTGATGAAGTTAGAAGAAGCTAGTATCACAGTGCCTAAAATGGCAAGCTGCAGCTGACTAGAATTGTATGTTCTTGGTAACTAATGTTTGTATAGATCAACAGGAACTTAAGATTTGCCTTCATGGTAGTTTGGACTGAATTTGTAGAAAAACAAACTAAATTCCACTTTTACAATATTAATTTATACATGTAGATATATTTAAAAATCGCTGAATAATTATAATTGACCAAACTGACTTGGTTATGTTTATAGAAATTCTATTAACCAGCATGTTTTGTATACTCATTTCTCTCATTCTCCATCCATATATAGTCTTCAAACTTTCAATTTTCTATGAAGTATTTGATAAAGAAGATGATTACATGTATATTACACACATATTTTAATAGGTATGTACCTCAATTTTATTGGAAAGATAAAGAAATAACATTTCTAAAACCTATTGTAGGAACAATGACTTTAATTGTATAAATATTTTAAAATGTAGTGGGACAGGAAGAGACTTCTCTAATCTACACATGCGTAAACACAGAATTCACTGGAAATTCATATGATTTGATATTCATATGATTTGAAGTTCACATGATATCATGAAATTGATGAGAGACAGAATCATGGTTATAATTCTTTATACCATATACTATATGCAACAACAGATTTTCTGATGCAAACATAAAATTTGCATTCAAGCTGTCAACAACATACCTCTATACTTAATGATCCAGACATTTCAATTCTTACTTATTTTTCATCCTTTATTAATTTTAAGAAACAGATTATTTTCTTATATATTATAACTTGATTTTAGTTTTTCCTCCCTCTCTTTCTACGAGTTCCTTCCCAAGTCCCATCCCTTTTGGATCTATTCCTGTTCTGTCGCTCATTAAAAAAAAAAAAAGAACAGTCTTCTAATAGATAATGACCAAACATGACAAAATAAAATATAATGATATGAAACAAAACCGAAAACTATCATATTGAAGTTGGACATGGCAACCCAACAGAAGGAAAGAGTTGCAGGAGGAAGCAAAAATGTCAGAAGCCCACTTGTTCTGACAATCAAGATTGAGTCCCATAATGATACTAAGCATATACATATATATCAGAGGACATGGTGCAGACCCATGTGCTTTCTGCTTTGGTCTCTGTGATCATGATACCCTCCATCCTCCTTCTTTACGAATTCTCTAAGATTCAAGGAGAGCAATTTGATGGAGAAATCCCATTTATATTCTCTCTCCAGGTAATATCTTGCTGCCTTTGCATTTCTTTCTGATTGCTGCAAGAGGAAGTCTCTCTGAAAGGGACTTGGTAAGTTACTTATCTGAGTGTAACAGAATAAAATTAGGAGCAATTTTATTGATACATTTTTCTTATAATTTGTCTTAATTTTGTGAATTTGTTTGCTTGGTCAATGTAGCAGGGTCCATTACTATTATTCTAATGTCAAAGAAAACTTTACAGCTGTCCTCAGTACTATAAACCATAGATGTGCCAACCTTCCAAACATAAGATTCTTCTCCTAACTCCCTGGAGGTTTTCTTAATGGAATCTTCCTTCTATACTCTGCCCACACTGCATAGTCACTTAGCAAGCTATAGAGAATAAACAAGAGAATTCTCCTCTCTAACCCAGCCACACATTCTTTCTTAGGAAATAATCTAACCCCTGGGAATTTCTGACTGATTCTACAGTGATTTTCTCATGCTGTTTTTTCTGTAAACCTAATACAAAACACTGAGTTTATGATTTAGCATAAGAATACAAATAACACCTTAGGAACGGCATCCCCTTCTGTGTGGTGTATAGAAATTAATCATAGTTAGTATATCAAAAATTATAGATGTCCAGAGCAAACAAAATAAAATAGGAAGTCAAATGACATGTTCCCAACAGTGCCTGAAGGACCAATTGAGGATACTCTTGGGGATAAAATTCTCAGCCATCTTTGAACATACACAGTAAATTACCCTCAAAATAAATGATAGCAAAGGGTTGTACAACAGTAAAATTATTGATTTAGTTTGGCTTTTATCCTGAACCAGATGGGGAAGATCAATTGTTAATATTGCCTTGATCATTTTTAACCATGCTCAAAGGCATATGAGCAGCAACACCATGCAAGAGCAGGAACATAAATAAGAAAAGCAAGTCCAAATAGATTGTTTGCTACCTAAATTTGGTTTGGGATTAGAATTTTATCTTTTGCCCTAATGGAATTATGATGCATTTTTATTAGCACAGCAAAGACATTGCATTAAAGAATGCTCTTACAGGAAATATAAAATAATGTTTTAAAAACATTTTTCCAAGTAAACAAAATCCAAATCTCTGAAGAGTTCATCTGTTTGTGGCCACAGTGCTTCCAATAAAAAAAAAAAAAAAAACAAGAGAACTTTCATTATGTGTTCCCCGAATGCTACATGTTGTGTATGAAAACAAGAACTAATGCTTTCTTCCATTTGAAGCAGTCTGCTCATGTCTGCCCACCCTGCTGCCTCTCTCTCTCTCTCTCTCTCTCTCTCTCTCTCTCTCTCTCTCTCTCTCTCTCTCTCTTTATCTATCTCTCTCTCTCTCTTTATCTAACTCTATATCTCTCTTTCTCTCTCCCTCCCTCTCTTGCTGGTCATTTTGAAAACTTTTGTCATTATACAGCAAAAGATGTTTTGTTCCATCTATTCTAGTATACATTCTTCCATTTTGAGTTGCAACATATTAGTAGGAAGTGGAGATAAATACATGAAGTCATAAAACATTGGCACTCATAAAAAGTATAAATAGACTTTGGAGAATAAGATAGTCTCAGGACTGGAGAGATGGCTCAGCAGTTAAGAGGACTGACTGCTCCTCAGAAGGTCCTGGGTTCAAATCCTAAAACCACCTGGTAACTCACAACCACCAGAAATGATATTGCTACAGTGTGATCACATATGAATAAATAAATAAATCTTTGCCAGGCAGTGGTGGTGTATGCATTTAACCCCAGAACTTAGGAGGCCAAGGCAGATGGATTTCTGAGTTCGAGGCCAGTGTGATCTATAAAGTGAGTTTCAGGACACCCAGAGCTATACAGAGAAACCTGTCTCTTAAAAAAACAGAGAGAGAGAGAGAGTCTCTGTTTTTCCCCATGCATTTAACTTTCCTCTTTCCTCCATTAACATTTTTTAATAAACCATTTATTGGATATAGATCTATAGGTATAATATCACATATGGAACCTGTATGCCTTGGAAAAGGGCAATGCCACCATTGGCAGAGGAGACCATATATTTATTCAAATTTGCTCAAAATGTATTTTTGAGCACCTTCTATTTTCTAGATGCCATATATTAAGAAAGCAATGGTCAAATGTGTAAGGAAACACAGTAGGTTCACAATAACAGCTACAAAAAATTTTAAAAATCACAGCAAGCAAACATGTGAAAATGGATTTTATTACCTTATGTAGGAGAAGAGAGCTTTCCCAGATGATATATTGATCTCATAGAAAGGATGGGGCATGTTAGGAAAGTCTGTAGACATTCATATTAAGGGGAAGATTTGTAACAGGGGCAATCCTACACATACACCATTTAAGTTACACGTTATTAATCATTTTAGTTGTCATACCTCATGTATAAAACATAACAGAAAGGAATGCCTTTCCATACATTGGAACAATTTTGTAAATGTTGTAGAGAGATGGTCAACAGGAATGGAAACTTGTGTGCCACTTCTGGCTTCCATTGGCTGTCATTGGTGATTATGGTGACAAAGAAGAAAGGAAACAAAACTCCAGATAGATTTTTTTAATTTTTTTATTAGATATAATTTATTTAGATTTCAAATGATTTCCCCTTTTCTAGCCCCCCACTCCCCGAAAGTCCCTCAAGCCCCCTTTTCTCCCCCTGTCCTCCCACCCACCCCTTCCCACTTCCCCGTTCTGGTTTTGCCAAATACTGCTTCACTGAGTCTTTCCAGAACCAGGGACCACTCCTCCTTTCTTCTTGTACCTCATTTGATGTGTGGATTATGTTTTGGGTATTCCAGTTTTCTAGGTTAATATCCACTTATTAGTGAGTGCATACCATGATTGATCTTTTGAGTCTGGGTTACCTCACTTAGTATGATGTTCTCCAGCTCCATCCATTTGCCTAAGAATTTCATGAATTCATTGTTTCTAATGGCTGAATAGTACTCCATTGTGTAGATATACCACATTTTTTGTATCCACTCTTCTGTTGAGGGATACCTGGGTTCTTTCCAGCATCTGACAATTATAAATAGGGCTGCTATGAACATAGTAGATCATGTATCCTTATTTCATGGTGGGGAATCCTCTGGGTATATGCCCAGGAGTGGTATAGCAGGATCTTCTGGAAGTGAGGTGCCCAGTTTTCGGAGGAATCACCAGACTGATTTCCAGAGTGGTTGTACCAATTTGCAACCCTACCAGCAGTGGAGGAGTGTTCCTCTTTCTCCACACCCTCTCCAACACCTTCTGTCTCCTGAATTTTTAAAGAGATAAAACTGAGGCACTAACCTAAATACCCACCGCCCTCAAACTCTTCCCTAGCAAGCACTAGCAACCTATTCATACTTACTTTGTATTAAAAATGACTCTCAAATTTCATATTTGTGACCAAGGGTAATCATGTTTTTGGAGAGAATTAAAAAGGACACTGCCTAAGTTCGTTTAAGCTATTTACAAAAGTGGCCAATATGTTTATCTCTCAATTGAATATGTTATAGTGAATAGAAAACATTGTCACAGCAACATAGTAGTTGAAAATCAAGCTGTGTTCAGTAACCGTTTGGGGAGCTCCTCCTTGGGTACAATTAGGTCTCCTGCCCTCAGAATTCTTTAGTTGCTCGTGTAGGGTTCAATATTTTGGGCTCCTCACCAACCTAACCCAAACACCGTCTATTGTCATGTCTATTATTGTTGTCCTTGTTCAGGTCAGGTTTGCGAAATCATGTTGGACAGAATTTATGGGCTTCAAGTGGCTTCAATTCTGACATTCCTATTTTTTCCCCCGAGACAGGGTTTTATAGCCCTTGCTGTCCTGGAACTCACTCTGTAGACCAGGCTGGCCTCGAACTCAGAAATCGGCCTGCCTCTGCCTCCCTAGTGCTGGGATTAAAGGTGTGCACCACAACCGCCCAGCCAATTCTGACATTCCTAAGAGACACAATCTCATTGCAAACCCCCTGATCCTCTGTCTCTTAAAATCTTTTTGCATCCTCTTCCACAAATATCTTACATCCCAGAGCGGTGGTATATATATACAGCTAGGGGCCAGGCAGTGGTGGTGCATACCTTTAATGATGCACTTGAGAGGCAGAGGCAAACAGAGTCTGAATTCAAGACCATCATGGTCTACAGAACAGCCAGGGCTGTTACAAAGAAAAATCCTGTCATTAAAAAGTGGAAAAGAAATATGTACAGCTAAGAATTATCCCCATATCTCTACATTTTGTATGGTTACAGTTTTTTGTAATGGGCTCCAAGTGTGGCAATGAGCAGTTTCCTTCAAAGTGTGGTCATCCCTGGAAACATATATACAAGTAACATCATATAATCTACAGATTGAGCAGGTTGCTTTATGTATTTAAAATATATGTATATTTGTATTAAAAGCAGTTAACTTTTTTATCTCTGTCGATTTACAAAAGCAAGAACAGGTGGATGGAAAAAAGAACAGGTGGATGGGAGGTTTTGGAGGAAGAGGAAGGAAAGAATAACTTAATTTTATTATAATTCTAAAAATTTTTTTAAATTAAAATCAAAAGAGATTTGTATGATTTCATAAGTTTTATTATTAGGACTGAAAAATAAATGGAGTTGAAAATGGATGACTGAGCTGAGTTAAAGTTGAGTTAAACTCTGGAGAGCTGTTTAAAGATTTCATCATTACTCCAAAAGGAAATATATCCTTCAAGAACTAACATCTCTCTGAAGTTTCTGAGGTTCAAATACTCATAACCACTTTTTTTCACTCTTTTTTTATTGAATATAATCTTCATTTACATTTTAAATGCTAAAACATTTCCCAGTTTCCACCCCTCCCTGAAAACCCCCAACCTTTCCTCTCACCCCCTGACTCCAAGCATATGCCCCTCCACCCAACCCACTCCCACCTCCCTCCCACTCGATTTCCCTTTGTTGGGGCATCTGTTGATCCTTCATAGGACCAAGGACCTCAACCACTCCTAAGCTAAAATACATGATTTAAATGAAATCCCTAACTACAGTAGAGATACTATCAACAAGCGTTCTGAGCATTATAAGCTGGTCTCTGTCTTCCAGTTAACTAAAATATGGAGAATTCATGTAGTCGTTTGCAGTAGTCAGGCACTTGATAGAAGCCAAATTAATTCATATTAAAGGAATTACAGATGTCTGAAAAGACACTGGTTTGATAGCATCAAAAATATGGGTTTTATAGGATGATAAGTGACTTTTATCTGCCAGGCCTAATCGATTCCATTTATAATGATAGTAAAACAAATTTTCTTTCACTGAAGAAGTCATTTTTTACTTAATTGCTAATAAAATGTTAACTTCATATATTTAAAGGTTATTAAACTATATTATTCCATCTAATGATTATATCCTTAATAGAATAAAGAATACTGGAAATGTTCACATTAAGGCATAAATCTGTTAACCTTTAAGTGCTTAAACTTTTATTACTTATATTATTACTGAATCTTTAAAACTTTAACCATGATAATTCATTATAATCTTAATAATACATCAAAACTAGAATATAAGGTTCATGGTAGCAGATGTTTTCCATAATAATGTATAATCTTGCCATAAACACTTAAAAAAACAGCTGCATTATGAGGTAGCTAGACCTAAATATAAACTTCTATGTGGGCATATACCCACAGGATTCTCCGGAATGCAGTAAGGACACATGTTCCACTATGTTCATAGCAGCCTCATTTATAATAGCCAGAAGCTGGAAAGAACCCAGAGGTCCCTCAGTGGAGGAATGGATACAGAAAATATGGTATATTTACACAATGGAATACTACTCAGCAATTAAAAACAATGAATTCATGAAATTCTTAGGCAAATGATTGGAACTGGAAAAATATCATCCTATGTGAGGTAACCCAATCACAAAAGAACACACAAGGAATGCAGTCACTGATAAGTGGATATTAGCCCAGAAGTTCTGAATACCTAAGACACAATTCAATTAAATCATTCCCAAGAAGAAGGAAGGAGAGGGCACTGGTCCTGGAAAGGCTTGATGCAGCATTGTAGGGGATTACCAGGACAGAGAAGTGGGAGGGGGTTGATTGGAGAACGAGCAGAGGGAAGAGGGCTTATGGGACTTATGGGGAGTGGGTAACCAGGAAAAGGAAAATCATTTGGAATGTAAACAAAGAATATAGAAAATAGATAGATAGATAGATAGATAGATAGATAGATAGATAGATAGATAGATAATTGGATTTAAAATTTTTGGTCTTATAGAGGTTTGGAAGAAGCAGAAAACTGATAATGTATGACTTCCTAGGAAATATTCCACTGGAAGCATAGTATACTGCATAGTATATAGAAATTAATCATAGTTCATGTATTAACAATTATAGATGTCCAGGGCAAACAAAATATGAAAGGGAGTCAAGTGATATGTTCACAACAGTGCCTGAAGGGATAAAATTGTCAGCCATATTTGAACATACATAGTAAATTACCCTTGAAATAAATGATAGCAAAGTGTAGTACAATAGTAAAATCACAAAATGGGAAGGGGTAATGTATATGCAAAAAACTTGTGGCAGAAAAACCTGTAGCATAGCAACATAGCATTATGAGAGGAAGAACCTCCAAATATGTCACTGAGATTTTCACTGTGTGTGTGTGTGTGTATGTATGTATGTGTGTGTGTGTGTGTTTGTGTGTGTGTCTGTGTATGTGTGTGTGTTGGTCATCTACTGCAGGGAATGCAGGTACCCTTAAGAGTAGTTTTATTCCCCCAGTGCAATTTGAATGGGGAAAACTATTCATTTATACATCTGCAAGTGGTTATCAATAGTCTGCCCTTATGTCTGTAGTCTCTTAAGAGTTTCTACAACATTTATCCAGACACTTTTGGCTTTTACAGTCTCTACTGAAAAGTCAGCTGTTATACTAATAGGTATGCCTATACCCAGAAAACATTTGAACCACAACAAATGGAGAAAATAGGACATTCCATGATAAAATCAAACTTAAGCAATATCTATCTAAAAACTCAACTACAGAGAATTCTCAAAAGAGGACATTCAAATGGTGCTAGAAGGAAAACTTCAACATAAGGGTGTTAATCACACCCAGGGAAACACAAGGAATATATAATTTCATACCAGCAAATCAAAAGCAGAGAAATATCACCAGAGAAACAAAATAACAATATCAAAAAACACTGCTTATCAATAATTCTCAACATCAAGGGGGTCTTAATTCCTCAATAAAATAAACACAGACTAACATAATGAGTTCAAAAATAGTATCAATTCTTACGCTTTGTCTAACTGTGCTTAAATGTGGCTAAAGTAAAATTCTCTGTGCCACTCTCTAGACATCCTGTTTCAGCTCTGGTTATAATAAAATTGGGCTGAGCCTAGATTCATTTGAAAAATTTAAAAAAAAATAAAAAATAAAAGGAAGAAATACACCTTAATGTCAAAGATAGACATGACCGCAGGTTAAAGAATAGAGAAGATATCCAAGCAAAAGAAACTAAGAAGCAAGCTGGTATAGCCATTCTTTTTTTTTTACTTTATTGACATATTTTTTATTTACATGTCAAATGATTTCCCCTTTTCTGGGTCCCCACTCCCCCCAAGTCTCATAAACCCTCTTCCCTCCCCCTGTTCCTCCATCTACCCCTTCCCACTTCCCTGTTCTGGTATTCCCCTATACTTTGCACTGAGTCTTTCCAGAACCAGGGGCCACTCCTCCATTCTTTTTGGACCTCATTTAATATGTGGATTATGTCTTGGGTATTCAAAGTTTCTAAGCTAATATCCACTTATCAGTGAGTGCATACCGTGATTGATCTTTTGACACTGTGTTACCTCACTTAATATGATGTTCTCCAGCTCCATCCATTTGTCTAAGAATTTCATGAATTCATTGTTTCTAATGGCTGAATAGTACTGCATTGTGTAAATATACCACATTTTTTGTATCCATTCCTCCATTGAGGGATACCTGGGTTCTTTCCAGCTTCTGGCTACTACAGACTGGTTACATAAACAGGACTCTACATTTTGCTGCATAGAGGAAACACACCTCAGTGTCAAAGACAAAAACTACCTTAGAGTAAAAGGCTGGAAGACAATTTTACATGCAAATGGTCCCAGGAAACAAGCCGGAGTTGCCATTCTAATATCAGATAAAATTGACTTTCAACCTAATGTCATCAAAAGAGACATGGAAGGTCACTTCTTGCTGGTCAAAGGAAAAATTCAACAAGAACTCTCAATCCTGAACATCTATGCTCCAAATACAAGGGCGCCCTCATTCATAAAAGAAACTTTACTAAAGCTCAAAGCACACGTTGGTATAGCCATTCTAATATCTGAAAAATATACTTGAAAGCAAAACTAATCAGAAGAGATAAGGAAGGTGTACTGGCTGGTTTTGTGTGTCAACTTGACACAGGCTGGAGTTATCACACAGAAAAGAGCTCCAGCTGTGGAAGTGCCTCCATGAGATAGAGCTGCTGGGAATTTTTTCCATTAATGATCAAGACGGGAGGACCCCTTGTGGGTGGTACCATCTCTGGGCTGGTAATCTTTTTTTTTTTAATTTTTTTTATTTGGTATATTTTTTATTTACATTTCAAATGATTTCCCCTTTCCTAGCCCCCCCACTCCCAAAAAGTCCCGTAAGCCCCCTTCTCTCCTCCTGTCCTCCCACCCACCCCTTCCCACTTCCCCGTTCTGGTTTTGCTGAATACTGCTTCATTGAGTCTTTCCAGAACAAGGGGCCACTCTTCCTTTCTTCTTGTACCTCATTTGATGTAACTGGGCTGGTAATCTTGGGTTCTATAAGAAAGCAAGCTGAGCAAGCCAGGAGAAGCAAGTCAGTAAGTAACCCCTCCATGGCCTCTGCATCAGCACCTGCTTCTTGACCTGCTTGAGTTCCAGTCCTGTCTTCCTTTTGTGATGAACAGTAATGTGTGAAGTGTAGAATGAATAAACCCTTTCTTCACCAGCTTGCTTCTTGGTCATGTTGTTTGTGCAGGAATAGAAACCCTGACTAAGACAGAAGGACTAGTCAAAGAAAAAAATCCATGAGAGGATCTTATCATCTATTTCCCATACACAAGGGAACACAAGATCATCCAAGTAACACTGCTATATTTTAACATCATATATTTCTCTTGCATATTGATAGAGACTTCAGTACCACATTCTCACCAATAGCTGATCCAGACAAAAACTTAGACAAATGCTAGAACTACTTCAGATTTCCAACAGCTGTGGACAAAGTTTATTTTCTTCGCTGTGGATTTGCTAGCATTTTGCATTTGTTTTCTTGATTGTGGCCATCTGACTGTGGTAAAATGGAATCTCAATGTGGTTTCCTTTAATTTATAAATTTTAGTGTATGTGTATGGTACATTGTGTCACTACATGTCTATGAAGATCAAAGGATAACTTGTGGAACTTATATTTTCTTTCCTCTATATAGTTTACAATGATGGAATTCAGATCCTCAGAGTTGGAGGAAAATTCCTTTACCCACTTGAGCCATGTCCCTAGCCCTCAAAATGGATTTATTCACATCTACCTAATGGCTAAGTTCATTAAACTTGTTTAAAAATACATTCTGTCCTCATATGTTTCTTATTCTGAGAAATATTTGGTCATTTCATTAGCCTGTTTTCTAATTTGTACTTGTTATGGTCTGGGTGTTTAACTTCTGCTATCCTTTGTATATTCTATATATCAATATTTGTCTTAGAACTAAATGGCCAAGATTTTCTAAAGGTTAACTCATGTAGATCCCTTTTGGTTATTGGGTTTGGTTCCTAAGTTATTAGAGTGCCATTTAGAAGGTTCTTACTTAAACTATAAGTTCAAGTAGGTTTCTTACATTTCCCTCTATCAACTTTAGCATTTCATATTCTAAGTTAGTGTCTGACCCATTTTGGACTGAATTTGTTCTGACTGAGAGAAACAGAAATAAGTACACTCTTCTGCAGGTATATGTCTGGTCTGCTGTCTTTTGTTTAATACCCTGTCATTTTTTTCCTAAGTATGTTCTTAGTGTCTTTGATACTAACTATGGCCATATAAATATCTTGTGGTCACTCCAGAAATCATATATACAACTGGCTGAAGATGTTATGAGATGTGTATAATAACAATTGATGAAAAGAAAATACGAATTTAAAAGCAAACAATGAAGTATGTTGGAGGTTTTGTAGGGAAGAAAGGGAAGGGGTAATAATATAATTAAAATCTCAAAAATAAAATAAATAATTAAAAATTATGGTAAATGTCATATGAGTTTGTAGCTGAGTTCTCTATGGTACTAAACTGCTCTGCATGCCTGTTTTATGCCAACACAGTGTGTATCATGATCAGTCTGTAATATAATTAGAGATCAGGTATTGGGTGATAACTTATCTGAGGTTCTTTCTTTTACATATGCTTTTTTATGTTGTTTTTATATATAACTGGATTATTACAACCACAAAAAATCACTTCCTTATTTCATCTTCCTTACTTTTATCCCAGTGGATTATATAATACAAAAGAATATTTCAGAGGATATGAGATATCTTACTCCTTACCAATTTGAAAGAAGGGCAGTAGGTTTGCAAAAATCCATTTTGCTTTTGTTTGCCTTCCCAGGTATCAATCATAGGCTTAGACAAGCCTTCTATTACTTAACTATTCTTCTATCACAGGAAGAGAATCTGTAAAAACTCCATAACATTTATAATTCTGATACACTTAATGGTGTACCCAAAGTTAATGATACATGAATAAAGCATCAGTGTTTTTCAAAGAGATAAGTCAAACTTTAGAAAATATTTCATCTTATAGTTTTACATGTTTTAAGTAACTATTTCTGATTCAAATCTGTGCTATATCAGAGCAAATATCATTATTAACTATACTAGAATGAATTTTGCATTGACAATTATAAACTTATCCAACACTTGCTATATACCAGACACATTTTAATTATAAATATATATATCTGCCATCAGACCTGCCATATCCAAGGATTATACACCCCAGGATTCAGCCTACAGTGGGAGGAAAAATACTCAGAGAAAAAAAGCTGCATAATTACTGATCTATATTGGATTATTTGTCTTGAGATGGTAGCATCTTGACTGCACATATATAAAGTTTTATTTTTAATTTTTGTGTTCATAGTATGAATTCATGTATGAGTGAAGGTTAATGCATGCCATGTGACACACCTAGATGCCAGAGAAAAATTTTACTCTCAGTCCTTGCCACCCTGTTTAACTTGTTTTTGTATTATTACTATTAGGGTAGCTGGCATGTGAGAATCTGAGGAGTTCCCCATCTCTTTCACACATCTCACCAGAGAGACACTGAAGATTAAAGCTACATGCTATTCAGGCATACTTCATTTGAGTTGTGGGGCTCTAACTCATATCTCTACACTGGTATGTCAAATGTTTTACCCACTGAGTCTTGTTGTAGACACTGTCTTCTATTCTTAACCATCAACAATATATTTAATTGTCCTTTAAAAATCATAGTGTAGCAACTATTTTGATGTTATTTCTATTATCTTAGACTGTAGTATAAGGATGTTGTAAAATATATGAAGAAATTTTTAGATTATATACAAGTGATATGCATTTTATATACATATTTAATCATATAAAGACTTTATTTTATGTGGAGATTGAACGTCATAACTTGAGAATACAAAAGTCATTAGCTATCATCATTTTATTTTTACAGTTATGTGGTAAATGATGTACCATAATTGTCTATAATTTATGTTTTAAAACAATAAAGAACAAAAACACAGAAAAGCAAACTTACTCAGAGACATAGCGAGTATGTGATGTGTATTCATTTAAATTATGAATTATTCTGTGAAGATTTTTGTTTCATCTGCCCAAAACAGTCTGACATATGATTTCGGTTTTGAGACTATCTCTGGCAATAAAGGAACAGCGCTGCTAATAAAAAGAAAAATGATGCAGATGTATGCAACCAACCATCAGACTAAATGCAGAGAGCCCAGTGGAGGAGTTAGGAGAAGGACTGAAGGAGCTGAGGGGGTTAGCAGCTCCACCGAAAGAACAACAGTATCAACCAACCCCAAAGCTCTCAGGTGCTAAAATATCAACCAAAGAGTGCACATGGGGTACCCATGACTCCAGCTGCATACGTACCTTATTTGGCATCAATGGGAGGGGAGTCCCTTGCTCCTGTGGAGGTTCAATGATTCAGGATACAGGAAAGCTAGGGTGCTGAGGAAGGAGGCGATGGAGGGCGCACCATCATAGAAGAAGGGGGAGGTGGAAGGGATAGGGGGTTTAACGGTGAAGGGGGATAACATTTGAAATGTAAATAAACATATAACAGAAGAAAATATAAAGGAAAAGAAAAAATGACAAAAACATAAATTTTCAAAGTCCAGAAGGTAGACATTCATTAGAGGTGGCAGAAGAAGACCTAAGAAGAAACAGGTGAGGTTTGTGAAAACATGCAGTAGAAGAGCTAAGAGAGCAAAGAACAGACTTCATGTTATGTGAGTCTCAGAGGTGACAGCAGTGCCAGCGGCTCCATCCAAGGCTGTCTCAGCCCAATTAATATGGTATTTACATTAAGATTGATTAGCTAAAACTTTCTTTTCTCTGTAACAAATTATTCCTGGTCACCCTTCTGTATAAAATTTGTTTACAACATGAAAATCTCTTGCAGAAAGTATGAATCACAACTTTAACACAGTTTCCATGCAGAAATATTCAAGTGTATCCTTAATATATAAGCCAAGAGACCATGGATACTAACCAAGGTATCTAAATACTCAGTCTCAAATAATGCTTTCTAAGAGGAAATAAGAGTTTTTTCAGAATTCTTCTGTTGTCTACAGTTTCATTTTACTGGAGGATATTATGAACTAGGAAACTTTCATTTGTATGCCTAAATTATGATACTAGAGTACTGATAAATGGCAGAATCAAGCGTGATAGAAATTAATGCCTGTCTCAATCACAAGTTAAGAGGAAATAAAGCCATAAAAGAATTTAAGATATGACTCTAAAGACCCTTCATTGAATCAAACTATATTGGTTCTACTAATGAGACTTCTTTATTATTTTTTTATTTATTGAATATCATCTTCCTTTACATTGCCAGTGGTAAACCCTTTCCCGATTCCCCCCTTCCCAAAGGCCTCTACCCCCTCCTCCCATCCCCTGCCTCCATGTATATACCCCTCCACCCAACCCATTCCCACCTCACCGCCACCCCCCCATATCCCTTTGTTGGGCATCTATTGAGCCTTCACTTCACCAAGGACCACTCCTCCCACTGATACCCAACAAGGCCTTCCTCTACCACATTTTTGGTTGGAACCATGTGTATCCCTTGGTTGATGGTTTAGTCCCTGGAGTCCTGGGGCATCTGGGTGGCTGACATCATTGTTTTTACCATGGGACTGTAAACCTCTTCAGCTCCTCTGGACCACTCTCCAGCTCCTCCATTGGAGACCCCATGCCCAGTCCCATAGTTGGTTGCTAGCATCTGCCCCTGTATGTGTAAAACTCTGGCAGGGCCCCTCCGGAGACAACCATAGCAGGCTCTTTTTGGTATACACTTCTTGTCCATAATAGATTCAGGGTTTGGTGACTGTTTATAGGATGAATCCCCAAGTAGGGCAGTATCTGGGTGGCCTTTACTTCAGTCTCTGCTCCACACTTTGTCTCCTTTATTGCTCCTGTAAGTATTTTGTTCCCTAGCTCAAAGGAACCAAAGCACCTTCACTAAATTCCTCCTTCTTCTTGAGCTTCCTATGCTGGGTGAATTGTAACTTCTTTATTTTGAGCTTTTGGGCTAACATCCACTTATCAGTGAGTGCATACCATGTGCGTTCTTTCGTGTTTGGGTTACCTCACTCAAAATAACATTTTCTAGTTCCATCCATTTGCCTAAGAATTTCATGAATTTATTGTTTTTAATAGCTAAATAGTACTCCATTGTGTATATATACCACAATTTCTGTATCCATTCCTCTGTTGAAGAACATCTGGGTTCTTTCCAGATTCTGGCTATTATAAATAAGGCAGCTGTGAACGTAGTGGAGCATGTGTCCTTATTACATGTAGGAGCATCTTCTGGGTATTTGCCCAGGAGTGGTACAGCTGGGTCCTCAGGTAGTACTATGTCTAATTTCCTGAGGAATTGCCAAACTGATTTCCAAAGTGGTTTTACCATCCTGCAATCCCAACAACAATGGAGAAGTGTTCCTTTATCCCCACATCCTTGCCAGCATCTGCTGTACCCTGAGTGTTTCATCTTAGCCATTCTGACCTGTGTGAGGTAGAATCTCAGTGTTGTTTTGATTTGCATTTCCCTGATAACTAAGGATGTTGAACATTTCTTTAGGTGATTCACAGCCAGTCGAGTTTCCTCAGTTGAGAATTCCCTGTTTAGCTCTGTACCCCATTTTTAATAGGGTTATTTGGCTCACTGGAGACTAACTTTTGAGTTCTTTGTATACATTGGATATTAACCCTCTATTAGATATAGGGTTGGTAAAGATCTTTTCCCAATTTTTTGGTTGACGGTTTGTCCTATTTACCGTGTCCTTTGCCTTACAGAAGCTTTGAAGTTTTATGAAGTCCCATTTGTCAATTCTTGTTCTTAGATCATAAGCCATTGGTGTTCTGTTCAGGACCTTTTCCCCTGTGCCCACGTGTTCAAGATACATCCCCACTTTCTCCTCTAGAAGCTTCAGTGTGTCTAGCTTTATGTGCAGAAATCAACCCATTCTTACCTCCTTGAGACTTCTTTATTATTAGAACACATTAATCAAGTGATTTTGTGCTTCCTCACTTTTTAGACCACCCAAATATCAGCTTAGAAATTTATTGCTGGCTGGTAGTGGCACATGTCTTTAATCCCAGCACTTGGGAGGCAGAGGTGGGTGTATTTCTGAGTTCAAGGCCAGCCTGGTCTACAGAGTGAGTCCTGTAGTAAGCCTGGTATACAGAGAAACCTTGTCTCAAAAAAAATGTATTAAATATAAACAGTTACTTTTGTACCTAAAACAAGTTCTTCATGTGTGAATCTTCAAGAATTTGAGGAATTATTCTTTTGTAATATAATAATAAAAACTATTATTAGATTATAATAATCTAATAATTATCTTAGTACTGTTATTATTATTATATAGATAATAAAATAAATTTTCCATAGTACTTTACATGCAGATGTATCAACAGTCAGATTTACACTCTACATTTTACTAGCTAACAGAAAAAATAACTAACTTTTAAGGCATTACACTTCAGCTAGTAAAAAAACAGCTATTACTGCAATGAGCTTCTGCATTAATAAAATACCTCAAGCTCAGTGACTTATAACGCTGTATTTCAAGAAATCACAAGTCTAAAATGAGCTTCAAATGACTAAACTGACTCTAATTATCAAATATTTAACATAAGCCAATATTTGTTTGTTTTTTCTCTATTTTAGGGAAGAGGCAGGAGGAGGGAATGACTAAAAGCGAAGCTAAAGATGTAAATTTTTCACCATTTGAGTAGTGGCACAATATCACTTGACACTGAGAGAAATAGATCATCTATATGAGCAATTGAAATACATACCTTAATTATATTTATTTATTATGTATATATGTGTGTACATATGTAAATGCAATATCAGTTTCTTTATGTGATCCCAGATCAAACTCTAAATATTTTTGTAAAATTTACAAGTCAAAGTGAATATTTTTGTGAAACATATACAATTTATATAATGCAAAAATTTTGACAAAAAAGAAAAATTTGGATGGCAAACATTCCTGACATCAATAACCATAAAACAAGCTATTAAAAGGTTATACTTTGGACCTAAGATTATTTTTTAAGACAATGAACAGTTTAAAAATTGACCCAGGTGTATAAAATTATGCTAGTTGACTGGTTTATTTGTTTGTTTGTATCTTTTGTTTGCCTTGTTTGTCAACTTCACACACAGCAAGCAGAAAAGGTCATCTGGGAATAGTAAACTTCAGTTGAGAGGATTCTTCCATCAGGTTAAACTATGGCAAATCTTTGGGGCAATTTTTGATGAATGATTGATCTAGGGGATCCAGCACATTGTGGGAGACCCCATCTTTGCATAAGTGGTATTGGACTGTATGTAATAGAAAACCAAACGAGGCAAGAAGTGCAGGAAGCTGAGCAGCATTCTTCCCTGGTCTCAGATACAGTTCCAGCCTCAAGCTTCCAACTTCAATTTACATTCTCACATAGCTCAATAATGAACTGTGATGTGGAAATACAAGCCAAACCCTTTCCTCTCCAAATTGCTTTTGTTCATTCTTATTATAACATCAACAGAATCCTAAATAGAAGAGTAGTTGGTTCCAGGAGCAGGAATGTTCTGATCATGTTGGAGTATTTTTTAATAAATGTGGGAGATTTGGGAACTTCTGGGAGGAAATGTGTTTGAATTCTGAAATCAGGGCTTAGGATGCTGTGCTCATAGGAGCCTAAAAGACAGTTGAGAGAGAAAAGCTGACTACCAAGGCCCAGCACACTAGGCTTCAGAATGGATCAAGAACAGTAGCAGCAATAGATCAAGGGAGCCCTCTAATAACATTTTGGAAAAAATATGTCTGCTATCTGCCCTTGTGATAAGAACTGGTCTGAGGTTAATTTAAAAATAATTGACTAATTTAGTTAACAGAGGTGATTGCAAGGCATCATAATATTCAATCTGTGGCATGGTTAGATTATTCATGACTGTTACACAGGTCTACAATAAGAAAGAATATTTGCCACAGAGAAAATACCAAGGGTGCAGTTTAAGGAAAAAACCCACCAGTAAACTTAAGATTGCAACCAAGGCTTCTGCTGGAAGAGATAAGGAGGTTATTGCCATTAAGGAGATAAAGATTCTACAGTGGAACAGGAAGAGTACTCTCAGGACAAGACTCACGCAGCTAGGCGTCAGCTTGTGAAAAGAGATCCTGTGGCTGTCTTCTATAAAGCAACTGAAGGGAAGGGGTTTTGTAAATGGAATGCTAGGGACTAAAGTCCACTGCAAGCTGGGAGAGTCATGCTGGCTTTCGAGTCACTAAGAATTCAAGAGTAAACGTGTTATGATATACTTCCCTCTGCTTTCAGAGAGTTACTAAGGGCAGGCAAGGGGAATCTATGGATGCCCCAAGAGGGTAAGAGGCTCTGAGAAGCTCTCTTACAAAGCCTTGGAAATAAAGCTTGAGTTGAAGATAGCCCTCCTCATGTTGAGAAGCCAGATCAGTGGCATATCTTCCAAGAAGAGCTATACAAGGAATAGAAGCAGCAGATGAGAAATATTTATGTTATAGGCAGCAAACATGAAAGGGGAGAACCATTTAAGCCCTTTAACACTAACTAAAGCTGTAGAGGATTTGGTTTTGGTCCATTTGTGCTTGAGTATGGTGTGTTTTGCTTGTTTTTCATTAAATATTTTTCTTTATTTACATTTCAAATGTTAACCCCTTTTTTCCTTTCCCCTCCGCAAACCCCCTATCCTATTCCCCGTAACGCGCCCCCCCCCCCACCGCTCACTAATCCACCCATTCCTGCTTCCCTGTCCTGGCATTCCCTTACACTGGGACTTCGAGCCTTCACAGGGCCAAGGGCCTCTCCTCTCATTGATGTCCAACAAGGCCATCCTCTGCTACATATGCAGCTGGAGCCATTGGTCTCTCCATGTGTACTGTTTGGATGGTGGTTTAGTCCCTAGAAGCTCTGGGTGTACTGGTTGGTTCTTTTTGTTGTTCCTCCTATGGGTGTGTAAACCCCTTCAGCTCTGTGGGATCTTTCACTACCTTTGATCCAGTATTTATACCCCACTCCTCGTTTTGAAATGGTAGTGTGTATTCTGTGTCACTACCCTTTGAAAATACATAATTTTGCTTTTTGGTCTTAGAGGGGGTTACAATTAAGGGAATGTCTAAATCTCAGAACTGAAGTTGGACCTTTATGTGGTTTGAAGCTGTAAAAGACTGGCTGGGAAGATTTTGAAAGCTAGGCTAATTGTATCTTTGCATTACGATATGGCCACAACCCTATGAGAGCCATGGAGTGGAATGTGATAGTTTAAATGAGTATGTCCCCATAAGTTCATGTATTTGAACATTTTGTCGCCAGTTAGTAGCACTCTTTGGGGAGGTTTAGGAAGATGTATCTTTGGTGCAGAAAGTATGGCATTGGAGGAGAACTGTAAAATATTAAGGCCTGGTCCTCCTACTCACCTAGGGGATGTGAGCTCTCAGCATCTTGCTCTATCTGCTTTGCTTACCTCTTCCTACCATACAATACCCGCCGCTGTGGACCCCAACTTTCTAGAACTAAAACTCAAAGAAACTCTTTCTTCTAGAAGCCACTTGGGTCATGTTGACATCAACAAAAGCATGACTAATACAACAACTCAGTATACCAACTAATGGTTTTTAAACTGATATTGGAATATAAAAATAACTATATGCCAAACAGAAGTTAAGGAATGTTGATTGACATGGTATATAGCATTAATAAAACTTAACTTACATAGTATCCAAATGATATAACATTGAAAGAGCATTGGAAAAGGCATTTATGAACTAATGTTTCACAAAATATCCTAAGTAATTACATGCACATAAAATTTTAATTATTTATTTTTTAAAAAACTGAGGGCATAAGGGAAGTATAATCATAATACCTTACATTCTTGAAAAGAAAACAGAGATGCTTTAAGGTTAATGATCAAGTACTAGCTATCTCAAGAATTTCTTCCAATTTTTATGAGAACATCTGATACTCAGAGAAAATTATTCCCTTTAACAAAAATACTAAGAGAACTTCAAATGATATCTGTGATCATGTGAACCAAGTTAATATTTTTAATTTAGATTACCTTGCAGATGTTAAATATAGCACTTAATGTAAACTAGAATTGTTATAAGTAAATTTCTGGAAATGTTGATGATTTTAGCTGTAGCCCCAAATTATAAAATTAGGCAATGCTTGAGGAAAATATATGGGTTGTACAGCATATAAAAAATTGTTAAAACAGAAGGCATTCATTGTATCTAGGTATTCAAGTACTTGGGCATAATTTTCAAAGCCAATTTCTTTTATAGTATCAAAAATGACACTATGGCAATTACTAAATTTCATACATTAAAGAACTGCAACAGCATTTAACATTAAAATTTAAACATCTTTGATCTTTTACTTCAGTTAGGTGGCCCTGTTCATTACTGCATTATGGCTTAGTTTTTCTGACGGGTAGCTGGGAAAAACATGATAGAATAAGAATGCTGATACTAGAGAAAAAACTCAGTTGCTAAAAGTACAGACTCTATAAACTGGAAGACCTGAGGTCTAATACCTACCACCATGTAAAAGTGCAGAACATCATGGCACATGCTTCTAATTCTAACTTTACAGAGATGGAGACAATAAGATGCTAGGAGTGCGCTATCTAGTTTAGCATGATTAATAGATATCTCGAGGTCCATGCAGAGACCCTATCTGAAAATATACCTTGGAGAATGTAGGAAGACACTGGAAGAGAATCTCTATATGGACACACCTAACATGATATATATATCTTGTATGTGTGTATATATCATGTATGTATCTATGTATATATCATGTATGTATTTATATATAATGTATGTATGTATAATACATATCATGTATATGTGTATATATACATATCATGTATGTATGTGTATATATATATATATATAAATATATATGAGTGTATATATATACATATATAGGGAGGGAGAGAAAAGAGAGGAGAGAGAAAAAGAGAGATACCACAGATAAATATTTTAAACTTTTAGGTGCACTCTGGGTAAAGAAATTTCTAATTATCATGTGATGTATTGTGCAATGTTAGTTTATGAACCTCATTTATATTATGAACTTTATACTTAAGACTACTTTCATATCTACCTTCCTATATCAAATTTCAAGCTATGTTTTCAGTCTGGGACTTTCCATGGAACTAGAGATCATCCACTAACCATGCCTAATTGGATAACAGATTCCCAGCATCTTACTGTCTCTACCTTTTTAGGCTTAGGATTATAAGAATGGTGTTCTGCATGATGGAAGGTATACATATATATATACATATATATGTATATATGTATATATATATATATATATATATATATATATATATATATATATATATATATAGGCATAGGCATAGGCATAAGTGTAGGTATAGGTATAGGTGGAGATGTGAAGATATATATGTATATGAATCCATATATAAATACGAACATAAATGAACACAAACATATAGAGTAACTTGTTCTTATGTAAAAGAATTATGCTCTGAGACCCAGAGTAAAAACATGTGATTTATTTTTGTATATGTGTATGACTCTAATGCAATTTAATTTGCCTGTTATGAGCAGTAAAAGATTAATGACAAATATGCTTAGACGCACAGACAATTAACAAACTGTACTATAGAACATCATGTCAAAGTGGCCATTGGTCCTCAGCATCTGATATTGCACTGTCACCATTTTACTTAGGACAGTGGTTCCCAACCTTCCCAATGCTGTGATTCTTCTATATAGTTCCTCATGTCGTGGTGACCCCAACCATCAATTATTTTGTTATTTTATAACTATAGTTCTGATATTGTTATGAATCATAATGTAAACATCTGACATACAGGATATCTAATATGTGACTCAAAATGTAGCCTGATCCACAAGTGGAGAATTGCCGACTTAAAGAAACTACATTGTGCCTTCTTTTTTGGCATATCTTAATTGACAACAGCTCATGTTTTGCCCTTTTCTAACAACAATTAGTAAAAGGGACTGAGCCCAAGCACTGTCATAGCAAAGCAACCTAGCTGATTACTAAACTAGGTAAAAGAATAATAAGGGGCTGTCATATTCAGTATGTACATGATGAACAAAGAGAAGACATATGCACTAGTCTGGATGCAACAGTGGAAGTAATATGCTACTTAAAATTCCTAAAATGTGTGTGTATGTGTGTGCATGTGTGTGTGCATGTGTGTATATATGTGTATGTTATTAATTTTTCTTTGACACTTATATACATATACAATACATTAAAGTTACTAATAAACCCACCTTATCCTATCCCCCCTCTACCACTCAAAAGTCAACTTCTTCTGTACAAGTTTCTTTGAACATTCATAGCTTGATATTTTGTCTTTTTTTTTATTCGATATATTCTTCATTTACATTTCAAGTGATTTATCCCTTTCCTGGATCCCCACTCCCCGAAAGTCCCATAAGCCCTCTTCCCTCCCCTTGTTCCCCAATCCACCCCTTCCCACTTCCCTATCCTGGTATTGCCCTACACTGCTGCACTGAGTTTTTCCAGGACTGGGGGCCACTCCTTCCTTATTCTTGGGAACCATTTGATATGTGCATTGTGTCTTGGGTATTCCAAGCTTCTAGACTAATATCTATTTATCAGTGAGTGCATACCATGAGTGTTCTTTTGAGACTGGGTTACCTCACTTAGGATGATGTTCTCTAGTTCCATCCATTTGTCTAAGAATTTCATGAATTCATTGTTTCTAATGGCTGAATAGTACTTCATTGTGTATATATACCACATTTTCTGTATCCATTCCTCCATTGAGAGACATCTGGGTTCTTTCCAGCTTTTGGCTATTATAAATAGGCCTGCTATAAACATAGTGGAGCATGTATCCTTATAACATGCTGGGGAATCCTCTGGGTATATGCCCAGGAGTGGTATAGTGGAGTCCTCTGGAAGTATCATTCCCCGTTTTTTGTGGAATCGCCAGACTGACTTCCAGAGTAGTAGTACCAGCTTGCAACCCCACCAGTAGTGGAGGAATCACCAGTACCTGATTTCTCCTGACTTTTTCATCTTAGCCATTATGACTGGTGTGAGGCAAAACAACCTTGATATTTTGTCTTACAACACACAAAATTTAACTAAGACTCTCTGTGTGACAATGAGTTTATCACTATACACTGGAGTCTGATGAACTCATCGACAGATGGTGCTGGCAGTGACTGTCTCTCTTCCAGAAATACATTAACAGCCAACAATTTAGCAGGGTGGATCCTATTCCTGAGAACCTGCCCTTAATGTATGCTTCTGATGACAGTGACAGTCTTATGCAGACCACATTTTCTGTATCCATTCCTCCGTTGAGTCTTATGCAGATAAGTGCAAATAACTATAACTTCTTGAAACTATAGTTGCAGGGCTGTTTTGAAATGAAACATATTAGCTTGGAAAACTGGAATATGTAAAACATAATCCACACTTCAAATGAGGTACAAGAAGAACAGATGAGTGGCCCCTAGTTCTGGAAAGACCAGTGTAGCAGTATAAGACAAAACCAGAACAGGGAAGTGGGAAGGGATGGATGGGATAACAGAGGGAGGGAAGGGGGCTTATGTGACTTTTGGGGAGTGGGGAACCAGAAAAGGGGAAATCATTTGAAATGTAAATAAAATATATCAAATAAAATTAAAAAAAAAAAGAAATGAAACATAAAATGCCCACCTTCAATGATTTTTTAAGGGAGAATGTGGAGAAGTTTAAGCTAACTATTGTGTCTCTGTCTGTATATATTAGAGAGACAAGAGGGAGAGATGAGGAGGGAGGAAGGGAAATGATAAAGTATAAATTCGGTACATGTTCGAAAGAAAGTCTCATGGTGTGAGCAGAAGGTATTTTGGGTAAGTCATAAACAGAATTCCATGGAAACAGAAAAGGTAGATACTCAGAAACCAAAGAGAATGGGATTACAATAAAAGAGTTTTGTGCTAACCAAAATAAAGATCGGACTATTTTTGGTGGAGAAAGAAATGGCTTTCTAAAGTCTGGGAGGCAGAACTACAATAAAAATGATTGAATATAACATGACAGGAAGAAATGAGCAAGCTTTGTTCCAGCATGTTAGACCTCAGGCAGCCTGATGCTGAAAGTACGAGGAAAAGAAGAGTCCAATGTAGAAATAGGTTTCTAGAAAAACCTGGCGCTCTGTCTTCACCAGATAGTTTGGGATAGAAACAATACATCAAAAACAAGAGTAAGGATCCAGGGCACAAAGAGGAACCAGGCAACACAGAGTGAAAGTTGGTTTTACTTTCTCACAATCAAGGAAGAATCCTCACTGTAAACTTCTACTTTTAAGGATAATGTTTTAAATTATCTTCAGCATTGGTTTTCTCAAATTTTACATATTTTCCTTATGCCACAGCATCCACTTAACATGATATATTAATAATATGCTCTTTGTGGATTCTGAATAAGCTGTCAAAATACTCAGAGCTATCACATTTTTCTAATTTCAGTCACTTTGAAAAATCAAACTTCTCCATCAAAAGATGACAGCAAAAATTAAAAGAATAAGAAACACGGAATTTATAAGTATTCTGTACATTTTAAGTATGTTCATAATAACTAGATTATTACAAATTTATCTGTAATTGTTATATCTTTGAGTGCAGGACTTGGTGACTCAAAATAAAACATGAAATCCATAGAAATGTGATTTTTAGATCACAATCTCATATCACAGCCTTTTAAAGTCTTAGAAAACAATGTATAGAGGGGGACCAAAACAAAGACAAATTAATTGCACAATTTGCCAAAATAATTTATATCACATATTCAGGATTGAATAATAAGTTCCATAATATCTAAGCAGGGCCAAATAAATTGTCCACCCATAGGATAACAACAGAAAACCCCGGAGATTCTGGACACCTTCATAATGCAAAATCGGTACCAGCTCCTGGAATGAGGTCAAAAACTAGAGAAGGATGAGCCAGTCCTGCAAAAGAAGCAATGTGTTAATATCCTGAAGTAACAGGAACAGAAAAGGGATTCCATGGTCCCAGAGAACAACACTAGGGAAGTCCTGAGGCTGAGCCACAGAGTGCAGTTGTTGAGCAATTTTATAAATTAGCTGAAATCTTCTCCAAAAATGCAGCAAGGTAAGAAAGTCATATTGATGGGAATCAAGAAACTTCAGTGACAGGGAAAAAACTACTTACTAAAGGCTGTGTGTTAAACCATAACTGGTAAATATTTATTATTTTATTATAAGTTGGGTATATTGCCATTAGGAAAATAGGTGTATCAAAACATGATTTTCAATGCTTGACAGAAGGCAATGCAATTGTTCACTCTCTTTCCAAGGCTATTAAATTATGAACAATTTGAGGTGGGCTAGGACGGTGAGTTTCAATTTTAAAAGGGCTATATATCACTTTAGGATATTGATAAAAAGACAGGCACTGAATAAGAAAACCTAGTATGGCTGCATATCTGGAAGTCTAAACTGCTCCTATAAAATGTCTTTGCTGCTATACCCTGACCTGTACAACCTACAAACAGAGACACTTGAGGAAGTTATAATGAGTAAGGCTGAAAATTTTGAAACAAAAATATAGGAAATGTACAAGAACTAATAGCTAGAAATCTCCGATTTTTCTTTTCTTTTCTTTTTTATTTTTTTTATTTTCTACATTCTTCGTTAACATTCCAAATTATTTCCCCTTTCCCAGTTCCTCCCTTCCCATAAGTCCCATAAGACCCCTTCCCTCCATCCATTCCCTAATCAACCCCCTCCCACTTCTCTGTCCTGGCAATCCCCTACATTGCTGCATCAAACCTTTCCAGGACCAGGGCCCTCTCCTTCCTTCTTTTTGGGAATTATTTGATATTTTAATTGTGTCTTTGGCATTCAGAACCTCTGGGCTAACATCCATTTATCAGTGAAAGCATTCCATGTGTGTTCTTTTGTGATGGGGTTACCTCACTTAGGATGATATTTTCCAGTTCCAACCATTTGCCTAAGAATTTGAATTCATTGCTTTTAGACTCCAGAGAGCCAAATAACCCTATTAAAAATGGGCTATAGAGCTAAACAAAGAATTTTCACGTGAAGAATTTCAAATGGCTGAGAAGCACCTTAAGAAATGTTTAACAACGTTAGTCATTAGGGAAATGCATATCAAAAAAACCCTGAGATTTCACCTCACACCAATCAGAATGGCTAGGATTAAAAACCTACAGGCACACACACAGGAGGGGCGAACTCAAGCCAGTGACAGCAGGCCCAACTAACACCAGAGATGACCACAGCACACCATCTCCAAGCAGTGCAGGAAGCCCGCTATACACACCCAGCAGCCAGTAAGGAGGCTTTCCTTATTTCTTCCTTGACCAAGATATCATTGAGTATAGAATGGTTCAGCTTCCATTTGTATGTGGGCTTTTTGTTGTTTTGGTTGCTACTGAGGATGACCCTTATTCCATAGTGATCTCATAGGAGGCATGGAATTAGTTTGATCATCTGTTGAGGTCTGTTTTGTGACCAATTATAAGGTTAGTTTTGGAGAAGTTACCATAAGGTGATGAGAAGAAGGTATATTCTTTTGATTTAGGATGAAATGTTCTATAGATATCTATTAAGTCCATTTGGTCCAAAACCTCTGCTAGTTTCAGTGTGATTCCATTTAATTTTTGTTTCCCTGATCTGTCCATTGAAGAGATTGGAGTATTTAAGTCCCCCACAATTATTGTGTGCGGTGGGATGTGTGCTATAAGCTTTAGTAAGGTTTCCTTTAAGAATGCAGGTACCCTTGTGTTTGGGGCATAGATGTTCAAAATTGAGAGTTCTTGCTGGTAGATTTTTCCTTTGATGAGTATAAAGTGGCCTTCTGTATCTTTTTTGATGACTTTTGGTTGAAAGTCTATTTTATCTCACATTAGAATGACTACTCCTGCTTGGAGAACTGTTTTCCAGCTCTTCACTCTTAGGTAGTGTTTGTCTTTGACACTGAGATGCATTTCCTATATGCAGCAAAATGTTGGCTCTTGTTTATGAATCCAGTCTGTTAGTCTATGTCTTATTATCAGGGGAATTGAGTCCATTGATGTTAAGAGATATTAAGAAATAGTGATTGTTGCTTCCTGCTTTTTTTTATGTAATTGTTATGTTTGTGTGGTTATCTTTTGAGTTTGTTGAAAGGAGATTACTTTCTTGTTTTTTCTTGTGTGTAGTTTTCCTCCCTTTCTTCCTGTTTTCCATTCATTGTTCTTTGAAGGGCTGGATTTGTGGAAAGATATTGTGTAAATTTGTTTTTGTCATGAAAAACCTTGGTTTCTCCATTTATGGTAATTGAGAGATTTGCTAGATATAGCAGTTGGGTTGGCATTTGTGTTCTCTTAGGGTCTGCATGACATCTGCACAGGCTCCTCAGGCTTTCATAGTCTCTGGTGAGAAGTCTGTGTAATTCTGATAGGTCTACCTGTGTATGTTACTTGACCTTTTTCCCTTACTGCTTTTAATATTCTTTCTTTGCTTAGTTCATTTGGTGTTTTAATTATTATGTGACATGATGAATTTCTTTTCTGGTCATATGTATTTGGAGTTCTGTAGGCTTCTTGTATGTTCATGGGCATCTCTTTCTTTAGGTTAGGGAAGTTTTCTTTTATAATTTTGTTGAAGAAATTTACTGGCCCTATCATTTGGAGATCTTCACTCTCTTCTATGCCTATAAGCCTTAGGTTTGGTCTTCTCATTTTGTCATGGATTTCCTGGATATTTTGGGTCAGGAGCTTTTTGCATTTTTCATTTTCTTTTTTTAATATTTTTATTTTCTATATTCTTTGTTTATATTCCAAATGATTTCCCCTTTCACAGATCCCCCATCCCCATATGTCCGAGGAATGGATACAGAAAATGTGGTATATTTACACAATGGAATACTACTCAGCAATTAGAAACAATGAATTCACAAAATTTTTAGGGAAATGGTTTGATCTGGAAAATATCATCCTAAGTGAGGTAACCCAATTACAAAAGAATACACATGGAATGCAATCTCTGATAAGTGGATATTAATTAGCCCAGAAGCTTTTAATACCAAAGGCATTTTTCATTTTCTTTGATGATTGTATCAATGCTTTCTATGGTATCTTCTGCATCTGATATTTTCTCTTCCCTCTCTTGTATTCTGTTGTTAATGTTTGGATCCATGACTCCTGACTTCTTTCCTAAGTTTTTATGTCCTGAGTTGTCTCCCTTTGTGATGTTATTGTTTCTACCTCCATCTTTAGATCCTGGATGGCTTTGTTTAATTCCTTTACCTATTTTGTTGTGTTTTCCCTTAGTTCTTCTAGGGCTTCTCGCTGTTTACTTGTGTTCTCCTGTATTTCTTTAAGGGAGTTATTTATGTCCTTCTTGAAGCCCTCCATCAGCATCATGACTTGTGATTTTCAATCCAAATCTTGATTTCCTGGTGTTTTAGGGTATCCAGGGCTTGTTGTTGTGGGAGAATTGGGTTTGGCTTGTGCCATATTGCCTTGATTTCTGTTAGCAACGTTCCCACATTTGCCTTTTGCCATCTGGTTATCTCTGGTGTTAGGTGGGTTTGCTATCACTGGTTTGAGCTTGCACCTCTTGCGTGTGTGCCTGTAAGCCTATCTCAGCAACCTTTGGTGAGCTTCTTTCTCCTGGCACAAATTGCTGTGGTGCTGGAGAGTTGCTAGGTGGATGTGGAGTCCTGGTGCAGTGTGTCCCAAGTGATCCTTTACTCTGGTAAAACCTGCCTACCAATCTGTTGCACAGTCACAGAAGCAAAGATGGCAGCTGAGACTCACTGTCTTGTAGTTGTATTTGGGTATGTACCTCTGTGGCCCCGATCAGCTATGGAGACAGGCTATGCTGGCTGTCTCCTCCTCACTGGCTTCTGGGTGTATAGCTGGCTTTCTGCAGTGCTTGGAGATGGTGCACTGTGGTCGCTTGGAGATGCTGTGGCTGTTCCGGATCCAGAGGTAGAGACTGGAAGGTTCTTGCCAGAGGCCTCTGGACTGGATCCTCTGCTCTGCAGGGCAGGCCTCAACCTGTGTAGGCTGCCTCTTCCTAGCTAGCTGCTGGGTATGTAGCTGGCTTCCTGCACTGCTAGGAGATCCCAGAATTTCTTTATTGTTAAGAATTGTTTTTACCATCCTGGGTTTTTTTGTTTTTCAATATGAAATTGAAAATTGCTCATTCAATATCTGTGAAGAATTCTGTTGGTATTTTGATGAGGATTTCATTGAATATGGAGGTAGAGTAGGATGCTTTGGGTAGGATGGCCATGACTGGCCCAACTTGGAATCCATCTCAAGGGGTAGTTCCAAGGCCTGACACTATTACTGAGGAGCTTACAGAAAGGAGCCTACCAAGGCTGGCCTATGAGAGGCCCAATTGAGACAGATGCAGATACTTACACCCAAACCCACTGGATTGGAGTCTGGGTCCCCTCTGGTTGAGTTAGGGAAAGGCAAAGAGAAGCTGAGAAGGATGACCTCATAGGAAGATCAGCATTCTCAACTAACCTGGACCTCTGAAATCTCTCAGACTCTGGGCTACCAACCAGACAGCATGCAGGAGCTGGTCCAAGGTCCAGGGCACATATGCAGCAGAGGACTGCCTAGTCTGGCCTTAGTAGGAAAAGAAGTGTCTAACCTTCAAGAGACTTGAGACCCCAGGGAGTAGGAGGCCTAGTGAGGGGGATCCTCTTGGAGATAGGTGGAGGAGGAATAAGATGAGGAACTGTGGGACAATTGGCCAGGAGGGGCACAAAAACTGGATTGTAAGAAAAATTAAGTTATGAAATTCAGAACAAACTACTTAAAATCAACTTCCTCGCGGTAATGTCAGAAATACAGATCACTTATTTCTATGTGCTGCACCTACTGAGCTCATCACAAAAACAACAAAACAAAAACAAAAACAAAAAACAAATCAAACCAAATAAAGCCCCCCCCCTTAAAGGAAAGGCACATTTTCTAAACTAGACCTTCCCTCCAGAATGTTTCTCTATTACTTGAAAGGATAAAACTAGATCAGGAAATTTGGAGCGACCTCCAATACAACACAGAATACATATATTGCCCAGAGAATCAAGTGGATTCTTTCTATTGCCATATTTTAATATCTATCCCCACGGTGATTACTGAACTAGTCAACTAATTGTCTATGAAAACAAGCTCTGATCACAAGATCCAATTATACTTAAGCCTGACCAGTGCCCTTATAAACTTTATATAAACTGAAACAAATCTTAAACATTTTTCTATGCAACTGGAAATATGATTAACACAAAAAAGCCAAATAAGGGAATTTATAAGGACCCAACTTATTAAAACATAAATGTTAGCATTGTCTAAAAGAAATTAACAAAGAATTTGTCATTTCTGATTGATCTACTAAAATGTCTGTGTTCAAATATTTAATTACTTTGAGAGTTGACTCCTTTGTTACATGAAATAAGGATGTTATTGGAAAAAGAAAACTACCAAAACTTCCTAAAGCTCAACCTACTTTACCGTTTGCCATGGCAACGGAACCCACAAGGAAAAAATAGCTGATGTTCAACACTAAGAGGAAACAATGAAAGCTGTCTTGTCATTGCATATATTAGTCAGCCTACCCAGCATGGCATTGTAAATTCTCTCAAGATGATTGCTAGATTGTTGACATGAACTTCGTGTACTTTCATTATCTTCAAATAGACCAACTAGCTAGATCTTCCACCATCCCACACAGCAGCCCCAGTGTCTCAGCATCTACGAGGTGCGAGCATTCAGAAGAGTCAAATGCCTATGAGAACAGGTGCAGCCAGCTGTTTCTGACATGGACACCTCAGCCCTGATTTCTCGTTTCCAGAAAAAGTCCCAGGCTCCTTGAAACTCTACTTCCATGGTAAGTAGTAAGAACAAGACAAAGCACCACAAGAAATTAATAAGAACACAGCTAAAATCATCCCATATCCCAGATACAAAGTATCACTCAACTAGAATTATTATTATTCTCCTTTTTCAAAAAGTAGTAAGATGGAGGAAAATAATTTGAACCCATCAATCCAATATATTTGTTTGCGAGCAAGCAATACATCAGACAGCATTAAGGAAGCTTTCACATTTAAGTAACACACAACACGAGTTGCTCCTATTGTATCCAAAATAACATGCAAAGGAATCAAGAGATAGAAGCAGTAATTTTACAATGATGTTTTAATGAAAAGACCAATTTACTATAAAATACTTTAAAAGGAATTTTGAATTTAAAATAACATTTTTGGATGCTTGGAAAATGGTTTACTTGGTATTAATAACTGTTTATAATCTAGGTTTATCTCATCTAAAATATTAACAAAGACTTGTTTTTAAAAAGCTATTAACACCACAAGTATATGAATATTTTACCAGAAACAGAAACTCAGAGTGCTCAGTCATCCAGAGAATGGCTCTTTAAACAGCTTCTCTGGCATTGAATCATTCTAGTTTTGAATTAGTGAAAAATTAATGTAAATCTATTTGATTAATAATTTTAATTCACTGTCAAGTGCATAAAACTAATATACAACATCTTGTTCAAAACAATACTATTCACTCAAGAATATTTTAGAAACATCTAGAAAGATGGGTAATAGTTTACTCTTTTCATAATTAGTTCTGAGCCTGCTACAGAAGCTAGTCATTAAATATCTAAAATGTATTTAGCATAATTGATATATGTGCATATGTAATACTTCTGATTGGAATCGATTCTATAAATAATGCATGCCACTTACAGCATACATCATTTTGGTTTGTTTTCAATACTTATTTTAAAATATATGTGGTTTTTATTTCTGTATCTGATTTCTGAAAAACCATGGATAAAATATTCACAGAATCTTTTGGTATTTAATGACTATGTGATTTCTATTTAAATAGCAGTACTCAAAGAACTCAAACTACAGGTGTCATCAATCCTAAAAAACAAGTTAGGAAGTTTAGTAAAAGTTAGTTCTTATATCCCTTCATTATTAATAAACAGATGAGTCTGTCCTGCAGAAATGTAACAACCTGGCCATTCAATAGCCTCAAACAGCTTAGATTCCCATTTTGTATTTTTCCTTTACTTTAGAGATATTCTTCATTTCTATCAATTCACTTACCATTTTCTTTCCATTAACTTTAAATCACTCAAATATTTTTGGCAATTCCCTTTAGGGAGATTTAAATATCCCTCAATAACTAAAGGGCAAAGTAAAAGCTTGAATTAGAATCTTTCAAAATCATTACGTTAAAATTAATGTTTGATGCTCTATGATCTATTTCTCAATCTTTCAAATTGCCCGTTTTTTTTTTTAAAGCAAGTTCTTCAATAAATGTCTGAGTGTTCACACTCTGCTATGTTCTTGCTCTATCTGTTGTTTTATAGTACAATAATTATTTGGAAAATAATCTGTATTGTTGAGAAAATGTGAGAAATCTAATTTAGGTACTTTCCCATAGGCATGCTAATAATGCCTAGACGTATGTGAATGTGTGTGTGTGTGTGTGTGTGTGTGTGTGTGTGTGTGTCCTTGAGTAGGAGAGGAAGTAAGGAGATGGGGATGGCAATCAATTGGTGTGGGGCAAGAGAAGGCAGGAAGTGAAAATGGAAAGCAGAGGCAGGTGGAAGAGTGTCATCTCTGGTAACTAGCCTGTGACCTGGGACAGAAGAGGAACAGCAAATCTATGGAGATGACCCTAACTGAGATTAGTAACAGAGGAAGATATAGAGACGGAAGAGGCCACCTCGTGTGGCAAGACTTCCATAGTATGGAGGGGGAAATCAATCCAACCACAAAAACTTCAACCCAAAAATTTGTCTTGCCTACAAGATGTGCAGGGACAAAAATGGAGCCGCGACTGTGGGAACAATGACTGCCCCAACCTGAAACCCATCCCATGTGAGAGTGGCAACCCCTGACACAATTAAAGCATAACTGTCTCCTGAGAGGCTTCACACAGCAGTAATGGAGGCAGAGGCAGAGACCCAAGCCAAATATTAGGGGGAGACCGGGAAGTCTTGTGGAAGAATGGGGGATAGAAGTAAGCTAGTCACCTGGATCAAGGACACCACAAGAAGACCACACAGTCAACTAAACTGGGATTATGGAGGCTCACAGATCCTAGTCCCCCAACCGGGAAGAATGTGGGAACTGGACCTAGACCACTCCCTGCACATATGTGGCAAGTGTGAGCTTGTTCTTCATGTGTGTGCCCTAACGAGTAGAGCATGGCTGCCCCTGCCGTTGGATGCTCTTTACCTCACCTGGACTGCCTGCTTGGACCTCAGAGGGAAAGGATGGGCCTAGTCCTGCTGGGGATAAATACCCCAGGGAAGGGTGGTACGAGGGGGGCGTTTTCCCTTCTCTGAGGAGAAAGGAGGGTGAAATGAGGTAGAGATTTGTAAAGATGTTGTAAAACTAGAAAGAGGGGGGGGAAGGGGACTGTGATCTGGATGTAAAGTGAATAATAAAAAAGTGGAATTCTAAAATCAGTCTCATGAGGGGATTAACGTTGAAGAGGGAGGATTTTTTCTTTCTTTTTTTTCTTTTTCTTTCTTTTCTTTCTTTCTTTTCTTTTTTTTTTAATGTAAGGAAAGAGTAAACCACCAGACAAGGGCTGCATCTGGTAGAACCCAGCCATCTTAGGGAATGTTGAAGCTTAAATCATGCTGCAAGGTCAAGGATGGAGTTAGGAAATGCAAGCTCGTCCTGACCAGTTGGCAGCAAGTATGCGGAGGGTCTTCTTTGTTGAATGATTCCATGTGGCTGAAAACTCTAGACTGATGTCTGTTTCAAAGCAAACTTGAGTAAAAGTTGTTAGTTGTAATTGTTCATTCAGCCTATGATTGTGCATTTTTATAACTGAACCATTCTAAAGCGCTGAGTACAAGAACTTATACATAAACTGGTAACTCACAACTAGTAAATGTGGAATAATGACAATGTGCGACTAAAGATGGAGATCCCATAATACCAAAATTAATTTAAGAAGACAAAATGTGACCTTCTTAATTAAGAAAACCTATGTAAAACCTATTTTTTCTGACCCAGACTAGACTTAACCACCATTAAGGTTTAGAACTTTGTTTGCAAGTTGTGTCTGAAGAAAAAACAAACAACTAGTTACCTCATAAGTGAAGCTGAGTTCAAAGGAAGGGATTTAATTGTATACTGCAACCACCAGGTGTTTAATTCAGTCACACATCATTATAAGACATTTCCCCATCACGGGAATCCAGCTTTACTGCATATTCAATCATGTTTCCCAATAGGTAGTTTTGTTCAGTGTCTCTTTCTCACTGCTCTTATATCAGAAGTAGGTAACATGTTAGGGCAAAAACTCATTTTTGCTTAAGCGTTAATGTGTTTTGTGTATTTGCTAACTACCATTTATGTGATGGATGGTTCTCACTCAATGTTACGCACATGTGCACTTTTTTGAGAAACTAGATTTAGAAGCATATAAAAAAGTGAAAATATACAGGCTGTTAGACTTGAACAGAGACTAGAAATCTGACTTACATTCATGGAACCAATAAAGCATTCACATTCCACTAAAAATAGGTAGAAAATGTATCTCTGGAATGGACATAAAATACAGAGAAAACAGAACCTCCTCTTACAATATATGTTAAGTATTAAAAATCAAGCACACCTGTACATTGCTATAAGCCAGCAATTACTTCCATATATATTACAGAACACAAGGTCTACCTATATTCAGAGGAAAATGCAAAATGCCTTACAGACAAAACAATAACATTTCAAGTATAGCATTTCAAGTATAACATTTCAAGTATAACATTTACCCCACTTGCATTGAATAATCTACTTTGACATATTAATAATACAATGACAATTGTGCTTTCTCAAAGCACAATTTGGTGATCAATTTTTTCAGATAATAAACTAAGCTAGGAGATAGTTATTGCCTTAATCTATATAATTTTGCAAGCTGTGTACTTCCATTGACCTCCTGGTACAGCTGTATAATCTTGAGATTAAGGTTACACTGGTGAGAAAAAATGACAATTGGGCAAAGCAATGATGTTTGGACTGTGGGTCTTTGCTTCCTAACCTTGGCCATTCTGTGCCATAACAAAGCAGATATTTTCAGTCCTCCATAAATTACTACTTCTGTAGCTTCTATCTGTCTCTCTCCCACTGGGACCATAAATTTATTCTCTAGAGAGATCCAGACATCTTCTTTTTTTCACTGATTTTTATTAATCTTCCAATATTTTCTCAGTCATTGCCAAGTTCAGGTCTTGTAAGAACCAACTGACAATTCCAGCCATACCTCATCAACTTTTGCCCTAAATTTTCAGCATCCAGCATTAAAGCACATGTTTTCACAGTTTTGCCCTAAGCATCAATAAACCATGTTGCTCTATTGAAGATGAAAAGAGATAAATAAAAATAGCAGCAAGAAGCTTAGAAAAGTAGCAGTATGTTTTTTTAATTTCCCTTTGGATGCTATGGTGGATTTCTGTTACTATGGTAAGATACCTGAGAAAAACAACTTAGGAAGAGGAAAGGTTTTGTTGTTGTTGTTGTTGTTGTTGTTGTTGTTGTTTTGTTGTTTTGTTTTTTTGGCTGTGTTGGTGTGGTCTTGCTGTGTGGGAGCCTGAGCAAGACAACACATCATGATAAAAATATGTGGCTAACACTGAAGCTGAAACCTTAATTCTAATGCAGCACAAAGACCACATGCTCAATGGTTTCCACAAGGCTGCAACTTCAATTTTCATCTTTTCCCAATACAGTCAGAAACTGTCAAGCAAACTCACCAGATCAAATCATTTATTATATGGATGTGGAATTTAAATGAATATTTAGGGTTTTTTTATTTTTTTATTTTTATTGATATATTTTTATATACATTTCAAATGATTTCCCCTTTTCTGGGTCCCCACTCCCCGCAAGTCCCATAAGCCCTCTTCCATCCCCCTGTTCTTCCATCCACCCCTTACCACTTCCCTGTTCTGGAATTCTCCTATACTCTTGCACTGAGTCTTTCCAGAACCAGGGGCCACTCCTCCATTCTTTTTGGACATCATTTAATTTGTGGATTATGTCCTGGGTATTCAAAGTTTCTAGGCTAATATCCACTTATCAGTGAGTGCATACCATGATTGATCTTTTGAGACTGGGTTACCTCACTTAGTATGATGTTCCCCAGCTCCATCCATTTGTCTAAGAATTTCATGAATTCATTGTTTCTAATGGCTGAATAGTACTCCATTGTGTAAATATACCACATTTTTTTGTATCCATTCCTCCGTTGAAGGACACCTAGGTTAGCAGCCCTATTTTTAGTAGCCAGAAGCTGGAATATTTAGTTCTTAACCATTTTAAAATGTAGAGGCTTTTTTCACAGGGCCACCTTCTTTGGGTGACCCTTGATGGCCTCTTTTTCTCCTTCTGGTGATTTTCCGCCCCATTGGCACCTGTTCTTAGTGATGGTCCGATTCTGAAGGAAGTTTAAGTAGACTATGACTAGGATTTGATACAGGGACAAGATGTGTCCAACTTAAACAAAAGTGTTTCCTTCTTACATAAGATAATAAGAACTGGTGTAAATGACTTCTATGCTATTCATTGCCTCTTAGCAAGACTAACATCTGGTAGTTTTCCCAGAAGACTGTGTGGGGAACCAAACAGCTTTGTTTCTAGATATGAGACTTAGTCATCACATCATGTTCTTGGCAATTATCACACTTCTGTTATACAAAAATGTGGCTAACATGGACAAATAGTTCTCAAATGTGGGCAGACATTCAAATCACCTAGTGGGGCATAAGTCCTGGATATTTATGCACCACTCCTAGAGCTCTACTTTATTAGAGTTGAGTTAAGTCCTGACATCTGACTTTAGAACAAATTCCCAGATAATATTCATGCTTCCAATCCAGGGATCACAGCCTGAAAACAAGGACATAATTTAAACCCTGATCTTGTATGGAAGGTTGACCCTCTGTCTTGTTTTATGATAATATCCATAAATACCTACTAATATAAAATAAATATAATAAACATAATACATTATATAAACATATGTCTTATTTCAATAGATTATATAAATATACTATCCATAAATGAATATAAAATAGTATTTATAGGTTGTATTTTATACTCACTAACAATAATCTGAAATTTGCTTATTTCCCACTCCCTTAGATGATATTTGGAATATATTTGATTCATTGAAATACACAGTATGATATTTAAAGAAAAGAACTACAAATTTTAGCTATCTATTGGATAATAGCATTTTTGATTTTCAAGAGGAAGAAGTAAAAATCACAGTGTTAATGAACACATTTGTGTGTTCAAAATAATATTTCCAGAGTGACAGACAGTTGATTTTAAAATTGACATGTCAATAAAATGGGTTATTAGGCATTAACATATGTATGTGAATCAATTTCATTCTAAAATATGTGAGATATTTTTCCTTATATTGACAACCAATGTTTTGTTTTAAATCTCTGTTTTGCTGTATTGAACTGGTAGTGATTGTTTTTATTTTCAGAGACTGTAGGAAAATCTTGAACTTAAAGGAAAGGCTATCAGAACTTTAACTGTCGCAGGAGTGGCAACAGGGTTCTGTTATCAGGAGTGTTAATTATTTATTCACACCTGGTTCACCACTGATTAACAAAACCTATTAAGGCCTTCCCTTGAAGACCTAGCTGTTGACATGTATTTGCAGCTGTTGTTGATTTTTTTTTTCAAATTAGCACATTATGTGTTTGGAAAACAGACAAAAAACAGCTGCAATGTCTGAATGCATTTATTATGTACACTTCTCAAAATGCTATTCAGTTTGCGTAGTAAATGATGAAGTCAGGGGGAAATGTACTGTTAACTCTGAGCTTCTAGTGCTTCTGAGTCTAGCAGAAATGGAAAGATAAGCAAATCACATTAAAACTTCAGCTTGCCCTTTGAAAACAGATTTTGAACATTTCAGAGGTCTACAATTCAATAGTTACCACTAACCTGTGATACTACAGAGCAATCTTTTTTTAGTTTAAGGAAATCCTGGAAAATATGACTAAAATAATTAAAAATGAAGGTGGCTATATATGGCTGTAAGTGCTTATTAAAATAGCATTACTTTGTTTTTCATGTACTACAAACATAAAAGCATTTTTGGCTTCACAGCCCCTCCTAAAGTCTTCTACCTTCAGGTTATAAAAATACATGGTATTGTAAAATATTACATTAATGACTAAAATTATTTTTCTTTTGTGTTTCACCACTTTATTGTAGGAGTGAAATAGCTGGCATTTCCCATGATTTGGAAATCCTCTCCAAAGCCCTTGATTGATCTGGACTCAGGAAGACATTGGCAAAGTCCAGGGATTCCCCATTGCTTTCAGATACTGTGCAGACCAATATGCTGTGAAACATTAACAGAGCAATTGCAGAAGTAGTCTAGGATCTAGCTTAACCTTCCACTCGCATATGCTTCTCCTTTATACTATATTCCAAGTCACGGAAACAAGGTTACTCTTGCTGATCCTCTCTACTGTAGGGCCAATTTCCTAATGACCTGCCTGTGAGAGGGGACAGACAGTCTAGCAGGCAAAAATTCTTCTGTTATCATTGCAAGCTCTGACAACACAATGTTCTTTCAGTCATATGTTCCATGGAGTAATAAAAGGTGTTTTTTCAAAATTCCACTGAAACATATTCACATTCATCTTTATCAGAGACAGGTGTTGTCTAATTAGCATTATCTGTTTACTTCATGGTTCTTGTCACAGGCACGCTCACTAGATCAGACATTCACATCTGTCCATGTTATTAATTACACAGAAAAAAAGACAAGATCATTTTCAAATACCAATCATATTTCAGGCCACTGCTCTTTGTCCATGCTGTTTCTTTAACCTGAAATAAACTAAGCGTGGTTCTTTGCCTACATGACATTTGACTATGTCAGCCAAGTTACTGAATGCAGTCAGATTAAACAGATGCTGTCTGTTTTAAGCACAAGAGGAATTTGTTAGTAGCCATGCACTTACTAGAAAACCAGCCTTAAAAAAAAAAACAAAAAGAAATCAAGAACAATTCTGAAGGATTGAACACACACCACCATGAAGAAATTTACTTCCTGATGACTAATCTACACACACACACACACACACACACACACAATTTTATAGAGAAATATTTGATAGACAGTGTTACCCATCTGTGTATTTCATGCTGGTTAGCGCAGAGATAATCCGGTTTTTTGGAATGTAGAATGTTTCTTTTTGCCAGAAAATAAGCCATAGAAAATTCCCTACAAGTCCAGAAGGCTTGGATTTGTGTAGGTACAAAGATGACTCAGGTTCATGTTCAGGCCAAGTGTCAACTCATTTACAATGTTTCTTAGCAGCTTCAACAATGTTGGTCTTTTTCTTTCCTGTGAATAATTATAACCTGCTTGTATATAGTCTCTTTTGTTTATATTAGAACTTGTAAATGCACATCTAATTTATAATTTCTTTACATTATATAGGTTTTTTATCCACTGGGGACTGAGCTCATTTTCAGATTTTTATCATATGAAATATACTTTGAGCAGAAAGAGTAGGGTGATAATGGTTGGATTAAAGTTGGGATCAAATAGGCTTACCAACCATAATGTGTAGGAGACAATATATAAATACAATCGTTTTAAAATACACACTGTGTTACAAGGCATATATCCTGCAAATGTCCTCAGAAGATATGAGTCTGTACAGTATTTTTATATTTTGTAAATGGTTTTTACTATAAAACACTAACTATACGATGAATTAGCTTATATTTTCTCACAGTCTAATTCACAGAGATCATGTTTTATATTAAGTTTCTGCTGCTATGACAAATACTTCAAATTGAGTAATATACAAAGAAAGAGTTTGAGTTCTCTAAGTTCTGGGGGGTGGGACATCCTTCGGAACGGGGGTCAGCATCTGTTGAGAGCCTCCCTGCCATATCAAGAGCAGACAGAAGGCATCACATGGCAAAAGAACAGGAATAAGAAGCCAGAGAAAACCAGGAAGCAGAGCTTGATACCCTGACCACTCACTGACATGGTGATGAACTCACACCCAGAAAGAACACTGATCCATCAATATGGTGGGGCATTCTGGACCTATAATTTCTCAAGGGTCCCAGTTCCCAATCCCACCTACTGACAATTTCATTTCAGTGTGAATTTTGAAATAGATGCTCAAATCATCATAGTGTTTCCTATGGTTTCCAATGATTCAGCTCTGCTTCGTGGTTTTTATGCTCAGGTAAAATCTCCTTGTCTTGTTTCTTGTCGATAAAATGGGAGAAAATTGATGAAATACCAAGTATGAAATAAAGTTGTGATGAAGGGGATTACAACCTCATAGAAAACAACTAATAGGACCTCTTAGAGCTCCAAGGGAGTAAACCACCAACCATAAGGCATACATGGACTGATCTGTGGCCCCCGCTACATACAGAGCAGAGGACGTCCTAGTCTGGCATCAGTTGGAGGGGATGTGCTTGGTCTTGTTGAGGCTTGATGCCCCAGAGAAGGGTGGGTTGGGGGAAGCATCCTCTTAGAGGTGAAGGGTACGGCGGATGGCGTGGGAGGATTGTTTGGGGGGACCAGAAAGGGAGACATTTGTAAATGAAATAATTAATGAAAACAATTAGGTTGTGGTAATGTGGAACAATAACATCCCATTACTCCATCATCTTCCTCTCTTGCTCTCTCTTCCCTCCCTCTTTCTTATCTCTCTTTATCCTCTTGCTTAGTCTTTTAACATTCTTGATCTGAAAAGACAAGATGGCAATGTGTGATCTTCCCCATTCTGTGTTAATAACAAAAGAAATATTTTCTTTTGTATTTCAAGTATTTATTTCAGTGACAAATTTCCCTGAAGTAAAATAGCTGGCATCTCGCATGGTTTGTAAACCATCTATTTCTAAGGTCCCCATATTGTTCAAGAGTCAGGAGGACTTTGGAAAAGTCAAAGGATTACCCTTCAATTTCAGATATTATGTGGAATAATTACTTCCATATGAAATATGAACAGGACAATAAGAGGAATGGTCTGAGGTTGGGGTTCAATTAAATAACCTGTAAGGAATTGGAAAGTCCAGGAAATCACTCCAAGAGACATGTGTTTTATCATTCAATATATGAATGAGATAAATTCTTCCATAACTTGAGCTTTTGATATAATCAATGTCCAACCAGGACTTTGACTGTTTGTGACTCTGAATAAAAGCAAAACAAACAATAACAACAAATCTAGCTCTAAATGTGTGAATCTGTAAGGATGGGATAATCCATAAAGAGTGTGAGATAAAGTTGCATATTAACTAGAATATGAAGGACATATTGTAAAACTATTGCTCAAAAATATTAATGAAGTAACTTGTTTGCATCTATGCACTTATCTTGGTTTCTGCATCTCTCACAATAACTTATGTGTGCCTTTGATAAGCAAACACATGCTATTTGAACACAAATTCTTGCACTTGTGGCACAAGATTTTTTTTTTTTTTTTTTTTTTTTTTTTTTTTTTTGCGAGACAGGGTTTCTCTGTGTAGCCCTGGCTGCCCTGGAACTCACTCTGTAGACCAGGCTGGTCTCGAACTCAGAAATCTGCCCGTCTCTGCCTCCCAAGTGCTGGGATTAAAGGCGTGTGCCACCTCTTTTTTCCACTGAATCATCCACCTAGGCCTATGTATTGTATGACAAACTTTTCCTAGGTAAACACAAACAGACGCCTATTCCACAGATTGAGAAACAAAGGAGCAAAATATACATACTACCAAAGTCGAACTTGGTCAATGAGTTTTATTAGGGTTACTTATATTTATATGGGTGAGGGGTTTCTTACAGCAACTAAAATAACTCAGAAAGCTGTATCACCAAAGTCTAACCTAAAAATGGGTGACAGGTCAAAGAAGCTGAAAACAGAGACTTCTGCAGCCTGCAAGCAGCTCACCTATTTGGAGAGCAGTCTTCTTTTTGGCTCAGTTCTCTTTTCTGGGCATCTCACTTGGTCTGAATTTCTTCAAGGCAGCTCCTTCCAGGCTTCTGGACTCATACGAAAGTCTTCATACATTTCTATCTTTATTCAAGACTGGTGCACTATTTTCTCCAAAACCTAAAAGGTAAAATTAGAAGAATACTTGTTATTTTTAATTTCAATCTATTTTTTTCTGTACATTAATAAAAAATTAGAACAACTGGACTTCATTTCTTTTGTTACTTCTAAGTTATGTTTTTAAAATGCTAACAAAATCATTTGGCTTCAAAAGAACACCTTTATATTCTATTTTAAAATAAACAACCATGTCACTGAAGGTGATTGTATACTTGTATTTACGAAGGCTTTCATTTTGACTTCCAGTTTTCATTTCAATGTTAAAAATTTAGTGAAAAAAAAACAGTCTTTCAGCTTAAAATCAAGAGTCTACCTCAGCAAAGGAGTAAGAAAGAGATGCTCTTTGGGTTTTGTTTGATTTGGTTTGGTTTTTTTTATCAAAAGTGGCAACTCTATAGAAAATAAGTGATTACAAATATTAAATATAATTCTTCAATATTTGGCAGGATCTAATTTTATAGAATTTTATGCTTCCATGAACTATCTTACATGAACTATCTAATGCAGGATTCCCTTCTTAAACTAATTGCTAAAAAACAAAAAACAAAACAAAACAAAACCATGCCAGTGATTAGAACGGGTTAGGCACCTGATAAACTTGTGTAATGTCTCTTATAATGTGACTTATTGTTGTATTTGAACTTTTAGTTACTTTTTATTTATTTAAAAATTTTTTTACAATCTCCATGTATGTTTTGGTGGATCTTTCACCAAAAAATTCAGTACCATGGACTAAATTCAGTACATCTATATATTTAAGAAAAAAAATAGCAGCAGATGATGGTAGTGATGATGCTGATGAAAAGAATGTATGTATGAAAATGATGAATATTTGTGTGTGTGTGTGTGTGTGTGTGTGTGTGTGTGTGTGCGTGTGTGTGTGAAAATGTGTGTGTTCATGACTCAAGCTGTTCTTATGTATATATTTTGGGAAACCTTAGTCTATAAAATACTTCTTGTTTTTTAATAAGAGCCTTTTACTATTCATGAGATTGTATCACCTATACAACTACTTCTGCCTTTATGTTTGGGATTTTCAGTTTCTAAATTTCCTTAGAAGAGTATGGACCATTAATTCCTTCTTTCATATATTTTTGTCTTATGCTTAATTATAAAATAAAATCTATTTTATCATTTGAAATCTATAATTATAGAAGACTCTCTTGAAGTAAATGTGAATTTCTCCTAAAATATCTATTTGAAAAAAAACCAATCTGTTCTTTTTTAAAGAAAGAAATAACCCCTTTTCTAGTGTATAATTTAACAGCAAGCTTATGAGGGCTTTGAAACTCTAAAACACCCTGTCAGACTTAGCTCTAAAGACAAAGATTGGGAAAGCCAGATTCATCAGTCAGCCTCTCCCATACGTGGCATGCAACTAGGGAAATTAGACTTCTGAGCTTCCATTATTTCATACATAAAGCAGAAGTAATACTGCTTCCTTCATGGGGTTATTTTTGTGATTAAATTAATATGTGAAAAGCAACTAAAAAGAATCTGGAAAATGCCTAATGCTGTATAAGGATGGACTTATATCTGTCCTAATACATTATACATGAAATTCAGGTGGTAGATAGTTCAAACTGCAACACATTGTAATTTATTATCTTTTTTCTAACAGTGTTACTTGGGTTGACATACACCATGATCTTTCATACCTGTTGATATCATGGGATTGTGCATATAGAGAAAAATTATGATGTCTTTTATAGAGAATATAAATGCTATGACACTTCCTTTAAAATTTATTTAGTCCAAAAGGAAAAAAAAATTAAATTTAGTCAACAGTTTCATAAAAACACAGTCAGTGATACTCATGCCTACACTTTTAAACTTTAGAGGAATGAATGGTTCATTCTTTTGAAAACAAAGGATTAACTATGCAGTATAATCATAAATTGAGTGTGCTTGAGCAGGGATTCCATGCCAAGCATTGTATTCTGATTCGCGGTTTCTAGGAAATTGTCTAGTACTTTTGGAAACATGCTCACCCAAAAACACCATTTCTTTTTTGAGACATGTCAAGCATACAAACCCAGCTAGCCTCAATCCTTCTGCCTCAGTGCTATGATTAAGCTATAGTCCAAAAATGTATTAAAGAAAAGAAACTATTATTCATTAGTAATGGCTTGTAAATACATAGTATGGGAAAACATATTTTTTAACCTTAAATGGATTGTGGCCAACATGTAAATGTATCTAAAACATTATTATTCATTAGTAAGATCATACAGATATGTACGACTACAAAACCTGATTTGTACAAATAACTGAGGGGGAAGAAGAAATGAGAAAAGCTCTACAGGACAATGAATATGTAACTACAGATAAACCGAATGGTTTATTCCCAGTTTCTAGTCTATAGGTAAGGCCTACTTGTTTCTTATCTCTACTCTCACCTATGTCGTTTGTGTCCTCTCTTCCAAGACAATTGACAAATTCATACTGCTAATGAAAAGCTAATTCAAAAATCCTTAGTTGCATTTGCTAATTTCCACCTCAGTTACAGTCATTTAACTATTCTATTAATGACTACAACCAATGCAAGCAACTCTACCACTGCAAACATCATGCCTCGCCCCCTAGTCAGAACCCTTGCTTATAAAAATTCAAAATTCAGTGGCACATATATACACAGATATATCTAGCACCTTGTTACCAATTTCCAGCCAGCTGATGAGCCCAATTTATTTCTTCTTCTCCCAACTCTCTCCTATAATGTTCTCTCATCTTGCATCCTCTCTCTCCTACCACCAATGATAAATTATATCTCCCCCTCTGGTTTTTATACATCATATTCCCACCTTATTTGTTTTTCCAAACTCACTTCTCCAGTTATCTGCCACTATGGACCCTTCATTAATGTTTGTATATCCTTCTTCTAAATAGAGGAGTTATTGTGACAAATTCAGGACTCTATTTGGGGCTGCTAAGTCAATCAACAATCTCCTGTACCAACTAATTTGTCTGTCCATATTCTGCTTCCCAGCTGAAACCTACAGATACATCTTATGACATCTCATACTGTTTTTCCCTGTGTTTCCTGAATATTTTTTAGATGATGAAAAGAATTTTATATGTGAGTATTAGTTTTTTACATTTTTCTGCTATTGTAACAGAATTCTGAGTATGTAGCACATATGAGCATTCATTAATATTGAGCCCTTCTCTTATATGCTGATGCCACAAATATTTGTACGTCAAAACCAACGTTGTTGGTCTCAGTGAGTGCACTTGGCCTCTGAGTATTCACTGCAGTTCCAATTAAAAATGAAATTTATAAAATTTTTTATTTAGTATTTTAATTCCTTATTGTAAGAAACAAAAAAAAGAAAAATTTACTTAGCATTTAAATTGGTAACTATCTTAGATCACACAAATAGTTTATCCAAATGTAGAAGTAGTGTCACTTCTTTCCCAAAGTTAGGAAGGCAAAATCTCAGAGCCCAAGGTAAAATCTCAGAGTGTATTTGGTATCTCCTAAGAGTCTGCTTTGTTCCTTATACAGTGTAAATGGCAGAGAAAATCCCTTAGACCTCTTTTATAAGGGTGTGGATATTATTGTTGAGGACTTATGATCTTACCCCCACACACAAAGGCCTCTACCTTGCACTTTGAATAGACCTCTCCATAACTCAGTTTTGTACCTGAGTTACACTGATCATACAAGGGAACTACTATAACAGAGTACTGAACTTTTCAGAACTGCTAGCATTTGATAATATACATGCTTCAATCTTAAAAACTCAAAATTATTCATATCACCAACCATTCTTACCTGCAATACCTTTCGATATTGAAGTGCTGTCAAACTCACTGTTCCAGACACATGATTTCCATAATTCTTTCACTTAAAATGCTGATCGTGAAAAGCCTCCTTTGCTTTCCATGAAATGACAAGATCACTTCCCACATTTATTTTCTTAACAAAGTGTAACTGTTTTATTATTACCACTAATTTATTATTAAAATTTTCCAAATTGTTAATAGTATATCTGTCATTCATCATTCAAATAATAACAGTCATTTTTGAATCACTAATTTGCTAATTCAGCTCAAAATTCAAACCTGTATGTTCCTGAAGACAATGATGATGCCTTGGTATGCAACGGAAGTGCTTCCTACAGTCCTCCCAATCTGTCACTCAAGTGTCAAAACTTAATACATGAGTTTTAGTAGTCCACAAAGTCCATTTGACCGAAATCCTGGACTTTTCTATTTCCTCAACTAGCACAATGCAGTGGTAAATATAGTAGATGCCAATACTTCTGGCATATTGTTAGCCCATTATGGGAAATATCAGAGAAGTCAAAAGTAAAAATCAATACTATGGTATTTTAAAAATGTTTTCCCTTATCTATATCCTATAAGAGTTTCAATACCTCTTTAGGATACATAGACCATTGTTTGAGTTTCATGGTTTCTCTGTGTTAAAACACAAGGTTCAAGGTGGCATGGTATCCCAGCATAACTGATGTAATCTTAACTAAGGTGAATAATTAAGAGTTTTACAGAGAATATAAGTATTATTTTTAGACAAAAGACAGCAATTGCAAAGATAAAATAGAAATGAAATCCCAAGCTTATTAGCAAAAATAAATTTATGTCTGTGTGAATGGAGTTTACAAAGTATGCACATTGTATCAAACAGAAGAGATGCTTCAAAGGTAGAGAGGAAACAGATTTCAGAGGGCATTGAGTTCTTTGATAAATACTTGGTATTTTCGTCTAGAGATTAAAAGTAAGTCAATACAAAAGGTGAAGAGAGCTGACATCATTTATATTTTACTGAATGGAATTCCTTATAATGAAGGGGAGGAAAAACTCAAAAAGTGGAGACCAAAAGAGTTAAAAAAAAAAAAAAAGAAACAAATAAGAAATGGCTTAGAAATACAGAAGGAGACTGGTTAAATTTCTGAATATAAAAATATGAATGAAGAGAAATTGGTGCTGTTTGATGACTGAGGTGTTTCTCATGTTAAGAAATTAACATGGCTATTTAAAAATTGCAAATTTCTAATTTTTATGAAATAAAGAAACTAAAACGAAATTTAATTAATATTTGTGAAGCCTCCATGCAAATCCACGCTAAAAGCTAACTGACAAGGCTCTCTATCTCTTCAAAGTAAACCAACTACTTAGCTAGGCGCATTGACATATGTACTAACTCAACTCAGAAAATAATTATTGAACACTTTCCATGCATTGTAGATTTCTAGGCACTGTAGATGGGAGAATGAATAAAACTCTTGTTCATGCACTACTAGTGCTAGGTAATATATATCACACAGGAAACATCGTAAATACAGAATATGCTGGTAAAGTCACCATGATAGAAAAGCTGAACAGGAATACAGAGACAGAAAGATGTGTCAAGTAAGTAAAATATAATCAGGCAGCTCTCTTTGAGAAAAAGAAGATGCAAGCCAAGGTAGAAAAAGAAGAAAAAGGCCTTCTCAAAATCAGGAGAAGCCTTTTCAGGAGATGATTGACTCATGTAAAAGCCCTGCTCTAGAACTGTGTGAGGTAGTTTAGCAGGAGCAAAGAGATCTATAGCTATTAAGTGAAGGGAAAGAAGCCCAGATAATAGTCGGTATACTACATGCCTGTGTATGAACTCCATCTTTTACAGTGAATAGTGGAAGGGGGTTGAGAGCTCTAGGCAGAGGGATGACAGAGGTACAAAAAGGACAATTTGACTAATATCAGTGATTTATTAGTAAGAACAGAAAGAAGTATGTATAAGTGAAGCACTAGTATTTGCACCTCCTGCCTACTCTTAAAGGTACTGAATTACTCATGGGTTCTAGTCATGGGCATAGCTACTACCATTTTACTATATGAAAAATACAATGCTGTCGTCTTCTCTCACTTCCTCTCTGCCTTCCTCCTACCCTTTCTCCCTCCCTCTCTTCTTTCCTTTCTTCCTCCCTATCTCCCTTCTTTCCTTACTTTCTTCCTTCTTTGTTACATATTTTGATCTCTTTTGGAATTATGAATCAAACGTTCATCACAATGTTCACCCAAATCACACAGGAAATATTGAGACTTAGATTCCTTGATTGTAACATGTGTAGTCACATTCTTGTTAAGTAATTTTAATTAAAATATCCTTTGAGTACTCATCACTCCAGAACCTCCTCAGTTATGTATACCATTGTAGCAATTCATATAAGTAAATTATACTCTCTCTAGTGTAAATTGTTATGGAGGAACACTCTAACATTTTTAAATAACCTATTCAAACACATGCATAAAATTTTGTATACTATGAGAAAAATAAATGTAAATAAATTTATTATGGTGAGGAAAATTTTCTGCAATAAAATGTTTTTGAAAGTAAGCTGACTATACCCTGCAGAGAGGTAGGCAGCTGCCATCTTTTTCCTCAGTTGGACTGGAGAGGCGACCCCGGGATCTGAGATATCCCGAGTCTAAGACCTCTGGGGACCCAGACCACCTAGCTGTGGGCTGCCACCTGCACCCAGGACCTGGGCAGAGCAGGGGTTCATCTGTGTGCCAGCCAGGCGCGGGTACTGTGCCCTTCAGAGAGGTCAGCAGCAACTACCTTTGCAACTATTAGGACGGGACAGGAGACCCCAGGTACTGAGATATCCCGAGTCTAAGGCCTCTGGGGACGCAGACCACCAAGCTGCTGGCTGCCACCTGCACCCAGGACCTGGGCTGAGCAGCAGTTAATCTGAGTGCCAACCAGGTGTGAGGCCTGTGCCCTGAAGGATCACCTTGCCATATTTGCTCCCTGCCAGAGCAGATGGGCAGCACCAGGTTCGGTCCACGGAGACAACCCAAGTATAACATTGCTTGGAGCAAGACACACCAGGGCTCCAACAGCACAAAAGAGGAGGGCAACACAACAGCAATCTGTGCCAGGGGAAACCCAGTCATCCAGTGTTGTGGAAATAGCCTTACAGGCTCAAAGGAGGTTGAAGCACCAGCTATTGACAACAAAACCAACTAACACCAGTGAGAACCAGATGGCAAAAGGCAAATGTAGAAACGTTATTAACAGAAATCAAGGCCATATGGCAGCATCTGAACCCAATTCTCCATTAACAGCAAGTCCTGGCTACCCCAACACACCAGAAAAACAAGATTTGGATTTAAAATCACTAATCATGACACTGTTACAGGAACACATAAAGGACATAAATAACTCTCTTAAAGAAATTCAGGAGAAATTGAATCAAAAGTTAGAAGCCCTTACAAGGGAAACACAAAAATCATTAAAAGAAATTCAGGAGAATACAGATCAAAAGATAGAAGCCAATAAGGATGAAATGCAAAAATCACTTAAAGAAATAGAGGAGAACTTTGGTCAACAGGCTGAGGTCATGAAAAAGGAAACACAGAAATCTCTTAAAGAATTACAGGAAAACACAACAAGCAAGCGAAGGAGCTGAGCAAAACCATCCAGGATCTAAAAAAAGATGTAGAAACAACTAAGAAATCGCAAAAAGAGAGAACTTTGGAGATAGAAAACCTTGGGAAGAAATCAGGGACAAATATCAACAACAGAATTCAGGAGATAGAAGAATCTCAGATGCCAAAGATACCATAGAAACCATGGACTCAACAGTCAAAGAAAATGCAAAATGCAAAAAACTTGTAACCCAAAACATGCAAGAAATCTAGGACACAATGAGAAGGCAAAACCTAAGGATTATAGGCATAGATGAAAGTGAAGATTTTCAACTTAAAGGGCCAGCAAATATCTTCAATAAAATTATAGAAGAAAATTTCCCTAACCTAAAGAGAGATGCCCATGAATATACAAGAAGCCAAAAGAAGTCCAAATAAACTGGACCGGAACAGAAATACCTCCTGTCACATAAAAATCAAAACCCCAAATATACTAAACAAAGAAAGAAAATTTAAGGCAGTAAGAGAAAAAGGCCAAGTAACATATAAAGGAAGACCTATCAGAATCACACCAGAATTCTCACCAGAGACCATGAAAGCAAGAAGATCCTGGGCAGATCTCATGCAGACTCAAAGAGAACAAAAATGCCAGCCAAAACTACTATACCGAGCAAAACTCTCAATCAGCATAGATAGAGAAACAAAGATATTCTATGAAAAAATCTTTCCAGATTTTTCCAATATTTTTCCAGAAATCAGGCCTACAAAGAATAATAGGAGGAAAACACCAATACAAGGAGGGAAACTTCACCCTGGAAAAATCAAGATAGTAAACTTCTTTCATCAAACCCAAAAGAAGATAAACCAATTAAATATAAAAAAAATAACATCAAAAATGACAGGAAGTAATACTCACAATTACTTAATATCTCTTAATATCAATGGACTCAACTCCCCAATAAAAAGACATAGACTAACAAACTGGACACTCAGACAGGACCCTACATTTTGCTGCATACAGGAAACACACCTCAGTGTCAAAGGCAAACACTACCTTAGAGTAAAAGGCTGGAAGACAATTTTACAAGCAAATGGTCTCAGGAAACAAGCTGGAATAGCCACTCTAATATCAGATAAAATTGACTTTCAACTTAAAGTCATCAAAAGAGACACTGAGGGATACTTCTTGCTGGTCAAAGGAAACATACACCAAGAAGAACTCTCAATCCTGAACATCTATGCTCCAAATGCAAAGGGACCCTCATTCATAAAAGAAACTTTACTAAAGCTCAAAGCATACATTGCATCTAACACAGTAATTGTGGGTGACTTCAATATTCTACTCTCCTCAATGGACTGTTCAGAAAAGCAGAAACTAAGCAGGAACACAGTGAAACTAATTGAAACTTTGGACCAATTAGATTTAACAGATATAGAGAGAGAATATTTCATCCTAAAGCAAAAGAATATACCTTTTTCTCAGCACCTCATGGTACCTTCTCCAAAATCGATCATATAATTGGTCACAAGACAGACCTCAGCAAATATAAGAAGATCGAAATAATCCAATGCCTCCTATCAGATCACTATGGAGTAAAAGTGGTCTTCACTAGCAACAAAAACAACAGAAAGATCACATACAAATGGAAACTGAACAATACTCTACTCAATGATACCTCGGTAAAGGAAGAAATAAAGAATAAAATTAAAGACATTTTAGAATTTGATGAACATGAAGGCACAACACACCCAAATCTACGGGACACAATGAAAGCAGTGCTAAGAGAAAAAAACCATACCCCTGAGAGCTTCCAAAAAGAAAATGGAGAGAGCATACACTAGCAGCTTAACGACACACTTGAAAGCCCTGGAACAAAAAGAAGCTATTTCACCCAGGAGGAGTAGAAGACAGGAAATCTTCAAACTCGGGGCTGAAATCAATCAAGTAGTAATAAAGAGAACCATACAAAGAATCAACAAAACCAGGAGCTGGTTCTTTGAGAAAATCAACAAGATAGATAAACTCTTAGCCAGACTTACCAAAGGGCACAGAGACAGTATCCAGATTAACAAAATTAGAAATGAAAAGGGAGATATAACAACAGAAACTGAGGAAATTCAAAAAATCATCAGATCCTACTACAAAAGCCTATATTCAACACAACTGGAGAATCTGGAGGAAATGGACAGTTTCCTAGACAGATATCAAACACCAAAATTAAATCAGGATCAAATAGATCATCTAAACAGACCCACAACCCCTAAAGAAATAAAAGGGGTCATAGAAAGTCTCCCAACCAAAAAAAGCATGGGACCAGATAGAGGGCTTCAGTGCAGAATTCTATCAGACTTTCAAAGAAGACCTAACACCAGTACTCTTCAGATATTCCACAAAATAGAAACAGAAGGAATACTGCCCAACTCATTCTAGGAAGCCACAATTACACTGATACCAAAACCACACAAAGATCCAACAAAGAAAGAGAACTTCAGGAAAATTTCCCTTATGAATATCGATGCAAAAATACTAACTAAAATTCTTGCCAACCAAATCCAAGAACACATCAAAATGGTCATCCACCATGATCAAGTAGGCTTCATCCCAGGGATGCAGGGATAGTTCAATATAAGGAAATCCATCAATGCAATCTACTACATAAACAAACTCAAAGAAAAAAACCACATAGTCATTTCATTGGATGCTGAAAAAACATTTGACAAAATTCAGCATCCTTTCATGCAAAAAGTCTTGGAAAGAACAAGAATTCAAGGCCCATACCTAAATAAAATTATAGCAATACACAGCAAACAGGTAGCCAACACCAAACTAAATGGAAAGAAACTTAAAGCAATCCCTCTAAAATCAGAGACTAGACAAGACTGCCCTCTCTCTCCATATCTTTTCAATATAGTACTTGAAGTTCTAGCGAGAGTAGTTAGACAACATAAGGAGGTCAAAGGGATACAAACTGGAAAGGAAGAAGTCAAATTATCACTATTTGCAGATGATATGATAGTATACCTACGTGACCCAAAAAACTCCACCAGAGAACTCCTACAGCTGATAAACAACTTCAGCAAAGTGGCTCGTTATAAAATCAACTCAAATCAGTTGCCTTTCTATACTTAAAGGATAAGCAGGCTGAGAAAGAAGTTTAGGAAATGACACCCTTCACAATAGCCACAAACACTATAAAGTATCTTGGTGTGACTAACCAAACAAGTGAAAGATCTATATGACAAGAACTTCAGGTCTCTGAAGAAGGAAATCAAAGAAGACCTCAGAAAATGGAAAAATCTTCCATGCTCTTGGATTGGCAGGATTAATAGAGTTAAAATGGCCATCTTGCCAAAAACAATCTACAGATTCAACACAATCCCCACGAAAATCCCAACTCAGTTTTTCACAGAGTTAGAAAAAGGAATTCTCCAACTCATCTGGAAAACAAAAAAACCTAGGATAGCTAAAACTATTGTCAACAGTAAAAGAACTTCTGGGGGAATTCGTATCCCAGACCTCAAGCAATACTACAGAGCAATAGTGTTAAAAACTGCATGGTATTGGCACAGTAACAGGCAAGTGGACCAATGGAATAGAACTCAAGACCCAGAAATGAATCCACACACCTATGTTCACTTGATCTTCAAAAAAAAAAAAAAAAAAGCTGAAAACATCCAGTGGAAAAAAAGATAGCCTTTGCAATTAATGATGCTGGTTCAACTGAAGATCAGCATGCAGAAGAATGCGAATTGATCCATTCTTATCTCCTTGTACTAAGCTCAATTCCAAGTGGATCAAGGACCTCCACATAAAACCAGACACACTGAAACTAATAGAAAAGAAACTGGGAAAAACCCCTGAAAACATGGGCACATGGGGAATTTTCCTGAATAGAACACCAATAGTTTATTCTCTAAGATCAAGAATTGACAAACGGGACCTCATAAAATTACAAAGTTTCTGTAAGGCAAAGGACACAGTCAAAAGGAAAAATCGGCAACAAACAAATTGGGAAAAGATCTTCACCAACCCTACATCCGATAGAGGGCTAATATCCAATATATACAAAGAGCGCAAGAAGTTAGAACCCAGAGAACCAATTAACCCTATTAAAATGAGGTACAGAGCTAAACAAAGAATTTTCACCTGAAGAAAATCAGATGGCCAAGAAGCACCTTAAGAAATGCTCAACAAAACAAAGAGAGAGGATCGGCGGCGGCGGCGGCGGCGGCAGCAGCGGCAGCAGTGGCTGCTCCAGCTGAAGGGCCATCAGCAGTGGAACCAAGGCGTCACAGGGACCAGTTAGGCCCTGCGCCCACGACCACTGACCTTCGCGGACCAGCCGGACAGCAAGCAGCTGCAGTTGTGCAGCGCCTTTCCTGCACGGAGGCCACTTCAGAACTCGGCCTCCCACCAGTCAGGAGAGGAGGATCCATCTTGGTTCCATACTCCAGGAATCGGACAGACTGAGGTACACAAACATAATCCGAGGCCAACACCGCGGTGGTCTGAGCCCGCGGTGGTCTGAGCCAGACGGGCGTTGGCCTGCACCCAGGCCCTGGGCGGGTCGGGGGGCCATCGGGGTGCCAACCCAACCAGGAGGTTTTTTGCCCAGGCCTGCGAGCGCGCCGCCGCCATTTTGCCTGCAGGACGACAGAGAGCTCAGGCGGGCAGACCTGTAACAGGCATAGCCTAAGGCTAACAAAGCGGGGGTCCAGGCCCCAAAAGGCACAGGACTGACCCCAAGAACTGGGCGGCTTGGTGGGCCATCTGTGAGTCAACCCGCCCAGGTGATTGTTAGCAAAGCAGACTCTCCCTGCGCTTTCAGGGAGCGCGGGCGCACACGCCCGCCATCCTAGTCACCTGGCAAACCCAATTAACAGTCAAAGCCGTAGGGGAACTTTGCTCGGACCTTGGCCTCCCAGGCTTTTGCCTGGACTCAGGGACTGGGCGGCCAGGCTAACCTTGTGTGCGATAGCCCGGTTGGCAGAGCGGCTGCCCAGCGGAGTGAGCGGAACTCAGGGGAGGTCACAGTAGCATACACCGTCGGCACTCCCTGGGAGTGCACACGGGCTCCATCTGCTCCACAGACACAATCTGGGGCAAGGCCTCAGGCAGAAGCCCTTAGCTCTACTCTCTCCGCTTCCGGATCCAGATCAGTCTGGGCGGCAGCATTACATCTCCAAGTCCTGCAAGTGGCTAGCTGGGCTTCCGGGCGGCCAGCTGGGAGAAGTCAGTGTGCTCCAGTGAATCCAGCGGGCCCCAGCGGGAGCCTTCGGGTGCCTGCTTTGGGATCTGAACAGCCGGGGCAGCAGCACACTGTCTACAAGCAGTGCAGGAGGTAAGCTGTGCACCAGAAGCCAACTGGGAAGGGGCAGCTTGCACTGGTGAGTCCAGCACTGACAAGATAAACTAACACCAGTGAGATCTAGATGGCAAAAGGCAAACGCAGGAACGTCACTAACAGAAATCAAGGCAATATGGCAACATCTGAACCCAATTCTCCTCTACCAACATGTCCTGGATACCCCATCACACCAGTAAAACAAGATTTGGATTTAAAATCACTGGTCATGATGCTGGTACAGGAACACATGAAGGTCATACATAAAGAAATTCAGGAGACAATGGATCAAAAGGTAGAAGCCCTTGCAAGGGAAACACAAAAATCATTGAAAGAAATCCAGGAGAATACAAAAGCCAACAAGGAGGAAATGCAAAAAACACTTAAAGAAATACAGGAGAACTTTGCTCAACAGGCTGAGATCATGAAAGACGAAACACAAAAATCTCTTAAAGAAATACAGGAGAACTTTGGTCAACAGGCTGAGCTCATGAAAGAGAAAACACAAAAATCTCTTAAAGAAGTACAGGAAAACACAAACATGCAAGTGAAGGAGCTAAGCAAAACCATCCAGGATCTAAAATCAGAAGTAGAAACAACTAAGAAAACTCAAAGGGAGACAACTTTGGAGATAGAAAGCCTTGGGAAGAAATCAGGGGACAGAGATACAAATATCAACAACAGAATACAAGAGATAGAAGAAAGAATCTCAGATGCTGAAGATTCCATAGAAACCATGGACTCAACAGTTAAAGAAAATGCAAAATGCAAAAAGCTTGTAACCCAAAATATCCAGGAAATCCAGGACACAATGAGAAGACCAAACCTAAGGATTATAGGCATAGAGGAGAGTGAAGATTTACAACTTAAAGGGCCAGCAAATATCTTCAATAAAATTATGGAAGAAAACTTCCCTATCCTAAAGAGAGAGATGCCCATGAATATACAAGAAGCCTACAGAACTCCAAACAGACTGGACCAGAACAGAAATACTTCCCGTCACATAATAATCAAAACACCAAATGTTCTAAACAAAGAAAGAATACTAAAGGCAGTAAGAGAAAAAGGCCAAGTAACATATAAAGGAAGACCTATCAGAATCACAGCAGACTTTTCACCTGAGACTATGAAGGCTAGAAGGTCCTGGGCAGATCTCATGCAGACTCTAAGAGAACACAAATGCCAACCAAAACTACTATATCCAGCAAAACTCTCAATCACCATAGATGGAGAAACTAAGATATTTCATGACAAAACCAAGTTTACCCAATATCTATCCACAAACCCGGCCCTAAAAAGGATAATAGGAGGACAACACCAATACAAGGAGGGAAACTTCACCCTGGAAAAAGCAAGATAGTAACCTTTCATCAAACCCAAAAGAAGTTAAGCATTCAAATTTAAAAAATAACGTCAAAAATGATAGGAAGTAACAATCACTATTCCTTAATATCTCTTAACATCAATGGACTTAATGCCCCAATAAAAAGACACAGACTAACTGAATGGATACGTAAACAGGACCCTACATTTTGCTGCTTACAGGAAACACACCTCAGGGTCAAAGACAAACACTACCTTAGAGTAAAAGCCTGGAAGACAATTTTACAAGCAAATGGTCTCAGGAAACAAGCTGGAGTAGCCATTTTAATATCAGATAAAATTGACTTTCAACCCAAAGTCATCAAAAGAGACCCTGAGGGACACTTCTTGCTGGTCAAAGGAAAAATACAAAAAGAAGAACTGACAATCCTGAACATCTATGCCCCAAATGTAAGGGCACCCTCTTTCGTAAAAGAAACTTTATTAAAACTAAAAGCACACATTGCACCTAACACAATAATTGTGGGTGACTTCAACACTGCACTTTCCTCAATGGACCGATCAGGAAAACAGAAACTAAACAGGGACACAATGAAACTAATTGAAGCTTTGGACCAATTAGATTTAACAGATATATATAGAACATTCTATCCTAAAACAAAAGAATATACCTTTTTCTCAGCACCTCATGGTACCTTCTCCAAAATCGACCATATAATTGGTCACAAGACAGACCTCAACAAATATAAGAAGATCGAACTAATCCCATGCCTCCTATCTGATCACTATGGAGTAAAAGTGGTCTTCAATAGCAACAGAAACAACAGAAAGCCCACATACACGTGGAAACTGAACAATACTCTACTCAATGATACCTTGGTCAAGGAAGAAATAAAGAAAGAAATTAAAGACTTTTTAGAACACAATGAAAATGAAAACACAACATACCCAAATCTATGGGAAACAATGAAAGCAGTGCTAAGAGGAAAACTCATAGCCCTGAGTGCCTCCAAAAAGAAAATGGAGAGAGCATACATTACCAGCTTAATGACACACCTGAAAGCCCTGGAACAAAAAGAAGCTATTTCGCCCAGGAGGAGTAGAAGGCAGGAAATCATCAAACTCAGGGCCGAAATCAATCAAGTAGAAACAAAGAGAACCATACAAAAAATCAACAATACCAGGAGCTGGTTCTTTGAGAAAATCAACAAGATAGATAAACCCTTAGCCAGAATGACCAAAGGGCACAGAGAAAGTATCCAAATTAACAAACTTAGAAATGAAAAGGGAGATATAACAACGGAAACTGAGGAAATCCAAAAAATCATCAGATCCTACTACAAGAGCCTATACTCAACACAACTGGAGAATCTGGAGGAAATGGACAATTTCCTTGACAGATACCAAATACCAAAATTAAATCAGGACCAACTAGACCATCTAAACAGTCCCATAATGCCTAAAGAAATAGAAGGAGTCATAGAAAGTCTTCCAACCAAAAAAAGCACAGGACCAGATGGCTTCAGTGCAGAATTCTACCAGACCTTCAAAGAAGAGTTAACACCAATACTCTTCAAACTATTCCACAAAATAGAAACAGAAGGAACACTACCCAATTCCTTCTACGAAGCCACAATTACGCTGATACCAAAGCCACACAAAGATCCAACAAAGAAAGAGAACTTCAGACCAATTTCCCTTATGAACATCGATGCAAAAATACTCAATAAAATTCTTGCCAACCGAATCCAAGAACACATCAAAACGATCATCCACCATGATCAAGTAGGCTTTATCCCAGGAATGCAGGGTTGGTTCAATATACGGAAATCCATCAATACAATCCACTACATAAACAAACTCAAAGAACAAAACCACATGGTCATTTCATTGGATGCTGAAAAAGCATTTGACAAAATTCAGCATCCCTTCATGCTTAAAGTCTTGGAGAGAACAGGAATTCAAGGCCCATACCTAAACATAGTAAAAGCAATATACAGCAAACCGGTAGCCAGCATCAAACTAAATGGAGAGAAACTTGAAGCAATCCCACTGAAATCAGGGACCAGACAAGGCTGCCCCCTTTCTCCTTATCTTTTCAATATTGTACTTGAGGTACTAGCTCGGGCAATTCGACAACATAAGGAGGTCAAAGGGATACAAATTGGAAAGGAAGAAGTCAAACTATCATTATTTGCAGACGACATGATCGTCTACCTAAGTGACCCAAAGAACTCCACTAGAGAGCTCCTACAGCTGATAAACAACTTCAGCAAAGTGGCAGGTTATAAAGTCAACTCAAGCAAATCAGTGGCCTTCCTATACTCAAAGGATAAGCAGGCTGAGAAAGAAATTAGGGAAATGACCCCCTTCACAATAGCCACAAACAGTATAAAGTATCTTGGGGTGACTCTTACCAAACATGTGAAAGATCTGTATGACAAGAACTTCAAGACTCTGAAGAAGGAAATGGAAGAAGACCTCAAAAAATGGGAAAACCTCCCATGCTCATGGATCGGCAGAATCAATATAGTTAAAATGGCCATTTTGCCTAAAGCACTATACAGATTCAATGCAATACCCATCAAAATCCCAACTCAATTCTTCACAGAGCTAGAAAGAGCAATTATCAAATTCATCTGGAACAACAAAAAACCCAGGATAGCTAAAACTATTCTCAGCAACAAAAGGAAATCTGGGGGAATCAGTATCCCTGACCTCAAGCAATACTACAGAGCAATAGTGTTAAAAACTGCATGGTATTGGTACAGTGACAGACAGGAGGATCAATGGAACAGGATTGAAGATCCAGAAATGAACCCACACACCTATGGCCACTTGATCCTCGACAAAGAGGCTGAAAACATCCAATGGAAAAAAGATAGCCTTTTCAACAAATGGTGCTGGTTCAACTGGAGGTCAGCATGCAGAAGAATGCGAATTGATCCATCCTTGTCTCCTTGTACTAAGCTCAAATCCAAATGGATCAAGGACCTCCACATAAAGCCAGACACTCTGAAGCTAATAGAAAAAAAACTGGGGAAGACCCTTGAGGACATCGGTACAGGGAGAAAGTTTCTGAACAGAACACCAATAGCGTATGCTCTAAGAGCAAGAATTGACAAATGGGACCTCATAAAATTACAAAGTTTCTGTAAGGCAAAGGACACCATCAAGAGGACAAATCGGCAACCAACAAATTGGGAAAAGATCTTCACCAATCCTACATCAGATAGAGGGCTAATATCCAATATATATAAAGAACTCAAGAAGTTAGACTCCAGAAAACCAAACAACCCTATTAAAAAATGGGGTACAGAGTTAAACAAAGAATTCTCACCTGAAGAACTTCGGATGGCGGAGAAGCATCTTAAAAAATGCTCAACTTCATTAGTCATTAGGGAAATGCAAATCAAAACAACCCTAAGATTTCATCTTACACCAGTCAGAATGGCTAAGATTAAAAATTCAGGAGACAGCAGGTGTTGGAGAGGGTGTGGAGAAAGAGGAACACTCCTCCACTGCTGGTGGGGTTGCAAATTGGTACAACCACTCTGGAAATCAGTCTGGCGGTTCCTCCGAAAACTGGGCACCTTACTTCCAGAAGATCCTGCTATACCACTCCTGGGCATATACCCAGAAGACTCCCCACCATGTAATAAGGATACATGTTCTACTATGTTCATAGCAGCCCTATTTGTAATTGCCAGATGCTGGAAAGAACCCAGGTATCCCTCAACAGAAGAGTGGATGCAAAAAATGTGGTATATCTACACAATGGAGTACTATTCAGCCATTAGAAACAATGAATTCATGAAATTCTTAGGCAAATGGATGGAGCTAGAGAATATCATACTAAGTGAGGTAACCCAGACTCAAAAGGTGAATCATGGTATGCACTCACTAATAAGTGGATATTAACCTAGAAAACTGGAATACCCAAAACATAATCCACACATCAAATGAGGTACAAGAAGAAAGGAGGAGTGGCCCCTGGTTCTGGAAAGACTCAGTGAAACAGTATTCAGCAAAACCAGAACGGGGAAGTGGGAAGGGGTGGGTGGGAGGACAGGGGAAGAGAAGGGGGCTTGCGGGACTTTCGGGGAGTGGGGGGGCTAGAAAAGGGGAAATCATTTGAAATGTAAATAAATTATATCGAATAATAAAAAAAAAAGAAAAAGTAAAAATAAAAGAAAATTAATAATTAAAAAAAAAAAAAAAAAAAAAAAAAAAAAACAAAGAGAACCATACAAAGAATCAATGGATCCAGAAGCTGTTTTTTTTTTTTTTTTTTTTTTTGAGAAAATCAACAAGATAGATAGACCCTTAGCCAGACTGACCAAAGGACAGAGAGAAAGTGTCCAAATTAACAAAATTAGAAATGAAAAGGGGGATATAACAACAGAAACTGAGGAAACTAAAAAAAAAAAAAATCATCAGATCCTACTACAAAAGCCTATACTCAAAACAACTCGAGAATCTGGAGGAAATGGACAATTTCCTAGACAGATACCAAATACCAAAATTAAATCAGGACCAAATAGATCATCTAAACAGTTCCATAACCCCTAAAGAAATAGAAGGGTCATAGAAAGCCTTCCAACCAAAAAAAGCACAGGACCAGATGGCTTCAGTACACAATTCTATCAGACCTTCAAAGAAGACCTAATACCAATACTTTTCAAACTATTCCACAAAATAGAAACGGAAGGAACACTACCCAATTCCTTCTATGAAGCCACAATTACGCTGATACCAAAACCACATAAAAATGCAACAAAGAAAGAGAACTTCAGACCAATTTCCCTTATGAACATCGATGCAAAAATACTCAATAAAATTCTTGCCAACCGAATCCAAGAACACATAAAAACGATCATCCACCATGATCAAGTAGGTTTTATTCCAGGGATGCAGGGTTGGTTCAATATAAGGAAATCCATCAATGCAATCCACTACATAAACAAACTCAAAGAAAAAAACCACATGGTCATTTCATTGGATGCTGAAAAGCATTTGACAAAATTCAGCATCCTTTCATGCTTAAAGTCTTGGAAAGAACAGGAATTCAAGGCCCATACCTAAACATAGTAAAAGCAATATAGAGCCAGCATCAAACTAAATGGAGAGAAACTTGAAGCAATCCCACTAAAATCAGGGACTAGACAGGGCTGCCCCTTTCTCCTTATCTTTTCAATATTGTACTTGAGGTACTAGCTCGGGCAATTCGACAACATAAGGAGGTCAAAGGGATACAAATTGGAAAGGAAGAAGTCAAACTATCATTATTTGCAGATAATATGATAGTCTACCTAAGTGACCCAAAAAACTCCACTAGAGAACTCCTACAGCTGATAAACAACTTCAGCAAAGTGGCAGGTTATAAAATCAACTCAGGCAAATCAGTAGACTTCCTATACTCAAAAGATAAACAGGCTGAGAAAGAAATTATGGAAATGACACCCTTCACAATAGCCACAAACAGTATAAAGTACCTTGGGGTGACTCTTACCAAACATGTGAAAGATCTATATGACAAGAACTTCCAGACTCTGATTAAGGAAATAGAGGAAGACCTCAAAAAATGGAAAACCTCCCATGCTCATTGATTGGCAGGATTAATATAGTTAAAATGGCCATTTTGCCAAAAGCAATATACAGATTCAACGCAATATCCATCAAAATCCCAACTCAATTCTTCATAGAGTTAGAAAGAGCAATTCTCAAATTCATCTGGAATAGCAAAACCCCAGGATAGCTAAAACTATTCTCAACAACAAAAGAAATTCTGGGGGAATCTGTATCCCTGACCTCAAGCAATATTACTGAGCAATAGTGTTAAAAACTGCATGGTATTGGTACAGTGACAGGCAGGAGGATCAATGGAACAGGATTAAAGATCCAGAAATTAACCCACATACCTATGGCCACTTGATCCTTGACAAAGGGGCTGAAAACATCCAATGGAAAAAAGATAGCCTTTTCAACAAATGGTGCTGGTTCAACTGGAGGTCAGCATGCAGAAGTATGCGAATTGATCCATCCTTGTCCTCTTGTAGTAAGCTGAACTCCAAATGGATCAAGGACCTCCACATAAAGCCAGACACTCTGAAGCTAATAGAAAAGAAACTGGGGAAGACCCTTGAGGACATCGGTACAGAGAGAAATTTTCTGAATAGAACACCAATAGCTTATGCTCTAAGATCAAGAATTGACAAATGGGACCTCAAAAAATTACAAAGTTTCTGTAAAGCAAAGGACACCATCAAAAGGACAAATCGGCAACCAACAAATTTGGGAAAAGATCTTCACCTGCCCTACATCCGATAGAGGGCTAATATCCAATATATACAAAGAACTCAAGAAGTTAGACCTCAGAAAACCAAATAACCCTATTAAAAAGTGGAGTATAGAGTTAAAGAATTCTCACCTGAAGAACTTCGGATGGTGGAGAAACATCTTAAATAATGCTCAACTTCACTAGTCATCAGGGAAATGCAAATCAAAACAACCCTGAGATTTCACCTTATACCAGTCAGAATGGTTAAGGTTAAAAACTCAGGAGACAGAAGATGTTGGAGAGGATGTGGAGAAAGAGGAACACTCCTCCACTGCTGGTGAGGTTGCAAATTAGTACAACCACTCTGGAAACCAGTCTGGTGGTTCCTCAGAAAACTGGGCATGTCACTTCCAGAAGATCCTGCTATACCACTCCTGGGCATATACCCAGAGGACTCCCCAGCATGTAATAAGGATATATGCTCCACTATGCTCATAGCAGCCCTATTTATAATAGCCAGAAGCTGGAAAGAACCCAGGTATCCCTCAACAGAAGAATGGATGCAAAAAATGTGGTATATCTACACAATGGAGTACTATTCAGCCATTAGAAACAATGAATTCATGAAATTCTTAGGCAAATGGATGGAGCTGGAGAACATCATACTAAATGAGGTAACCCAGTCTCAAAAGATCAATCATGGTATAGATCAATCACTAATAAGTGGATATTAGCCTGGAAAGCTGGAATACCCAAAACATAATCCACACATCAAATGAGGTACAAGAAGAACGGAGGAGTGGCTCCTGGTTCTGGAAAGTCTCAGTGTAGCAGTATAAGACAAAACCAGAACAGGGAAGTGGGAAGGAATGAGTGGGAGAACAGAGGGAGGGAAAGGGGCTTATGTGACTTTCGGGGAGTGGGGGAAAAAAAGAAATGCTCAACATTAGTCATTAGGGAAATGCAAATCAAAACTACCCTGAGATTTTACCTAACACCAGTCAGAATGGCTAAGGTTATAAACTCTGGAGACAGCAGGTGTTGTCAAGGATGTGGAGAAAGAGGAACACTCCTCCACTGCTGGTGGGATTGCAAGATGGTACAACTACTATAGAAATCAGTCTGGACATGACACTTCCAGAGAACCCTGCTATACCACTCCTGGGCATATACCCTGAGGATTCCCTGGCATGCAATAAGGGCATATGCTCCATTATGTTCATAGCAGCCTTATTTATAATAGCCAGAAGCTGGAAAGAACTCAGATGTCCTTCAAAGGAGGAATGGATACAGAAAATGTGGTATATTTACACAATGGAATACTACTCAGCAATTAAAAACAAAGAAGTCATGAAATTTTTAGGCAAATGTTTGTAACTGGAAAATATCATCCTAAGTGAGGTAACCTAATCACAAAAGAATACACATGAAATGCAATCAGTGATAAGTGCATATTAATTAGCCCAGAAGCTCTGAATACCCAAGACACAATTAGCATAATAAATGACTCCCATGAAGAAGTATGGAGAGGGTCCTGATCCAGGAAAGGCTTGATCTTGCATTGGAGGGGAGTATCAGGACTGAGAAAAAGGAGAGAGGTGATTGGAGAATGGGTAGAGAGAAAAGGCTTATGGGACATATGCCGAGGGGGGAACTGGGAAAGAGGAAATCATTTGGAATGTAAACAAAGAATATAGAAAAGAAAATAAAAGAAAGAAAAAAGGAAGAAAGTAAGCTAACTGTGGAGTACTAAAGGTGTAGAAACAAAAAGGGAAGGGATATGGAAGTATAATAAAGAAAGAAATAAGTGTAATAGAGGGAATTGATGAATATGAAGTAATTACATGGATCTTTGCACCGTTACTATATGTGTAAAAAATAAAAGTCTCTTGTCCATACAAACTAAAAATGACATAAATAAAGTGAGCTTTTTTATCAGTTGATATCGGCAATGTAAGTTCATGACACTGGAGAAATGTTGCATGACTTTCTACTCATACCCGCCTCCATGCTAATGCTAGGGCTTAAATGAGTTGTAACTACTCTGACCATTTACCTTTGTGAGTTCCGATGCATCTAACCAGACATCAAAACTTACTCAGTCTTTATTAATCAATGTCATTACTATTATTCCAATAAAATTCCTACTTCCATTTCTTCTTTTTTATATGCAAATGTCATCAATATTTAGTTGTATTGGTTCTCTGACTTTTTAAATTGCAACCCCTGTTGTTGTTGGAATCACTAGTTAGATGAAACAGATGCATTTGAATCATATGAGTATAAAGAGTCATTTTTCTGGCCACAAGGGCACAAGAAATTAATCCTACTTCTGATTAGTTGTAAACTTGCCCCTTGCCAAGCACATTAAGTCAATGAGAGAGATGAAAATTTAACTTCCCTTGAATCATTGGTTGATTTATACAATGGAGAATTAAGAATTCACCTTCACTGCTTTCAACTGAGACTCCCTAGTTTTATTACTACTCAACCCCTTCCATATACAACTATTTCGTAACATTTGGTCTATGCTGGTATAATTTTTCCCATGACTGTCCACCCAAGCTTTTACTGGTTTCTCTTCCTTATCAATACTATTCTTCTCTCAATAGGTGTTTGACAAGGAACCCAGCTAGGAATAAGTCACCTGTCCAGGAGTCCTTTATCTTGTTAACATTGCTCTTTGCCCACAGGCCTTTCCTGGATCACGGATAATTTATAGTAGTACTTCTTACTACGTATGTTATGTGCCCTGAGGCATGTTGTTGAAAATAACTGTAATACAAAAATATTCATTTATTTTGTTTTCAGAACAACATTTGCTAAAAAGTAATCACAAAGTGTATATTGTCCCAAATTCTAATTTCCATAATAATTGATATTTATTGAATGTTTATTGTTTTCCATTACACATCCAAATTTTTTCTATGTGTTTCTTCAATTAATTATAAAAGGGAAACTTTATGAACCAGAGTATATGTGAGCTCTTACATCAAGGAACAGGACAAGGGTGTAGGATTAGATTCCAGATTCCAGCTTTGAGAAAAGCTGTACACTGAGTTCCTAATAAACTAAGCTAAAGCTATATCATTCTGCATCACAGTCATGAAAACCTGGCACAAAAACTCCATTAAGAAAAGCATATTTAACCTCTAGGCATGATGCAGTAGTGCCTCCTTGGTTCTCCTTTAAAAGCCACAGACAAAGGCCTTTCCTGTTTCAGACTTTTACTTAAGTCCTAGAATTATGAATATAACTAATGAGAATTAAGAAATTAAAAAATATTTATTGGGTCATTATTTATTTCTTTTGTAATTTTTTAAAATGTCTATTATATGCATCTCTCTGAACATACAAGGCAGAGAGCATCCTTTCTTCCAGATACGCCAGTGCAGCTGCTTTTTGATTTTTACTTTAATTGTGCCATGTTAGGCAGGGTGGAAAGTTCTTCTAGTGAGTAAATGCTTACCGACTAGCTGCTGCATAAGCCCAACTCAATAATAAATATCCATAATATATCTATGAAGTAAAGACCTGATCCCCTACACATGGATTTGGAATAGTAGGGGTCAGTGAACCCATGGGAAGAAGCTGTCACAGATAATAACAAAACAAGCTAAAAATGAAATCTTCCCTCCCTATTTCTGCTTCAATACAGCCTTCCTATTGTTTCCCCCATAATAACAACTACATTTCAAAATAAATTGTTGCAAGCCACAGCCAATCATAAATGCAGAAGGAATCAATTGTTTTGGCATTAAATCTTAAGATGAAATCAGCCAACCCAACAATTGAAAAGCATGAACTCTAGATTTAATCAAATGAGGACAAAATGCTATTGCCAGAAGACAAAACTGCAATTCTGTGCTTTAAACAATAGCTAGATTGTAATCTTCAGATATTAAATGGAAATCCTTAATTGAAAGATTCCCTTGTTGTTGCTGCTGTTCTTTACACTTAGGAAATGTTCCACAATGTCAGAAAAATCTACAGAGTAGATTCAAACTTGCTGAATAACAAGCCACTAGCAAACAGTTAATGAGAAGTTACTTTATGGTCACCCCTGTTCTAAGGGCTTTTCATACCTGGATTTGTTGAGAGCCTAGTAACAACATCCTGGTACACTAGGTTGGTTTTGCACATAGAAAACACAACAACCAAGCAAAGAAAGTGTGATACTGAGAAAGAAATAGTGCATCTAAGTATAGGTAACAACAAAGCTCAGATTCTGCCCGGACTTGCTTGTGCACACTCTTGCTGAGATGGATAATGTGATATGTACCCCAGAGTTGACTCAAAAATTACATGATCATGCTTTCGGAATAAATATTAGGAACCTTTGCAAAGCTGAACCCAAACATAATGTAGTTTAGCCATATGGCTGTTATTAACATTAATTAACATTTGTAAAGCATCTTCTGCATGTAAAGTCATATACCTCGGGGTAATGTTGAAGAGTATGTTATTAGTTCACCTGCATCAAGAGAGCAAACAAACAAAAAGGGCCCAGAGACCTGGCCATTTACTTATTCTGATATTAAGGTAGATCTTGTCTTAAGAGTTTAATGCTTTCAACACCCTGGGGTCACAAATATTAAACTCATCAGAGTCCTTCCTGACATTTATAATAGAAATTCATTAGTACATTTGCATGAGAAGCAAGAGGCAAAAATGAGGAACTATCTAGAAAATGAGAGTCAGGGAAAAAGATTAGAGCACCAAAGACTATATGCTGCCAGATGATGGTTAAAAGTATAGAATTATTTCATAGCATAAATATACCAATCAAATCTTGCATTAATTAATGCATCTTAATTTAGAAATCGCATGTCTAGATATCTAATATATAACCAAGTGGTGAATAGAATCCTATATAAAGTGATGAATTGCATTATGACCATTTTAAAAGTATCTTGAAACTATAATAATTCTAGTGACATTTCCCCTATCTCTTATCAAATCTTTTCTCTATCATGTGCTCTCAAGATGTCTAATCCCAGCTCAAAACAGATTAAAATACCTTACATTTGAATAAAACCTCACAACCTTCAGCAGATGCTCTAGCCCTAAGAGAGAAGGCAGAAAAGTTTTCACTGACTTTCTGCTAAAATTCTCTTGGGAAGTTCAGTGAACAGATGAGCCCTACATAAGGCCTAGAGTAAAATGTCTACAACCAATCTCGAGTCTCACATCGACTCCTTATTTTATCTCTAGAAAAGAAATGAAAAGATTAAGCATTCCCATCACAAGACAATTATCTGGGTGACCATCAATAGATTCACTTCATCATGAGACCCAATGTTCCCAGAGAGGGGAATGGGCCATTTCAATGATAAACATCCTATAAGGCAGATTCACTGGTTACAATTCCTATGATGGGCCTGAGAACTGACTCACTGTTTGCATTGCCTCCCAACCCTGACCCCAAGAGTTTCTTACCTGAGTATATATAGCAGAAGATGGGAATGTCATCACATAATGTCCAAGACCTATAATTGGGCTTTCCACACTTTACTGTAACCCACCATCCTGATGTTTCCACTATTGCATTAAATACCTTAATTTATGATTTTCTTGTTTTGTTTATAAAAAATGTCATGATTGCTATCATGTTAGAACCTGGAATAGGGATAACCTACCAATGGGTGCCCAGGCCATGGAGTCTCATATCAAGCCCCATAGTTCTATTGCATTTACTGAGAGCTGGAGTTTTACACTGACATCCTCTATTTCTTTTCCTGCGGTCCTCAAGAATAATGGTAGGATACACTGAGAATAAAAACAGTCTGAGATTAAACAGAATCTGCTAGGTCACCGCAGGCTCCAAGACTGCCAGTCCTAAAGCATAATGTCACTTAAGTCTGGCATGTTACCTCCCATAGCCTCCTCCCAGGTATAAAACCTAAGGTAGAGAGCTGTCTGGAATCCCTAGGCATCAGTGTAAATGGAGCATGCACACTTGAGATTCCAATCTCAGCCTTGGGGCGCTGGCTCTCCATGAGTCCTTGGAAACTATCTCATAATGTCTGTGATTATAAGGATTTTTTTTTTTACTAGCTATGAGAGAGTTCAATCTCATGAGGCTCAGTTGGGAGGTAGCTATAGCACCCAAGCTACAATGGGCTCAACCAGTAGCCAGTGCACAGAGAAAGTTCTTTACATTCACTATAATATTGTTCCATAGGGAATGAACAAGAGAACACCCCAACCACTGATCCCTTGTGGGAGGCTTTACCACGCTAAGGACTGATTACATGGTTACCCGTATAAGACAGCACAAAATTTGTTACTCTCTAATAGTTATGGAAGCCTGTGCATACATTTTCATAAATCTGTGTTTTCATAAAATGTGCTTGGGAAACTGGGCTGCCTTGGAAAGGTTCTTTGATTTCTCTTCAGGATGATTTTGTGTTACCATGACTCCTCTGATACATTCTCAGGTAAATTTGTACTCATAAACAAAATTTCATTTCCTACATTCTCAAATAAAATAATAAGTCTTCTGGGGGGAATGCAACTTTTCTTCCTGCCCACCATTGAATTCCCTTGACCTTCTTAATATATGAATCATCTGCTCAGTAATCAGATGCAGTGCTAAGGTTTTAAAAATCCAGAAAGTCATGCCCAAAACAGGTATGCTCTTGCAGAACTACAACAAACATAACACTCCTGGCCTTCTCTTATTCCAGCTTCTGCCTAAATAATTGTCAACTTAAATGAATGTCTGAAGCACCTGGAGCATAGAGCCACCTGCTCAAATTTATTTTACACTGCATATATAATATCTTTTGTATCATTTTTCAGAAGGATTTTAGAGCGGAAAGACTCTCTTCTAACATTTTTGAAATGTAGACATTGCACATCTTATGAAAAGCCCATGCAATGCATCTGCTAAAAACATTTGCACAACCAAGGTCAGGTCTATTTGTTTATCAGGAGGAGGGAGAAAGCAAATCTATGCATGATTCATTGTATTGGCCTGCTTTAATGGACAATTCTGATCCCTGCCAAGATCTGATTGATTGTTCTATTAATACATCCAAGGGAAAAAAATGAAAAATAAATCAAGCAATCCAGTACCAACTTGGTCATGCTGCAGAGACATGGCTTAAAAGACAAAAAAAGCAAAAGCATTCTCTAAGCTTTGCTGGGCACCTGTTGGCTTTCTGTTAAATCAAAGCTGTGTCTGTGCATTAGGCTGGTTTGTGTGACTGAGGAGGGCACGGGGCATGGAGGAGCCAAGCTTATCCTGCAAATGAGCATGAAAGGGCAGAGGGATCTGGTTGGAATGATGTAGCTGTGTCTGAACTAGTAAGGGTAGATGTTTCATTCCAGCCACTGGTCTGTGAGGAAATGCTTTCCCTTCTAAATTTCACCCCTTAGAAAGCTCTCATTAAAATAAAAATACAGCAGGGAGAATTGACATTTTGAGAAATGTATTTGTTAGTGACCAAATAGTCTACATTCAGATGAGTTATTTTTTTTTCTATAATCTTTGTTTACATTCCAAATGATTTCCCCTTTCCCAGTTTCCCCTCCTCTGCCCATTCCCCAGTCAACCTCCTCTCATTTCTCTGTTCTGGTAATCCCCTACATTGCTGCATCAAGCCTTTCCAGGACCAGGGCCCTCTCCTTCCTTCTTCTTGGGAATGATTTGATATGTGAATTGTGCTTGGGTATTCAGAGCTTCAGGGCTAATATCCATGTATCAGTGATTGCATTCCATGTGTGTTCTTTTGTGAATGGTTTACCTCACTTAGGATGATATTTTCCAGTTGCCTAAGAATTTCATGAATTCATTGTTTTTAATTGCTGAGTAGTATTCCATCTTGTAAATATACCACATTTTCTGTATCCATTCCTCCATTGAGGGACCTCTGGGTTCTTTCCAGCTTCTGGCTATTATAAATAAGGCTGCTATGAACATAGTGGAGCATGTGTCCTTATTGCATGCCAGGGCATCCTCTGTGTATATGCCCAGGAGTAGTATATAGTAGGGTCCTCTGGAAGTGTCATGCCCAATTTTCTGAGGAACGGCCAGACTGATTTCCAGAGTGGTTGTACCAGAGCATTCATATTGTACCAGGTTGTACCAGGACCTCATATTTCCAAGGTCCCAATCAAGCCAAGATAAGTCCAGAAAAAGAAAGGTCTTCTGGACTTATCTTGGGTTTCTGCCCCCCTGCCTCCCTGCCTCCCTGCCCCCTGCCCTCCTGCCTCCCTGCCTCCCTGCCCCCCTGCCTCCCTGCCTCCCTGACACTGTAGAAAGTTATTCATTAATACTCACTGCTCACAGAGTGAGTTTTCCTGCACAGTGTCCTGCAATATTTGTACTTGGTGGTAATATCATTCTCTTGGTATTTCTTTCCTTTATTCTCCTTGGTGGATGTTCTGCAATTTCATTCTTCAGTCCTCAGTTATCGATGTGCTGTGCACTCAATCAGTCCAGGATTCTGTTCTCTGATCTTGTTTCTATAAATGTGCTCACGAGAAGATGACATCTATAATATAGCAGTTACTACATCCATAGTTCTAATACTAAATCCTTTATAAATTAAATATGCAAATGCTAGTGATCACAGAGTCAACGGTCAATTGCCCTGCTATCTCCTCTTTGTAATCTGGAATACTTTTAGAAGCTAGGAGGCTAGAAAGAAGCTACGGAAGAATCCATTAAAGGAAAATCGCTAATAGGGTATATGAATATGAAAACAGACAGGATATTGGGGATAGAAATTTTTAGACTAAAAAAGTGGGTGGGGCAGATGAGGATGATGAAGAAAAGAGATAAGGAAAAAGGAGGATTTTTTTCAAAAATTTCATACAGAAACTTACTACTTTGAAATTCAACTTTTAAGATCAATTTTTAAATATAGCTAAATGCAATAGTTTAAATAATAATACTATGCACGGCTGGAAAAGACTACTACAAGAAGCCAAGTGTTGTTAAACAAAAATGTCCAGTTCAGGGAATAAATATCATCTTTAAACTTGTTATTCATGGAGGTCCGACCTCCATCCAAAAGAACAAAGCGGATTTCTCTAATTCTTCTTGGTTACCCATTGAAACTTTATAAAGAGACCATAGTAAAGGCAATAGAACTTGACTACAGATAAATAAGAATCAGCCTGTAGCTGAGATGGAAGCTTTCATTTCTCTCAAATATTCTTCATGGGTCCAGAAAGTATTGGGTGAGCAAAGGCACCAATGGTCCTAATTCTGTGTTAACTACAATATCAATCCTCCATCCAAGATGAATATATAATACTATAATAGAGTATAATAGAGACAAAATTATTATGTAGAAAATAATCATTCTCTGATTTAAACTTCATGCCTACTCTACAGAAAGCAATTCATTTATGGTGCTGTGAACTCCAGTCAAAAGTTCACACCTGGATCCTACTAGTATAATATATATATATATAATTTGTATACCTTTATACTAGCTTGGATACTATTTAAACACTCATGAAAAAAATAAAATTTTCAGCCTTAACCCTAGAAGGCCTTTTGAATAGAAACGCACTAAATGTAGAGAGATACTGAGAATGTAGAGGTACTGAGAATATTTGGTGTTTAATAACATTTTCTGGGTATTATATAGCCGTTCCAATCATGACCTTAATGAAATTGGACTTGCTTGCAGAATAATAGGCCTGCCAACAGCTAACTATGAGTGAGTGAGGAGCTCTCTGGCTCTGTTCTCCCCTGCGCAGAACTGGTAACTGCTGATAAATGTCTGTAAATGAGTAGCTGTCACCAGTGTAGAAGCTGACAAAGTTTTGAGGGTGCATTCCAAACCCATAGTTGCATAGACTTAACTCACTTTGTCATAACACTCTATGATTCACTGAAAAATGATCCCCAGATTCAAATAGTATGCAAAAATAAAGAGTGCTTTATTCTGCAGAAGTCCAGTATGCTGGGGCTTACCATTTACCAAAATGGAGACACCCAGGTGAGCTCACAGTCACATTAGGGTGATTCCAAGGAGGGGTAGGTGGCCTTTATCTTAATTGATTGCCTCTGTCTCTAGGGATATTCCAGAACTATTGCTGAGAGTTGGGGGGCTGGACACTTTTGCTGGGCAACCTAGAAATAGTTGCTGGAGAAGCCTGGAAACTGTTTCTGACTTGTTGCCCTTGCTTCAGGTCAGGTGGCAGGGCAACTTCTGATAGTGGGGCTTTTCTTAAGTGACTTGCCTGGACTTGCCCAGTTCTGGGAAACAGAGATCTAGATCTAGTCTTCTGTTTAAAGCCTCTCACAGAGTCAACCTGTCTCAGTCCTCTCAGTCTCAAAACAAAACAAAAGCTTAAAATATAAAATGGAACTTATAGGGAAGAGCAGAAGTTGATGAGGCAGAGGAGAAACCAGTAAGGAGAGAGTAATCAGCATATGCGGAATAATTCAATGAAAATGCTAAAGAACAACATAAAAAAATTTTTAAAAGAAGAGATTTTTCTATCTGCTTGACCTTCATACAACAAAGTATTGTCAAGCACATAAATTAGTAGAGAGATAAAGAAAGGAAGGAAGGAAGGAAGGAAGGAAGGAAGGAAGGAAGGAAGGAAGGAAGGAAGGAAGGAAGGAAGAAGGAAGGAAGGAAGGAAGGAAGGAAGGAGGGAGGGAGGGAGGGAGGGAGGGAGGGAGGGAGGGAGGGAGGGAGGGAGGGAGGGAAGGAAGGAAGGAAGGAAGGAAGGAAGGAAGGAAGGAAGGAAGGAAGAAAGAAAGGAAGAAAGGAAGAAAAGAAGTTTATTTAGATTTCCATCAACAGACCTATCCAAAATGTACCAATACCTTGTCTTTTCTCCTCTACAGGTCATGCATTTTTGCCTTAATTATTTTTGCCTTAATTGATTATTTTAAGTGATTGCAAGATAATAAGTCTTAAATGGCATTGTAATACCCCCTTCCTTTTAGTTAATCTTAAAAACCTTAAAATCTTCCTTCCACTTTGATATCACTTATATTCTACCTCTCCCTTTCTCATAAGGTTATATTCTTAAAGAAATATTTTTAATATCAGCATTATACCAATTTTCCTTAGGCAGAATGAGAGTGGAAATAATACCACATATTTCTCATGTCAAAATAGTACAAACAAATGTGAAAAAATTTGAAAAAAAATAGGGTAAGATTACCTTTCTCAAAATCAAGAGGAGACAAAGGAAAGAAAAATATATCATTTCACTTTAGTCCTCCTCACTGTGTTGACAGAGAGAGACAACTAAGGAAAACCAATAGGCTAATGAATAAGAGGTGTAGTGAAGGAAAACAAAACCAAACTGTAAAGCATCAACTGTGGGGTGTAACAGAAAATAGTCAAAGAAAACAGCGTGTGAAATGTTCTCAAGATGCTGAAGAATCTCTTCACTTCTTTAGAAAACTTTTCTCTTAAACAGATTTTTACTTGGGAAATGTGGACACATTAATCTTTTTCATAATTATATGTATTTTCATACATATATGTATTTTCATGCATTAGATTGCTTATGTGTTTGTACATTTATACATGTAAATAATAAATATCTGAATGTTTGTGGATCATGTGCAAAACTTCAGCTGTGATAATGATTTACCTAAGGGTAATCATTTTCATTACACAATTGTTAGAATTAACAGTTTAACAAAGAGAGGGCACACATTTCCAGGAAGCCAGTTTAGTAAATTAATAGGCTTTCAAAATGTTCCTGGCCATCATAATTAATAATGGAAAACAAAGAGCTATGTGGCAAATGAGAACAAATTTATAATATCTCATTTAAAATGCTTTGCAAAGGAAAATCACAGCTTTCAAATAAAAAGTAATTGGAGCAATGAATTAGTCTACATTTTGATTAAAAATTGAAAACTTCATGTACTGTGCAATTCACCAGCTAGATAAACAGACACAATAAAAACATAAAATGGTTTAATATTTATATTATTAATGAAGAAATGTCTGAAGTATTATCTTTGATAAGTATTTTAAAATTAATAGCAGATTAAACACCTCAGAAATGTCATGTTCCAAAAGAAATGTATTACATATTGTGTAATGTTGGTTTGGACCAATATAATCTTCAAAATCTGACAGGTTAGTGCTAGAGAGAGACCTCAGTCAATAAAGGATTTCTGATTTACACTCTGGAACCCACATAGAAAATCCAAATAGTATAGCAAACTTGTTATCCCAGCAATGAAGGACAAACAGAAAGATCTCTGGTACCTGCTAGCCATCGTGTCTAGACAAACGTACTATCTCAAAAATTACAGTGGAGAAGGATTAAGGAAAACCTTTGTCATTGACCTCTGTCTTACACACACACACACACACACACACACACACAAACACCATGCATACATACAAAAATAGGTCCAACAATGCAAACTAATGTGACACCTTCGAAACAGATTGAAAAAGTAGTAATTTATTTTATCTTTATGAGAATACAATGAACACAAATTTTAAATATGAGAATTTTATAGGTGCCCATATTCTAAATTATATATTATACTTACACATAATATTGGTGAGTACACTAATTAAAATAGTCACCAATTTCCAGTATTTCTTATTGGAAATAAATGTGTTAATACTTCTTGGTTTTCTTGCTTCCACCTTGGCCTTGGAGCATTTTCATTACTTGTTACTGTGTATATTCTGATTCATTGTCACCTCACACACATGTTCTAAGTAGCTATCCCACATGGTTTTCAGTAAGGACACTCCATGCTTCTTTGTTCCCTTGGCTTAATGTTACTCCCCTAAGCATCATCCTTCATGAAATCACAAATTAATTTATGGTTAGGATTAGGGTTAGGATTAGAGTTTAAATTATTAGTAATTACAAATAAATTTTGTATTTACTTTACAAAAAAACAAATAGCAATTTCCTTAGCCGGTCATCTCAGTTATTCACAATTTAGTCATGCATGTCTTTGTAGATAAGGTTCTCAAAAAGCTCTGAGGTATAAAAATCCTGAATGATATATGTTATATAGATATATTTGATATTTTACATTCTGAATTTATAAAAGTACATTTATAGTCATTAATGAATTAACTAATATTCAAATATTTCATACATAAAGTAATAAGTGCTAAGGGTTGAATCAAAGAGTACTTGTTGCCTTCATTACTTAGGATGTTTTGATCTCTTAAATCATTTCTTTTTTTTTTTAATGTTTCTTTTTTTTTACAGTGTATTTTTTTATTCGATATATTCTTTATTTACATTTCAAATGATTTTCCCTTTCATGGCTCCCCACTCCCTGAAAGTCCCATAAGCCTTCTTCCCTCCCCCTGTTCCCCCATCCACCCCTTCCCACTTCCCAGTCCTGGTATCCCCCTATACTGCTGCACTGAACCTTCCAGAACCAGGAGCCACTCCTTCCTTCCTCTTGTACATCATTTGATATGTGGATTATGTCTTAGGTATTCAAAGTTTCTAGGCTAATATCCACTTATCAGTGAGTGCATACCATGGGTGATCTTTTGAGACTGGGTTACCTCACTTAGGATGATGTTCTCCAGCTCCATCCATTTGTCTAAAAATTTCATGACTTCATCGTTTCTAATAGCTGAATAGTACTCCACTGTGTATATATACACCACATTTCCTGTATCCATTCCTCCATTGAATGACATCTGGGTTCTTTCCAGTTTCTGGATATTGTAAATAGGGCTGCTATGAACATAGTAGAGCATATATCCTTATTACATGTGATTCTGTGGCAGAATTAACTGGCAAAAGTAATTAAATATGTATGACTCTGAATATATGTTTTCATATTTATGCAAATATTTGCTCTAGTTAGTAATAAATTAAGTAGTAGAATAAATTAATACTAAAGACATTATTATTTTAATGTCTTCAAAATGGTCACTAACAAATTTTAATTTATAATTGACCTATCATTTTCATTTGTAGATCCATCTAATTTAGTGTTTTGACTGAAATTTGACCTATTATCATCTTATTATAGATATTTGCTTTTGATGTTGTTATTTTCTTATTTTGCTTTTATTTTCTTTTTCATACTTTACTTATATTAATAATTGTATTGAATATATTTAATATGTAGTATATTGTAAAATACATATAAGCACAAAAATGGTATCATGAAGTAAGATAACATATCCATAATTTTATATAGAAATCCTTTCTCCTTGACTGTTTTTGTAGGTGTTCGTGAGGATGTGGGAACTTAAGCAGCAGCTAAAATCTACGTATTTATCAAAGTGTCAAACACAGTATAGTAATTTTATTAATTGTTGTTCACAGTTAGATCTCCACAATCTCTCTTTATATATCTGCCTTTCAAACCTTGATACATAACAGAACACTTATTAGTTATACAATACAGTAATTTTTAGTATTTACGTATTCTCTTCTAATGTTGTTTGGGGTTTATGAATAACTAATTTTTTGGAGCTGGAATAAATGTTGGTTTCTCTTGTTTTATTGTACAATCGTTTTAATATTACTTGGGACATTTTCACACTTCATCTCTCAGATCTTCTTAACTGACCAAATTTTCATCTTAATCATTCTGAGTCTGCACTGTGGTCATGACTGTTGCTCATATGAAATGATCTTTGAGTTATATTTTCCAAACTGAAGAGATAGTTTCCATTCCTAGCCCATATCTAAATTCTTTTTTCTTGTATCTCCTACAATGTGGTGATCTGGATGATTCTTCCTATCTGGCAGCTACATTTTTTGTATTTAGTCTATCTAGTCTTTAATGGTTCTCATTATCTAAGGCTTGAAATAATATGAAACATTTAAATATATAACTGCAGACTTCAGCATATCACTGAAGTTGAATAACTAAATTTCTACATAATATATACATATATAAATGTCTAGTTGATTAAATAATTTATATAGATGATGTCTTTTATTCTTTCAGGTATGATTCTAATAATTTCTGCAATTCTCTGCCTTATATCAGTACTAGAATAAATACTAAAGAGTTTCTTGGCTACACTTAATTCATGCTGGACAACTCTGTTGGCAATATATTGTGTACTATGAATTGTCATTCCCTTAAACAGACAGAGTGTACACTAAATATATTCAATACAATCCCTGAAGATTGTTGGATTTACTTTCTGCCCATGACTTTGATCTCTATTATTTTTACATGAGTATACCCTTCTTTCCATCCACAACATCATTGTAATATGTCACTCCATCTTGTGATAGTGTAAATGCCACTAAATTGGATTTTTTCCCACCCCCTTGAGGCTTAGCACTTCTTCACAGCATTCTAATTTGTCCAGATCGCTACATTTCTGGATAATGCATGTAACCAATGATACATTTTTGATAGATTCTCCTAGAAACCCTGTCTTCAACTACTTTCTCAACCTCACATGCCACTCCTTCCTCTCTATCCCTTTTTCTTACTATATGATCTCTGCCACTTCCTAAAAATAATAAATTGTAGTACTTTATCACTCAATCACTGAAATTGTATAGGTGCACATAATACTGTTTTCACCTAGGTTTTGATATCTATATCTGGAAATAATGTTGCAGTGAATTAAAATGGTTTATTTTATCTGCAAATGTCATTTTAGAAGATGTCAGCCTGTAAGACAACAGTCTATTTAACTATGTTAATATTCACAAAAAGTGCCAAAATTTTCATTTCTGTTACAGATATGTGAATAGATATATTTAATAATGGACATATGAATAATGGTTCATTTTCCTCACCTCATACATGTTTAAAATGTCATTAAGTAAAGAATGATTTTCATTTAGGGTTGGCAAATTTAAATTACCAACCTGTACTTGATAGCAATAAAATATATTAAGAAAATTAGACGTCATATAAATTAGAAATTCCCTTCCCTGATTTCTAATATCCTGATTTCTCCTTGTCCCCAGGCTTATCCCAATTCAGAAAATTCTAACCTGAATGCCACTTAAAATAGAATATACACTCTTCCTTGTCACCATTGCTCAAAAAGCAAACTGAATGATGCTGGGATCAATTCTACCAAGAGGTTTAAAACAATACTCAATACTTAGTCTAGTATAATATTCAAAATACCATATTCTATTTAAGTGGGTTTTTATTTTATTCCTTCATTTCTAAAGGTATTTAATAAAAGTATAGGATTTGAAAAGAAAGAAAATAACGTGTGGGTATTTGGAAAGGCAGCAAGTATGTGAAGCATGCAAAAATAATGAGAAAAAGATATTTGCTGATCTGAACTTCAATAGCCTACTACTCCCCTGGGAAGATGTTTCTACAGACACCTCAATCATTTATACTACTAGCCTTTGCTTTGCTGACAGGTGTTACATTTTGTTGCTTTTTTATTCTTTAAGTAGGTCAAGAGCACATATGTTTTAAATACAGAAAAAAAAAGGACATAAAGGTTCCAAATAATATGACCTGGGTTTAAAAATTACAGTATTCACAGGACTACAGTTTAAGTTATTCCCAGCATGGCTTCCTGAACTTGCTGCATTCTCAGTAGAAAACCATCTGCATTCCCCACAATGTGTGTCGGGCTACCAGCTGCTAATTGGAGAAACATAACATGTTAAGCACATGGTGTGTCAGGTAAGGGAAATCATAATTTTCTCCTTGAATGTTAATTTCTGTTAAGCTGCATCTTTCCTTCTCTCCTCAATAGTAAACTCCAGGTATGCAGGACATAGACTTAACTACTACTACCACTGGGGTGTCATTTCAAGTACTCACTTGTCCTTCTGTTTTCAATGATTCATGGTGTCCACATACTCCAGAATCTCAAACAAAACCATTTTCTTGTTTTCTGTGTGCTTGAAAAATTAACTGCATGGCAGGCAGATTTACAAAGAACAACATCAACAAAACTCTGTTCAAGACAGATTGATAGTCCATGGGCTAATCAGCACTTATTAGATATGATGAAAAATATAAAGAGTAGGCACAGCAGTGTATTGCAGACAAAGTTTAAGTTGACACCAGATCTAATATTGGGACTTTGTTTAATTCAATTTATATGAAACTGGATGTCACTCTGTAAGTCAACTCTGCCTAGGACTTACTCTACAATCCAAGCTATCTTTAAGTGCATGATCTCCCCCACATTAGCCTCCCAGCTGATGTGATCACAGGCATGTGTTTCCACTCAGCTAAATATTCTGTCTTTGTAAAGGATGCCTGTCTCATGTGGAGAAAGTCAGTTGATCATTTCTTCAGAAAACTCAGAAGGAAAGGAGTTGTCTGAATAGATATTTGGCATAAAAAGGACTAGTGTGGGTGTTGTCAAGTTGAGAAAAATACTTTCATGGGGTTGCTTTAGCTCAACTTGGGTATTTTAACACTTCTTTAATCTTACAAAATTACAATATGCTCCTATTCTTTCATGAAGCACCCAAGCCAACGCTGTACTTAAGGCTTAATAAATCTAAGCCTTCAAAACGATCTCACATGGCAATTTCTTTGCCTTTTTTTTTGTTTTATTGCACTAAACTATAGATTTTCTTCAATGCTAAAAATGTTCTTGTCATTCATGCTTGGCAGATGTCATGAGCTGGAGACTCCCTGTAAGTGTTTAAAAACTGTATTCACTCTAAGAGAAATTTATTTGTTCATAAATGTCAACTGGGCTTTTAAGCCGGTAGGAAGCAATACCCATAAAACTTTAAAGTTTTATAAACTTTTAACTTTAAATGTAGTCTAGAGGAATACAAATTAAGCTAGCACCATATAAAAGTATACCTGTTTTTCGCTGTGAGGTACTTGCCTACAGGCACACTGTACAGTAACTCAAGTCATATGATCAAGCTATGTTTTACTATTTAGTTGTGTGACAAGGGGTTCAATCAGCCTGAAACATGTTGACACCTCGAATATGTGTGTGTTAGGAAATAACATAATGTTGGACCTTTGGAACTTGGGACTAAAAGCTCATACTTTATATTTTATGGGAAATCTGATAGCTATGCATCAGTAGGCATAGGTGGTGCAGAAACTTTTAAATTAAACATGAAAGATGTAAATTGTCAGGAGTTAGGTTAGACTTCGTTTTAGTGTAGTTCTATGTCTAGATAAAGAGGACTTACTTGTTAGGATGTTCTCTATAAAATTAACATTATTTATTTTTATTATAAAGCTAGTTCATCCTTGAAAATATTCACAAAAAAATTAAAACCGCACATACTTACACATACAAAATGACTAGAGAACATGCAATATGAAATAAATATATTTGGCTTAATTACTTCTCGGGGCACCCAAAGTTAGCTTTCTAATCAAATTGGCTTCTAAAATAATTCAATACTGTTCTTGCATTAGCACAACTAGTTCATAACCCCATTCATCCCTTTCTTCATTTATTAAAAATTAATTGAATAGCTACTGGATGTCAAGCTTTCTGGAACTTTGAAGGGCACTTGCTTCAGTCTATACTTTGAACTACCACAGATCAAATGGGTTCCTAAGACAGAGTTTGAAATCCTTTATGTCTTCAAAAAGAAAGGCATAGACAAATTAGGGCATATGGTATCATGCAGTATACATCTCACTATGAATACAGTTAAGCATAAGTATAATGGGTATAGATGTCGGAATTCTCAGTGTGTATGTTTTCAGTTTGTGCAACAGAAAATATAGGTACATATGCCTTTTATTGCTGTTCTGATAACTAAATATTAAGCCACGTACAATGTTCTTAACAGATAACAGGCAATTGGTAGCTTGGGGTGGGCACTCACACCTGAAATCACAGCCCCTAGGAAGCTGAGGCAGGAAAATCACAAATTTGAGACCAGCTTGGGGTAATGAAGTATTGTGACCTTAAAAAGGACAGTTATATATAAGTATTAGTGGAAACAAATATAAACTTCTCAAATGTATTTATTTATTTATTCATTTTATATCCTGATTGTGCCCCATCCCATTCCTCCTCTCCTTCCAGTCCTACTCTTACAGGTCCCTCCCACACTTACCCCCTCTTTCTCCTCAGAGAAGAGGATCCACCAATTGGATATCACCCCATTCTGTGACATCCAGTTGCAGTATGCCTAAGCACATTCTTTTCCACTGAGGTCCAAACAGGTAGTCCAGTTAGGGGAAGGGGATCCAATGGCAGGCAAAAGAATCAAAAATAGCCTCCACTCCAATTGTTAGATGATCGACATGAAGGTCAAGATTCAGGTCTGCTACAGTGTGTAGGGGGACTAGGTCCAGCCCCTGCATATGCAATGGTTAGTGGTTTGGTCTCTCTAAGTCCTGAGTCCCCATGGACCAAATTAGTTGACTCTGTAAGTCTCCTTGTGGTGTGCTTGACCCCTGCAGCTCTCTCAATTTTATCTGCCAACTCTTCCACAAGATTCAGTGAGCACTGCCTAATGTTTGGCTGTGCATCTCTACATCGGTTTACTTGTAATAGCTAGAAACTGGAAAAAACCTAGATGTCCCTCAAATAAAAAGATTAATGAAGAACATGTGGTACATCTACACAATGTAATACTATCCAGAAATTAAAAATAAACACATCATGAAATTTGCAGACAAATAGATGGAACTAGAATTATTTTGAGTGAGGTAACCCAAACCCAGAAAGACAGGTATGATATGTACTTATTTATAAGTGGACATTAGCCATAAAGTACATGATAACCATGCTATAATTCACAAACATAAAGAAACTAAGTAATATGGAGAGCAGAAGGGAGGACAGAGTCTCTCAGAAGGGGAAACAAAATAGTAATCTGAAGTGGACAGGAGGGAACTGGGTAGAAGAGGGGATGAAGAAGGGAACCAGGATGGGGATCAGGTGTGGGGAGAGGGGTTGTGGCAGAGGGCTGGGAGTGAGAATGGCAATTGATGGGGGATATCTCTGGGAGTAGCTGGAGACCTGGGACAGGAGAGGTACTGGGAGTCTAGCTGAGACCCCCACCAGAATGGGATCTAGAGACTGAAGTGGCTTCCTCTTTAGCCAAGCCATTTCCATTCTATCTTCCATGGCCTCCCTACACCTGATTCCCCCAACTCCTGCCTATTGCCTTCCCCGTTCCCTCTCCCATCCAGTTAGTTCTCTCCCTCTATCCACCTCCAATATCCATTTTATTTCCTCTACGGAGAAAATAATTCTTCCTTGGGTCCTCCATGTTATTTGGCTTCTTTGGGTCTTTTGATTATAGTCTGTTTATCCTATACTTTATGGTTAATAACCACTTATAAGTGAGTATATACAATCCATGTTCTCTTGGATCCTGGGTACTCAGGATATTTTCTAGTTCTATCTAACTTCCTGTGATACTCATTATGTCCATGTTTTTAATGGCTAGCTAATATTCCCTTGTATAAATGAAACACATTTTCTGTATCTGTTCTTCATTTGAAAGGCAGATAGGTTTTTCTCCAATTTCTGGCGATTATGAATAATGCTGCTATGAATATAGCTGCCCAAGTCTCCTTGTGGGATGGGGGAGCATCTTTTGGGTTTACATTCAGGAGTAGTATAGCTGGGTCTTGTGATAGAACTATTCCCAGTTTTCTGAGGAACCACCAGATTGATTTCCAGAGTATTTGTACAAGTTTGAACTCCCACTAGCAGTACAAGTGTGTTTTCGTTGCCTTACAACTATGGCAGCCTGTGCCGTTAATTGAGTTTTTGATCTTAGCCATTCTGAGGAGTATAAAGTAGTATCTCAGAATCCCTCTGATTTGCATTTTCCTAATAACTAAGGACATTGAACATTCCTTTAGGGGCTTCTCAGCCACTGGGGAAATCTCTGTTGAGAATTCTCTCTTTAGCACAATACCCCATTTTTCAAACTAGGTTATTTGATTTGTGGTGTCTCAACTGTTTTACTTCTTTATATATTTTGTCTATTAGTTCTCCTCTTCAAGGGTTCAGAATTTTATCTTAAAATAGTGTAAAGAAAGGAAAGAGATTCTGATATAGAATACAACAGTTTTGTGACTATATCTTTCAGTGTCTACATTCAGTATGGACTAACTACAGCTACAATGGGAATTGCAGAATGAAGGTAGGTGGAATGATGGGTTATCACTTGGGAAGGAGTATAAAGAAACCAAACAAAACAGGAGAAAAATGTATGCTTGCTGATTCCGAAGAATCGAAGGGCTGGGGTCACAGGATGCTGATTTATAAGATAACCAAAAGGAAACCTGGAGTAATGACTGGATTGATATGTAAACTAAAATAATGTACCTGTGTTCTGCAGGAGATGAGCAATCCAGAGAAATTTTCTAGAACTACTTGAAGAACTGACATAGACACAAGCAGGTAGGACATGGACAGGGAGATCTCTTAGAATAGCAAGCAGAATATAGATAGAGAAATCTCCAGAGAGAAAGCAGAACATAGAGAGAAGCAGACTGGAAAAGCTTTATCAAACAGAACACAGGTCATAAGCTTGAATCCATAATTTGACTTCCAGTCAGTCTTTTTGTTTATAATATATTTGCACATTCCTTTCTAATTACTTTGGAGTATTACTATGTGAAGAGTATGTAGACTTTTAAAGTTTTAAACTATCATCATGTATGATCTCATTTCAGCTGATATTTCTGAAGAACTCTTAAAAATAAATAGATGAGAAAACCTTTCAATTGACATTTCTCAAATTTAAATATTCATAAGGTGATTGATATTTAAACATCATCTAATGAAGAGCTCAATTTCAATGGGTGAATCAATGCAACTGATCCAAATTTATTAGGTTGGACTAAAAAGAGTAGTTTATCAAATAAAGAAATATTATTTAAAACTGTGTTTTAAATATATATGTATGTGTAGAAAATTCATTTTAAAAGATGAATCAACTTTTCTTCCACTAATAATACTGTTTCAATTTGAATTTTATATATGCTATAGAATATTTTTATGGCAGAGTATTTCATCTCTTTTGCTGCAGAAATTAAAAAGATGTTTTGTCCTTGGGAGAAAAGCTTAATATGCTTAAATTTTTTAAGAACTAAAAGAGCAGATTTTATTGTAGGAAATAAAACAATTTAGTTGGCCATGCACTTCATAGGATTTGCTATTAATTAAAAGTATATATTGATGGACATCTGCGTTCTTATTCTTGTGAATAAGGCTGTACACATGGAGGGATCTATGGCTCCAGCTACATATGTAGCAGAGGATGGCCTTGTTGGACATCAAAGGGAGAAGAGGGCCTTGGTCCTGAGAAGGTTCGATGCCCCAGTATAAGGAAATGCCAGGACAGGGAAGTAGAAATGGGTAGGTTTGTGAGTAATGGGGAGGAGGGATGGGATAGGGTGTTTTTGGAGGGGAACCCAGGAAAGGACATAACAATTGAAAATGCAAATAAAGAAAATATCTAATAAGAAAAACATATACACTGAAAACAGAAAGCATTTGTCTTGATTACTCCCCCCCCCAATAAAAAAGAAAAAAGAAAACTCATATAAAGTTAGGATTACCTGGTCAAAAGTAGCTGATAAATTGTCAGAATTCAAAGCTCTCTTAAACATGAAAAGCTTTAAAAAATACAGACTCAAAAGCCAGATGTCCTTGTATAATGATATTTAAGTCTATGAAAACCTAATAAATTCCTTTTGAATGAGAATTAAACATCTTATATAAATATACTTGTTTCATTACAGAATACTCAACACATTGCATTGCCTCTAGAATGTGAGAAAATGAATATCTTGGAGTCAACAGAAATACTATGGATTTACAAATACTAAGTGTGCTGACATAATCATTATGGGAAGAATGGTGCCATCCTTCATATAAAGTAGAAAATGCTGAGAAATCAAATCACAAAACGAACATATTCTATACTTACTTGTTTATCAATCAGGAAGCTGTATCTAAACAGAAATACAGTGTAAGAATTGTTGTTCATGAGATGGCTTTATGTCTAACACATCAGAAATGGAAAGCATTCTAGGTAAGACAGTACCAAAAAAAATTAGAAAAGGCACATCTTAAATCATGGGGAAAAAAATGCTTCCCAACCACATCTGCCCCATGTTCACCCACAAAATCTATTATTTTCCATTTCCAGGCAGATATTTCTGTTCTCACTTAAGTTCTCTTTGTTACTTAGCTTCTCTGGGTTGTGATTAGTAACATAATTATCCTTTATCTTACAGCTAATATTCACATATACGTGAGTACATGCAATATTTGTCTTTCTGACTCTGAGTTACCTCACTCGGGAATTGTTTTTCTGGTTCCATTCATTTGCCTGCAAATATCATGATGCCATTGTCTTTAGCAGATGGGTACTCCACTGGGTAAATGTACTATATTTTCTTTGTCCATTCTTTGGTTGAGAGATATCGAGGTTGTTTCTGGCTACTATGAATAAAGCTGCTATAAACTTACTTAAGCAAATGTCTTCATGATAGCAAAGCAGCAGCTAGTAGAATAGAACAAGATTTTAACCAACTCTACTCATAGATGGCTAATATAAAAAATATATAAAGAACTCAAGAAACTAGACATCAACAAAGCAAATAATGCAATTTAAAAATGGAATATGGATCTAAACAGAGAATTCTCGATGAAGGAGTCTCAAATGACTGAGAAACACGGGAGAAATGCTAAACATCCTTAGCCATCAGGAAAATGCAAATCAAAATGACTTTGTGATTCCATCTAAAACCTGTCAGAAAGGCTAAGATCAAAAACACAAGTGACAAGGGGAACACTCATCCACTGTGGGTGGGTATGCAAACTCATATAGCCCCTTTAGAAATTAATATGGAGGTTATTTGGAAAACTGGGAATTGATCTACCTCACGACAAAGCCATGTTGGGGCATATACCATGTTGGGGCATATACCCAAAGAACGCTATATCCTACCATAAGGACACTGACTTGACCTTGTATGGGTCATGGAGAGGCAACCATGGGCTCTGAAAGTTTAAGGTTACCCATAGCCATGCCATTTCTAAAAGGCAGTGACTTACACTACTCCTCCAAATGTCTCCCTCTCACATTCTCTCAGCTTCTATTTCCAAGATGACGGCAGAGCCTCACTTGGTGAAGTAATATAGATGTCCCACATAAGACTGCACACTCAGTCTCTTCTTCTCAGCACCTGTGCCAGTGTAGAGTCCATGCATTAACTGCCACCCTCTAAAAAGGAAACTTTCCTGACAAATATTAGAAGCAGATCAGACTGGCAAATTTCTTCATTTCTAATGTTAAGGGTTTTTATAAAACTTCTGTCTAGAGAAACTATGATAATTTTTTTTCACCAATTTTGGAACCTGCAGAAATTCAGTTTGTTGTACCTGAACCTCCTTTAATGGATTTGTAACATGAACAAAATAAGGTTTATAACACTCAAATGTTGCAGAAATATGCTTTATGCCTTAAAGGTACTGCTGTTGTAACTGATGTTGGTTTTTATTCACACTTGGATTCACTTGAATAAGCTTCATCTAAGAAGGTGCAGAAGGAAGAAAAAGAATATTTAAAAGAATATACAAGAAGTGTTAAGTTATAGAGATGAAAGTTAACAATGTGCAGCAGATGTTTTATGTGTCTGTTTTTAGACTGACTTTTTAAACTTGCTAATCTTTACTTATTTAGTGATTGTGCATTCTTTTTATGGTGTGACCATTAGTTTTTTGTTGCAAATGTCATTTTTAAATGTTTTGTGATATATATCTAGGATATGTTTGAATTTCATCCCTCAGTTAGGATGTTAAATTTTCCCTGCTGTTAAATAAATATCCTATCCTTGACATTATAATTTGTATACTTTGTGTGTGTGTGTGTGTGTGTGTGTGTGTGTGTGTGTGACTGTGTGTCTGTGTGTGCAGAAGTCAAAGGACAACAACTTTAAGGACACTGAGGACCACCATTTCCAGCAAGCTTCATCTACATGATCACTCAATCTCTAGAGACTTCCTCAATTTCTTATTTAATGACTTCTCTATTTTTGTATTCCTCTGTAAGAAATTGACTTTGACAATTCCTTTTCATTAACTCATCAGCTTATCTCTTCTCTGTTGTTTTCAAAACAAACTCTCAAATATTCAATTTACCTAGTGAAGACTCAGGAGCCAGATGTTGTGGTGAAAATCAGCTAGCTCAGAGAGGCAAACAAAGCACCCAGCTGAACTTCCTACTTCACTGATGTTCAGGAAAGAAAAGGCCCCTTCTTCTTCTCCACAATTTCTTAAATATCCTTCACTACAAAGAATCTCCTTATCTTTCCTGGGTTTTCTTATGCTCACTCCCTGTCAGTTGCTCTACTTCTTCATCTACTGTTGACTTTATTTAGCTCTTGGGTTAAAGAGCTAGGGCTGAGCCACACCACAACAAGGGACAGGTTTTTGCAGTTCACAATCTTGGGGTTCACCATGTTATCAAATATCCTGTAACACTTCCCTTCCGTTTTGTTTTTCTTCTTGAGCTGCTTTCAGGGTTAAGATGAATTTGATGAAACCATAGAAAAAATTTAAAAAGCAATAATTGTTTTTTATTCGATATAGTCTTTATTTGCATTTCAAATGATCCTTTCCTGGATCTCCCCTCCCCCAAAGTCCCATAAGCCCTCTTCCCTCCCCCTGTTCCCCGATCCACCCCTTCCTGCTTCCCTGTCCTAGTATTCCCCTATACTGCTGCACTGAGCCTTTCCAGGACCAGGGGCCTCTCCTTCCTTCTTCTTGAGGATATTTGATATGTGAATTGTGTCTTGGGTATTCCAAACCTCTAGGCTAATATCCATTTATCAGTGAGTGCATACCATGAGTGTTCTTTTGAGACTGTTACTTCACTTAGGTTGATATTCTCCAATTCCATCCATTTGTCTAAGAATTTCATGAATTCATTGTTTTTAATGGCTGAATAGTACTCCATTGTGTATGTATACCACATTTTCTGTATCCATTCCTTCATTGAAGAACATCTGGGTTCTTTCCAGCTTCTGGCTGTTATAAATAGGTGGGCTATGAACATAGTGGAGCATGTGTCCTTATTACATGCTGGGGAATCCTCTGGGTATATACTCAGGAGTGGTATAATGGGGCCCTCCTCTAGTATCATGCCCCGTTTTTAAATATGCATTTACCAGGTTAGTAATTTTTCTCATTTTTATTAGTTATTTGAGATTTTAATGCAGTGCACTTTGATAATATTCATTCCCTCTCTTCCTACTATCCCTAGACAAATACCTCCTTCAATATTCACCCAACATTTTGCCCTCTTTGCCCCTATATTCTTTGATATGCTGCTTCACATACCCATATATAGGGGTCCTATCAGCAGGCACACCTTAAAGAAAACTGCCTTTCCCACCAGCAGGTAACAACTGACAATAGCTCCTTAGCTAGGTCTGAGACTCTTTAACTACCTCCTGTTCTTATGGTGGGATTAGCTTGTGCAGATTTTATACATTGTGATTTCATCACTCCTGTGAATTCACATGTGCACCTGCTCTGTTGTATCCCAAAACATTAATAGCCTCCCATTATTTACCACCCCTGAATGCTTCAACAGTTCTGCCCCTTTATCCAGAAAGATCTCTGAGATTTTGGATGAAGGGGAAAACTCTCTCTCAGTCTCTCTCTCTCTGTGTCTGTCTCTCTCCCTCCCCCATCCCCCTCTGTGTGTGTTTGTGTGTGTGTGTGTGTGTGTGTGTGTGTGTGTGTGTGTGTTTTAAAACTGAACATTCTGCAGCCTTTTCTCTCTACATCTCAGTAAGTTGTGAGTCTTTGCGTTGTGCGTACTGCAAACGGGACTTTCTGTGATTAGTCTTAAAAGATGTCTTTATGCATGGAAGTAACTATAAGTTGTTAGCAGTTGGTTGAATACTGTGTGTGTTTAGCAGAATAATAGAGGTAGATTCCTCACTAGAGCCTACGACCTGTTGAGCCATAATTTCTTAGCTCGCTAATGGTGGCACCTGTAAGTTTCTTTTGTGAAATGGAACACATTCTTTTCTTTCGTCTATCCAGAAAGTGGTTATTTACGCCACTGATGTTCTTGCCACTATTGCACAGGTGGGCATATCTTACCAAACCTGATTTACTGTAGCTCTCAGGATTTCATGCTGGGTGGGGCTGAAGATTATTTTTCTCCTCTGATAGTGTTCATAATAATTCCAGTACTATGAAAGATAACCAGTAGAGCTGAAGCTTCCAAGAGAATGTGAGCTTGACTTCTGCATGTTCCCTGAGCTGCACAATTCATTCAGAGCAAGACTTAGATGCAGACCTAACTAAATAGCCAAGGATCTTAGAGATTCAACTTTTAAATTTTCTCCTCTCTGCTTTCATTTCATATTTTTGCTTCTTTCTCGCTCTGGATTTCCATCCAGAAAAATACAGCCTTTTAAATTATTTACTCTGCATTAGATATAAGTTAATTTTTCTAGCCAAAGAGCTAAAGAAAATTTATTTTATCTTTATTTATGCTGCTTAACAAGTACTTCCCCATCACATCACAACTATATACTTAGAACCATATATTTTCATTTCTCATAGGTTTCAAAGACATGATGAAAAAAATAACCTTTTCATTTATTTTGCTTAGCTAGTAAGACCATTACATTAAATTCCCTTATAATTGAACAAAGTGTCTGGTAACATTTTAAATAGCAACAATATTTACATATTTCCACACTGTGCTCACATAAATATTTTTACATATTACTTTGTAACTTTCTGTGTTTGCATTTTACATAACATTTTTATTTTTTCCAGATTTGAATGTATAATATAATTGATCCACTTGCCTATGAACTTTCTATTCCCTATAGAAGGTACAAAGGAAATAAATATACAACTTCAAAGTATGGCATAAAGACTCTCCTGAACCAGATATCAATTAAGCATATTTTCCCCATTTAACAATCAATTATTACCAGTGATATTGCAGCCCCCAATGAGAAATTGTTCATTTTCCCCTTCATGCCTGTGTTGCTCCTCAGAATTCATTTTCATTGGATGCCTAACTTCTATTTATCTCTCAGGAATAAGATGATGTGTCACTTCCATTCAGAAAACATTCTACACTGCTTTCTGATTTAGGAAGAAAATTACTTCTGTGATTTAATCACAAAATCTTTCGTATTTTATTTTAATCATCTATCTATCCCCTCAGCTTTCATCTCACCATTAACACAAGTTTATGCCAAACCTGAAGAGTACTAGTTGTTTTTAATTTTTGTTTGTTTTGTTTCAAGTGAGGTAGATTTGATTTCTTTTAATAAACTTCTTAACTCTTATTCTGTGTCTTGGCTTGACATAGATTTCATTTGTGTGTGTGTGTGTGTGTGTGTGTGTGTGTGTGTGTGTGTGTGTATGTGTGTGTGTGTAACACTCTGAAGAGCTTCCTTTTACATTCTTAGCATTGACAAAGATATTTTTGATTCAAATAGTATCAGCTACTACAGAAAAAAGAAAGGGGGACCAGGAGTAAGGCCGCAGTGGTTCACAAAGCATGTCTTTAAAATGCATATACTATTCTGCTCACCATTCTCCACCAAAACCCACATGATTCTGTCCCTGAGAGAAGCCAAATCCTGCCATGCCAAGAGGAGAGCCATACACAACATCTACTGAAAAGGAATGTGCGTCAGTATGTATAGTCTCTAAACATGCTATGAACTTCACTTTTGTATTTAGTCAAAGTTGATATGCGGGAGCTGTAGTTTCCACAAGAATGGTATGGTATGCCTTCAGGAGGTAAGCTTATTATGAAGCTGAAGCCCTCATGTTAGATGGATACTCTGCAGGCGCAGACAGGACTGAGTTCAATGCTTCTCTTCTCTTCCTTCTTTGGCCACAGAATGACATAAAGACCATTGAGAACCACGAAATTGTCCTCAGTATCTCTTTGATCTGCCAGCACTGTGATATTGTGTTACACCCTCCAGAATTATAGGGATAAATGTTTGTAGCCTGGATACCTAGTTAGGGTAATTCATTATAGCAAATCAACAGGATAATCTACTAATATAATCACTTATCCCAACTGTTACAAAAAAGTAATATAAAGTACTTGCACTATTATCACATAAAATGCCCAGTGTTAGAGTGTCACCAGGATTGATTTCTTCAGAAAACTGTGAGAAAAAAATTTTTGCTACAGTATTCTACTAGACTTTAAAAAAAAACCTGAAGCTCCCAATCTGCTTATGAGATCTTCACTGCATGTGACTCTATGGGCAAATTTTCCAGTTTTATAATTTTCTGAAGTCAGACTTAAATGAAAATTAGAATAGTTGTGAGAAATACTATTTGTAGGTGTAGTAAAGTTGATTCAAAATCACCCTTACTGTGTTATAAAAATGAAGCATTCTCAGGGCATTCAATGTTTGACAAAAGTAGCTGAAGTAATATCAGATGATATTATTAATCCATAAACTGTCTTTTTGGAAAGCATACCAGTAATACATATAACATTTTATTTTTAAATTAATATATTACCAATTAGCTCATTGTAGGATATTTTAGATAGAGAAAATACCAAGTAGAAAAATTAATTCTAAGAAGAAAATGTTAATTATGTTTTCTCTGTAATAGTAAACATTTATACATGATTTTCTCTGACTAAAAGTAAAATCTTTCTCATGCCTTTTTAAAACACCAATGTGAAGTTTATGCAAAGAAAAATAACAGCAACAATTTAATTGATAAATGACAAACAATATTGCTTGGTGCCTGTAGAATGCATTACTGTGCATATATGTGGCTTGAGTGGTATTTCCCCTCCCCAAATCCATATGTTGAAGTCCCAAGACACTCCAACTTAGACTTTAATCTAATTTGGAGGCCGGAAATTTTAAAGAGAATTTGGCTTCCAGTAGTCCTTAATCCAGTAAGGCTGACATCCTGTCCCTAATTTCCATTCAGGAAAAAAAAAAGTCTTGTTATTTGTATTGTGAGTCTAGTCACTAAAACCCATTGTCTGTGTCTCTCATCACTAAAATTATATTTGCTTTTAAATAGTAGGAAACAGTTAATGTATCTATTTTAAATTTTGCAGACTACCTTCAGTTTTTTTGTTGTATTTGTGCTTGATTTCATGTAAAGACTGCTTTTAGTCATTTCTCTGCATATGGACATTTCTAGTACACGTTTACTGATTTCTCGATATTTTTATAGTGAGCATTTTAGTGACTGAATTTTGGTGGTTTTATCTATAGTATTTATAATTGACTTCATCATTATAGACATGTAAGCATTTGCGGTGGAAAATTCAATATTTATTCAAAGATCTATTACTAATCTTATAATTAATGTGGAGTTTTCATCAAATACTCAAGACTGTCACTAAGAATTCTGTAAGGCCCCAATTTTGTACATATCCACAACAAAAATATGATGCAGTTTTCAATAAATAATGTAAGGACTAATATTCCTATATGTGTATCTTCCTACTTTCCAAAGATTTTCAGTTTAATTGCAGTAACTTTAGGTTCTTTATCTTCTGGTCTTCATCTCCTTCACTCACAGTAAGTGTCTTCATTAGATTTGCATTTGTTTTTAATCTTTCAAAACTATAATTGTGTATTAAAGAATGTCTCTCATTCGTCATTTGTTCAGGTTCTTGGCAACAATCATCTGATGTTTTATACTTAAAGGATTTTAATTCTAAATTTTGTATAAGTGTAACCCTGCAGTATCATTTTATGTATTTATCATTTTATGTCTACTATATTTGGCTTAGCATAATGTGTCTACGTTTTATAAAGCTGGCAGAATTTTCTTCCTATTGAATGCAAATACAAAGTAAAAGTATCATTATGGTAAAAACGCCAAGGACCAGTCTCAGCATGGAGAGGGGTTCCTGAGAGGAATGTCTGGAAGCAATAAAACAAACAATGTGTTATAAGCTGGCTACTTTTACCTCTGTGCTCTTACATTTTGAGATTCTAAAAACTCTCTGGATAGCTCATCTCTCACAGATCAAAAGCCCAGTCTTTTATTTATGGATTAATTCAGTCATTACTCAGATTCCTTCTGGATTATCCCATGAATCAGAATCTCAAGACACCAGCCTGTTGATTGTTAGAAAGAACAGCAAGCAGAAGCACAGAAAATAGCATAATTATGTGGGATCCCACCCTGAAGTTTCCATTCCTACCAAGCCTGGTGTTGTCCCAGGCTGACCTTGAACTCAGGAAACTTTATGCCTTTGTAAGCATAAACAAATATATGGAGTGGAGTCTATTTCTGACTCTGTTGTCTGCCTTTGGATCCCCTTTCCTGTATCTGGATTGCTTGTCTGGCCTCAGTGGGAGAGGATGTGTCTACTGCATCTTGATGTCTGGGGTAGTACCCAAAGGGGAATTTCCTTTCCCTGAGGAGAAGGGGAGGGGGTAATGGGGTGAGGAATTTGTAAGGGTGGGACTGGAAGGAAAGAAGAGAGCTGTGATCAGGATGTAAAGTGAATAAAAGTAAATTAAATAAAAAATAGATTCTTTTCTCATGAAAAATGTAATTGATATTGGAAGTATAAAATCCTAAGTTAACCTAAATAACTTCACTAAGACATACAAAATTTGGAAATGGGACTCTGAGTGGTGTGTGTCTGTGTCTGTGTGTGTGTGTGTCTGTATGTATCTGTGTGTGTCTGTGTGTCTGTGTGTGTGTCCATGTGTGTGTGTATATGTGTGTGTGAGAAAGTTTGTGACTATGCAGAGTATATTTTCCATCAGTCATAAGCTAGAAAGGAGATCATGAGAAGGCAAGGAGACATCTTAAGAAAAGTGATACTGAGAGACAGTAGTGAAATACAAATGATATGAGTAGAATTGTAGCTATGGGAAGATAAGGAACCAGCTGAAGAGGGAGGAGTTCTTGTGGAGGACAGTTGGGGGAAGAATGAATGAAAACTAAGTATAACTGCATATATGTGTGTGAACTCTCATGAAACACATTGCCTTGTATGCTAACCTTGAAAACTAAATGGAAGAACTAATAAATAAAGGCAAACAACAGTCAGGATACAAGTGCCTCATTTTGACAGCATTCATCACCTCCTATAGTCTTTTGAAGAAAACAACAGTTTTTAAGCTATTGTCTCTGAAATGAAAACCTGTGCAAACTTAAATACATCCATATTGCATTATCTATTGTTTCTTTAAGTGGAATAGGGTAGAAACTGTGTGGATCCAGAGTCCCGTGGGACAAGCTACCAATCCAAATGTAGATATACCCATGATAAGTGTTTAATTACTTTATCCTTTGCTTCATTATGAACATCAATAGTAGAAAAAAATGCAAGAAAAATATGAATCAAAAACCACTTTTGAAACCTAATTCTGTTTCACCTAAGACCCTTATATTTAATCTTTACCTGGAAACATGGGTCCTCTGTTGACTTCCATGTCTGATTCTATTCACAAATTGAACTCCGTTTCAATATCACTTTTAAGATGTCCTCACAGGATGAATCCGTCATAACTTTTTAGCCATAGACATTGAACTATGTTTGTTTTTAAAAGTTATTTTAACAAATACATTTCTGTTGAATAAATATCCTCACATTCATCTTCTAATTAGTTTGCTTTACATTACTTTTACTTTTTCCATTTCTTTTTCCTATCTTCCTTCCTTCCTCCCCCTCCTCCTCTTCTTCCTTCCTTCCATTCTTCCTTCCATCTTTTCTTTCTTCTTTTGTTTTGGTTTGGTTTATATTTTGTTTTTGTAATTTTGACAGATTTTATTTGTGTACCCCTGGCTACCTTGGAACTTGTTCTGAAGATCAGGTTGGCCTTGTACTTACTGAGATCCACCTGCTTCTCCCTCTCTAGTGCTTGGATTAAATGCACATACCACCATTAAAGGCATGACATATTAGTTTTCTTTAAAAAAAAAAAAGATGTCTTCACTCATTGGCCAATATAAAACAGCCTCCCACTCTTCTGCAATATTTACCTCAGTCAAGCCAAATTGATTTAATCTAGTTTTTATTACATATTTTTCACTATTATTTCTTTATTTTAGGGGCAAAGTTTGGGGATGTTTGCTTATGTGGAGTTGTTTATATGGGAAGACTAGAAGGCAACTTTTGGGAGTTAGTCCTCCATATCGCTCCCTAGGGGTGAACTCAGATTGTTAGCCTTTCTCTGCTTAGCCACTGCACTTGTCCAGATTTTAGTTTATACCACTGAATTTAAGATTGGACAAAGTTGTCAGTGTACTTGCTTGGGCACTCATGCCTGGCTGAATATTAATTCATGAAGAACCTTTGTCTTATCCCTGCACCTCTCCAGTGCCTAGAATAGTAAGGTAGTTCTCCTTTAACTTTGAAAGAACACAAATAAAAACATTTTAAAATCAAAAACCTTTGTAATTACTACTCTATAAAAACTCCAGCACAAGGAATACATTCATTCATGTCCCCATTCTGTTAGGAACATTGAATAAGAATGTCTTATTTTGATGACAATTTGTGTAATTGATTAATAATGGCGATGATTCAAAGCAAGAACTGGCTAAAGGGCTGTCTTTTTAAATTGCAGTGTTCATTATGAAATAAAGTGTTTGTAAATGCAGTTAATTCTATACTTGTTCTTCTGGTCTTTGGACAAATTTAATGGAACCAATAACATATTTCCTCGCTTTTAATTATTCACAGTAAGTATTTTTGATGTTGCCAATTTTCCTAAAGAATGGCAAATGCTGCCTTTTGCTCAATAGCTTTGATTGTGTGCATTACATGCTAAACATTTTCTTTTTATGTAGCAGTTATTAAGCTTGTCGACACCCACAATGTCCCAGCATGGCCAAACATCCCCCGGGATATCTTTACTAAAAAGACATAATTTTTGACTGTTCACTCTTTGAAAAGTAATATGTAACGTGTTGTAAATATTAAATGGAAAAGAACCTCCGTCAATTGGAAAAGTGAAAGATAGTGTAAAGTGGGTGAATTATCTTCAGTGCTGGCTTTTTAAAATGCAAATGTCTGGTGTGTTTTCAGTTCTATGCCCTTTCTTCTACTTTACTGGTATTGAAGTATAACTATACTTGCATGTTCATCTAAGTATGTGTCTTTGTGCCTCTGTGTCAGCAAATGAGAGTGGATCATGGTGAAATGTGCATCATTCTTATAGAATACTTTGCTCTGCAGAAGGCATGGTGCTATCAATGTTTGCTGAACTATCTCAGTTCAGTTCCCCCACTCCCAGAAAAAAACACAACAAAAAAATTAAAAAGTCATACTCTTTTCTTATTTCTCTCAACATAGCAATTCTCAGGCAATCTAATAAGTGTGCATATAAATCTAAACTATTATTCTTTTTAAAATACTTTTTATACTTTTCTATGAATGAAAAATGAGAGCATTGCATGAGATACAATAAAACCAATATGAAGTAGGCATATTTTACACTAACTGACCTGGTGACCCTTTTGCTACAAATAACATTAAGCATCATTGAGCACTTTGGACAAACTTTCATTTAAGTTCTCTCTCTAAGAGAAACTCAGCAACGTCTTCCCAGAATCCTATCAATAAATGCTGTGGTCACTTGTGTGGAAAATTGACAATGGCTTTGTTCCATGAGATACAGGTGCCAGGAAGAAGGAAAGAGAAGATTTTTAGCCTAAGATTCAAAATTCACAATGGGCCAGAGGTTAAATAAAGCTAAAAGACAGTAAGTAAAAAGATTGGGAATAGCACCAGCATAGTGGTCAAAACCAAACACAGGAAGATAGTACTTGGGAATAAGAATAGAGAGCACTTAGTTTACAAAACTGACATATGAAACAATATAAAGGTGATAAGTAAGTAGACAGAGAGAAAGGAAGAAATGTAGAGAAGGAAAAACGATGGAGAGGGATGGAGAAAAGGAAGGAGACAGGAAAAAGGAGGGAAGGAAGAAGGAAAGGGAGGAAGGGAGGGAGGGAGGGGGAGGGAAGAAGGGAAGGAAGGAAGGAAGGAAGGAAGGAAGGAAGGAAGGAAGGAAGGAAGGAAGGAAGGGAGGGAGGGAGACCGTGATTCAGAGAGGATAGATCAACAGGATTGGAACTTACCTCTGAAAGGCATAAAGAAGGTTAAGTGAGTTTAAGCTCTGTCAAGGAACTGTGTTGTTTTTAATTCATTACAGTTCTGATTACTAATATAGGATGAGATGTGGGAAGACCTTTTACTACCTGAATGTGAACAGTTCATATATACTAATAAGTTATTGAAAATGTATCTGCACTATATCATCCATCAGCAAGCCTTAATGATAGTATTATGAAAAAGGGAAGCCCTTTCTACTTTATATCATGAGAGAAAATGTTTGAGGATTTTTGAAATGTACACAAGAGTCGCACATGCTATTACATGCTAATACCAGCATTAGGATGTCTAAGGCAGGAGGATCATAAGTAAAGCACCCTGATAGGCAGGTTATGTAGCAAGTTTGAAAGTATAAGTTTATATAACAAGACTAGTTTTGTTTTGTTTAACATGTAAAATTTAAATCTGGCAAACAAGGAGAAAACAGGATTTGAACTCAGATCTCACTGAGTCTATCTTCTGAACGTCCCACCCACTGCACCTGACCTGTCAAATCAGGTCATCTTTACCCACATACAACCATTTAGCTCTCTGTAGCACTGATGATTTTAAATGCTGAATTACCTCATGGGTTTGTAAATCCTACATAGTACAGTCTAGATGAAGAAAGTCCTACATGGAGCAGTAGTCCTTTTTAGGGACTGATGAATAATGAACTCGTTCATCTGTGGGAGTTTGTTATAGAAGCTTCAGCAGACTAAATAGCGGTGCCCCTTAGTGTCATTTCCTCCAGCTATGATACCTGAAAATAACTCTGAATGTTATGAAATGTTCCCAAGCAACAAAATTGTAATAACTGAATTGGTAACTCACACTTTCCTTACTGTATTCCCTTGTCTGTCTCACTTACTACCTACTGGGAATATAATTCCACTGAGGAATTCAGAGACTGTTTCAGCATCATGATGCACAAAGAACCAACATCATTGCTAGCCAACTGTGAGCTGGTGGTCCTTAGATATAAAAAGTGGTTCATTATATCCTCAGCCTTCCAACTTGCACTACAGCCTCCAGACAGGCTAAGACCAAAGAGATGTAAGGGTTGGTTGATAACCACTATGATAAAAGGAATTCTAGGGGCTGGTGGCTAGGCACCAGATCACAATAGATCTCTCTTAGTATATTTATTTCTAAATGTCTATGCATGTACCCTATGCATGGGTAATTAGCATAGTGATTAATAATATGTTTGGTTAGTCAATCAATCAGGGGTATTCAACTTCTTAGTGTATTGAATATAATACAAGTAACCACTGTTACAAGGTAAACTATCAAAGTGAAAATAATCCGCATAAATATTACCTCTCCATTCTTCCTGATCATCTTCTAGCTACTTAAATATGTTCTCCCTAGATTGAAGGGGCTTTATATAGATTAGCTTCACACACTCATACCAGTTTCTTAGGTAGACTATGTTAGTATACCTATTTTACCAATGGGTAAGTTAAGGCTTAACTAGTTTCTAATAGTTGCATACACAAAAATAAAAGTTTTTAAAAATACATGTAAGTAAATCACCTGTTTTTAATGGTTATCATTTTGCTTTCAAAAGAATAGATAGATGGATACAGTGTATAGAACTGTGTACTAGTCGGGCAGTGGTGATGCATGCCTTTAATCCCAGCACTTGGGAGGCAGAGGCAGGCAGATTTCTGAGTTCAAGGCCAGCCTGGTATACAAAGTGAGTTCCAGGACATCCAGGGCTACACAGAGATACCCTGTCTTGAAAAACCAAAAAGAAAAAAAAAACTGTGTACTGGCTGGTTTTGTGTGTTGACACAGGCTGGAGTTATCACCGAGAAAGGAGATTCAATTGAGAAAATGCCTCCATGAGATCCAGCTGTGGGGCATTTTCTCAGTTGGTGATCAAGGGGCGAGGGCCCATTATGAGTGTTCTTATAGAACCCTGGGCTTGTAGTCCTGGGTTCTATAAGAAAGCAAGCTGAGGAAGCCAGAGCAAGAAAGCCAGTAAGTAACATCCCTCCATGACCTCTGCATCAGCTCCTGATCTGCTTGAGTTCCAGTCCTGACTTCCTTTAGTGATGAATAACAGTGTGGAAGTGGAAGCCGAATAAACCCTTCTTTCCCCAACTTGCTTCTTGATCATGGTGTTTTGTGCAGGAATAGAAACCCTGACTAAGACAAGCTGTATTTTTTGAATATATGAAATCTGTAAAGCTTTATAACAAAAAACATCATAGGCAAGAGTTACAGGACTGTCCCGCGCTACCGTCTCGCCAGCAAAACGACGCGGCACACTCAGGTTCCTTCTGTAGAATGCTTTAATGGCTCTTGAGAGGCAGAGCATAAGCTTACAACCACGGAGACCCCAACGGTCTGAAAAACCGTCCCTTATATAGGCTGGTAAGCCCGCCTAGGACGTGGCACTTCCTAATTGGTTGCAGCTCATCAGCCCATATTACGCCACGAGGTAGGCAGAGACCGAAGGACGTTAAATCACTTCAGGCATGCGCACTGATTTGTTCGCCGGTTAATGATACATTTTAGCTAGATGCGAACGCCACCTTGTAATGGAGTTTGCAGGAGCAATGGGCGGCCCCTCACATCTCCCTCTTTTTGTTTTATTATGCAGCAAATAGATCTCCCAATAGAGAGGGTAGAGACAGTGGTCGCACCTCCCAGCTAAAAATATTGATCAGACCATGTGCGGGAGTTATCCCTAGGCCTATTCTGGAGCCCGAGATACTCTCGACCTGTCCTCTGCCGTTTTTCTGGGAAAGGGAGACTTGGGCAGGCAACCCTTATGCGGAACAACATGTCTCTCAGAGGGATAGTGGCCCTCTGTGCGATACCTTGTTCAACAACCCTCCTTGGGTGCTGTGTTGGACACTCTGCCCAGTGCAATGAACCTGAGTTCCGGGCGTGCAAGAGCTGTCCGGTCAGCGATCTATTGCTTGAGCATAGTTAACCATACATCAGTGGAAGCCCCATGTTCCAGGGCTGCAAGCGCCTGAGTAATAACCACCTTGTCTCGCTTATTTTGGGTTCTGAGTCTGCACACCATTCATAGGAGAAACACCAGTCCACAGCAGACGGCCATGCCAAACAATCCAACCCCCACCCATTCTTTGAAATAGGAGACGGCCGAAGAGATCCAAGATGACAGCAAGACATGTGGAGTTGATCTGGAGCACGGCCATCCTTAATTCGCGAAGCGTCTGCTCAAACTCAGAAGTCCAATTCTGCAAAATGAACTGAAAAATGAACTGAAAAAGATTCTTAGACAAATTAGTAATGAATGTGAGGCTTTGGTAATTGGCCAAGACCTTGGCCACCAATGGGAAGAGATGATGCTCTTATCCACCCCAGTGTCTAGAATACCTTCAAAACTTTTGCCATTAACTTGTAGGAGCAGCTTCGGTCTATCTTGTAAGCTGACAACCAAATAGGTTGATGCCCTCCAGGGGAAATTAGTCTGGTTGGTCACATAGCGCCCCTGCCCTGTCAGCATGTCAAAAGTCCACTCCTGTTGTTCTGGTGTTAAAGATGCAGCATTGACTCTAGCTTGCTCTTGAGCTGCTTCGTGCCAGAGGGCCTTCCATTCCATGTATTGGCCCATGCTGCTAAGTGTGGCTTTGGCCACTGTCTGCCAATCAGCAGGTGTCATAGAATCTCTTGCCAACCTATCCAGTTGTGCTAATGTAAAATTGGCGCAAACGCCATACTTTCTGACTGATTCTGCTAATTCTTTTATCTGATTATATTCCACGAGCGCATATACCCGCCCGTCCTCTAGGCCTTCAAAAACAGGGAAGGCCGAGCGTAGCTTCCTTCTCACCTTATCAGGTAGGAGGGATAAGGATCCTCGGCGGACCTCATACAGAGGGGGTGCCGAAGGGACCACCTGTGAAGCGGCTATCCCATAATATGAATGTCTTTGGTGTCTCTTATTGCCCTGCAAATGATGATAACTCTCCTCTTCATATTTTGCCACTTCCTCATCTAGCTCAGCCTCCTCCTCAGAGTTGAGGCTTTCATCCTCTGAGCTTTCAGGGCTGTCTGAACTACTTAATTGCAGAGCTTTCAGCTCTCGGACGGGGTATAAATTAGTCCCCTTGTCCGACTTTTCAACAAATAAAGAGTCTCTAGGTTCCTTAAAATACACTCCCTTGTCAGCAGACTTTCCAGGAGGGCCGTTTTCCTTATCTCTAGGTTCCTTAGAATACGCTCCCTTGTCAGCAGACTTTCCAGGAGGGCCGTTTTCCTTATCTCTAGGTTCCTTAGAATACGCTCCCTTGTCAGCAGACTTTCCGGGAGGTCCATTTTCCTTATACTGGGCCCATTTTTTCCTTTGCGCGCCTAACCTCTCACTGCGTTCAGTTTCTGACATGCTATCCTGGACTTCCTCAAGAACACTTCCTCCATTCGTCTAACGAGGTCCCTACCTAGCTTATTCCAAGAGGCCAAAGTTAGTGAGCCGGAGCAGGCATCTGAGCGTTGGTTGGCAATCTAAAAACCTGCGCGGAAAGCGAAAGTAAAAACCTGCCTGGAAAGCGAAAGTATCTACTTCGGTCTTATTGCACTTAACACCAACCTTGATGGATACAAATGTTACCACAAGTGCCCCTAGAACAATAACCAAGGCCTCAATACTATCTTCCTGAAGCGGAGGAAACTCAAGCCCAAGTCCAGAAAAAACATACCTCTCTGAACGTCTTTACCTACAGTTCTGAAACCTGAATTTAAGGGGTCTCCACTTTGGTGCTGACGATGGTCTGGTCGTATTCCCGGTTTTTCTGCACCAGTTGTCCCGCGCTACCGTCTCGCCAGCAAAACGACGCGGCACACTCAGGTTCCTTCTGTAGAATGCTTTAATGGCTCTTGAGAGGCAGAGCATAAGCTTACAACCACGGAGACCCCAACGGTCTGAAAAACCGTCCCTTATATAGGCTGGTAAGCCCGCCTAGGACGTGGCACTTCCTAATTGGTTGCAGCTCATCAGCCCATATTACGCCACGAGGTAGGCAGAGACCGAAGGACGTTAAATCACTTCAGGCATGCGCACTGATTTGTTCGCCGGTTAATGATACATTTTAGCTAGATGCGAACGCCACCTTGTAATGGAGTTTGCAGGAGCAATGGGCGGCCCCTCACACAGGACCCACAGAGAACATTCAGATTCTTCAGTGAGTTTCTACTTTACAAAGAGCAATATGCAGGATCATATAACATAGTGACTCTGAAAATTAAGAAAATACTAATGACAAAGTTTTAAAGAGCTAAACAGAAATTGATTTCTAGGAAAAGTTACTTTATTTTATTTATATAATATGTACAATTATTGGTTATTTATTTATTTACATTTCAAATGTTAATGTTATCCCCCTCTCAGTTACCCCTCCAAAAACCCCTATCCCATCCCCCATCTCACCTGCTTCTAGGAGGGAGCACAAAACCCATCCACCCACTCCTGCCTCGATGAACTAGCATTGCCCTACATTGGGGCATCTGGCCTACACAGGACTAAGGGCCTCCCCTCCCATTGATACCAGACAAGCTAGTCCTTTGCTACATATGCAGCTGGAGCCATGCCCCCCCCATGTGTACTCTTTGGTTGGTGGTTTAGTCCCTGGGAGCTCTGGGTGGTCTGGTTGGGTGATATTGTTGTTCTTCCCATGGGTTTGCAAACCCCTTCAGCTCCTTCAGTTCTTTCCCTAACTCTTCCATTAGGATCCCCAAGCTCAGTCAGATGGTTGACTGAAAGCATCTGCATCTTTATTGGTAAGGCCTCTCAGGGAACAGTTATACCAGGTTCCTGTCAGCAAGCACTTCTTTGTATCAGCACTAGTGTCTGGGTTTGATGTCTGAACATGGGGTGGATCCCTGGGTGGGACAGTCTCTGGATGTCCTTTTCTTTCGTCTCTGCTCCACTCTTTGTCCCTGAATTTCTTTTAGACAAGAACAATTCTCTGTTAATATTTTTGAGATGGGTGAGTGGCCCCATTCCTCAATCTGGAGCTGTGCTTAGCCTCTGGATATGGTCTCTACAGGTTCTCTCTCTCCTTTGTTGTGTATTTCAGCTAATGTCATCCCTGTTGGATCCTGGAAGCCTCTTACTTTCCTACTCTGGGACTTTCTAGTGGCTACACCCAGTTCCCCATCCCCCACTGCTACACATTTCTGTTCAATTTCTTGATCCTCTCTACTTCACCCTGTCTCCTCCCATACCTGATTCTGAGCCCCCTTTTATCTTTTCTCTCCTCTATTCCCACCCTCTACCTTCCATAATTATTTTCCCCCTTCTAGGTAGAACTTAACTGAAGCATCCACACTTTGGTCTTCCTTCTTCTTGAGCTTCATGTGGTCTGTGAGTTAGTTGTATTGTGGGTATTCTGAGCTTTGGGGCTAATATCCACTTATCAGTGGGTGTATATTATGTGTGTTCTTTTGTGCCTGAGTTACCTCACTCAGGATAATATATTCTAGTTCCATTCATTTGCCTGTGAGTTTCATGAATTCATTGTTTTTAATTACTGAGTAATACTCCATTGTGTAAATTATACCACATTTTCTGTATCCATTCCTCTACTGAGAGACATCTGGGTTGTTCCAACTTCTGGCTATTATAAATATGACTGCTATGAACATAGTGGAGCGTCTATCCTTGCTATATGTTGAAGCATCTTTTGGGTATGTGCCCAGGAGTGGTATAGCTGGGTCCTCAGGTAGTACTATGTCCAATTTTCTGAGGAGCTACCAAACTGATTTCCAGAGTGGTTGTACCAGTTTGCAATACCACCAGCAATGGAAGAGTGTTCCCCTTTCGCCACATCCTTATCATCATCTACCATCACATGAGTTTTTGATCTTAGCCATTGACTGGCATGAGATGGAAGCAACATGATCCTCAAGAAACAAAGGCACAATTGTTCTCTGTTTATACATGTAAAGTACAAAGAGATTGGAGATGACCAAGTGGAGAACAGACTATAGCCTGAGAATCTGGAAAGCAAGATGGAATACAGTCAGTCAAGAAGAAACAGATGTATGTAGGCTGGAAGAATTTATAAGAAAAAGGTAAAGTTACAAATGATCCACTCTCCAACTCCTGATGGTATTCCATCACTCCTGTGATAGAGAAGTCCAGAAAACCCAAGTTAGATGTTAATGTATGCCACTGGTCCTCTAATGTAGCTAAAGTTTATATTAATCTCCAGCAGTGGCTACAGAACACACGGTTGACAAAATTAATGCTGATTAACAACCCTCTCTGGAATATTTAAATAATATTTAAATGCCTTTCGAAAATGTAAACCGTCTGCTAAAAAAACAACAAGGCAGGTCTTTAAGGATTTCTCAAAAATAATCAGGCTTCAAACCTCAGCTTGAGTCGCAATATTTTGACAAAATGTCAAAAGGAGTCAAATTATACATAAGCATCCCATGCCCCTTTACCCCCAGCCCTGTCGGCATCCACTTAGCTGCCCCTGCTTTCCCCAATGGCATTTTGTCAGAGTTTTTCATCCCGGTTTTGTGACACTCAGGAGGCGCCAAGTACCTGAAGGACTATCAGATTCTCATAATGAGATTAATTTTAGTTCACTTCAATTTAAAAAGCAAATCTATGTTGGGCTGTATTGGGGGGAGACAAAAATGACACTGTGAAATTAAAGGTCCTTGTCCCTTGGCAGGCTGATAGGGCTGACCTTGAATAGAAGTGGACGCGATTCTCCCTGAGGCACTTTTGTCTTACTTTTTTACCAGTCAGCATCCATTTTTCAGGAGTCTACAGCTCCCAGCTGTCTTTTTCTCTATTGTAGTGGAGGGAGCAGCCTGAAGTTGGGGAGAACCAACTCAGCTACCACATAGCTCCCAGAGAGCCAGGCGTTGCTCATCCACATAATTACAGTCAAAAATTCATCACCATTCTGGAGAACAGGAAACTCTTTAAGGGAAATTAACTATCTTGTAAATATCCTAGAGTAGTAAATGAATTAGTTAAGAACCGAAGACTTCCCAGGCTGTTGCTTCTTGAATTAGAAGAAGGTTTCCTTTCGTTATGATGCTTTTTCTCTTTTCTAGCACATGCCTAATAGGATGCTTAATTAAATATTGGGATCTGTTTCCAAAGTATTTCAAGGGAGGTTAATCTCCCACTCCACCACCATTGTAATAAAGTAAAATAAAATGTGAAATAAAATACAGAGAAGAAGTAAAGGTGTGAAGTCAAGATGGCAAGAAAATGTAAACTAGTGTGGGGTGTAATTGTGATAACAGACACCAAAACTACAAACTCACAAAATAAGTATTAATGAGCTAAAGGGCTTATTATAAACACAGTGTTCATAGCAATGAAATCTCACTATGGTATAAAAGCAGCTGATGGGAAGTATAATAAATGTCAGGTGTGCTCACAACAGGAACCTTCCCCAGCTTTTGAAAGGGGCATGCAGGAGGGCAGAGAAATACCCAGAAGTGCTTACAGTTTATTGTAAGTATTCATCTCCTCATAAACCCACAAGAAATGTTACCCATTCACAGGGTTTCTATGGAAGGGTTTAATTTCTGACTCCAGGATATGTAACTCATGTGATAATTACAAGTGTGGAAGTTTGGTAATTGAAATATGATTTGTTTTTTGTTTTTTGGCTTGGCTTTGTTTGGTTGTTTGGTTGGTTGGTTTATTTTGTTTGTGGTTTTCCTTGAGGAAATGCCTTGCCAGGGATCCCATGTAGCTCTAAAACTCCAGATCTTCATGTCTCTACTTCCTGAAGGATAGAATTCCAAATGTCCACCAACTTCCTAGCTATAAAATTATACCAGCTCTTTTATAAGTGATCCTTTAAGAAATGATCAATTCCCTCAGACTTTGCAACATATTCCTTTTTTTAGATTTATTTTTATTTATTTATTATATGTAAGTACACTGTAGCTATCCACAGACACCGCAGAAGAGGGAGTCAGATCTCATTATGGATGGTTGTGAGCTTTGCAACATATTCTTAATATTGGCAGTTTATATAAAAATTATTGTATTACCCAATATCTTTTTTTAATTCGATATATTTTTTATTTACATTTCAAATGATTTCCCCTTTTCTAGCCCCCCACTCCCCGAAAGTCCCGTAAGCCCCCTTCTCTCCCCCTGTCCTCCCACCCACCCCTTCCCACTTCCCCGTTCTGGTTTTGCCAAATACTGCTTAACTGAGTCTTTCCAGAACAAGGGGCCACTCTTCCTTTCTCCTTGTACCTCATTTGATGAGTAGATTATGTTTTGGGTATTCCAGTTTTCTAGGTTAATATCCACTTATTAGTGAGTGCATACCATGATTCACCTTTTGAGTCTGGGTTACCTCACTTACTATGATGTTCTCTAGCTCCATCCATTTGCCTAAGAATTTCATGAATTCATTGTTTCTAATGGCTGAATAGTACTCCATTGTGTAGCTATACCACATTTTTTGCATCCACTCTTCTGTTGAGGGATACCTGGGTTCTTTCCAGGATCTGGCAATTATAAATAGGGCTGCTATGAACATAGTAGAGCATGTATCCTTATTACATGGTGGGGAATCCTCTGGGTATATGCCCAGGAGTGGTATAGCAGGATCTTCTGGAAGTGAGGTGCCCAGTTTTCGGAGGAACCGCCAGACTGATTTCCAGAGTGGTTGTACCAATTTTCAACCCCACCAGCAGTGGAGGAGTGTTCCTCTTTCTCCACACCCTCTCCAACACCCGCTGTCTCCTGAATTTTTAATCTTAGACCCAATATCTTTTTATTTAAACACTTTTCATAGAACACATTCTGATCACAGTTTACTAACCCCCATCTCCTCTTGGGTCCTCCCCACTTCCCAGACAAATCTATCCACTCTTCTTTCTTTATCTCTTTAAAAATAAACACACAAATAAAACAAACAAACAAGACAAAAAAGAAAAAGCATGAGACACACATGCTTATACACATACACACACACTAAATCAATAAATAAACACAAACAAAACACAAAATTAGAGACATAATACACAAGCAAAGAACCAGTAGGGTATTATTTTTAGACCAACAGAAAGCATTAGGAGAATCTATATTCTATCAGTGTTTACATAATGAAAGCTCTTAAAAATTAACTGATCAGGGAGATTAAGTTGGAGCAGCATTCTCTTCTCAACTGTTGATAAAGGTCCAATACTGTAGATGAAAAACACCTCTTACACCTCCTCCTTATTAGCATATATTATTCTTCAATCTTTGACAGTTTCATCTATATCACCACATTACAAGGGACCAGGTAACAGTGAAAGAGAGGAGAGAAAGACTTTAAGAATCAGAAGATAGAGAGAAGTGCCACAAAATGTTTCTGTCCAGATAGCTGTAGACACCTGCCCAACATGGAAATCTTCAACATCCCATCATGAAGAAAAGAGATGCCCACAAGACCTCACTCATTGTAGCAGTAATTTACTTAGCTTATTTTTTTTTTAATCCACATAGGATCCTTGCTTTCCAGAAAGAGAAATCAAGAAACCTACATGCTTAAGTTTCCTCGTCAGTCTTTGGTGTTTTATCACCCGGCTTATAGTTAAGAGACACCTGAGTGATCTTGAATTGCAAAGTGAGCAAAGAGAAGCAAATACCACACACCGAGATTTACTCCAACAAAGAAGGTGGCAGTGAATGAAATATCATTAATTCCTATTGACTGGGTCTCTATATCCTAGTTTCTGTCAGTAAAAGGAGATCTTTCTGTTCTCTTCCTCCAAATGGTTCTCTTCGTCTTCCAGTACATGTGTAGGAGCTTCTATCACACCCTTCTCCTATTATGGCTTGGGATGAGTAAAAGCAGAGTACCTTGCCAGGCTTGCTCTAAACCCACAGAACGTTCTAACCTGACACACAAGTCTGCTTGAATTCACTGCATTTGTCTGATGGATCTAACCATAGAAGATCCTCTTGTGCACAGCGACTGCCCCAGCTGACCTAACACATCCTTATAAAAACAAAGGTGCTGTAGATGTTGGTTTAGTGATATTTTTACTACAGGAGATATAGTAAAGGTACATTTTGTCTTCAGATTTAAACTTATAGAAAGTCATAGCTTTAAAAGTTGATTGTCCTATTTTTAATACCCTGGCTTCATGGACAAAATCCAACTACTCGTGGAGGTCAAAAATGACCTGGCCAGAGGCAATACCACTGCTGAGCTCTGCAGACTAAATGCCAATTCCCTTGACTTGAATTTAATGTATATTTCTTCCAGTTCCTTGAAGGTTCGCTGTTTAGCTCAGACGAAAGACAGGACAGGAAAATCTTACCTTAGCCAGCTGAATTTCAACATGTCCCACCCTGGAGCCCAGTTGTCCAATTGCATAACTATTTGAAAAGTGTCTAAAAGACTTGTGCATGCTAATTCTTGTTATTTCAGTAAGGTTCCAACAGGGAAAGGGACCCATTGCCTTTATCCTTATTCATTGTTCTGTTTTCATTTTTGGTTTGGTTTGGGCTTTGTTTTTAAGGGTAGAGGGATGAGGAGAGCATTTAGATGCAAGGCACATTTACAGAGAGCTGCACAATTTTCCTATGCCAGTAGGTCACTACAACCCGAGGGTTGTGAAGGCTCCGTCTTTCACCTTGACTGATAGGAGAATTCTATTCTGAATCAGAGATATCACATGGCATTCTGCTTAGTGAATGGCTCAAAACCTCTATCAATGATTAATTATGTACCTGTGGCAAGTCATTAGTCAGTCTTTATCAAGTGCTACTTTCTTTACTTCTAAATTAGAACTAAAATATGATTTATCTGGCAGTGATAATCATGAAAATCAATTAATATAAAATATGTTTATTATAAGTATTTTATTTATTTTTTAACTTTTTTTTAATTCGATATATTTTTTATTTACATTTCAAATGATTTCCCCTTTTCTAGCCCCCCACTTCCCGAAAATCTCATAAGCCCCCTTCTCTCCCCCTGTCCTCCCACCCACCCCTTCCCACTTACCCATTCTGGCTTTGCCAAATACTGCTTCACTGAGTCTTTCCAGAACAAGGGGCCACTCTTCCTTTCTTCTTGTACCTCATTTGATGTGTGGATTATGTTTTGGGTATTCCAGTTTTCTAGGTTAGTATCCACTTATTAGTGAGTGCATACCATGATATAAGTATTTTATTATCATTATGTATACCACACACATTTTCTAGCAGCAGTTTATTTTTACATTTATTATTTATTCTGTGTGTGTGTGTGTATGTGTGTGTGTGTATATGTGTGTGTGTGTGTAGGGAAAGAGACAGACAGACAGACAGAGGCAGACAGAGATAGAAACAGGCAGACAGAGAGAATGGGCTGGAGAAACAGAGGCAGAGAGATCAGCAGACAGTTTATGGGAATTGGTTATCTCATTCTACCATAAAGAATCAGAGATTGAACTCAGGTTTCGACTTTCAAGCAAGTGTTCTTGATGAGCTTATAATGAGCCCTTCCTAAAGCATTGTTCTTTATTCTTCTGTTATTTATATATTTAATGTTTACATCCCACTTTGGCTTTTTATAACTCTCCCCCCACCTCTTCCCATGTGTGTGTGAGAGTGTGTGTAAGTGTATGAGTGTGAGTGTGTATGTGCATGTGACTGTTTAATGAATGTATGTGAGTATGTGAAAGAGTGTGAGTGTGTGTTCTTTGGGCAAACATGCATTATCACTGTTCTATTTCCAATTCATATCTTCAGACCTTCAATCAAATCTCCCCCATATGTTAGACTGACCTCAGTCCTAACTCACAGCCTACCAAGTGCTAGGACAACAGGGACAATCCTCTATACCTGGCTTTTCTTCAGCACCTTGAATCTCACATTGCTACCACAGTCTCCACCTCTGTAGAGGCCACTCAGGCTGTGTAACTGCTACTTGTGTTACAGAATGCATCGATAATGATAGAAGTTAAGAAGTCCACATCCAACTCATTACAAGAAACCATGTGGTAGGATAAGAGGGCATTTGCATAAAAGAAAAATGAGAAAAAGCAGTTTCACCTACTACTCATAAAACAAAAACAAAACTGATCTCAAGACTTTAGATCCTTTATATGGAAGAAGCCACAGGAAGACATAAATCTTTAATGTAATGTCAAGTGTAAATACTACTTTTATGGAGCTGTTTGACAATATGTACAGTTCAGAACAAACCAGAATTGTTTAACTTTTGGTAAGATTTTGTTTCATGCCTGACATAGCTTGACTATAATGCTAATTGTGCCTTCTTTTTTCCTGTCTGCAGAATTTACTCAAGGGGCCTGCTGACTCTGCCTTATTATTATGGCTTTCTTTTTTCTTTCAAACTAAAGTAAACTTTGCTCCTGTCTAGGAAGAAGAAGCAGGTCAGGCAGTGTACCAAAGATAGGAAGTTCTTTTCTTCGCTAGGCTGTAACCTCCTCCCTAACATTACTGTAGAACTACCTACATGGAGTAAGTATCAAAAGCATCTGCTGACACATTCTAATTGGATGGATGCACATCTTTCCCCCACGTAAAAAAAAAAAAAAAAAAAAAAAGATTTCTAGAGGAAAAGATGGATCTGCTTGTCTTATTAAGATACACTCTATGTTTAACAATCTGCATCATTAGGAAATGGCTACTTTAAATCCCTTAGGCGATTTATTATCAATGCTAAAGAACCAGACTGAATGTCAAAAAGCTAGTTGAATGCATTTTGGTAGTGGCAAATTTCAATGTAAAATGTTTGGTATTCATGTGAAAATCTATGTGCATATTTTAACTGTTTTTCTACCTTAATCTCCAAGTGTTTCTGATTCTTAGGTATGTCTAGCATCTTTTCGAAAGGTGTTTGCTGCAAACTGAACTTTGACTTGACTTTACAGTGCATTTTCCTGTCCCGCACCATGTTCATGGTTATTCTTAAACTGTAGATCTGAATAGGCCAACTTAAGTAGCTCCTTATGCTCCCCATGAAAGTAGTTAAAGTGAAGTCAACTAAATTCTGTACTTCAGTTACAATAGAGGAGACAAGTGGGTGTAAGTGGCAGTTAGAGAGGAGGTCCAACTATTAATCTATTAGTCCATCAACAGTGGTGAAAGGAAGATGATAAGAATAAGGCATCATTAATAATGTTTAATAATGTTCAATTTCTAGGTAGTGAAAATAACTTTCATAACAAAGATCTTGGTGGTATCCAAACATTACTATGTTAACTTCTGACCAAAGACATAGGGTCTCATGGATTATAAACAATTTAAATAAATCCAGCATTTTCTTAAAAACATGTTCATTGTTTTACTATTACTTGATGGAAGACTTTGTATTTTTGGTTTTTATCGATACTGGATTCCTATGGTACCCTTTTGAAAGAATTCCTTTAGACATTAAGTAAAATAACTTCCTCTGGAGGCTCAACTCTGTCTTATTGATCTCTACTTGGGCAATTGTGCCAATTTTGTGCTGTCTTTATTGCTGTAACTCTCATAAGTTTTTAAAGTAGAAAGTATGAGTTCAGCTTTCTTCGTCCTTCGATGATATTTTGTTTTTCAATTTCATATGGATGCCTAGGAGTATTTCCTCATTTCTGCAGACCTTAAGAAATATTTTGAATCTGGGGAATGATGTCATTTTCACCATCTATCCTTATCTTGTGTTTTCAATCATATTTTATAGCTAAATTTTAGTACACATTTTGTGTTTGTTTTATATCTCGGGGTAAGCATTTTAACTTTTTATGACATTGTATATAATCATTTTTAATATTATATTTGAATGGTCAAGTTGTTGGTAAACAGAAACCAAGGAATGGTATTTCCCTCCATCTTTTCCCACCTCTTTGCCCTCTGCCTTTTCTACATATTCCCTGCCTCACAGCTCTAGTCAGACCTTCCTGCACACTGTTGAATAAGAAGACTGAAGAAAAGATGGCCTTTCTTTGCTCCTCATGTTAGGGGGAAGCGTGCAACCTTTCACTGGTAGATAAAATGTTAGCTGTGGAGATTTTATGGATGCCCTTTACATCGCTTAGAAAGTTCTTTTTGGTTCCCATGATGCTAATAATTTCAATTATGAATGAATGAATATTGCCTTTTGTCATTGCTTTTCCATTTCTAAGGAGATGATAAAGTGTTTTTCCCTTTTCTCTGTAATGTAATTGTTTGGTTCATTGATATTAAGAATCAGTGATCTTATCTTCCTGGGATAAGTCCCACATTACAATAGGTATCAACATTATTATTGATGCTGCTTATATGACGATTGCTAAGATTTAGTTCAGGATTGAGCAATATCTATCGATCAAGGTCATAGCAGCTTTTTTTGTGCCCTCTCTCAGGTCTAAGTATATTGGTAATACTGGTCACTCCAGCGCATTTGGATCTTCTCCATCTCCTAACTTTGTGAAAGAGCTGCAAAACCTTTCCTCTAAAACTTGGCTGGAATTCAGCATATGGGCCAAGTATAGTCTTTCAGGGGAATTTAAATTACTAATCTGTTAACTTTTTTTCCACATCCAATCATAATATCTATTTTTTCTGCTGGTACCTTGTATCTGTAGAGACATTCATGTGCTTTCCTAAGTTATCTTATTTGGTCTTTTGGCTTATATCTTGTTTTGTTTCAGTTCTGGGGATGGAGAGCAGAACTTTGAATGCAGTATGTGAATGATTAGGTACTGAGCTATGTCTCCAGCTTCAACCATTTATTTACATGCAGTTTTATATACTATTATCTACTATTGCCCTTTCTTTTAAAGATAAATAATGTTCTTTTCTGGGTTTAGTAATTTGAATCTTCTGTGTCAGATAAATGCTGAATATATCTATAAATTCCATAAGCTTTACTTTTTTTTTTTTTTAGAAAAGAAAGAGACATAATCTCAATAAAAGATTTAAACTTACACATAAATGCATTTATTAGATCTGTGTTAATCTGAAACAATCTTTTTGCAGATACAATCAAACAAAAAAGTTCTTGGAAAAAATATGGCTTCAGCATATTTGTAAACCATGTGAAAATTTGTTCCCAAATAATATTTTTGGAAGTCTGAGTCAGTAAAAAATGTAAATTATTCAAAATAAGAACTGAAAAAAGATGAAAATATAATTAATAAAAGAGAAAAATCAGTAAGTCTGTAAATAAAAAAATGTTTTTTACTAAAATAACACATAATTTTAGTAAGTCAAAGCTCTTGCAGAGGAGCAGGATTTGGCTTTACATACCCACATGACAATTTACAATCTTGAATAACTCCCATTCCTAGAAATGTATCATCTTCTCCTGATATTTGTGGGCAATAGGCCTACAAACAGTATAGATAATTATATGCAGGCAACTAAAACACACATACAAGTAAATCTTTGAAAACTAACATTTGCATACTTCATTGAAAACAATTCAGACCTAATATCCAGAAGTGGCATGAGTGTATAAAAAAAGAAGTTTATACTTCCATGGGCGGGTATTTTATAAACTTTTGAAATCTTCTAAATTGCAATCTGGTATATTTATTAAATTTAAATTGTAAGTAGACTTAGCCAGTTTCACTTTTGGAATGTATTCTATCAACATAAAAGTACTACTTTTTGAAGTGAGATTTTACCAGCAAATTGACATTTGCCCATGTGTCCCCATATTGAAAAAGCATAAGCACACAAAAAAAGGAAAACATAAGTATTCTTCTAATCCTGACTTGGAGAAAGTGCACCAATAAATTAGAAAAAAAGCTAATTAGAAAGAAGGGCAAAGTAATGGGCTTGGGCTATTTTACATAAAGAACAAAAATAAAACTGCATGTTTATTCCAGTAAACAAAGAAGGATGCTATTAATGTGTCAGCGTTCATTTCAAGAAAAGACACTAGAAAGAGAGTGCATTGTCACTATATTCATTTGTGTTGTTTGACTTGTTATGAAGAACAGATGTTTAAGAATGTGCATTAAATAAAAACAAAGAAAAGAAGAAGAAGAAAATTATTCCAAAGAATAGTAAGGGAAAGGGGCAGTGGAAACAGGAAAGGCTGGTCCTGAAACAGCAGAAACACACCCAACAAAAGTCAGTGCTATTTATTCATCATCATGACTAATGTAGAATGAGGAGTGTGTGGTGATTCCTCTACTGTGCTCTGGGACATTTGCTTCAGCCTCTGTAAGCACCATGGCATCAATCTCCTCTTTCACATCTTCTCTTCCGCACCCACAGCTGTTCCCCTTTCCATGGCAATAGCATTCTGCCTCTTCATGGGCACTCGAATAGATACCCACCGTATTAGAGACATCTACTCTCAGTCAAGTTGCCAGAAGTGGAGTATATGAGCATCTGGTTTTAAAAGCTTTGATCAGGTTTCCATCAGGATGAACTATCAACTATGTTAGTTTGCTAGCAGTTCATAAATTAGAATTCTATTATATGTGTTCACACCAAAGTCATGCAGTAATCATGAAGGATCTTTCAATCTTTTATACATGGAAATGACAACGTCAAAAGTCCATGACTGGGAAGATCATACGTCCTAATGGGGAAAATCCTGCTCTGTTTTATTTAAATTTACATGATATGTCTGTCAATTTGACTTCTAAATATTTATGTCTATGCCCTCGGGTTTGTGTTGCTGTCAACGTGGGTGAGGGAAACTTCCTTTAGCTATGGAAAGCGTAACTACAGAGATTCAGAACCTGTCAAAATATAAAAATAACTGCTGGAAGCTGAACCCTAAACAGGAAATGTGTTTCTCCCCTTTCACGTCTTAGAAACATTTTGGAAAATGTGGAAGAAAGAATGTAAGAGCCAGAGAAAGTAGTGGAGTGTCATGGTTTGTGGTCTTCCAGGGTATGATGCAGCTCCGGCATGCTTGAACTTGAAGCAATTGTGATCACCTGGATGAGAGCTGTTCATGGCTGGTCCTATTAGGGCTCCATTTGTGAGGGAGATTGGACTTGTAAGGCCTTTCTCCTAGGTGTAGATCTACAGGCAGTTTAAGGTTGCTAGGGGAAGAAAAGACATTGTCTTCAGTGGTGCCACCACTAGCATGTTGCCCATGAACTTGTAATTCTTCAGTGGCCTCATAAACAAACCTAAGTAAAGTCATTATGTCACACACACAGAAAGAGATGAAGGGGCGGCGGCGGCAGCAGTAGCTGGTCCAGCTGAAGGGCCATCAGCGGTGGAACCAAGGCGACACAGGGTCCAGTTAGGCCCTGCGCCCACGACCACTGACCTTCGCTGACCAGCCAGGCGGCAAGTAGCTGCGGTTCTGCGGAGCCTTTCACTGCACGGAAGCCACTTCAGAACTCGGCTTCCCGCCAGTCAGGAGAGACTCACCTCCATCTTGATTCCGGGCTCCAGAGATCGGACAGACTGAGGTACACAAACATAATCCTAGGCCCAACACCGCAGGGGTCTGAGCCTGACGGGCGTTGGCCTGCGCCCAGGCCCTGGGCTGTTCGAGTGGCCATCGGGGCGCCAACCCAGCCAGGAGTTTTTTTTTGCCCTGGCCGGCGCACGCGCCGCCATTTTGCCTACAGGACCCAGAGTGCTCGGGAGGGCAGAGACGGCTAACAAGCGTAGCCTGAGGCTAACAAAACGGGGGTCTAGGCCCCAAAAGGCACAGGACTGACCCCAAGAACTGGGCGGCTTGGTGGGCCGTCTGTGTGTCAACCCGCCCAGGAGGTTATTAGCACAACAGACTCTCCCGGTGCTTTCGGGGAGCGCGGACGCGCACGCCCGCCATCCGGGTCACCTGGCAGACCCAATTAACAGTCATAGCCCTAGGGAAAGTTTGCTCGGTCCTTGGCCTCCCAGGCTTTTGCCTGGACTCAGGGCCTGGGCGGCCAGGCTAACCGAGTGTGCGCCAGCACGGTTGGGGAAATCGGCTGCCCAGCAGAGTGAGCGGAACACAGGGGAGGTCACAGCAGCATACACCTTCAGAGCTCCCTGGGGGTGCACACGGGCTCCATCTGGTCCACAGACACAATCTGGGGCAAGGCCTCAGGCAGAAGCCCTCAGGTCAACTCTCTCAGCTTCAGATCAGCCTGGGTGGCCACACCACATCTCCAGGTCCCTCAAGAGGCTAGTGGGGGCTTCCGGGCGGCCAGCTGGGAGAAGTCGGTGGTGTGCTCCAATAAATCCTGCGGGCCCCAGCGGGAGCCTTCAGGTGCCTGCTTCGGGATCTGAACAGCCTGGACAGCAGCACCCTGTCTACAGGCAGTGCAGGGTGTAAGCTGTGCACCAGAGGCCAACGGGGAAGGGGCAGCTTGCACTGGTGAGTCCAGCACTGACAAGACCAAGTAACACCAGTGAGAGCTAGATGGCAAAAGGCAAACGCAGGAACATCACTAACAGAAATCAAGGCAATATGGCAACATCTGAACCCAATTCTCCTCTACCAGCATGTCCTGGATACGCCATCACACCAGTAAAACAAGATTTGGATTTAAAATCACTGATCATGATGCTGGTACAGGAACACATGAAGGACATACTTAAAGAAATTCAGGAGAAAATGGATCAAAAGTTAGAAGCCCTTGCAAGGGAAACACAAAAATCATTGAAAGAAATCCAGGAGAATACAAAAGCCAACAAGGAGGAAATGCAAAAAACACTTAAAGAAATACAGGAGAACTTTGGTCAACAGGTTGAGGTCATGAAAGATGAAACACAAAAATCTCTTAAAGAAATACAGGAGAACTTTGGTCAACAGGCTGAGGTCATGAAAGAAAAAACACAAAAATCTCTTAAAGAATTACAGGAAAGCACAAACAAGCAAGTGAAGGAGCTAAGCAAAACCATTCAGGATCTAAAATCAGAAGTAGAAACAACTAAGAAAACTCAAAAGGAGACAACTTTGGAAATAGAAAGCCTTGGGAAGAAATCAGGGGACAGAGATGCAAATATCAACAACAGAATACAAGAAATAGAAGAAAGAATCTCAGATGCTGAAGATTCCATAGAAACCATGGACTCAACAGTTAAAGAAAATGCAAAATGCAAAAAGCTTGTAACCCAAAATATCCAGGAAATCCAGGACACAATGAGAAGACCAAACCTAAGGATTATAGGCATAGATGAGAGTGAAGATTTACAACGTAAAGGGCCAGCAAATATCTTCAATAAAATTATGGAAGAAAACTTCCCTAACCTAAAGAGAGAGATGCCCATGAATATACAAGAAGCCTACAGAACTCCAAACAGACTGGACCAGAACAGAAATACTTCCCGTCACATAATAATCAAAACACCAAATGTTCTAAACAAAGAAAGAATATTAAAGGCAGTAAGAGAAAAAGGCCAAGTAACATATAAAGGAAGACCTATCAGAATCACAGCAGACTTTTCACCTGAGACTATGAAGGCTAGAAGGTCCTGGGCAGATCTCATGCAGACTCTAAGAGAACACAAATGCCAACCAAAACTACTATATCCAGCAAAACTCTCAATCACCATAGATGGAGAAACTAAGATATTTCATGACAAAACCAAGTTTACCCAATATCTATCCACAAACCCAGCCCTAAAAAGGATAATAGGAGGACAACACCAATACAAGGAGGGAAACTTCACCCAGAAAAAAGCAAGATAGTAACCTTTCATCAAAGCCAAAAGAAGTTAAGCAATCAAATTTAAAAAATAATGTCAAAAATGATAGGAAGTAACAATCACTATTCCTTAATATCTCTTAACATCAATGGACTCAATGCCCCAATAAAAAGACACAGACTAACTGACTGGATACGTAAACAGGACCCTACATTTTGCTGCTTACAGGAAACACACCTCAGGGTCAAAGACAAACACTACCTTAGAGTAAAAGGCTGGAAGACAATTTTACAAGCAAATGGTCTCAGGAAACAAGCTGGAGTAGCCATTTTAATATCAGATAAAATTGACTTTCAACCCAAAGTCATCAAAAGAGACTCTGAGGGACACTTCTTGCTGGTCAAAGGAAAAATACAACAAGAAGAACTCTCAATCCTGAACATCTATGCTCCAAATGCAAGGGCACCCTCTTTCATAAAAGAAACTTTATTAAAACTCAAAGCACACATTGCACCTAACACAATAATTGTGGGTGACTTCAACACTGCACTTTCCTCAATGGACCGATCAGGAAAACAGAAACTAAACATGGACACAATGAAACTAATTGAAGCTTTGGACCAATTAGATTTAACTGATATATATAGAACATTCTATCCTAAAACAAAAGAATATACCTTTTTTTCAGCACCTCATGGTACCTTCTCCAAAATCGACCATATAATTGGTCACAAGACAGACCTCAACAAATATAAGAAGATCGAACTAATCCCATGCCTCCTATCTGATCACTATGGAATAAAAGTTGTCTTCAATAGCAACAGAAACAATAGAAAACCCACATACACGTGGAAATTGAACAATACTCTACTCAATGATACCTTGGTCAAGGAAGAAATAAAGAAAGAAATTAAAGACTTTTTAGAACACAATGAAAATGAAAACACAACATACCCAAATCTATGGGACACAATGAAAGCAGTGCTAAGAGGAAATCTCATAGCCCTGAGTGCCTCCAAAAAGAAAATGGAGAGAGCATACATTACCAACTTAATGACACACCTGAAAGCCCTAGAACAAAAAGAAGCTATTTCACCCAGGAGGAGTAGAAGGCAGGAAATCATCAAACTCAGGGCCGAAATCAATCAAGTAGAAACAAAGAGAACCATACAAAAAAATCAACAAAACCAGGAGCTGGTTCTTTGAGAAAATCAACAAGATAGATAAACCCTTAGCCAGACTGACCAAAGGGCACAGAGAAAGTATCCAAATTAACAAACTTAGAAATGAAAAGGGAGACATAACAACGGAAACTGAGGAAATCCAAAAAATCATCAGATCCTACTACAAGAGCCTGTACTCAACACAACTGGAGAATCTGGAGGAAATGGACAATTTCCTTGACAGATACCAAATACCACAATTAAATCAGGACCAACTAGACCATCTGAACAGTCCCATAAAGCCTAAAGAAATAGAAGGAGTCATAGAAAGTCTTCCAACCAAAAAAAGCACAGGACCAGATGGTTTCAGTGCAGAATTCTACCAGACCTTCAAAGAAGAGTTAACACCAATACTCTTCAAACTATTCCACAAAATAGAAACAGAAGGAACACTATCCAATTCCTTCTACGAAGCCACAATTACGCTGATACCAAAGCCACACAAAGATCCAACAAAGAAAGAGAACTTCAGACCAATTTCCCTTATGAACATCGATGCAAAAATACTCAATAAAATTCTTGCCAACCGAATCCAAGAACACATCAAAACCATCATCCACCATGATCAAGTAGGCTTTATCCCGGGAATGCAGGGTTGGTTCAATATACGGAAATCCATCAATACAATCCACTACATAAACAAACTCAAAGAACAAAACCACATGGTCATTTCATTGGATGCTGAAAAAGCATTTGACAAAATTCAGCATCCTTTCATGCTTAAAGTCTTGGAGAGAACAGGAATTCAAGGCCCGTACCTAAACATAGTAAAAGCAATATACAGCAAACCGGTAGCCAGCATCAAACTAAATGGAGAGAAACTTGAAGCAATCCCACTGAAATCAGGGACCAGACAAGGCTGCCCCCTTTCTCCTTATCTTTTCAATATTGTACTTGAGGTACTAGCTCGGGCAATTCGACAACATAAGGAGGTCAAAGGGATACAAATTGGAAAGGAGGAAGTCAAACTATCATTATTTGCAGACGACATGATAGTCTACCTAAGTGACCCAAAAAACTCCACTAGAGAGCTCCTACAGCTGATAAACAACTTCAGGAAAGTGGCAGGTTATAAAATCAACTCAAGCAAATCAGTGGCCTTCCTATACTCAAAGGATAAGCAGGCTGAGAAAGAAATTAGGGAAATGACCCCCTTCACAATAGCCACAAACAGTATAAAGTATCTTGGGGTGACTCTTACCAAACATGTGAAAGATCTGTATGACAAGAACTTCAAGACTCTGAAGAAGGAAATGGAAAAAGACCTCAAAAAATGGGAAAACCTCCCATGCTCATGGATCGGTAGAATCAATATAGTTAAAATGGCCATTTTGCCTAAAGCACTATACAGATTCAATGCAATACCCATCAAAATCCCAACTCAATTCTTCACAGAGTTAGAAAGAGCAATTATCAAATTCATCTGGAACAATAAAAAACCCAGGATAGCTAAAACTATTCTCAGCAACAAAAGAAAATCTGGGGGAATCAGTATCCCTGACCTCAAGCAATACTACAGAGCAATAGTGTTAAAAACTGCATGGTATTGGTACAGTGACAGGCAGGAGGATCAATGGAACAGGATTGAAGATCCAGAAATGAACCCACACACCTATGGCCACTTGATCCTCGACAAAGAGGCTGAAAACATCCAATGGAAAAAAGATAGCCTTTTCAACAAATGGTGCTGGTTCAACTGGAGGTCAGCATGCAGAAGAATGCGAATTGATCCATCCTTGTCTCCTTGTACTAAGCTCAAATCCAAATGGATCAAGGACCTCCACATAAAGCCAGACACTCTGAAGCTAATAGAAAAGAAACTGGGGAAGACCCTTGAGGACATCGGTACAGGGAGAAAGTTTCTGAACAGAACACCAATAGCGTATGCTCTAAGAGCAAGAATTGACAAATAAGAGCTCATAAGGTTACAGAGTTTCTGTAAGGCAAAGGACACCATCAAGAGGACAGATCGGCAACCAACAAATTGGGAAAAGATCTTCACCAATCCTACATCAGATAGAGGGCTAATATCCAATATATATAAAGAACTCAAGAAGTTAGACTCCAGAAAACCGAACAACCCTATTAAAAAATGGGGTACAGAGTTAAACAAAGAATTCTCACCTGAAGAACTTCGGATGGCGGAGAAGCACCTTAAAAAATGCTCAACTTCATTAGTCATTAGGGAAATGCAAATCAAAACAACCCTAAGATTTCATCTTACACCAGTCAGAATGGCTAAGATTAAAAATTCAGGAGACAGCAGGTGTTGGAGAGGGTGCGGAGAAAGAGGAACACTCCTCCACTGCTGGTGGGGTTGCAAATTGGTACAACCACTCTGGAAAGCAGTCTGGCGGTTCCTCCAAAAACTGGGCACCTCACTTCCAGAAGATCCTGCTATACCACTCCTGGGCATATACCCAGACGATTCCCCACCATGTAATAAGGATACATGCTCTACTATGTTCATAGCAGCCCTATTTATAATTGCCAGATGCTGGAAAGAACCCAGGTATCCCTCAACAGAAGAGTGGATGCAAAAAATGTGGTATATCTACACAATGGAGTACTATTCAGCCATTAGAAACAATGAATTCATGAAATTCTTAGGCAAATGGATGGAGCTAGAGAACATCATACTAAGTGAGGTAACCCAGACTCAAAAGGTGAATCATGGTATGCACTCACTAATAAGTGGTTATTAACCTAGAAAACTGGAATACCCAAAACATAATCCACACATCAAATGAGATACAAGAAGAAAGCAGGAGTGGTCCCTGGTTCTGGAAAGACTCAGTGAAACAGTATTTGGCAATACCAGAACGGGGAACTGGGAAGGGGTGGGAGGGAGGACAGGGGAAGAGAAGGGGGCTTACGGGACTTTCGGGGGGTGGGGGGGGCTAGAAAAGGGGAAATCATTTGAAATGTAAATAAATTATATCGAATAAAAAAAATAACAATAAAAAAAAAAAAGAAAGAGATGAAGGTAGAATGAGGACTAGTAAGGAAGAAAGATCAGCAGGAATGGGAGGGTGACAACAGATAGGACCAGAGATGAATGGACCAAATATATCATATACATATGAGAAAATGTCACAATGAAATATGTACTTATACATAATAAACATTAACCAATGTAAAACAAAATGGCAATGAGAGCATAGAAGGAAGAAAGAGATTTCATATGCACACACAGTGTGTACGAATGCCCCACAATAAATTGGTCCATTAAAAATCAGAGGGTAGAATATACAGCCACACACACTTACACACACACACACACACACACACACACACACAAATTTGGGAGAGAATAAATTATATGGGACAAGTCTAAAAAGAATCTTGCAGAACTGGAACATTAGCTATGCTACATCATCCTATCTTTTTTGGGAAAGTGAGCTAAGATAAAAGGAGGAAAAATAATAGATTTATGTTATTTTTAATATGTTTTCACAAATATACCTCATATCTCAGGAAATAGATGAAAATAATTGTACGTTCTTTTTTAAAAGAAAAATCGCCCAGGCCATTGTTTCCTAATTTAAAAATGTTTATTTCAAAACTATTTTAAATGCGCCGCATTGCTTAGAATCAGTCTAATGTGGAGAAGGGAAAAAAAAACTAAACATTTTTTCAATCACTATTTCTGTAGTGTGCATCTTTTCATACTTTGTATAATAGCATCTTTTCACTTTGTATAAAATTATTTCATTGTTAAATATAAATAAGATTATTTAATACTCAATTTGTGAAAAACACCGTCATCCATGATAGTGTGTGGTGTTACGTGAGTTTATAAATCCAGTCCTTCTTGAGCTATATGTTCTGTCTCCTTCACCAGCATCTCCCACATTCCTTCATCCCTATGATGTTCTTGTAGCTAAGTGTTGCTTCTCTCTCCAATGCTCTCTCAGGTTATGTCCAAAACACCAAGGACAATTTGCAGATCAGATCCTGCTTATAACATCTCTAGTCACAGCCACATCTAGATAATAATTACTTCCAAATATGAGATATAATTACTTCCAAACCAATTTTGATAGTTTCTATTTATGTCTAAACATATTCACAAATGTATGTATGTCTTAATGCATAGCTATTACAGATTTTGCAAAACACATTTATAAATGGATTAATATTTACATCCTTAAGGGGATCAAATAACAAAATTGATGCACAAAGATTTTAAATTGATAGCTATCGAATAATATATTTGGGTATAACAATATTTTTGAAATTGTTGTTATTTTCCAGAAAGAAATCATCATAATGAATCACAACATGCTTTCTTGTCTTATAATACCTATTTTTTCAGTGATCCTGTTGCTTACCATACAATTCTGTTGACCTATTCTCCTGTGGAGTCACATCTGTGTGCAATGGACTGGGTGGATGAGTGTGGGATATATGGGTTTACATTCTTGTGTGGACATGAGTATATGTGTAGGCATGTGTATAGTCTATTGTTTGAATGTGGTTTTGTGTGTGTGTGCCCATGTATGTATACATGTTAAATGAATGGGAAATGTTTTATCAATGTATTGGAAAAAGCAAAAGAAATAATGGGCAAAAAACAAACAAATAATGGGCTCCAATGGCCTGAGTAAATGTTTCTGGTGTTAACATGATTTTTTGATTTAAGTATAATGGAAAGAAACTAAAACTGGTTCCTACAAGGTGATATGCTCCAGTATGTAGCCTAGCAGAGAAAATTATTCTTACATTGAATGTGGTAAATTTTTCAAAGATTCATTGTTTCTTGGAAACCAAGGTGATAGGATATTTTTTAAAATGGCACTTCAGTCTTAAAAGAAACAAGTTAGACATTCATAGAGTGGATTCAGAGGAAATCACATGACTCATGTGAAAATGACATAGAAAATGAAGACCAAGATATCAGAGGTTTCATATTCCTTTTCATTACACTATGAGTCCATGGGAGTAGTCTCTGTATTTTAACAAAAGCAGCTTCTAAGAGACTATTCTAATGCCACCATTGTCAGTTGACAGTTATCTGTCCTGGAAAAATTACAGTATTTGCTAGCCTGGCTTTAAGACCTTCCTGGCATACTATAGGGTCATACACAAGAAGGGAACAAGCAATAATGATTCAAGTTTATAAGTGAAAAGAGCCAGATACTTAACCTAAGATGTAGAAGCCCCACCACAAAGCAAAGAATTAGAAGAATTTTAAGCCCAAAGGCATCCAATTAAAGGGATCCCTTGTCGATAAATAAATCCTTGAATTTAAAAAGGAGTGGAAGTGGTATGTGGGAAGGTTTTGAAGGAGAAAGGGGAAGAGAGGGTGCTGCAACTATACTGTAATCACAGAAGAAGAAAAAGAAGAAGGAGGAGGAGGAAGAAGAAGAGAAAGAGAAAGAAGAAGGAGGAGGAGGACGACGAGGAGGATGAGGACGAGGAGGAGAAGGAAGAAGAAGAAGAAGGAGGAGGAGGAGGAAGAGGAGGAGGAGGAGGAGGAGGAGGAAGAAGAAGAAGAAGAAGAAGAAGAAGAAGAAGAAGAAGAAGAAGAAGAAGAAGAAGAAGAAGAAGAAGAAGAAGAAGAAGAAGAAGAAGAAGAATTCTAGAGTACCATTCCATGGTTTCATTTCAATTATCCCTCATAGAATGAGATGGGCTCCTGTTGATGTGATCTGATGTCATTTCCCAAGTTAAAATTTATCTGTCCCATGAGTGGACACACATTCACAGTCTGTGCCCTAAGTTCTAAATTACTACTTCATCTTATATCAAACAATGCTGTTCAGGCTGTGCCTTGCCTTGAGTGACTTCATTTTACAAAATATTGTTATCTCTATTTCTCTGCAAATGCAGAAGTAGGAGTATACCTCTGTCTATTGGCACATAAACACCACCACCTGTTTATGTTATGTCCAGTGTTGTTAGCTCACCAAAATGATCATTTCAAACAAAGGTTATATCCAATTAAAAGTCTTTATTCCAGCTACCTGGGACCATATCAGTATTCAGAGTTCTAGGTATGACTCCAAGTATCTACAACATGGGGTTTTCAAAAGGAGAAGCCAAGGGGGGAGTAATTGCCAAAGCAAGCGATTTTAAGCAAGCAGTATAAACTGAAGGACTGAAAAGAAGTTTGCTAGAAGGAGATTCTGAATAAACAAGCAGTTTTAGCTGAAGCTAAGTGAGCAAGGACATCCTGATCTTTGGTTCCTAGGAGAAAGCTGGGTAGATTTCCATGGGGTTCTCCATCGAGGAAATCAAATTCTACTTAAATCTGAAATGTCCTCAGCAAGAATACAAGAGGAAGGAGCCTTTGCATTGCCTTACCCTGTCACAAAATCGTGGGGCAGATTGATAACCTTAATAAAAGTAAAAGGCAATGACTATGAACTGAGCCAAGAAGACTGCAAACAGGAGAGCACATGTGCTGTACACAGCACTGTAACAATAAGCTGTTTCTAAGAGTTTTGCACACAACTGATTAGTGATGCCTCTAATACCCTCACCTGAACCTATGAGCAAAAGGACACCTAGGCCTGCGAAGGATGCCTACACTCTCTGCCTATTATCTGGTCTCCCAGCATGTGCTTATGGGACTAATAGGTGGAGAACACCTGATTTCACGGGGATTGAAATCATAACTGCACACAATATAGGTACAAACTAATCTTTCTGGACTTGTCCTTCACCTTGACTCCACAGTCTGGCACCTCAGCAGTTTGACTCAACCTTGTAGCTTGGCTAGACCTCAGTGTTGCAGCACTTCCTTGTCTGCCAGCAGCGCTCCAGCTGTGTTCCTCAGCATCTTATCAAACCACCTGCAGTGTCACTTTGCATTTGTACCAAGCCTTCTGCCTCATTTTCACTAAGGTCTATTTGAACTCTTTGAAGACAGCGGCCCAGCACTGTATATCCTTTTGTAGCTATTCTGTAGCCTTCATATAGACATAGACATAGATAAAATAATTGTGCAAAGTGTGATGTCAGATCTGAGAAGTAATATTATTCAGTAAGACCGGAATAAAAGAACCTGTTTTTGGCAATAACTAGTTATCAAGAAAAAAAAATAAGATTATTTTGCAAATTACAGCCAAGCAATCTGACCCCGCTTGCAATAAATTCTGATAATACGAAAAGATGCAGGGTTGTCTGCCTATATCCCTGGCATTGCCTGTTTAAATAATAACATCGCAAATGCACTGCTCAGATTATTACTTTAGGAGTTGTACTTTCATTACTGTCATTTCCCAAGAGTTTGGTCGCGAAAGCCAAATAAGAAGATGAAGAACATGGGTGACAAAACTCCAGGGTCAAATTTTAGGGTCTTTATGGTTCAAGCACTTATTTTTCTGTATCACAGAATAATGGTGGAAAGCACTGCCAAACCGATAAGGAAAAAAAGTTCTTGGAATAAAAGCAATTCCAGCAGCTAAATGAGGCCATTTCATTTTCTTCTCCACTAGCAACTGATGTTCTGTGAGAAGGTGAGGCGGAAAAAGCATGAGTTTCCATGCCTTGACTTGCCAAAAAATATTTTCAATAGTTTTGATCTGGCAGATATGACAAGATAAGCTCAGCCACCTGTCCCATTGAGCCCATTAAAGAGACAAGTAATGGCCAAGACTGTAGAAAGGAAATATTAATATGTTCAGGGGAGGAAAGGAAGAGAATCCAGTGACACTGATTTCATCTTCAGGGTGTTGATCTGAGTTTTAGTTTCAAGCAAAAGAAGGACTGCCATTTTTAATAGCCTAGGTTGTTATTTATAACACAATTTAACGTTTTATTAAAATTTATCTCTATTTTCAATATCCACTGTGTTTCCTACTTTAATGAGGAAATGAGAACAATAGCATTTTAAGTATATTTATAGGCCACCACAATTCTAGTCATGCTAGATGAGCTTTATCCTTATTCTTTCTATAGGATCTATTCTTTTCTAGGTCCCCAGTTCTATTATTTTATTTTAGAAATCTGAATTGTAGGGAAGATGGGCTGTTACATCTCAAACTAAAGAAAAATGGCTAAGATGCTTCTTTAACATATCAAAGCAGACATTGACAACCAGGTTCTCTGAGCAACTCGCAGTACCTATTACCAAATCATGATGGCAAGTATAGTCTGTGTCCTCCCTAAACTCTCCAGCACAAGGGTAAGATTTCCTTCTCCCAGTTTCTCTGATTCCTATAGAATCCAGCCATTTAAACTACTCTGCCCTTTCTAATCTTTGACAACCACTCTTGGTTTCTGCTTTCCTGGTCTTTTGGTTTCTGGCTTTTCACTCTCCTTACTCCTTACATGGTATGGTCCAACCTGCTGGACATGTTTCATTTATTACTTTCTTTCCCTATTTGAACTCATCAGAAACCTCTGCCTGGGCTCTCCCTTACATCTATAATCAAAACCTCAACCTCCTAGGCATAGTCACTTATCTTGGGAGAAACTCTAGCACAAAGGCTTCAACAACCACTCAGTTAAGCTCTACTATATAGATGAATATATGTCTAATATGGAGTTAAGCATATCCTCCTGGAAAGAAATCTCCTAAGTTCAGTTTCAAGGTCATTGCCAGGCCCAGGATGACACAGTTCATTCACTTGATTTACTGGCTTTGCCAGATGTTGGCCACTTATAATCTGATATTGTCGGTTGGATTTTCACTAGGCTAACTCAAAACAAAGAAGTAAAGGTGAAATTAAGAGTCCGTGTTCAAGACCCAGTGCCTTTTGAACCCACTGTTGGGAATAATGCCTATTGTTTTTACAGTATTGTCTTAACCAACTTAGGTTTGACCAACATCATAAGCAACAATTTTACAAAGCCATGAATACCAGGAGTTCAGAAGCTTTATGAGCCAACGTAGAAGTCATCTGCCAAGAACAGAACCTCTATCTTAATGGAAATTCCTGAACAAAATAGTTATGTGATATGCTCAAGTCAAAACCAGCAATTTTTCATTAAGTATATGGTGATAATAACCTGACTGATCAAACCTTAGGGCTATTCAAAAGATAAAAGAAAATACATAGATAGGAAAAGTTAAGAGCTGGGTATAAACATGACTTAAGTATGCTAATATTTTTCAAAGTCGAGAGATTACGACTAGCCCATTTTGATTAGATCATATTTCTTCATCTTCTGCCTCATTATATTACATATCGATTCTGAATTATTCATTTTATCTTATATCCATATGTATACAAATGATGACCCAAAGCACTCAAAACAAGGAAAGAAAACTTATATTTATAAAGGATAAGTCATACATTGATTGCTATATTGGAAACTTTACATACATGGTCTCTTTAAATCCTCCAATAACTCTTTTAGAAGGTAGTTCTTCTGTTCTATACTTGTAAGAGACAGTCAGACAGTACTTTAAAGAAACTGGTCAAGCAGAACTTTTATTTTTTCTCTTACTTGTCTATTAAGGCTTGTCCATTATGATGTCTTTCATTCTGTCTCATCCAGAGAGTAAAAACAAAGTCTGTTACTAGCCTTATCCAGTTTATCCCTCTAAGCAATACTATAAATAAATAAAATCTGTAGCTATCCATTCCTATAAATACAATACTGTTTAATATGCTACAGCCCATTGGCTCAGAATCTACTATAACTTCGCTACCCTATGACTATATCAATTGCTTGTATTAAGGTCTTAGTTCCCCAGGTTAGATGAAAATGTTTCCAAATTAAAATAAACTAGTTCATGTTTTCCAGTTGTTTTTGTTGTGTATATGACATAAATGTATATGTGCATTTACATGTGTAGGAGTATAACTCTGTTGGGTGTGCATGTTTATGTATGTATATTCCTGTAAAGGCCTGAAGTTGATATGCAGCATCTTCTTCTATTTTATTTATTAAGGCACGTTTTCTCTGTGAGTCTTGGATCTACCACTGCAGGCAGTCTAGATAGTCACTGTCCTCAGAGATCCCTGGCCTCTGCCTTGGACTTTTAGGATTATGGGCAGTTGCCATGTCTGCCTCACTTTTTGTGTAGGTTCTGAGAATCTGAGCTCTAGTTCTCACATTTTTTGGCAAGCACTTTGTCCACTGAGCATTTTGTAAAATAGAAAGCAAGGGCTGGTGAGATGTTTGCTGTTGCAAGTGCTTCTTGCTTTACAGAGGACCTGAGTTCAGTTTCTTGCATTCACCATAGGTAGCTCACAACTGCTTATAATTCCAGCCCAGGAGTTATGTCACTTTTATCCAGGTACCAACACATGCATGGAACATACACACACACACACACACACACAGAGGGAGAGAGAGAGAGAGAGAGACAGACAGACAGACAGACAGACAGACAGAGACAGAGATCACGAATTTCTCCCTCCCTAGGTTCCTTCTTCATTTCCCAACTTAGACTTTGACCTTAGCTTTCCACAAGATATTCACCATATGTACACATATGCATAGACACAGTTGCATCAGTCCTGAGTAACTGGCCGAGGAGTAGTCTGTTGGGCAACTATGAATGAATTCCAATGATCTGATACATTCTGAAATTTCTTTAGGCCACTTTTCTTTATAATTGCCTTCACCGTCACTTTTACTAACTACAAAAGACTCAAAAATAAAATAAGATCTTTGAACTTAGTATTTGAATAAATATAATATTCTCCAGCTCCGTCAGACATTTAGTTCACATAAAGAGGTTCTGAATGCCATTTGACCATTTCAAGGGATGAAAGAAAGTGTTATAAAAATATCTCAAGTACACTGATGAGGGAATCCAATGATGCTGACAGAAATTGTCGTATCATTGGAATAATTGTACAGCCTTTTAAAATAACAAATGTGAAGATGGTTATACTTATTAGATAGTCGGCTCTAATTGACCAGTTTTCATAATGTCTTCAGTAATTTTATATCATAGCCATACTCTATAGGACTAGGATTCTATATAACATATACCACAAACATTTTCATACCAAATGATTTAAATTTGTAATTTATGTGTTATTATACCTAATACTGATTGTAGAAAGATCAAGGGAACAAAACAGCAAGGAATACAAAGTTGTTTGTGTACAGTGGTTCTGGAAAGAGTTGGGAGAAGGAACAAACAAGAGTAACTACATTGTATGAAATTCTCAAAGAACTAATAAAAATATTTCTAAAACACAATAGAAGATGCCAAGGTGACTTATCTCACAGTGTCTGCTTCCAGATTTGCATGCTTCCTGTTGCTATCTGGGAATGCCATAGGGAATAAGTTAGATTCAAGTAGAATTTTATGCATGAAATTTGCTAGTCATCAACCATGCTGCCATTTCCAAGTGACAAATCCTAAGTGTTGCCACAATGGCTATGAAAATAAGTTACTAAGAAAACAATCAGTGGCGAATTAGACAGATATTTTCATTCTTCTTTTGAACAGTTGCTGAGCTAGGTTATATATAAACTAATATAAGAAAAAGTGATTCTTGACTGTTGAAAAGTTGAAAGTAGACAGTTAGTTAACTGAGGTGGGGGGCTGTCAAGGCTTTACTTTCATGGATTTTATTTCCCTATTTGAAACTGGCAAATATGAAATTATAAAGTATTTGTTCTCCAAGCAACAGGGCCAAAACCATGTTTCTCAGAGCAAGACAGATCTTACCAGTTATACAAGTGCTCCCTAAAACCCTGGCAGATACAAGTAGAAAGGAGTCTTTTCACACCCCCACAAAGTCCACATAGTAGTTATGCTGTATTAATCTCACATTTGTGAGTAGTTTGTGCCTTCTCATCTACAATCTATGTGATCAATCATTGAAATGAAGATTTACTACATGCTTAAAGGATTCTTGATGCCAGTGACACAGCATGCCAAAGGGCTGGATTTATCCGAAACATTAGGTACCTCTCTGGAGTCTACCTATTAGCTAAACACTCTGGGTTTCTTCAAGCTATGACACACATATTGTTGTGGGATTAATACCACGTGTCCAATTAACCGGTCCATAGAATTTCTATATATTTTGTCTAACAGTATTCTGAGATCGACCTTGGTGTAATATTAAAATAAGAACAGCATTTGAATAAATAGACTAAGCACAGAAAGTTGCCTTCTTCAATGTTGGTGGCTCTCAAATGGATCAATATAATTTGAATAGAATAAAAGGGTTTTTGTTTTTGCTGTTTGTTTTATATAGCAGAGAACACAAAAATTTATTAACAATGATGCATGAAAAATACAGAAGTATATGTCATGACCTAAGTTACTTCATTAATAATTTAAAAATATTTTATTAATGCTTTAAGTATTTCATATAACACAGGTTACTCTAATTTACTATTAATTTATTTGATCTCTTGCCCAACTCCTCCAAACCCACCTTGTCTGAGAGTGTGAGGTTCAGTACTGTTTTATTCTGTCCTTTGAACATAATGGAATAATTATTTCTCCTTGTCTCTCAGGCCTGATAGATTTCAGACCAGAATTTAACATCAGTGTCTCTCCTGATCTCTAAACCTTTGCTTCCTGGATTGTCAGCTTGCTAAATACATATTTCTGGGAAGCTCAAGGAAATCCAGTTAAATCAGTTAAAAAGGAAATTGGGGTTTGGGGTGGCTCATTTGTTAAGAGCACTGGCTGTTCTTCTACAGGTCCTGAGTTCAATTACCAGTAACCACAAGGTGGCTAATAACCATCTATAGTAGGATACAATGCCCTCTTCTGGCATGCAGATATACCTGATTGAGAACACTCAAATCACAAATAAATACGTCTTTAAACAAAGACAGCAAAACAACAAAAACCCAAACACAAAGAAACCCAGAAAACCAGGGGTCTGCATAGTGCAATCCTGTGTCAGTGTAATGAACAGAGAAATAAATCTGAAGAGAGAGAGAGAGAGAGAGAGAGAGAGAGAGAGAGAGAGAGAGAGAGAGAGAGAAGAGAAGAGAAGAGAAGAGAAGAGAAGAGAAGAGAAGAGAAGAGAAGAGAAGAGAAGAGAAGAGAAGAGAAGAGAAGAGAAGAGAAGAGAAGAGAAGAGAAGAGAAGAGGAGAGGAGCAAAGATGCTGAAACTGTTCTGGTTCCTAAAGGCTTCTACCAAAGAGAGACATACCATTTTTGCTTATATGTTTTTGGCCTACTGACTCATTCGGCCATTCTTACTTCTAGATTTTCTGGTAGTATACTCTTTCCTTTGCTGGAGTGTAGAGATTTATGTGCTTTAGTCAATAATTAACAGTGACAAACACAGTTTTAGGCCACTAATGAATAAACCCGTGTTACTTTCAGCAGAGTACATTTTCTGTATATTACTTATCTGCCCCTTAGGCTCAGTAGTCTAAAGAGGGAGAAATAGTACAAAAGTACATACATACAGATCTTAATCCAAAAAGGTTATTTTATTAAATAATTTTATACATATTAGTAGCTTACATTCCTAGGGCATACATATCCAATCAAATATTTGTTTTATGTCACAGTTGATGGTACTCACCTGTAATTTCCTCAATAAAGAGGCTAAGGGAGGAGAATCATGAGCCCCAGGCCAGCTTGGGCTACATAAGGAGACTCTGCCTCCAGCCCTTCCTCTTACCCCTAAATTGTACCACAATTACTAATTACAATTATTTCAGTCACTATTATCATGGTTGTCATCCTGGCTTGTTTTTTTTTTTTTAAATCTCTGATGCATCAAAAGTAGAACAAAGACCTTAAAGAGGTTCTCATTCTGAGAATAAAGGGAAACCAAGAGAATTCATCCTAATGCTACTCCTGTGGACCGCTCACAAAGATAAAACACATGTAGTGAAGAAACCACGAGTGGGGTTTTTCATAACTATTGATCATGTGTCACCTCTGGAAACAACACTCCTAACACTGAAGGGTTCCTTCAAAACTTTCAAAGTTAAATGTGTTGCCTTTAAAAGTAAAAGAACAAATGAGATATTTGCTTTCATCTGGGAAGCAGGTCTATTTTTAAAAGGCTGTAACCAACACTGTAGCTTACCTAAAGAACTCTGAGCACAGACGCTTAAAATTAGTTGTATTTATAACAGAATTTTACTAGAAAAATAAAAGCCCACAAGATTAATTAAATAAGGTTATATACACGAGAACGATGGTCAGAGAGTCCACTTATGGGTAAAGCTTTATACACTAATTATGTTAGTCTTCCATTGTCATGGGAGTTGTTTAAGATAAATCAGTGCAAAGTCTTCAAGTCTAAAAGAACAAAATTGAATCTCTTGGTCCAAGCCACTTAGTAGCTATAATGCCTCTACATTTTTAAGTTCTTAGATTTCAATACCCTCTTCTATTCAATGTAATAAACAATGTCCATAATCTAATAACTGAGAAAACTGCTATCTGATAATCTTCAAAGATTAAATATTACCCATATTGAGTGTGTTAAGACTGGTGTCTGGCACAAAAATGAGCCACAATATGCTAACACTTTTTGTTATTAAATCTAGTACTGTTGTTCAACATCCATGAAATGAACAACTAGAACACTCAAGTTCCAGGAGCCTATTGCTCAGCAATAACACCTTCCAAAATGCACTGCCTGTATAACTAGTCTAGGTCTCACCCTGGTGTTAGGGGTCAGCGACTTGGACCAGGTCCAGCCAGGCAGTGCTTTGTCTCCCATAATCTCAACTGACAGATGGTATTCAGTTGACAGAAGGACTAGTCTAGTGGGTCTGAAATGGCCTGTCTCCTCTTCAAGCTGACTTAGATGATATGAGAGGAGGATGAAGCCCAGTAGAAACTGTTTTCTTAAATATCTCAAATGTATACTTTCCTGCTTAAAGGGAAGGGATGTGTAAGACTTGAATTGTTTGGGCTATATTTTACTGTGAGGAACAGAAGGTGCACTCAAAACTCTGCAGCTGTGGATTCCCAAGTGTTATCAGCTAGAAGTTTCTTTATGCTTTCCATGTTTCCTAAGCTCCTTTAACATTATGTAAGGCCTCCTCCGCACAGTGCTGGTGCTCAGAAGGTAATTAGGTAATATGGTATCCCTGTGTTCCAGAAAGAATGGTTTTGTGGGGGCATCAGCACACTGTAGCTTCTACTGTTTTCTATTGGTAAAACCAGTCTTTCTTTATTAAAGGGGAGGGAACAGAGAATGGACAGAGGAGGCGGGGAGGCATGGCTATCTGTACACATCAGTACACATCACAGGTGTCCGTATGGTCTCTGTATAATGGTGACTGCAGGATTGGGGAAGGGGGAGCGTTGGGTATTGGTTATACAAGACAGGGTTTCTCTGGGTAGCCCTGGGTGTAGACAAGTCTGGTCTAGAACTCACAGGTATGTCTCTGACCCCTGAGTGCTGGTATTAAAGGTATGTGCCAGCTTGCCAGATTTGTAGGATTTATTTTATATTTAAAGCACACACATGCTTTCCAAACTGGGATTTTCATTGTTTATCTGCTACCTTCCTAAACAAGTACTAAAAAGAGAGAATCTGTTCTTTTAAGTATTGTCAAAGAGAACATTTTACTTTTAGCTTCTTAGGTTTGATTTTTGATAGTGTAAAAGGAACTGACAAAAGACAGATGAGCAGAAAATACAAAACAAATTTAATTTCCATCATATGCACAGGGTTTCAGAGAAACCCTAGGAATTGGCTGGCGGGGGTGGGGCTTCTTTGCCATCTTAATAGAGGCTATGGGAGGGCAAAAATGTACTTCTAGAAGAACATAGGACTTAAAGGAATAAATGGAAGAGATGTTAGCTTCATGACAGTGCCTGTGCATCTTATCCAGGTGCTTATTGCCTACTGCGGCCAACTTTTCCACATCTGCTATGAGACTCACACCTCCATACTTTAGGGGAAAGGATGCATGAGAGTTGAATTATTTGGGGTATATTTTATGGAGAGGAACAAAAAGTGCACTTAAAACTCTGTCTGCAGCTGTGCTTTCCCAAGTGTTATCAGCTTGAAGTAGATCTTTATGCTTCCCGTGTTTCCAGAGTTCTTTTAACAGCAAAAGGAATCTCTCTCTCTCTCTCTCTCTCTCTCTCTCTCTCTCTCTCTCCCTCTCCCTCTCCCTCTCCCTCTCCCTCTCCGTCTCTCTTCTCTTTTTTCTCTCTTTCTCTCTCTCCCTCCCTCAATCTCCCTCTCTTTCCCCTCCCCCACCCCTCCCCCTTTTTCCTTCCTCCCTTGTCCTCCCCCTCCCCTCTCCCTCTCCCTCTCTCTCCACCCAGAATTTTGCATGTCTCTGTCTGGTTTCTGGGTCTGTACTTTGAACACTGATTCCACTCTACCTGTCTACCCCGCTTTCCAAGAACATAGCATAACACATTCCATGGCACAACACATTCTATGCTTTCTATAGTTTCTAAGCTGACTAAGTAGATGCTGGGGAAATTCTTAAAAGCCATTACACTATGGTGCTCAATGTCACTTAATCATGAACCAAAGCAAGTGTGAATCCACAGTTGTACAGCCTAACACACTCAATCCATATATATTCTTCTCTCCACCTTACCATTTGCAGAATCTTTTAGAAGGTGACCTAAAAAGCAGGTGGCATTTTAAGCACCATTTAAGCCATGGGGTGCGACCAGGGGAAACCTGGATTGGAAAGAACTTTAGTTCTTGATCTCTTGTAAGTGAAACTCTTACTCTTGCAAGTGTCCAGGTGCCTACCCATGAAAGCACACCCCTCCCTGACGCTGCTTGAAAATCTCGAAGAAGCTGATGCAAATGGGAGCTACCCTAAGTTCCAGCAGTATCACAAACTTGGGATAATTCAGGATGGAGGGAACAAGCATCTTGATATCTAAGGAGACTATTTTTTTGGTAGTGGAAGGTACACTGGCTTATAGAACTTTGAAAATCATGATTGTATAGGAAAAAAAAAACTGGAAATGGGAGCTCTACCTAATGTTGAAAGATACCTTTTCAAGTTCACTGTATTTTGCTCTCATCTCTGGTATTTTAAAAGAAGGTTAGAAGCAATGCTTTTTCTTTGTTGTATGAAAAGACAAGCTCTATAGCATGGGAAAGGCAGCGGTAGGTTCGACTTTTTTGCCCTGCAAATAGAAGGATATACTAAAGCTATATCTAACATCTGGAGAAAGAAGCAGAGAAACCCTCAGGGGGAAAAAAAACGGAACCTAACTTCAGTGCTGAATCTGGGTGCACATTCTTGACCACAGAAATAGTTCTGACCAAAAAGACTGCTATTAAACATTGCTATCAATTACTTATAGAAAAAAAACATACCTAATGTTTTCTCCAATAATCAAACTGAATTCGCACATTTGTATCTTCTAAGGCTAAGTAACAGTTTATAACACTATAGAGTTTCTGTTCCCCTCCCCCCCCCCAGTCAATTGGAGACAATACTAAGAATTTGCTACACAGACAAAACAGGAAATCAACGACACAACCACAAATATAAAAACTTCTTTTTCATACTTACAACCCACTGTCACTTGACAATACTTTAATAAAAGCCTTGTTCAAGGTGATAAACTCTTTAGCATTTCCAAGTAAGAGAAATAGCTTAAAAATGCCAATGTCAAAAGCCAGCAGGTATTAGTGTCAGTGCTTTTATGAAAAACGTATCTTGCCAATAGTACTGTCTGTCTGCCCATCACTGAGTAGTATATCTAAGGTTTTGTATGGTTCTACAGATGAAACCAGGGGTTTCAATCTTCATAAAAGTCTTTTTAATCCACTTTACTAAACAATGAGTACTGAAACAAACAGCTAAAATATAGTGCTGATTTCCAAAGAACATGGCTGTCTGAAACTCATTGACATCCCTGGATATTGGTTCTAGTGAGATAAGTAAACAGCTTTATTTACAGAGAGCCAAGCTATTTAGTTCAGAGATACACTCAATTCCCCTCCCACTCAAGTGTCCCAAAGCTAGAAAAGAGATTCATCCTACCTCGAGGTGTCCCAGAACTGGCACCTTACTTAAGACTTGAGCTAAAGTCAATGAACAGTTTCAGTGATAATCATTGGAAATCTCATTATTGCTAAAGTAACCAGTTATTGTTTTAAACAATTCTGGCCCAAGCAATATGGGAAATAATATACGAAATGGAGTTAGCATTTTACAGGTAAATCATAATTTTCAATGGTTTCTTCTTGTACAAGCATGGTCATTTGTTTTAATGCAACCTTTACTTGGGCTATTTTAATGAGATCCTTGTTCCCCCCTCAGATTTTTCATATATATAATTTTCATCAGTGGTAATTCCTTACAGTTACATTTGATATATTCTGCCTCTATAATGAAGAGATAATACATGTGTCCAGTCCATCCTGCAGACTGTAGGGCACATTCAAATTTACCATAGTTATTGACAAGTAATAGTTTCAAGTGATGCTCAAAATGCCAAATCCTTTCCCCAAATGTTTGCCTAAATTTGGCAAAATCTCCTTTTCTTTCCATCCTTAAGATTGTTGAGAATGTGTGAAAAATAATAAATATGAAACATCCTATAAATTGTTGTAAATAAGGCACAATGTCTCTCTCAATGTAATTAGTTGGACCTTTTTAATGTGACGTATAGGTTGGAAACCTGTGCAGATTGAATATTTTGGCAAATTAAAACTGTATAAATAGAAAAACAACCAACCATCAATCTTTGCCAATTTTAAAGTAGAAATCATTTTTATCAAGTTCCTTAAAATATTTTAAAACATTCTAATGAAATCTCAAAATCACATAATTTATGAGTTCATGTTTATATAACTAGATTTTATTTGTGAAGATTTTTTTTTAACCTTTGAAAACTTTGCTATCACACCAGCCTTGTTTTTGTGTTTTACAGTTAACAAATAGCCAATAAGAATCAGTTGAGTGCAGCATCTAACTTGTGTTCATTTACTTCTGCAATATATAGCTTACATACAAGATTTAAATAGCACAGAAGATGTTATTTCTTGGCTAGAGACCAATTAAGTAACCACTGATGGAAGCAGTTACTACCTGCCTAAAAGGAAGTCTGTGGTTTCCTTATTTAAATTGCTGAGTTTTAATGTCCATCAAAAGGCTGTTATCGCAATGAATTATTCAACCATTTCAGTCTACCACACTTTACTACTACATCCATGGATTTCAAGCTGAAAAAAAAAGGTAGTCAAAAGTCTCTACCCAAGAACTGGAATCTTTTTTTTGTTTGTTTGTTTTTTGTTTTTGTTTTTGGACATTTACAAAGTGTTATGTCTGCTGTTTAAAAGTATATGTTTAATGGGAAAGCGTTTATAAATACTGAGAAGGAAGACTGAGATTTTAAATTTACCAAAAGTAGTTAGGGAATCGCAGATCACTAAGGATGAAAGGTCACTGCCTTTGGAGATATCGGGTGTCATTTCCTCTGTTTGTCCCTTGGTGGAGTTCTTGAGTCACATTCTTCCTTTCCCTTGTACTTACTGCTTTATATTTCTCTCCAGGACTGGCTATCATGTTTATTGTATTTAACCTTTTCCTCGTATTCTTGTGAATAATAAAGCGTCTATTATAAATGAAAGACTCCCGACCCTAAAACCCTGCCGCTGGCACTTGCTTCTTAGCCTTACTGCAAACTTTGTTGTCCTTACTTTTTGCCAGTCTTCTTTTTAAAAGGCTTAAGTCACAAAAGTGACCCCAAACACTATTCCCGACCCCGCTCTGTCACCGACATTCTTTACTGAAAAAGTACTTGAATTGTTAAGTTTGGAGGGCGATGTTTGGCAAAGAAAAGCAATCCGGATTTTCACTGACATGTATTAGCATGGGCTATCTGGATTTTAATTAATTTCACTTTTATGTCTGCTTTACTTTATATGCAAGCTTATTACGGGGCATTTGCTTTTAAATAACGTACATCGCAAACGTTTCAGTCTTCCCTAAAACATTGTGCTTCCTCCAAACGATAACTGATCAAGGCAGTCTTTAGAACACTATTCCTTTTCGGTTTTGTCTGCCAGAGAAGCCTCGGCGGCTGCAGAAGCAACTGCAACCAGCGTCTTTTATTTCTTGCAGCCGGTTACACTTTTTGATCCCATTTCCTCCTGAACCTTGCCTCTCAGGTCGAGAAGATAAAAGCAGCCTCGGGTCTGAGAGACCGGGTGGGGTCTGTGGGTGGGAGCGAATCCGGATATCACATTCCCCTGGTGAGGTCTGCTACTGGGAGGATTAAGTCCCTGGGTTCCATTTAATGAAATTGCCGAGCACTTGTGACACTGGCTCTAAGACTGCGGAAATGGGGCGGGGGGCGGGGGAACTGCTGCTTGCCTTCATTCCCCCTGCGCACCGGCTGGAGGCTGGAGCGATGGTGTCAGCGCCCAGACAGGGGGCGGAAGAGGATTGGGAGCAGCGGCCGCCGCAAGGGCGCTAGGAGGGTGTCACCCCCCTTTACCCCCCTTTACCCTCTTCCCGCCCATTCCATTCTGGTCCACAGGAACCGCTCTGGGGGGCAAAGGAGCTGCCACTTCTTGGCTGCTCTGGCGGAAAGGTCGGAGCTGGCGACTGGTGGGGGAGGGAGCAGAACAAGGTTTCCCGGCCCAACAGCAGCCTGGCCGCGCTGCTATCCATGCAGCACACGTCGGACCCATTTCCCACGCTGGCTTGGCTCCGCGGCAGAGTCGGTGGGGATAAGTGGGGAGGGCAGGAGGAGGTTACCTCCCTCTCTCAGAGGAAACCACTCCAGTGTGAAGGACGCGCTGCACCCCTGTCCCCCAGTCATCGTGGAGGAAATATATGCAAACTCTAGGCAAGAGTAAACCACGCAGTCCTTCCCTCCATCCTTGCCAAGAGCGGCGGGAGAATGCTTGAAGAGGCAGAGGAGGGTTATTCAAGTTTATGGTCTGGCAAGGGATGAGGGAGTGCATAATGTCTTTCTGCCCACGCGATTGCCAGAAGTTTGCAAAATTCTAGTAAGGCGACGAGTGGAGGGAGTGCAAGGTGCACACAGCCACGCATCGGAATGCACGGCGCAAAGCCTCGCAGTGGAGGTGACGTCCCCCCCCCCCCTTCCCTTTCCAGTCTGGATCGGGAGAAAGCAGGCATTCAGATAAACCTCTATTCTTTCCAAATGTAAGGGGGACATCGAGTTACTGCCACTTCGTCGGCCGCGGAGGCGCTGCGGCGCCAGCCCCCTCCTTCAGACTGCGGCGGTGCACACTGAGCCTGCGCGCCAGGCTTTTCTCGCTGATGCTGCAGTTACAGAGCTGAGAGCTCTGGTGGCCGCAGCCGGAGGGTTACCGGGGAAGGCCGTTCTATCCGAGGAGAAGGAGGAGCCACCCCTCCCGGAAAGATGCTGCTTTATGGGACAGGGAAATATTCGTCAGCTCCTGGCACGTACTACTCACCGCTCCGTCCTCCGTGCTTCCACCCCCGCCCCTCCCGGGAGAGCTTAGAAACCACGGCCGCTCCCCCGCCCCCAAATACACTCCTTCTCGCTGCGCTCCTCCAAACAACCGCGCGCTTCCTTAGCTCCTAGACTTTATTGGTATTTGACTTATTTAAATCATTGTCTCCTCTGGTCTCACAGAGAGTAAAATTGATTCTGTGAGCATTGGATATGGCATGCAAATTTGTCTTTAAAGGGGCCCTTAAATTCCCAGCAACATTCTTCGAAATAGTAAGGACGCTACCCAAATACCACTTACAGCCTTCGTTCTTCTTAATCTGTGGGTAGAGAGTCTTTTCCTTCGATAGTGTGAAATAAATGAGAAGTGGGCTTCGGTTCGAAAAACACCACCAGCCCTGAAATCTGACTTGGCAGACTGCGGTGGTCATGACTGAGAACCGGGGAAGCCTCACGCCAGGGAATGGCAGGGAGAATCACGAGGCACAAAGTCAAAAGGAGAGAAAAGACGTTAAGCATACTCGGAACACAAAGTTGCCATTTAAGTTTATTTCCCTTATATCCAGATAGGTGACGCTACACTTTGCCAGTTACTAAAAGCTGCAGGCTCTGCTTAGAAAATAATATCCAGGCTTCTAGCATGTGTTTTATTCCCCAGGCGCGTGCACACACGGTCTATCCCCAGTGAGAGCGGATGACAGGAATTCCAAGCATTTAAACAAAGGCAGCCATTCTCCCCTCCCCAACCCAGACCTCCAAAGTCTATGCTCCAAAAAAGGATCCTCTCTGGCTCTCCCTGGAGTTTGATGCTCTCTCTCTTCACTACTGCAGCCCGTCATGGTTTTGCAGAACACAAGCTTGGCTTTCGGAACTCACGTCGTCCTCAGCCTACCAGTAGCAATTCATTAACCCAGATGCTAAATTGCGAAACGAAGACACGTTGCGGGTGGGAGTTGGGGGCGGGAGGGGCGCATCGTCTGAGGGTAGACGTGGGAGGAAGGTATACTAACACCCTCACTTCTGCTCTTACCCACACAGCAGGGTTTAGTGAAGGAGGAAATCTACCAGCCCTAGAGGGGAAAAACCATCATCCCCACCCCCACCCAAACTGCCTAAGGAGACTGGACTTTGACTTACAGGGGCTGAGATTGGGCAGTTCTCAGTCGGCCCCACGAACCGAAGCCTGGCTTCCCTGAGCTGCGCGGCTGGCTGGTCCTTCCTCCCGCCTCCTTTCCCTGGGCCCTCCTCCCCGGTTCTCTGCAACTGTGTAGTTTCGGATAACGCAGCCGCCGCTGCAGCGTCGGGGACAAGTCTGAGTCCGGAGCCCGCGGGCTTTCCGCAGCAACCACCACTTTATGCAAACTTGCTGGTTTCCGGCTAGGGGGTGGCGAGAGTAGGAGCTTCCCCGTGGAGATTCGGTGTCTCGGAACAGCCACAGCCGGAGAGGCGGCGGCGGGAGCGCGCGCACCAGACTCTGCTAGACGCGAAAGCGGACGAGACAACTGCGGAATTCACCCGCCGCGCCAGGGCACTTCCGAGACAACAGCCGACTGGCACTTTTTCTGCCTTTGGCAAACTAGATTTTTTTTTTTTAAGCTACTTGGCAGCTCTGTTTGACTCCACCTCCCCCTCCACCCCCGCCTCAGTGCCTTTGGCTTTTCTTTGGAAATCCGGACAGAATTGAGCATCTTTGTTAATTGCCGTTAGGAGTGCCCGGTCGAGAGCTTTCGCCGGGCCAATGTCGCGGGTGCACGGAGCCAGGCTTGCTCACCTTTGAACTGCAAAGGGATCAAGTTCAGCTCCAGTTCCCCCCGCATTGAGACTGGAAGAAGCTGAGAGACTGTGCTGGAGAGAGTGAGAGAGGGGGGAAAGGGGAAAGGAGAGGAGGGAGGAGAGAGAAGAGGAGGGAGGAGAGAAAGAGAAGGAGGGAGGGAGGGGAGGGATCGAGAGAGAGCGGGGAGAGCGAGAGAGGCTGCAATCTCCTCCCAGAATCGCGCACAGCGCTGCAGATCCCACTGCTCCAACACGCGGGCCGAATGCAGGTGAGGGAAGGCACGGACTCTGCGGCTGAGAATCCAAACTTGGGCACTGCGCGGTGCGCACGGTTCGGCTCTCGCCCCCGCGGGCGAATGGTTGCTGCGGTTTCAGGCTGCAGCTTCGTGACTAATGACCTTGCGCAGAGTTGTTAAGAAAAAAGAGAAACCCGAGCTCTCCGGGGTGAGAAGCGACCTACTCTGGGCGTCTCTGAAGATGGCTCGGGCAGCTCTTTGGCGCGCCGGGAGCACCCAGACGCGGACGGAGCTGTGACGCGAGGCTTCTTCGCTGCACCTTGCCCGAAGCGACCTGCCGTGGAATTTTTCATTCAAGATATGTTGAGTGGCTTCCCGGCTGCTTAAGAGGAGTTGAGACTGGCTTGTTGCTCGCCCCAGAGCCTGGAGCAGGAAGCGGCTCCTGTTTGTCTGGACCTCCGGAGTCTAAACAGAGCCTGGGTCTGGAGTGAGTAACTGGAACGTGAATTGGACTTAACTCGAGTAGCAGTAAGGACTAGCTCTGCTGTCTGACGGGGAAGGCTGCAGGTTTGCTCCAGTCCCGCTACCAGGCTCCGCCGCCCTCTTGCAGAAGCGGTTCCAGCCCCTTCCTAGGGCTTGGGAACTGGATCTCAGGATCTTCCCGCTGCGGGGATGACTTTGTGCAGGCACCGAGCCCGTGGCGCGCAGTGTCCCGTGAACTGTGAGTACTGCGAGTAAACGGTGGCCGGCGAGCGGGCGATTAGCACCCATTGCATGAATTATGAAACAATAACTTTCGGAAGAAGCAGGAGGAGAAAAAAAAGAAGCATCTATAGCTGCCCCCTCCCATCAGCAGACTCTACGCGCTACTCTGGCCCCCTCCCTCCCCTCCCTCTCGTTTCTTCCTTTCCCGGAGAGGAGGACCGAGGGGAGGGCAGGCGGCCAGCCCCGGAGGAGGGGGGTGCCGAGGGGGGTTGTGGTTAGAAGGAGCAGTAGCAGCAGCAGCAAGAGAAGATGCTGAGGATGCGGACCACGGGATGGGCGCGCGGCTGGTGCTTGGGCTGTTGTCTCCTTCTGCCGCTCTGCTTCAGCCTGGCCGCCGCCAAACAGCTGCTCCGGTATCGGCTGGCCGAGGAGGGCCCCGCCGACGTGCGGATCGGCAATGTGGCCTCGGACCTGGGCATCGTGACCGGCTCCGGCGAGGTGACTTTCAGCCTTGAGTCTGGTTCTGAGTATCTGAAGATTGACAACCTTACCGGCGAGCTGAGCACCAGCGAGCGGCGCATCGACCGAGAGAAACTGCCCCAATGTCAGATGATCTTCGACGAGAACGAATGTTTCCTGGACTTCGAGGTGTCGGTGATAGGGCCCTCGCAGAGCTGGGTGGACCTGTTTGAGGGTCGGGTCATCGTGCTGGACATCAACGATAACACGCCCACCTTCCCGTCGCCGGTGCTCACGCTCACGGTGGAGGAGAACCGGCCTGTAGGCACGCTCTACCTGCTGCCCACGGCCACCGATCGTGACTTTGGTCGCAATGGCATCGAGCGCTACGAGCTGCTCCAGGAGCCCGGGGGTGGCGGCAGCAGCGGCGAGGGAAGGCGCTTGGGGCCGGCGGACAGCGCCCCCTACCCAGGGGGCGGCGGGAACAGCGCGAGCGGCGGCGGCTCTGGAGGCTCCAAGCGGCGGCTGGACGCGCCTGAGGGTGGCGGCGGGACTAGTCCTAGTGGCCGAAGCAGTGTGTTTGAGCTGCAGGTGGCAGACACTCCAGACGGCGAGAAACAACCGCAGTTGATAGTGAAGGGGGCGCTGGACCGGGAGCAGAGAGATTCCTATGAGCTGACCCTCCGAGTGCGCGATGGGGGCGACCCACCTCGGTCCTCGCAGGCCATCTTGCGGGTGCTCATCACCGACGTAAATGACAACAGCCCCCGCTTCGAGAAGAGCGTGTATGAGGCTGACCTAGCTGAGAACAGCGCTCCGGGCACCCCCATCCTACAGTTGCGCGCCACCGATTTGGATGTAGGGGTCAATGGACAGATCGAGTATGTATTTGGGGCTGCCACGGAGTCGGTAAGACGGCTACTGCGCCTGGATGAAACCTCGGGCTGGCTCAGTGTCTTACACCGTATCGACCGCGAGGAAGTGAACCAGTTGAGATTCACAGTAATGGCTCGTGACCGCGGGCAACCCCCCAAGACCGATAAGGCCACCGTGGTCCTCAACATCAAAGATGAGAATGACAACGTTCCCTCCATCGAAATCCGGAAGATAGGGCGCATCCCACTTAAGGACGGGGTAGCCAACGTGGCCGAAGACGTCCTGGTGGACACCCCCATCGCCCTGGTTCAAGTGTCTGACAGAGACCAAGGCGAGAACGGGGTAGTCACCTGTACCGTAGTGGGAGATGTACCCTTCCAGCTTAAGCCAGCCAGCGACACAGAGGGCGATCAGAACAAGAAAAAGTACTTCCTGCACACATCGGCCCCACTAGACTATGAGACCACCCGGGAGTTCAACGTAGTCATAGTAGCTGTGGACTCTGGCAGTCCCAGCCTCTCCAGCAACAATTCCTTGGTGGTCAAGGTGGGAGACACTAATGACAACCCTCCTGTCTTTGGCCAGTCGGTGGTTGAGGTTTACTTTCCAGAGAACAACATTCCCGGGGAGAGGGTAGCCACGGTGCTGGCGACAGATGCTGACAGCGGGAAGAATGCAGAGATCGCCTACTCGCTGGACTCCTCAGTGATGGGGACTTTTGCCATCGATCCCGATTCTGGAGACATCCTGGTCAATACAGTACTGGACCGGGAGCAGACTGACAGGTATGAGTTTAAAGTTAATGCCAAAGACAAAGGCATCCCTGTGCTGCAAGGCAGCACCACGGTGATTGTGCAGGTGGCTGATAAAAATGACAATGACCCTAAGTTTATGCAGGATGTCTTTACCTTTTATGTGAAGGAAAACTTGCAACCCAACAGCCCTGTGGGGATGGTCACCGTGATGGATGCTGACAAGGGACGGAATGCACAGATGAGCCTGTACATAGAGGAGAACAGTAACATTTTTTCTATCGAAAATGACACAGGGACCATTTACTCCACAATGTCTTTTGACAGGGAACATCAGACTACATACACTTTCAGAGTGAAGGCTGTGGATGGGGGAGATCCTCCCAGGTCGGCCACAGCCACCGTCTCTCTCTTTGTGATGGATGAAAATGACAATGCTCCCACCGTTACCCTTCCCAGAAACATTTCCTACACGTTGCTGCCACCTTCAAGTAATGTCAGGACAGTAGTAGCTACAGTGCTAGCAACAGACAGTGATGACGGCATCAATGCGGACTTGAACTACAGCATTGTGGGAGGGAATCCTTTCAAACTGTTTGAGATTGATCCCACCAGTGGTGTGGTTTCCTTAGTGGGAAAACTCACCCAAAAGCATTATGGCTTGCACAGGCTGGTTGTGCAAGTGAATGACAGCGGCCAGCCTTCCCAGTCCACTACGACTTTGGTACATGTATTTGTCAATGAAAGTGTTTCCAATGCAACTGTGATTGACTCCCAGATAGTTCGAAGTTTGCATACCCCACTCACCCAGGATATAGCTGGTGATCCAAGCTATGAAATTAGCAAACAGAGGCTCAGTATCGTCATCGGGGTGGTTGCTGGCATTATGACAGTAATTCTAATCATTTTAATTGTCATGATGGCGAGATACTGTAGGTCCAAAAGTAAAAATGGCTACGAAGCTGGCAAAAAAGACCATGAAGACTTTTTTACACCCCAGCAGCACGACAAATCTAAAAAGCCTAAAAAGGACAAGAAAAACAAAAAATCTAAGCAGCCACTCTACAGCAGTATTGTCACTGTCGAAGCTTCTAAACCAAATGGACAGAGGTATGATAGTGTCAATGAGAAGCTGTCAGACAGCCCAAGCATGGGCCGATACCGATCTGTTAACGGTGGGCCTGGCAGTCCCGACCTGGCAAGGCATTACAAATCCAGTTCCCCATTGCCTACTGTCCAGCTTCACCCCCAGTCACCAACCGCAGGGAAAAAACATCAAGCTGTACAAGATCTACCACCAGCCAACACATTTGTGGGAGCAGGAGACAACATCTCAATCGGATCAGATCACTGCTCTGAGTACAGCTGTCAAACCAGTAACAAGTATGGCAAACAGGTAAGAGAGATCCCAGATGTGTTTACATATCTCAGAGTGGGCTGATCACTCAGAGACAGAACAGCTTCTATCAAGTTGTGTCTTTCCTTTATGAGGGTCCTTCTCCTTTGAAAACTCGGAGATTGACGTGCATTTATATGCCACTGATGTACCAGAGGCCTGATAGGACAGAGATGTGTTCCTGGTTTTGTTTGTTTGTTTGTTTGTTTGGGTTTTTTGGTTGGTTTTTTATTTTTGAAAACTAGAAGGTGGATTTACATGGTGTCTAAAGGAAAGGTAGTGTTTTATGCTTCTCCTGGCACTTGACAGCATTAATTCATATATATATATAATGTTTACAGAGTAAGTATGTATATCTTATTGGGAGAGTTCTATGTGAAATTTTTCTAGAGTTACAACTGGTGCCCATTCTAATTGGGCACTGAAAAGTTTTAACTATGTCATGAATCATGCCAGATTTTACAAGTCAGCAGACTCTGATTCATAGATATGCAGAGCAGGGGCAAAATTCTTGAAATCCTGCCGTAGTCATTTGATTGGATGAAAATAGTGGCTTGAAAGTCCTTAATGATAAGCAAGTGTTGTGCATAATTGCATTTTTAATATTTTGTATCTATAACAACATTTATTCATAATGATTTGGCTCCTATGTGGGTATGCAATCAGCACCTGAATTCTTCATATTCAATATTCCAAAGCTTGTAAACAAAATTAGGTTGTACTTAGTAGAATATATTTGTGTATGTTTGGGGAATTATTAGAAAAAAGAAAAATTATGTGTTACTTTTGTGTGTTATTTTGATATAGCTGTTTCCTGGCATAATGTGGGAAATAGCAATATTACATACATATCTATGTGTGTGTGCACATATCTATGTGTGTGTGCACATATGTGTGTGCACATATATGTGTGTGTGTGGACACATATGTGTGTGCACATATATGTGTGTGTGCACATGTGTGTGTGTGTGTGTGTGTGTGTGTGTGTGTGTGTGTGTGTATGCTTGAGGGGAACTGACTATATCAGATCTATTTTTATAGTTTGCTTGTGTGGTATGCATTATGAAGAAGTTTACTTTTTATGCCCACCAAAGTTTGCCACACAGCAAATCACAGCAAATAAAATCCTTTTGGAAAGTGCTGAGATGCTAGCCAGAACACTTCCAAAAAAAGTGCATCATGTGTTTTACTACAAAAACTGACCTTAGGAATTACAGTTACAACTTGTTAAATGTTGTAATATGGTGGTTTTCTGCCAGATATGTTTTGCATGTAGAATGTGTCATCTGAGGAGAATTGAGGTGAAGGCGAAAGTTGTTATATAGTCTCATTCAATATGTTATGGAGAATAAGTACTAATATTTCATAGTTTTCATCATCATTAAATATTAAAATATTTTCTATATGTAGCATTTTATTTTATAGTATTTATTTTGGACAAGAAGAAGCAGAAGTAATATACTTTTAAAAATACTCCATTAAAATACCCTATTAAAAGCAGTAAAAAAAAAATAGAGGTTTGACCTACTGTGTATGGAATAGCTTTTGAAAATGGATCTTTGGATGCAAGTAAGCTTGAATTATGTATTTATATGAAACCACTATTTGATATTGTGGAGAGTTTATTTCTGTTGTTTTTGCTTTACCTGAAGTTAAAAGCCTTGTGTTATGGACTGGTGTTTAATGTCTTCATCAATTTTGTAAATAAGAAAGACTATAATGAAACATACAGCATTTTTCCATGATATTTATATACAACATTATATTTCATATATTTATATTTACGTGAGGTCTTGGAAAATCCTTAGAAAACAATAACATAAGTGCAACATAGTGGAAGATGGCTTTATACAGACTATTTACATCCCCTTACCATGCTAGCAGTGGTTTTGCCCTATGACAGTGACATTTGCATTCTAAATTTCTTAATTGTGTGCTTTTGAATGGGTAGATAAAATGGCAAACTTACAGATACTGGATGCAAACTTGAGGTTTGTGCTTTCACTTAAGCAGTGTTTTACTCATTTGTTGGGGCAGCGCTATATTGTTGAATTTTAAAAACACTTAATGTCCAGACAACTGGCATGCCATTTGAAAAGCAAAGGGGTATGCTCATAAATTAGCTAATGTATGGTGCTTGCCTTTCAATTGAGCAAAGTCCATTTACCAAAAAAGAAAAGCCACACAGTCAGTGGAATGAATCACTCAGCTTGCCAAAGGTGACTTTGGAAAACTTGTGTGCCATTACGTATTCCAAAGATGTATAACGTTCTAACCACAAGCAAATAGCTGACCTACAATAAAATAAAGGCAAATGAAACACATTCCCCCTAATGTAATTAATGATAGTAATTGATAGCTTCATCTGCTCAATATTGCTCTCGGGGGACAAGAGATTCATTTCAAAGTTACATTCTGCAACATCTGACAGGAATACAGTCCACTTTGTCTAGATTTCTGTTTGTATCTTACACAGCTACTTTTCTATTTCTACTCTTAAAAAGATTTAGTGTTCATAGAATGAAGTCATGTTTGCTTTCATTAAACTTTGTTCATTAGCACACAGGATTTTGCTGTTTCCCTCTTTGAAAGATGAATTTATCTAAAACTTGGGACTTCTATTCATTCAATTTATTAGACTTGAGACTTGTACTTTTTAAATTTCTTAGGGATCCATTTAAGATGTGAAATTTCATTTGCTAGCACGCCTTTATTTTGTTTATAATTTCCGTGAACTATCTTATGATAATCCTTTATATACACTAATAAAATGGAAGTGACTTTTCTTTCAGTCTTTTCTGCATGAGAGTTGCGTTTCTCGTATGTGATATTAAGGGTTACATTGTAGTAAGCCAACATGTCCCCATAAATGAAAGTATATAAATAGAAATTATACACTCTTTCCCTTCTCCTTCGTTTTTTGGGTTGGTTTCACAGGCCCTAGAATCATTTCAAAGATCTATTAGTACTTTGACAAACTCTAGATGTGTGTTGGACAGTGGGTGAAATTGTTTCTCAAATTCACACATTGGAAAACTGAGGGGTGGAACCTAGCTTTTCATAGTTAAGTCCTTTGAAAACAAAAGCCTTTGCAGTCCACTACCTGATACTTTCTTGAGCACAGTGGAGCTCACCCACTGCACTTCTGACATGGTCTCTCTTGCATTTAGTTCTTCAGTTGCTTGGCAAACTTGGTGACTTGTAACCTTGTGATGTAAAGGAACAACCATGCATCTGATTTACTAAAAAAGAAAAAAGAGAAAGAAAATGCATTTCATTTATTTTTTTAAATTTGTATTGAATAATTTTAATAAAAATTCAAAAATTACAACAATTAAAGCAGGACAAATGTAGAGATTCAGTTCTCCGACTATTCTCAAATCCTACTGAGTTTATCAGTTGATGTGCATTTTAAAGATAATGACTTTATACTTAAAATGTTTTATAGCCTTTCTTCAATGAAACATAGGGTGATTTTTATAATTGGGGTTGAATAAACATTTATTTTAAAATTCATTTTGAGCTGATCACACTGTACTCAGGGAGAAAAATCTTGTTAACTCTACTGACAGTTTCCCTTCTGTAAGGTACTGCTGATTTAGTCCGAATTATGATCTCCTTAATTAATAAAATTTTGATCAGTGATCATTATACACTTAATTAAAATAATACAAGTGAACTTTATAAAAAGATGACTGTGATTTCAGAAGCAAATGGGTACCTTTCTGTTAGTATCAGAGTGCTCCATTTTACGAAAATTAACCATCAACCTGCTTGTGCATCAGCACATATATTTCAGCAGTAACAAATCTGCAAAGTGATGTAGGCTCTACACAGCATTCTGATCAATCCTCTAGGAGAACGCTTACTAGATGGTTCACCTGGCGATAACCAAGGACTATTTCATGAAGCCCAGTGAATACGCATATATTTCTTTTGCATTTGGCTCAGTATTCTGGACAGAAACCTCATAACTAATAGGAGAGGGACATCAACTCAGCAATATTACCTGAGGTTTTGCATGAGAAAGGCATATGGAAATCTTCATTCAGATATGTGTTCCACAGTTGATGCACAACTTTAAAGGGGAGTCCATATAGAACAGGTTGAATGATTTCCAATAAACAAATGAATCAATTAATGATTAGTTGATATGAGTGATTAAAGATACAAATCTATGAAATTTTCACAATTTCTAGGTGTCATGAGCTTTTCCCCTTTTTACACTCAAGCACACATTCTTATGTAGCGACTGTGGTCATTAGTGCTTTGTCTAGTGCTGATGTTCATACACTGAAGAGTTTATGATATTTGAATGTTGAACCTACACAAAGGAGAAATTAAAGCACACTACTCAACAGCTTATTGCTTATACCTAAAATCATGAGAGTTATCACAGTTTAAGTAGAAAAGGTAAAACCTTAGCAATTCTCTATTTACAGAAGAGGAAACTGAGAAGCTAGCATAAAACCGTAGTCAGATTATGTTTATAAAGTTGTTAGAGATATGACATAGACCAGAGTCCAAGTGTCCTCATTAAACCACTTTTAGAGGCAAAATATCCTTTGAATCTCAGTACGTTTCTTTGTGTAGAATGCAGCAGTGGCAAAAGTCTGTTTCGGTTTACTGATGTCTTTGCTAATATATTTGACTATAAAAATAGACCTTTTTACAACATAGTATAATTTTGCTCTCCGCTCTAAGGCTTGTGTAGAATTTAAAATTCCGAACATTGATTTTAGTAAAAATTCATAATTCTATATCTCATGAAAGGTAGCAATTGATGATGTACATGAAATAGAGTTAGTGTGGATTTGATTAGCATAGGCTCAGAAACAATTGACAGTACTTTAAATTAAGCCCAATAGTAAGGATGGCCATCTTCACTAGGAAGGCCTTTTATTTGAAAACAATGAAAATATTCTCAGTATTATACATGACCAGCTTTGTATATTCTTATTGAAGTAATTGTTTACTCTTTTTCACCAAAAAAAAACCCGATAACTGTTCTTTTGGCTTCTAGATTACTTGATGTGTCACCACTGATCCTAAACATACAATGACACACTGCTTTCCTTTTCCTTGCAGTTTGTTTACTAGCTAGTTTCACAGAAGAGTGAGACTTTTTTTTCACTTGAAAAAAAATAAGGTGTTGTGTTGTTGTTGTTGTTGTTGTTGTTGTTAATCAATGTCAATTTGCAAAGGCATCATATGTAAAGTGTAAAATTTACTAATTTCAATGGCTCTTAGTACTGGTTTTGTCATAGAATCAACTGGAACACCCTCATTGCAGGGGGCAGTGATAGGGGGAACCTTGTGCAGTAAGTGCAGTCAAACCTGGTTTACATTCAATCACAGAGAACCAACTTCCAGATTGTGGCATTGATTCCCATTCATTCATTTCCTGTGCCTCTATAGAAAGGATGAAAGCATTTGAGTGGATCTACAGTCAAGTTTCCTTTTAAAGTTTTAATTTATGTATTTACTTTTTTATTTTTTTAAAGCCTTTAAACTCTTGTCTGAAGCAGAGTCTGTGTCATGCGCGCTGCACGGGGCTTTATTTAGCACTAGTTAGTGGGAGAAATCACACACAAAAAAAGCTGAGCTGAAACCACTAAAACTAATCTTAATTATCACTTCTGGTGAATTAATGTTTTTAAGGGCAGAAGAAAGGTTTATTTTCAGGAACTTAGTGATGTTTGTATCAAGCTCTAATGCTGTGTACAAACAACAGAACCATTCCAGCTCCTCTGAACCCAACAAGTCAGTTTCCCCCCTTGAGCATATTTATTCTTCATAAATCTATAATTTGCAATTAAAAATTTTATCTATTTCCAGAACCTCTCTATCAGCATTGCAGTTGAGTGTAAGAGTTTAGGTAGATTTTCTACAACGTGTTTGGGTTTTTTTTGTTTTGTTTTGTATTTTTAATTTTAACCTACATAAATCTTTATTTTCCTTCTTTCAGATGCGTGTACATCCATACATTACGGTGTTTGGCTGAATTCCACTCTAATATGATGCTCCATTTTGCACCATACTCTGTGATCACCTTGCTCCTCCGACACCTGCTGGAGCCTGCCCTTGGCCGTGGGGTATCAGCCAATCACTGTTTGATCCCCTTGTTGTGCATTATGTTTTCAAGTGTTTTCTTCCCTATTTAAGGAAAATAAATAGTTCAAAAGCAAGTTAAGGTCCAAAGAGGCAGTATTAATACAGGCATGTATTGTTCACTGATGTCTACTCTTCTGCTCCCAAAGAGATAGTTAGCAACTGTTAACACTTGTTGGGAAAAGTATTAGGGAAAAAAAAAATCCCCAAAACATATTTCAATAATAATAATCTAAGACTTTGGCTTTGTGTAAACAAAGGGAAATCCAATTTCTTACCTTTTCATCTACAGTACACTAAATTCTCAAATAAAACATTAAACTGATCATTGCTTTTTCTGTGTCATGTGATCACAACTTCTTCCCGCTAGGCAGACAGTTCTTGCCAAATCTGTGTTACAATTCTGAAAGTTACTATGCAAGTTTGTGTTTTTACCCACTCACAAATATTAAAGACTTCAAGCACTTTAATAAAACATACTGGTCTGTGATTTTCTGTGTCTGTCACAGACACTGCAATGGGTTAAATTTTCCTTAATCTTGAAATAAACAAAGAACCTATGGAAGTTTCAAGAGGTGGTTGTTGTTGATGATAAATTCATTAAGAATTTTTAAAAATTTAGACTTACCAAAGTCACTGGAGACAAATTCAGAAGAAATATATACCTGCCAGTTTTGTAGACTACTTTTATAGGGAGGCTTTTATGTTTGATGTCAGGTAATAGAACCTTACAGTTGTAAAAATTAAGTTCCATTGGTTGAGACCTTTCAGTTGTAGGAGTGATGGTCTAGGTAAGTTGATGTACTGGCTGGTTTTGTGTGGCAACTTGACACAAGCTGGAGTTATCACAGAGAAAGGAGCTTCAGGTGAGAAAATGCCACCATGAGATCTAGCTGTAAGGCATTTTCTCAATTAGTGATCAAGGCGAGGGGGGCTCATTCTGGGTGATGCCATTTCTGGGCTGGTAGTCTTGGGTTCTATAAGAGAGCAGGCTGAGCAAGCCAGGGAAAGCAAGCCAGTAAGAAATATCCCTCCATGGCCTCTGCATCAGCTCCTGCATCATGACCTGCTTGAGTTCCAGTCCTGACTTCCTTTGGTGATGAACAGTGATGTGGGAAGTGTAAGTTGAATAAACCCTTTCCTCCCCAATTTGCTTCTCAGTCATATTTTGTGCAGGAATAGAAACCCTGACTAAGACAGTTAGCATTCTCTGAACAACCTTTCTACCCCTTCCCCACATGTTATGTTTGTGCATTTATTTGTTATATTGTACATTTATGTGTTGTATATGGTCTGATTCTTTTATAATTATTTGTTGCACTATCTGTCCCACCCACCCCATTACAATTTTCTCCAAGTTCCCAAGTAATGGATAAGAGTTCCACATCCCCCAGGTTTGGTTTGGTTTTATTCTACCTCATCTTGTGTATGTAAATAATTGTCAGTCTAATGGCTTTTTAACAAATAAGGAAGACTATTGCAATAGCACAGGAGTGTGAAGTGGTGGGAACTGCTGCAGCCCATACAAGTCCCTAATGTATACTTAAGGGTTTTTATACCATTAGCTGTTTATCTGATCTTGCAAAAGGGCCATTTTCTGAAGTATCATTGAGCTGGCAGTGAAATTCCTGAATAAAAAACTTAATTATCATTTGCCTCTCATTTTGTTTCGAAGTTAAGACCCAGGCTAAGAGTCTAGAGAGGAACCCAGAATCTGTTCTGCTTCTCTGAGATGCCCATTTCTTCATCTCCAAGAAGAAACTCACTTCAATAGACTTAAAATATAGATTTTGCAACAAACTGTACCAACTTACAAACAAGAAGTGATAGGAGTTACAAACAAAGTCCAAGGAGTTGGGGTGGGTAGACTGTAGAGTTTGTGCCCATGGGTGGCATTACTGAAAACTTCTACAAACAAGAACCCTCAATATTTGCAACTCAGCCTGTGGCATTTTCTTGAGGAATTGTTTGATATATCCAATTTCTACCATAAAATAGGAAGTTATGACATACTACTTGAGTAGCATATATATAAGATATATATTATTATATATTATATTTATAATATATAGTATAATATTATATAATATATAATATATATAATATTGATAGTTATTTGTACAGTTATTGTTTTACTTGTGTCTGTCTTCACATGAGACTCTTCTACTTTTGGTTCCTAGATAAAGGCTCTACATCTTAGCATGAGATCAATTAGGGGTAGTTGGAGAAACATGCTTTATTTGACACTGTTGAGTGGAAGTTTACAGCTACTTACTGATTTAATAAAACCAAAGCAAAACCAAAGCAAAAGCTCACCATCATGCTCCAGGATTTTAGGTTCCACTCATGCGAATGAGAAGAAGCAAGCACATCCTACGCGTTGCAGCCTTCGGTGACAGCAAACTTTCTGAAAACTTCATACCCAGTCCTTGCTATTTTTGCTGGTTTTGCTTGTTTAGTTTTCCACAGGAGTGTGTGCCCAGTGACTGAAGAGGTTCCTGGTCCCTAATACTATCAGTTTGGGGACACTTCTTCAGACTTCATTGTAATGACCAGAACTTAACTGTTAAAGGGTTGTCCATGCATTGAGGGAGATAAAGCCACCCCTGGCTTTGTATAACTTAGTATTTGGATATTTTATTTTAAAATAAAAAGGCAATAATTAATTCTGTTTTAGAAAATCCAAGGAGGAAGACGATTATACTGAATGGGTTCATTCATTTTAAAAAGTTATTTTTTAATACTAGTAATATTACTACCAGTTATTAGTACATGTAATATTTCTTTTAGTACATGTAATATTACTACCAGTTCAGGGTGTGGAGCATAAAATCCCTCCCGGCATGAACTTAATAAAATGTTTGTAAGACATAAAAAGATGGTCATTTTTATTTGCATTGTGCCTTTTAATTTTCAGATCAGGAGACAGTAAATACATCTATGCTTATTTGTTCTTCAGAACAAATTGGAAATAAAAAGCACCTTCATTATTTCTGTGATGAACGCTAATAAAGCAACCAGCAGCCTTTTCATGAATGGTGGAACTCAGCTTAAGAAGTTTACAAAATTGATGACAAAATATTCCCTCAGACTCAAAAATACTGAAAGCATCCAAGTGAAATTTGTGGTTTTGTTGTGTTTGGTTATTAATTTTGCTGAACTAGGTTTTCACTGGGTAAGCTCATAACTCACTGTGCACTCCAGCCATTTCTTGCCTCTGTCTCCTGGGGTCTTGGGATTAAGAGCCTATGTCACCATTATTGCCTGAAATTATGTTTTCAAATGAAGGGATTTTTGTAGACTTTAGAGTTATAATCTTCCCCCAAACAAACAGATCTCAAAAGTTCCAAAAACATGTGAAAGAAGTTTGCATAATTTATTTTGTGTGAAGGTATATGTCTGCAATCCTAACACTTTTCAAAAGACACTTTCATGATTGAAAAGTTTTTACTGAGTTATCACTTGAGGATATCAGTATTCATTGTCATGTTCATATGTAGTATTATATGCTATTAATGCAATATTTAAAATCAAACCTCCAAAAATTAATTTCAGCCTGACTTTATTTTTCAATGTATGTTAGAACATGGCCTCAAGACCCTTCCACATTCTTGATAAAGTGATTCCATAGCTTGTCTTTCAGTGAACAGCATTTAAGAAAATAAATCTATAATTTTGTATTAAACTTTTCTTTCATGTGTGATATTTCTAAAATGCTTTCTCTCTATTACCTCAAGCAAGAATGTGATATGGAGATAAAAAAAAAAAAGCACTTAAAAAATCGTGGCCATTTTTTTACACAGATAAGAATGGAAATTCACAGGTGGGAGGTGGTGGGACACGCCTTTAATCCCAGCACTTGGGAGGCAGAGGCAGGCAAATTTCTGAGTTGGAGGCCAGCCTGGTCTACAGAGTGAGTTTCAGGACAGCTGGAGCTACACAGCGAAACCCTGTCTCAGAAAAAAACAAACCAAAAAAAAAAAAAAAAAAGAAAGAAAGAAAGAAAGAAAGAAAGAAAGAAAGAAAGAAAGAAAGAAGGAAGGAAGGAAGGAAGGAAGGAAGGAAGGAAGGAAGGAAGGAAGGAAAGAAAGAAAGAAAGAAAGAAAGAAAGAAAGAAAGAAAGAAAGAAAGAAAGAAAGAAAGAAAGAAAGAAAGAAAGAAAGAAAGAAAGAAATTCGAAGCAGGGTTATGGTGCTGCCACATTTAATGCCAGTTCTCCAGAGAAGAATCTCTATGATTTGGAGGCCAGTCTGGTCATCACAGTGAGTTCCAAGACAGCCAGAGCTCCACAGAGAAATCTTGCCTCAAACCAAACCAAACAAACACCCCCCCCCCAAAAAAAAAAAAACCCAGACAAACAAAACCAAACAACCACGAATAAAACCAATGCAAACCTTCTACACCTTAGGTAGGGGATTCATTGTGCTCAGAGGTGCTACTACCCCTACCTAAATTTTCTCTACCATCACATTTTCCCAGTGCCAGGAAGCAGTCTTAACCTAAGGGAGACTCTCATAGGCCTTTGTGGAATAGAGTACTTAGGCTTTGTGTAGAGTTAGCTTTCAAATTCATCCATGCTGGCTCTGGGAATGATTATGATGGGAACATCTTTTTGTTGTTGTTGTTGTTGTTGTTGTTGTTGTTGTTGTTTGTTTATGCTTTTGTTTTGTTTTTTATTCACTTTACATCTAGGTCACAGGCCCCCTCCCTCCTCTCTTCCCAGTCCCACCCTTACAAAACATAAGACTGAGACCCAGGAGTGTTGTGGGAGAGTGAGAGGATAAAAGATAAAAAGTCAGAAGGGTTAAGGACACTACAAGAAGACCCACAGAATCAATAAACCATTGATCATGGGGTACACAGAGCCTGGACCACCAACCAGGGAATATGGAGGAGCTGGACCTAGACGCCCTACACATTTGTAGAAAATGTAGCTTGAACTTCATGTGGGTCCCCTAACAAGTTCATCAGTGGTTGTCTTGGTCTTTGTTCCCTGCCATTGGATCTCCTTCCCCCTACCTGATTGGACATCTGTAATTTAATAATGTAAGATACCCTTAGAGCTTGCTTGTGTGCCTCTCCTGTGAGATGAGAGTTCACTGCGATTCAGGACCCCTACTGTGTCAGTAGGCCACAGTCTGTCTTTTCCACTTGGCAGTGCAGTTTGTCACCCAAACTTCAGTAACAAGTGAACAATTCTGTTTTCTTTGCCTTCACTGTTGCTTCTATTGTAAAGCCCCAACCTATGAAGATGAACCAATGCTAATGTTTAAGGTGAGCACCGAAAGTTGTGGTTGCTTAACAGGTTTCATACACATTTGAGAGATGGGTTGGTTAAGGAGTTTTGTTGTTGTTGTTGTTGATGGTGGTGGTGGTGGTGGTGGTGTTTTGTCAACTTGACACAGTTTAGAGTCACATGGGAAGACAGAATCTTACACTGAGGAAACGCCTTTGTCAGATTAGCCAGTAGGCAAGCCTGAGGGGGCATTGTCTGGTTTGAGGGTGGCTTGATGGATGTTGGGTAGCAGTGGGTTGCTCAGTCCACCATGGGCAGGGGCGACACTAAGCTGCTAACTAGTGTTGGGTTGTATTGCAAAACAAGTTGGGTTGAGAGTTCTTCTTGGTGTATTTTTCCTTTGACCAGCAAGAAGTGTCCCTCAGAGTCTCTTTTGATGACTTTGGGTTGAAAGTCAATTTTATCTGATATTAGAATGGCTACTCTAGCTTGTTTCCTGAGACCATTTGCTTGTAAAATTGTCTTCCAGCTTTTTACTTTAAGGTAATGCTTGTCTTTGACACTGAGGTGTGTTTCCTGTATGCAGCAAAATGTAGGGTCCTGTTTACGTATCCAGCCAGTTAGTCTGTCTTTTTATTGGGGCATTGAGCCCATTGATATTAAGAGATATTAAAGAATAGTGATTATTAATTCCTGTCATTTTTGATGTTATTTTTTAAATTTGATTGGTTATCTTCTTTTAGGTTTGATGAAAGGAGGTTACTATCTTGCTTTTTCCAGGGTGAAGTTTCCCTCCTTGTATTGGTGTTTTCCTCCTATTATCCTTTGTAGAGCTGGTTTTGTGGAAAGATATTGGGTAAACTTGGTTTTGTCATAGAATATCTTAATTTCTCCATCTATGGTGATTGAGAAGCGCCTAAAGAAATTCTCAACATCATTAGTCATTAGGGAAATGCAAATCAAAACAACCCTGAGATTTCACCTCACACCAGTCAGAATGGCTAAGGTTAAAAACTCAGGAGACAGCAGGTGTTGGCGAGGATGTGGAGAAAGAGGAACACTCCTCCACTGCTGGTGGAGTTGTAAGATGGTACAACCACTTTGGAAATCTGTCTGACAGTTCCTCAGACAACTGGACATGACACTTCCGGAGGACCCTGCTATACCTCTCCTGGGCATATACCCAAAGGATTCCCCGGCATGCAATAAAGACACATGCTCCATTATGTTCATAGCAGCCTTATTTATAATAGCCAGAAGCTGGAAAGAACCCAGATGTCCCTCAATGGAGGAATGGATACAGAAAATGTGGTATATTTGCACAATGGAATACTACTCAGAAATTAAAAACAAGTAATTCATGAAATTTTTAGGCAAATGGTTGGATCTGGAAAATATCATCCTAAGTGAGGTAACCAAATCACAAAAGAATACACATGGAATGTAATCTCTGATAAGTGGATATTAATTAGCCCAAAAGCTCTGAATAACCAAGGCACAATTAGCATAACAAATGACTCCCATGAAAAAGTAAAGAGAGGGTCCTGATCCTGGAAAGGCTTGATCTAGCATTGGAGGGGAGTATCACGACAGAGAAAAAGGAGAGAGGTGATTGGAGAATGAGTGGAGAGAAGGTTTATGGGGCATATGGGGAGGGGGGACTGGGAAAGGGCAAACCATTTGGAATGTAAACAAAGAATATAGAAAATAAAAATATATAATTAAATTAAAAAAAAAGAAAAGAAAAGCAAGTTGGGGGTTTGGAGAGATGGCTCAGCTGACTGCTCTTCCAAAGGTCTCAAAATTCCAACAACCCTGTGGTGGCTCACATCCATCTGTAATAAGATCTGACGCCCTCTTCTGGTGTGTCAGAAGACAGGTACAATGTACTTAGATATCATAATAAATAAATCTTAAAAAAGAAAGAAAAAAAAAAAGAAAAAGCGAGTTGGTCTAGCCATGGAAAGTAAATCAGTAAATGTCATTACCCCAAGACCTCTGTTTCCTGGAGTTCATGCCGTGGTGGCTTCTCTTTATGCTGGACTGACTTGAAGCTCTGCGGTGAAATAAATCCTCTTCTCTGCCAAGTTGTTTTTCTGTCATGTTATTTAACCACAGCAATGGAAAGCAACCAAGGACAAGGGCCTCAGAGAACCATGCAAGCATATGGGTTGTCAGTATTTTTCTGGAACTCCTTATCTGTGGCAAAAAATAGATGTATGTACTCCCAAACACAGACACGGATGGATCTCTGTATCTGTCAATTTGTATATTTCTGCAGCTATTATTCATTTTCTATGCCAACTCAGACTCGCATACAAACGTTTCTGTTTCCAGCCTACCTCATGCCATGCAGTCATTTTAAAAGGTGATGTGCTGGCATATCTGGAAAGAAAAATAAGGGCGCAGTGAATCTATAGAGAAAAGAGGTCTAAGAGTAGGAGCCCAGCAGCAGCTGAAGGAGCTGAGCAGTGGAGTGAACACTGGAAAGTTTGACTATTCCAAAGCTCTCCAGGACTTTGGAATGCCCCGAGTTCCCCTTTTAAAATGTAAATGTCCTCTGTTGGAGTTTGGTTGGGCTTTTAGCACACCTGGGTGTAAATTGCTTTAAGCAGATAACTAGGTCAGCACATCCCAAAGATCAATAGTCCTTAAGAAATGGAAATTTTGATTAGGGCCTTAGGGAAGAGTGGTAGCTGGAGCCTCTAAGGGTGAGAACTCACTTAAAGCACCCAGTGTCTGCATCTCTAACTAGATTTCCTCTCGTTCTGGAGTGTGTGTGTGTGTGTGTGTGTGTGCGTGTGCGCGTGTGCGTGTGCGTGTGCGCAATAAGAACTTATTTAAAACAACCAATCTCTCTCTCTCTCTCTCTCTCTCTCTCTCTCTCTCTCTCTCTCTCTCTCTCTCTCTCTCTCTCTCTCTCTCTCTCTCTTTCCCCCTCCGTCCCCTCCCTCCCTTCCTCCCCTCCTTGCTCCTTCTCTGTATGTTTGTGTGAAAAGTTAGAACTCAATTAAAATAACCAATGGCCCTCTGTCAATCTCTGTCTGTGTCTGTGAAGGGTGAGAACAAATTTGAAGTACTCAGTGTCTGAAACTAATTGGAGTTTCTTGGTGTATGTGTGTGTGTGGGGTGGTGCCATTCATGTATGTTTAATTTTTTTTGGCATTTGTCTGAAAGTGATGTTCTGATCTGAAAAAGGCTAGTTCTTTTCTGATCTGCCCTAGGCTTTGAGTTTTGAGGAATGAAACTAAATGCCCTTTCCCTTTCTCTCTACAGCATCTAGCATTCTATTTGCTGTATTCTATTTTCTTATTATTATTTTGGGGAAGAAAGAGAGCAATGGGGTGGGGTGGAGAAGAAAACAAGCTTCCAGCTAGTGTGCCCACACTCCTCCTACCATCCTTATTCAGCCAGTAAAGTGAAGCAGTTCCCACTTACTGGGGTTTTGCTAGCATGCATTTGTTTCTTACCTGATTTTAACCTGAGGAAACTGAGATATAAAAAGGATAATATTTTTTCACCTTTGGAAGAAACTTTAAAGGGAATTCTTTTGACAAAGGTTTGTTCACAGCAGGGTGAGTGCCCAGGGATCCAGCTGTCTACACTCTGGTGAAGTGGACTAAATACACCCAGGCTTGTGAGAAAGTAGGGGGCAGTATATTAGTAAAAGTTTTGAAAAGTAAGGAGAAGTTCAGACTTTTAATAAAGAATACTGTGATGATTCTGTAGCATGATAAGCCTTGGGAAAGAATGTAATCACTGTGGGTTTTATAGTGTACAGATATTATAAATTATGATTCTTTTCATTTATAGAAATTTGATTCTAGTGTGTTATCCGTGTAGCTTAGAAGCTTTATTTATTTGTTTGTTTGTTTATCCTGGTTTGAAGAATCTAAAAGGTACTAGCACCTTTTGCCAGCTAGCCATATATACTTCATCATGGATTCCTGGCCCTAGAGCAGTGATTCAATCCATAGTCATGTTTCATTTTTTTCTCAGTTCTCCTTGGAAATGGCAAGCTTTTCTGCCAATTTCTACCTTAGATCCTCTGAAATTCTAAGTTTGCCTTCGTAGTTCACTCCTAGTCTCTGAAAAAACAGAAAATTTGTACTGGTTAAGGCATCGAGAAAAGCCCACCCTCCAGCCCTAGCTGGATCTGATTGACATATCCACAGGTAAGTCTTCTGCCAGTTTACACACTACCCCTTAATCTGGTTACACAACTGGTTTACAGAGTGACATGGAATAAATTTGGGACTTTCCTGTGCATCTTCATGAAGGAAGATACTGCTTCTAGTTTGCCAGTAGGTTGTCTCCCTTCTGAGAGACTTTGACACTTCAGAGGGCTTTCATTACACTTAACAAAATGCTTCAAAAATATTTGTCCCCATCAGTTTGACCCTCTGCTTGTTCGTTTCCATGACACTGATCTTGTAAAGAGAGACAGCTGAGGTACACTACTAGCTGTTGTCAGAAAGACATCAGAGTTGTAGCCCTGTGCCTGGTAGAAAAGGAGGTAGGATGTTGGATGCTGTAAATCAGGGAGTCTAAAGGAGTCTCCAGCTAATTTAATTATATCCTGGTGATCCTGTTTCAATTTCATCACTTCTTAAATCCATTTTGTCTTGACTGCCTTCTTGCTGAGACCTTTCCTTTCACTTTATAGTTAGCATCTAAAATCATCAGCTGCTATTCGCCTTGTACTAACCACCAGCCCGAGTACTGTGTTAGGGTATTCATGCTCTTTTCCGTACTAAAGGACTGTGGTTTAGGTATCTGTCTGTCACACAGGAGGAAGGGAACAAACCACGTCCTCTCCTGTCCACCGCCTTCTCTTAGTACCCTTCAGAACTGACTCACAGTGTATGTTTACCTTCATATCTGAGGGTCCATATTATTATAGCAGCAATGGTGGTGGAGTTCAGTTTACAATGCAACCATTTAAAATGTTTGATGCTTCTTTTATATTCCATAGTATCTGCTGTGTATTTTTTATCAGTTATCTGTGTGCCAGTGTTAGGGTATCTTTTTCTCTGTGTGTGTGTGCAGGCACATGTACATGCATTTATATATGTAAGTGTGTGAGTGTGTATTTGGACACTAGAGAACAATCTCCCACACTGCTTGTCAGTACCAGTCCTCCCTCCCCCTTTTTCTATTGTTATTGGTCAAGGAATTCCAAAACATCTGCCTGTCTCTGAATCACTACCCGTGGGATTATAAACCTGTCACCACACATGACAATATTATTTTTTCTTATTTCGAGTCTGGCAATTGAATTCCGGTCCTGATATTTTGAGGACACATAACTTTTCTGTCTGAACCATTTTCCCAGGCCTCTCAAAGGTCTTAATATTTTGATGAGTCTTTCCAGGCTGCCATCACAAAATACTGAAAACTGGGCACACTGAACACCCGGAGTTAAATTTCGACTTCTCTGAAAACTTAGATCAAGGTGCTTGTTGTGATCACAAAAAGAGAAAGAGTTTTGGAGAATATCATATATGGTGGTGTGGGGGAAAGGGGCGGCACCCTTGCAGGCCCATGCCGAAGAATCCCTTCCCCTGAGGGACCAGACACACACTGACCTAGTAGAGAATAGAATTTATTCAGGGCAGAGGGAGGGGAGTTAAGAGGGCAGTGGAGGCAGAGAAAGGCAAAGAGAAGGAGAGAGTAGAGAAGCAGAGGTCAGCCATGACCTTGTAGAGAGAGGGGGGAGGGGAAGAGAGCCCAAGAGGGGCAAGGGAGAGGCTGAGAGTGAGTGAGGTAAGAGGGGTAAGAGATAAGAAGTAAGAGAGAGGAGGGGCTGAGCAGCCATTTTTATAGTAGGTCAGGCCTACTATACTTGACTGTTGCCAGGTAATGGTGGGGAGCAGCATACCTGGCTGTTGCCAGGTAATTTGGGGATGGAGCTTAGACAGAACCCTAACCCCTAATGGTGCTGGTCAGTGTGGTTTCTGGAGAAGGGGCTCACTTGGCTTGGATGTAACTGCCTTCTTCTTAGTCCTAACTTCCATGCTTTTCCTCTGCGCATGCACAGACAGCAATCTCTATCTCACCTCTGAGAAAAACCCTAGTCCTTATCAGATGAGGACCATAACCTTCAGATCTCATTTAACCTTAAATGCCTATCTGGAAGTACTGACCTTCCAGGGTTTATGAAGTCAATAGATGGACTTGGAAATACACGGTTCTGTCCATAGAGGAGTTCATTCTTTATCTTCACTAGGACATTCCAGATTGGACCATCATCTTTTTTTTTTTTTTTCTTTTTTTTTTTATTTGATATAATTTATTTACATTTCAAATGATTTCCCCTTTTCTAGCCCCCCCCCACTCCCCGAAAGTCCCGTAAGCCCCCTTCTCTTCCCCTGTCCTCCCTCCCACCCCTTCCCAGTTCCCCGTTCTGGTTTTGCCAAATACTGTTTCACTGAGTCTTTCCAGAACCAGGGACCACTCCTGCTTTCTTCTTGTATCTCATTTGATGTGTGGATTATGTTTTGGGTATTCCAGTTTTCTAGGTTAATAACCACTTATTAGTGAGTGCATACCATGATTCACCTTTTGAGTCTGGGTTACCTCACTTAGTATGATGTTCTCTAGCTCCATCCATTTGCCTAAGAATTTCATGAATTCATTGTTTCTAATGGCTGAATAGTACTCCATTGTGTAGATATACCACATTTTTTGTATCCACTCTTCTGTTGAGGGATACCTGGGTTCTTTCCAGCATCTGGCAATTATAAATAGGGCTGCTATGAACATAGTAGAGCATGTATCCTTATTACATGGTGGGGAATCCTCTGGGTATATGCCCAGGAGTGGTATAGCAGGATCTTCTGGAAGTGAGGTGCCCAGTTTTCGGAGGAACCGCCAGACTGCTTTCCAGAGTGGTTGTACCAATTTGCAACCCCACCAGCAGTGGAGGAGTGTTCCTCTTTCTCCGCACCCTCTCCAACACCTGCTGTCTCCTGAATTTTTAATCTTAGCCATTCTGACTGGTGTAAGATGAAATCTTAGGGTTGTTTTGATTTGCATTTCCCTAATGACTAATGAAGTTGAGCATTTTTTAAGATGCTTCTCCGCCATCCGAAGTTCTTCAGGTGAGAATTCTTTGTTTAACTCTGTACCCCATTTTTTAATAGGGTTGTTCGGTTTTCTGGAGTCTAACTTCTTGAGTTCTTTATATATATTGGATATTAGCCCTCTATCTGATGTAGGATTGGTGAAGATCTTTTCCCAATTTGTTGGTTGCCGATCTGTCCTCTTGATGGTGTCCTTTGCCTTACAGAAACTCTGTAACCTTATGAGGTCCCATTTGTCAATTCTTGCTCTTAGAGCATACGCTATTGGTGTTCTGTTCAGAAACTTTCTCCCTGTACCGATGTCCTCAAGGGTCTTCCCCAGTTTCTTTTCTATTAGCTTCAGAGTGTCTGGCTTTATGTGGAGGTCCTTGATCCATTTGGATTTGAGCTTAGTACAAGGAGACAAGGATGGATCAATTCGCATTCTTCTGCATGCTGACCTCCAGTTGAACCAGCACCATTTGTTGAAAAGGCTATCTTTTTTCCATTGGATGTTTTCAGCCTCTTTGTCGAGGATCAAGTGGCCATAGGTGTGTGGGTTCATTTCTGGATCTTCAATCCTGTTCCATTGATCCTCCTGCCTGTCACTGTACCAATACCATGCAGTTTTTAACACTATTGCTCTGTAGTATTGCTTGAGTGGACCATCATCTTTTATACACTCTCTCATTATATATGGTCTTTATGTTCAGGAGCGCACACACTTTCCCACTTTTCCTGTCAAGATGAACCTCAAATAAGTTTTACAGTGATGAAAGACTCATATACTTTATCTTTGTGGGAAAAATATATGAATCAATAATATGTATGTATGCACATACATTTTTAAATACATTTCTGTTTCCTACATCTAATGTCTCATGTATATCATTGAATATTTCTGCAGTTTCTAGTTTTCATTGAGGTTTACTTTAAATAACATTTTAGCTATATTACTTTTGCTAGCCAGTAAGTGTATGTAGGAATACTGACTAATGAAATAGCAGTATCTACCCAAAACAATCTAAAAATATAAATTATTTTTAATGGCAATATTAACACTTAGAAGCAAATACCTAGGTTGTCTTAAACATTAAAATACAAATGAAAAGCAGGAGTTAAATCTCTTTCTGTCAGCATTCCTAGGCAAGGAAACAAAACAGCTGAGCATACCTTTCCCAAGGAGTACTTTCTGAGCTGCTTAGGCTGGTTATACATTTGACCTCCAATGTATAAAAATGGAAACATTTAATATTCTTCTGTTCAGAGAAATGGCAATAAATAGCACATGCACATAAGTGTATTTACAAAGTTGCATTTAAACCTGCTTTTCAGTATATTTTAACTGTTGATCACAAAGACCAAAAATACTTCCATAGATAACATTTCTGGTGTCAGGAATCAATCAAGGTAATGTCTATTTCTTCCATACCAATATAACAAGAGGTCAGAGATAATAAAATTTACTCCCCTCAGTTTGTTGGGTTCCCCTTTCATGTTCTGTTTGTAGCATGAAATACATGCTTATGTGTATATGTTTATGCAATATACATATGCAGAGGTGCATACAAACATATACTACCCATATAAAGGTAATGCAGTTAATGTTTAGGAGAACAAATTTTCAGTGACTAACATCTATATGCCATTTAAGTAGTAATATTCTCGGCACTTAGCAAATAGAAATGACAGAACAGGATGGAAAAAAAATAGTCTTCCTCCAAGGCGTCCTTGGAACGCCTTATAAATCACAATAGCTAAGCTTAGGTTGCACATTATATTCTGGGAATTGAGTAATGTAGTTTGCGTGTATAAATTCATCAGTTGAACACAACAGCCACAACGTTTCATTGATAGGTATCTTTATATTGTAGACAATGGGCATGGTGAGTAGGAGAGTTACTTACTCTGGGTGACTTACTCCATCACATAATTTGCAAAGTGCAGAGCTACAGTTCAAGTACAGACAATCTAGCTACAAAGGCCACATTCCCAACCACTGTGAAGAACAGGAAGCAGCTCTGCATTATAGACAACCAGTTTTATGCGAATGAAATTGCATTCGCTCACTTCTCTGCAAGGCTTCAGTGATATTCTAACCTTGCAATTTTGATACCTTTTATTATGTTCTTGAAATTAGGTCAGTCGGTCCATTTGAAAAAAGTAGTACCACCTTAAACCTCAATCAAAGTGCAAATTATAGGATGGGAACCTGTGTGTTAGACAGATGTATTCTCTTTTTTCCTTTCCTTCAACCTGCTCTTAAATTTTTCAGAAATACCCCATCACAGACTGTTATTTTAATATTCTCCAATTCATTCTCTATTCACAAAGTGTTCTGCATATCATTAGTGCGAGTAGAAGAAACAAATTCATTAATCTTCTGTGAATTACCATTTGATGCAAGATAGGAAATGCCTTTTAATGAAGAATAAAATTTTGACAACTTTTTGTGAACCAGTACTTTAGAAAAATAGAATATATATTTTCCTCTTGAGTTTTCAAAAGCATATATGAAAAAAGTAAAGGAGTGAATTAGTTCCAAACTATTTGCAATAACTAATTCTTCTGTTCCTTCAATATAGTACTGATTGGTATGCATACCATGAAAATATAGCTACATATATTTACAGGGGATATATTCCAAATCCTCAGTGGATTCCTGCACCATACTATATGTCTTGTGTCATGCATACTGCTAGGGTTTTGAATATTTTCTTCCCAACCTAAAGGAGAGTGTGTATATGTGGGCCTGCAGTAGTGTCCCCAAGGAGTCTAAACTCAACAAAGCATAAATCCATTATTGATTGGATACATAATTTGATGGCCACATTAGGAAGTGGCTGGACCTAGGCAGTAGACATGGCCTACCATGTTTCTAGTTTCTTTCTCTCTCTTGTCCTTGCCTCTTATCTATGTGAGGTGAATTGCTAGGTATCATAGCGTATGCTCTGCCATAATATTCTGCCTCAGTACAGGTCCATGTACAATGGAGCCATGTGACCATCCACTGAGAACTTGGAATCCAGAAGTCCAACGAAATCTTCCCCTATTGTTTCTTAGGTATTTTGTCACAATGATAAATAGTGAATAACATACATAGTCACTGAAACAAAATATAATTTATAAATACATACAGTAAGTTGAATAACAATAACAAATGATGATATAAAAAGATTATAAGGATATACATTAACGAACCATATTTAAAACTACAAACATTTTACTTTCAGAACTTTCTATGTAATATTATGACTGTTGCTAACTATAACCAGCTGAATCTACAAGTAAGAGCTACTATTGCTTATTCTTTTGATTGTTTAAAAATTCATCAGTTTTTATTTAAAATTTACATAAATTTGTGTAGAATATCTAAAATGCAAAAGAACAGCACGGAAGACTATACCTTAGTGATTTTTGCTTTTAGTAAAATAATGCTGTTTTACTTTTTGCCATGGCTACTGTCTAAAAGAAAATGTCAATGTATTTTCCATTGTTGTACATTTTCTTTTGACGTGAGAAGCTTTTCTAAAATATTTACATCTCAGTATGACCAAAAGTCATACTGTCAGAGGGTCAGTCACAGCCATCCTGGTGGGACCATGGTGGCATGGTGCTGGAGTGGTAGCTAAGAGCTCACATCTTGACCCACAGGCAGGAGGCAAAAAGAGAGCAAGACTGGAGCCAGGAGTGGGCCTTTGAAACCTCAAATCACAACTCCTCTAACAAGTCCAAACCTACTCCAGCAAGTCAACACCTCTTAATCCTTCTCAAACAAATTTGGTAACTGGGGAGTAAGCATTCAAATATAATGAGCCTATCTATGGTAACCATTCTTATTTAAATTACCACAGATGGTTAAAACAATCCACCTTTGCTGCTATTTCCAACCAAAGCAAGTGAAATACAATAAATTGCTAGGGGTGCAGTTAATTTCCAGATCATACTTGAATTCTTATGGAGTGCACACACCAACTCCTTTTCCTTCTCTTATTACTGCTATTTAGCCACAGAAAATATAAAAGCAGTCATCACGATACTCCATCACAGTTTGTAATTGGAGAACTAAGTTTGGATATCATAAATTTATATATATATATATATATATATATATATATATATATATATATAATCAAGAATATGAACAAAGTCAAGTCTTGATCCATTTTATTTGAGTGGGAAGGCTTGCCTAAATTTATTATCTGGAAGAGGACAATTATGTATGATTTCCTAAGCTTTACTAAATATATAATTATACCAGAGCAGGTAAAAGAATAGAAGAGTTTGAAGTCCTAGTGTGCTTTGCATTCTTGCATTATGCATGCTTACTGAAGTTCACCGGGTCGTCTATGTGTTTCTTGGATATGTGTTGATGTAGGGTTATTTTGTTGTTTGGAAACACTTGTCAACTCCCAGTAATAAATAAGATGAGCACTAATCTCACAGTGTGCAGTAGACAAGTACATATGCTTGTGAGTTCCTTAGAATCCCTAGCTACTAATTTTAAGTTTTGTGATTGTTCTCTTGTAAGAACAGTTGTCACGAAAGCACAAGGCAGGGCTTGTTGCCTGGTGGCAAGCAAAGATTCCTTTGCTCTGTTTAGCTTCTGTTTACATTCAGACATTGCTTATGATTTTAAAAACATTCTATAATATTTGCATTGTGACAAATATATATATATATATGTCATTGCATGCATGTTCATGTGTGTGTGCAAACACATATACACTACCTAAATAAATCTATATAAATTAAGTTAATAGAAAATAAAGAAGTTCTGGGTTCTGCATTTTAGTGAGATACCATATAGAGAAAATGGGAATAATTTATGTGAAGCCTAATTAAAAAAAATACCCAGAAGCATCTCTTATCTTTAGTTATGCCAGGCAGATAACTGGAAATTACCTTGTGTTCATATTTGATGGGACTTTTAAAACAGTCTTTGGTTTGTAAGGACTGAGAGTGCTGGTACATGTACTGCAGAGTTAGTTTTCATGCTGTTTAGTACCAGAAGGAAATTATTGAGCACATACTGCCTTGCCCAAGGAAGACACTGAAATCAGAAAGTTCTTGTTTCATGGAGCACAATTCTAAGTGGGAGGAAGATGCAGAGTTTCTTAAATTCATTCGAGTTGTTATCTCTGATGTTGAGCAAATCCCTCAACTCTTTTTTTCCTGTCTTTTTTCCTTTGTTCATCATTGAACAGTCTATCTTGTTCATCATGGAACATTTTATGCAAGATAAGAGAAACTCTATAAACCCAACTGTAGAAACTGTGGCTACTAATGAAAATGTTTCCTACTATACAGGATACTAAGGACTTTTTGATAAAGACAGAGGAAAATTCAAAATGAAGTCATGATTCCAAGTATTTCCTAGAAAAATTAGTTTTTACAAAAATGAATATCTTGTTACCAAAAATAGCAGAATTGTCACCTTCCATTCCTGGCACTCAACTGTGGAAGAGAATTGAAGACACATTATTTTATCACTCAGAGAAATTGCTGAAATGTCTTATGGAAGAAAAGGGAAGAAATACGCTTCAGAGCTAGTGGGCAAAGTCTCAATTCACGAAAAGAAAAAAAAAATCAAGGATTTTGCTCAAGGGTCCAAAAAAAAAATGTTTGGCTTATTTCTTTTTCATCACTTAAAGTGTGTTACTTGCTGGGCTTTTTATTGAATAATTGAAAAAAATGGGTAAGGGAGGGACTTTTTCGTCAAAGGCAAAAGGTAGTAAGAAATAAAAATACTGGGGGAGTAGAAATAGGAAGTTGTATCTTTCTGCCCTTTCACGATTTCCTCCATTTCTTCCTGAACTTGTAGTTGAAAAGGTTTGGGGAAAAACTCAGCCCTGAGGAAAAAGCTGGAGACTAAAAGCAAATATTCTGTGGCCCTTCACTCCCCTCCCTCCTCACTGGCCCCCATTCCCCTCACCCCCATTCTCTCACACACACTCACACATACATCACACAAACCACCACCATCACAGGTATGAGCACACCCATCCTCAGAAGCTCATGTCACTTTGTTGGTAAATGATCACTATTTATGCTTGCAAAATTAATTAAGAAGCAAGAGTTCATTTGATGAGAATTAACATTTAAGGGGACTATTAGATTTTTTTGAAAGCTGCTTTAAGGAAAACTTTTATTAACACTCCCCTGATTTCAGGCTGTGGCGGAAAAGAGGCTAGAAAGACAGTTTGGCGAGTTGGAAGCTTGGCACTGGGCCATCTTCCTGCCAGACACGAGGCTGTGGGCAAGCTGAGTCTCCCCATGCTACTCTGCCTCCTCTGCAGCAGCCAGTTTATGATCAGCTGAGATGCTGCTCTTTTCTTCCCCCAGTGGCAGCCTGACAGCTTTTGCAGGACTTCTGGATTCCTCCTGCCACCTCACAGGCTGTTTTCTGATGACTTCAGAGGGAGTCAGAGGTCAGGATAAAGCAGCCAAGAGATAAGAATATTTTAAACACTAGGTGTCTTTTCAATTTCAGTATCTAAGCTACCCAGAAGAAATATAGACCAGTGAATATAGATTTTTTTTTTTTGTTCAGAAAATTTCCAATATTTCTTGATTATGTAAATAAAAGTCTGTGAAGCAGAGGCAGAACTCAGTTTATTGGAGGTTTGTTCCTGTTAACTTGTACAGTTCTTAGGAAGGTGTACCTTAGATATGACTCTAATAATATTTCCATTATCATTATATTTCCATAATGTGTAAATGAATGTTGTTCTTTTGTGTATTTTATTTCTCATTATTGGTACCCTCTTATACAAGGAATGTACTCAGAAACTAATAGTCTTGTGTGGAGACTTATACAGGAATAGTAACATAGTATGAATGAGACTATAATGGGAACCATACACACCCTGGGGGAAAGACTTAAAAATTCTTCGAAACGTTGAATCTTGACAAGAAAATGGCAATATAGCTTTGATTCCTTTTTCCTCTGCAGTCTTGCATCAATACTGCACCTTTTCCTATGGGGCACCGACTATTCTCATTTGAACCGAATCAAAATGTATTTTGTGCACACCCTCATTTACAATCCAACTGTTTTTGTTCTTATAGATTTCTAATGGGCTTCCTCCTTGGCTGTTAATCTTTAGACACAGTTGTTTGGCAATCCTGCTTTACTCTATTTTAGTCTGTGTGTGACTTAGGACCAAAACAGAACTATTTCATTGTAACTCTTCACTCTAAATTCTTCACACTTGACTTTTGGTTATTTTTAGATGTCAGAACACCTTCAGATGAGAACTATTGCCATCACTGAAGAGATGGGAAGGAAAGCAGTCTAGGGTTTGAGATGCTTGCCCGTGGAGGACTTATGCAGATGTGTGTGATGACGGCACATTGCTAGCTTGTGTACCCCTTCCAAGGCCCTTATTGGGGAACATACCAACTCATCTGACTCTGTGTTACTTCTTTCTAAAAATAGAAATGTAATCTTATTTTTTTAAGCCTTGCATTTTTTTTTTTAAAAGAGGACAATGTTATATAAAGTGCTCTAGAATTGGGTTGTCTGCAGAAAAATCATAAGGATTACTTTTTAAACAATTTCTTATTATTTTTTAGGGGCTTTCCGGTGTTCTTTTTTGAGTTAAGCACCTATCATGTGTTCTATTAGCACTATTACTTGTTATCAACTAACTTTTAAATAATCCTGCCTAAGTGACAGGTTGATGACAGCTTTTAAGATATTGCCTCTCCAAGTTATATTTCTGTTCATAGAGGCTGCCAGAAAAGCAGAGAGGCCTGGTGTGAGAATTTTATGGAGTAACTCAGAAAAGAAATGCAGAATGCGAAGGGAAATACTTGGAGGCCTAGGTGAAAGTCTACCCTTATTCTTAATTTCTCCCTGATTCACGTTGTTACAGTCTATTTGGCAATAGACTCTTGGATTTGAGTCCAGCTGAAAATTAGAAATTCTTTGATGTCATGATCAACTTTCTCATTTCAGTTAATATGTATATGTGTGAATGTTATTTTATATGTATAGGTGTATGTGTGTGTATTATGTATCTATAGAAATATTTATATGTGTGTATATAAACACATATGTATATATACATATATACATATATACTGTATACGCACATGCACATATATGAAAAAATAATAGTGCTAGGGTAATTAGAAATGTAGAAACTCTTCTTTTCCAGGAAATAATGCAGGCCAATAGCCCTGGTCTAGATAATATCAAAAGAGAGAACACAAAATTACATCACAGTCACTTCTGGAAAGTATTGAAAAGAAGTAACAGGAGGAATGGCATTTTGCAATGGTCCTTGTCAGGTTTCAGGATAAGAATGTTGAGTGGATATCTCCAAAGCATGCTCCTGTTAACACACGGCTAGGTTATTCCCAAAGGATGCTCTTGCTTAACAATGTTCATTTCCAGAGGATTCCCTTAGACAGGAGTCCTGCAAGGTGGAGTGAGAGCAAAGGAGCCGGTGTTTAAAAGGAGGATCTCAGTGTGGTCTGCTTCCATTAAAATTCTGCCCACAATATTTTGACACATCAGCTTCCTGATTTTTTTTCCTGAGAACATCTTCCATCTCCTGAGGCCTTATTTTCAGTAACTATTCTTGAAATTTGTCCCATTTATTTTCAGCCAAACTTTGCAGAATCTTTTTCTAGTTCTTACAGAGCAGTGGTTAGAGCTAATACATTGATTGAAACATACCAAGGGTAGAATTATCCTGGTATACATTGGTGGCTTAATAAGTTAAAAATACGAATGGCTATTTGCAGAAATTGGTAATTGACATGATAAAAAAGAAAAAGCCTCAAACAATAGTTATTTCAAATGAATCTGCCTGATGAAAAAGGACTTTTTCTTTCATACATTGAATCATTCATTTCCCTCTTACATGTTTTTCATTTTTTCAGTTTCATGTTATATAGTCTAATAACTATAAATAAATGTCATTGCGCTGGGTTGTTCCCCCTTGAGGATCAGTGATCTGGGTCACTTCTATCTGCAGTGTTATGATGAACGAATCAGCATAGGGCAATGTAATTAATTATTTAAAACAGATTATATGATGTGACTAATATTTTAAATACTTTTATTAAAATTACCAATTATTTGCTGTCATTGTATTTATATTACAAATTTTAAGATGCTGGCAAAAATCAGGCTCTGTAACATTTAACTGTTTTAAGATCCTTTCTACAGACAACATTGGACAGAATCTAAGAAAATAAGGACACTGCGGACACAATCAGGAGACTAATTCACTTCCTGTGTGAGGTTAGCTAGTGCCTCTAACCGGCGCTTTTCAGTGGTTTCAGGCATTTTATTTATTTTATTTTATCTCTTATTATTCTAATAGATCCCTAGGGTCCCTGTATCAAATTAGGATGAGAATCATGAGTTAAAACACAGACTTCTCTCACATGATTCTAATTGTTAGAAGTTACAAATGGGTTTCCGTTTGTTTGCAATCTTTGTTGGCAGGGTTGTCTTTCTTCTAAGCAGGTAAGGAAAAACACTTTTCTTGAATTTTTCAGCTTTTAGAAACTGCCTGGATTCTGTGGATTTCGACTGACTTTCATATTTTGAGCCATCATTAATTAGTTTTCATCATAATATTTTATTCCAACCCTTATTACTCTGCCCCTCTCTGATACAGTTGAAGCAGAATGATTACACTGAGTCCATGTGGACGATTATTTTTTAACAATGTTGTTTATTTAGTTGATTGGAAATTTTAATTTTTCCTGTAATATTTTTTCCCAGTTTTTAATACATTTTTCTTATTTTGACTGTATTTTGTGTGGGGGTGAGAAGGTATACTCAGGTGCAGGTGTTTTCAGAGACAGGAGAAGAAATAGGATCCTCCACAGGTACAGTTACAGGCAGTTGTGAGCTATCCAATGTCTTCTGGGAACTGAACTCTGGTCCTCTGCAAGAGCAGTTTGCGTTATTAATAGCTGAGCCACATCTCCAGCCTTTTGCCTAAAATCATAATGCTTCTTTGCTCTGTGAGGGATATACATAGATTCCCTAAATTGTGGAAGAAACATCTTTGGGAATCAATCTCTTCGTCTATTTTAGGTTTAAAAGGTAAGCTCCAAAAATTGAATAACCTTACTTCATAAACCACATATTTTATATCAAAATGGAAAAGTTTTTATAATCAAAGATTTTTCTTTTATGATGAAAAGTTTATTTTCATATAGGAAACTTTAACCTATTTTGAAACATAGAATATGATTTGGCTGCCATTTTAGTGACTTTACTCTTTTATAGGCTAACAAGGCTGAGGAATTTTATTATTTCTTGAACTCAAGTATAAACTACCTACAAAACATATGGTAATTGTTTGTTGTCATCTGGCCGAACTCCACTTGGAAACAGTAAAGAGTATGGCCAACGTTGAGATAGAGAAGGTCGCTTTCAGCTGAGTTGAACACTGTGTATCCAGTAGGATGTTGTAGGTGGTAGAAAGTATAGTTGAACCATGAATGAGGACTTACCAAGAACAGTGTCTTTAAATCCTAGGATGGCACATGACAATGACCTCAATGAACAAACTGCATGGTGAACATTGTCAGGGCCATTTTGAGGGCAATTTGATAAAATTATAAGAAATAGGAGATTCCCCTCTAATTTACATTGTAGTTGCATGGTATCACAGAATGCCACAAGAATCATTCTTGGAGTACTACTTATCAAGTGATGAAGGGTTTTAATTGTTCATTATAAATGAACACTTGGTCAGTTTTCTTAGATGTATTCTGCTTACTTACCTGCACATGCATTTTGTATGAAGATAATGAATCCTAGATGCTGTCATTTTTCACATCAAAACAAAAGAAAACAACCACACCCCACCTCTGGTAAACACTTGCTAATGTTGATTTGTCTATTTGTTTTACAAAGTCTGGCAGGAATTTGTATCTCCTTTCCTGAATGAACACGTTTCAATAGGTTTGTGTTTTTTTCTTCACCATGGAGGCATATTGAAGGTGGGTGAAGGAAAAGTCAGTCTTTGCAACTCTGAAATGCATTAAGCTTCTCTCTTGATTTAACACAAAATGATCAAAAACACGTGCATGCCTGCAGTTATTCTGGTTTTTTTTTCTATTGTAATCCTGGTGGGCTTTTTTTGTAGAAGTGGTTCAGAATACATTATCTTTGAAGAGGATTCCAATTGTCAATAAAACATGCCTGTAACATTATTCTTCTACAGGGAAGCAAAAGAGAAAATAGATAAGTGACTATATCGTTCTTTTTTAATACAATGCCCACAAAACTCCATCATGACTTTTGTATTTCATACGCAACCCACTAGCCCTGCTGATAAAATTATGGTATCAAGAAAAATAGTAACATGAAGTCATTGAGTAACACAAGTGTGGTACAGTGGAGATTAGACTGTGACTTGGGTTTTGAAAAGTCTATGCCCATCTTCCTCTCTATAATTTTAGTGTAGAAACACCAGACTACTATTTGCAGGTTTCATTTTTTTTCTTGTTTGTAAAGGTGATTCTAATAATACTTGCACAGCTCTAGAGCTCAGGTGAGAGTAAATAGGTGAAAGTAATTTATAAATTGTAATCTGCTATACAAAGTTTATCTATATTTAGGGTACAGATGCTAAGGATGCTACTAATATCCTACAAGTGACAGGGTAGCAACTCAGGACATAAAATTATCCAACACCTGATGTTACCAATGAATGCCATGGAAGTGAGACTTCGTCTAATTGTGAGTAATACCTGACACACCAGACTTAATGGACGAGAAGCTTTTATGAAGAGTTGTCTAACGAGACTCTTGATGCATCAAGTGCTGAGCTGGGAAATACAACGCTAGCCTCTTCCTTTTATCTATATTTTTATTTAAAGATTTATTTTTATTTTATGTATTGAGTGATTTTCTGCATATTTATAAGTGCATTTGATGCATGCCTCTTGCCCTTGGAGATACAGGAAAGCGTATCCCCTAGAACTGGAGTGACATAATGGTAAGACACTATGTGTGTGCTTGGGATCAAATCTGATCCCTCTGTAGAAACTGAACATGCTCTTAATCACTGAGCTATCTGGCCAGCCCTTTTTTTTTTGTGGGTGTTTGTTTTTAATTTAGGCAAATGATTTTCCATTGGGAAAACCCAGCTATAAGTCAGAGGACATGGGGATTTTTTGTACATTTCTCATATGGTTTGGTTTTCCTAGCATGGAACTTGATCATACTGGGCATGGAAAGAATGGGTAGTATATATGCTATTGGTGAGAAATAGACAGCTAACCTCCAGCTTTCTTAAGTTGAACTTCTATGGAAAAGAACATCTATATTCTTAAAGATGAGGCAATCATAGATAATAATTTGGAAAGCAGAATTTTCAGAAATACTCTTGTATTTCTGTGTATTCATAAATCTGTACAGTTAACAAATTTTAATTTTAGATGCATAGGAGTTTTGTCTGAATGTACTTATATGCACCATATATAGGTACTTATATGCATTCCTGGTGCCCAAGAATGCCAGAAGAAGGTGAAGAAACTGATGTGAAGTATTTTTATTCACAAGCCCACTCCCCAATCCTGTATATTCTTCTCTTGAAATCGTTTGTGTTTACCAGATCCTCTGCAACTGGAGATACAAACAGTTGTTAGCCATCAGGTGGGTGCTAGGATTCAAACTCGGGACCGCTGTAAGAGCAATCAGTACTCTTAACCACTGAGTCACCTCTCTAGACCTGACTTTTCTAGATGTATTTGTATAAAGGCTCAGGTACGTGAATGATGGAGGGCATGCCTGTGTAGCCTCAGAGGTCAACTTCAGGTGTCAGTTCTTGCCTTTCACCTTGCCTGAGGCAGGATCTCTTCATTGTTTTTCTCCTGTTGTACTCCAGACTCATTGACCCATGAACTTCTGGAGAATCATTGTCTCCCCATCCTATCCCTTTATTCGTGTGCTCTCAGATTCCAGAGGCTGGATTGTGTTATGGTATGCTTCTGGCTTTTAGGTGGTTCTGGGGAGTCAAACTGATGTGAAGCATTTTTATTCACAGGCCCCCTTCCCAATCCTGTATATTCTTCCCTTGAGATCTTTTGTGTTTACCGGTCACATTAAAACATAGAAGGCATCTTGTTAGAAATTGTCTTTCTTCATTTATGTTGAGTCATCCATTCACTGAGTTCCTGACAGGTACTAATCTAGAGACAGAATAAATAAAAAAATTGAAAGCAAAATGATGTTTATGCTTTAAGTTAGTATTAGAAGTGAAAGCTACTGCAATACTTTACTGTGTAAAGCTTTGGGTGTATGAAGGAGTAGGAAGGAAAGGCTCACGTCTCTATGTATAGTTTAAGCTCTTTTAGATTGGGTCACATTCATAGATGTCCTTAGGACAAATTGGTGCTTTCTGACAAAGGGAAAAGGAAGAGTTAGAGCAATACAGAGAGAGACCCCACGTGGTAGGAAGGAATTGGTAGGAGATGAAGCTGTAATGTACACCATAGTTTCAGTTTACAAGGTCTTCGTGTATTGTGTTAAGGCATTAGAAGTTTACAGACTTACACAGTTGTCGAGCCAATGTTGCTATGAATGTACAAAATGAGTTAATTTTAAGAAAATCATTCTAACCATTATACCCTTGAGCGGTATGAGTCATTCAGAATTTTGTCTTTCAAATCCTTCAAAATAATATCCTACCATTGATTCTGCACCAATTCAATTATTTCTGAGTGAGCTTCATTTAGTGAAGATTTTTCTAAAACATTTTGATTTTCAGAAGTGATAGCACTTAACACACACCCTTTGCTAACCTATTCTGATTAGAGTACTGGAAGATCAATGACACCCACCAGACATATTTCGACGATAAGAGTCTCACATCTTTTTCTCAACCATAAACATTATTGAAATCCTCATACACAGTAGAAAATATTTCCTGTATCATTGGTATATAAAGTTAGAAAAGAGTTATAATTTGAGAACATATTGTTTTAAATGTACAGATTGTATAACTGGGTTTCAAACCGCATGTGCTTGTTCTAACTTTGACTGTTATTGTTTTTAGTCTTTATAACATGTTAACCATTATATTTCCTCCTGAATAGACTTCCATGTTTACAGGTTTACCATATATATGCAGTTTTGCCTGAACAATTTAATTATTTTTTTTTGAGACATGGTCTCCTTATGTTGCTCTGACTGTCTTGGCGCTCACTGTGAAGTCCAGGCTAGCCTGAGACACCTTTACCTCCTGAGTGCTGAGAATAAAGGCTTATACCACCATGCCCAGGTGAAAAACTTGATTTTGAAGGAATTTTAGAACAGTAGATATCTTTAGACAATGCTATACATTTCTTTGGTCCAGATGATATTAACTTCTAAGTTTTTAATAATTAAATTTTCAAAGATGATTCTTTGACTATATAATTTCCCTTTTGCTCACAATCATTGAAAAATGTAAATTCTCCACATAAAAGTTCAAGTTGATCATCTTTAGTGTTTTGAGAAGTAGATATGATTTCCTTCCATATTCATATTAGAAACCATACCACATTGTTATTTTAGGATCATTCCTTCATTATCTACTGCTCTCTTTTCACTCTTGATTTCCTTTCTTTCTGGCTTCCTTGGTCTTATAGAGGAGCATCTTTGATAGTCTATTCAACACACTTCTAAACAAAGGAATTGATCCAAAAAGCAACGAGGTGGTTACAGACCCATTGTGTTTTTCCTTTTCTGCTCTGAACATGAAACTTGAAGGAAAATTTCACAGTAATCTGAAAATTTAGCATTAATATTTCTACCTCTGAACGTAACGGATGCTAAATTCTGTCACTTAATGTCAAGGAAGTTAGCATTGTGAGTCAGTGTTGGAAAATGTGTACGTTTGCTTTGCACATTTACTGAGTTTGTTTTCAATAAACATGGAAGGTGGGAGGTTGGCAGTTAGCGGTGGCTAAATCGATGTCAGACATTTGATGGTTACTCCATTGCTCTTATTTAGCTCTTACCTTTAGAGCTAAAGTAATATCTAGAGGGTAGGACAAACTGTATTGATAAGTGGTGGCTACATATAAAATGGCGTATTAAAATAAAAGTCTACTTATTCTTCAAGAAGTGCCCTAGTAAGAGCTTTTATTAATATATTACAACACTATGACCATGAACAAGTAAAGGATTCATTTTAGTTTGCACTTACATGTCACAATCCATCATCAGAGGAAGTTGGGGGCAGGAACTCAAGCAGTAAAAGAACCTGGAGTCAAGATATAATGCAGAGGCCATGAAAGAGGGCCACTTATTGGCTTAGTCTTCATGGCTTGCACTGTCTGTATCTTATACCATCCACAGTGAGATTTGCTCTTTCACATCAACCATCAATCAAGAAACTTCCCACCAGCTTCCTTTCAAGCTAATCTTCTGAAGACAATTTCTCACTGGACACTCCTTCTCAAATAATTCTAGCTTGTGTCAAATTGACATGAAACTAGCCAGCAGAAGGAGTAAATAAATGAGATGCTACTGTGACCCAATTTAAAAATATTGGGTTTTAGAAACAGAATATTAAAACTTCTTGTCACATATTTTGGGAAGTTCTGAAAGTCATAAGAAGAGTTCAGTTTCCAGGAACCTCTGATTAAAAGTATTAATGCAAGTGGAAGAGTTCTCACTTGGCTTGTATGGAATTTCACTCACCATATATGTCAGTGCTGTGCCTTAGTGACTACTTAAGTCATTATGAACAATAATGGGCTCTAAAAGAAAAGCCCAACCCATTTCTCTTAACTCCTCCCCACAGGGCCCTTTTCATTTCTGGCACATATCTTATTTTCCTTCAAGTATCTCTAACTGTAAAAAGAGAGATAACATCTTTAGCTCTCTTTTATTAATAAAGAAGCAGAATAAAAGGACTCCAGTACACATGTGGATACTGTTTTTTAGAAATATTTCACAAACCTTAATATAGTTAAAATATCAAAAACACATATGAAGAAGTTCACCTATCACCAAGTTCATATATTGACATTCATACTAGGCAATATTGTATTTTTTTCTTAGGAATTCACTCTGGATAAGTTGAGATGCTGAGCAGCCATTCTGTGAGTTGGCATCAGGTTATTTTGTGTTATGTGCCCAGCTGTCATAAAGCTCATGGTGGAATTGAGCTGGTTGTTGACAGGAACGTTTTCCAAACTCTGTTAGAGAATGAGTGGATTCTTCTTATAATTCAGTCTTTATAACATAATTTTCTCTGTTTTTATTCTTGAGAAGCTTACATTCTAGTGTATAATAACAGCACATTTTTGTAATATCTGTGCTGAGTTTAAGAGTTGTCATAAAGGGATGGAGATGTAGCTCAGCTGGTAGTGTTTGTCTACCTCTACCAGGTTTCAATGCCTGAAGCCCTTGAGTTCAAATTCCAGCACATACAAATTGGGTATGATGATACAGGTCTGTAATCAAGTTAAGAGGCTAAGAGGCATGATAATCAGATATTCAAAGGCAATCTCAATTCTGGGCTTCATAAGAGCCTTTCTAAATAGACAAACAAACAAACAAAAGAACTAGATGGAGTCTCTTCCAGGTATCTCTCTTCAAAGTGTTGTCTTAGTTCCTCTTCTTCTGCTGTGATGAAACAGTAGAACCAAGGCAACTTATACCACTCCTGGGTATATACCTAGGAGAAGCTCCAACATGCAATAAGGACACATGCTCCACTATGTTCCTAGCAGCCATATTTAAAATAGACACAAGCTGGAAACAACCCAGATGTCCCTCAACAGAGGAATGGATATAGAAAATGGGATACATTTACATAATGGAATACTACTCAGCTTTTAAAAACAATGACTTCATGAAATTCACAGGCAACTTGATGGAACCTGAAAATATCATCCTGGGTGAGGTAACCCAGTCACAAAAGAATACACAGGGTATGCACTCACTGATAAGTGGATATTAGCCCAAAAGTTTGGAATACCCAAGAGACAGTTCACAGACAACAAGAAGGAAGGCCAAAGTGTGAATGATTCAGTGCTTCTTAGAAGGGGGAGCAAACAATGTGTACCCCTTGGTTGATGGCCTAGTGCCTGGGATCCCTGGGGCGGGGTAGTCTGGTTGGCTGATATCATCATTCTTCCCACGAGGCTGCAAACCACTTGGGTTCATATGATTCCAACTGCAATTGTGGCAGAGTAATGCCTTGTCAGGCATCAATGGGAGGAGAGGTCCTTGGTCTATTGAGGGCTTGATAGATGCCCTTGTGTGGGAAAATCAACAAGGGGGGAGGGTAGGTGGGAGTGGGTTGGGTGGACGGGCATATCCTTTGAGGCTGGGGGAGGGAGGATGGGTGGGGGTTTTCTGGGGGGTGGAAAGGATATAACATTTGAAATGTAATTGAAGATTATATTCAATAAAAAGGGGGTACAACATACTTACAGGAGGAAATGTAGAAACAAAGTGTGGAGGAGAGACTAAAGGAAAGGCCACCCAGAGTCTGCCCTCTTGGGGATCCTTTTATAGTCGCCAAACCTAGACACTACTGTGGATACTGGGAAGTGCTTGCTGACAGGAGCCTGATAATGGTTGTCTCCTGCGGCTCTGCCAGAGCCTGACAAATACAGAGGTGGATGCTCACAGCCAACCATTGGACTGAGTGAGGGGTCCCAGATGGAGGAACTGGAGAAGGAACTGAAGGAGCTGAGAGGGTTTGTAGCTCAATGAGGGAAGCAACAGCGTCAACCAGTCAGATTCCCTGGAACTCCGGGGACTGGACCACCAACCAAAGAGTACACATGGAGGGACCCATGGCTCAGGCCATATGGCCTTGTTGGACATCAGTGGAAGGATTGGTCCTTGATCCTGAGGACCCAGTGTAGGGGAATGCCAGGACGGGAAAGGGGGAGTGGGTGGGTAGGGGAGCACCTTCATAGAGGCGGAGGTCTGGGGGTGGTGGTGGATGGGATGGGGGTTTCTGGAAGGGAGACCTGGAAAGTGGATAACATTTGAAATGCAAATAAAGAAAATATTCCCCCAAAAGATATTTAAACATATTACATTTTTTAAAAAGAGGCATTTAGATGGGGCCTTGTTTATAGTTTCAGAGGGTAAGTCCAATTTCCTCATGGTGGGGAGGGCGGGGAAAGGCAAACATGCATAGTGTTTAAAAAGAAGACGTTGAAGGCTCAGATCTGATCTTCAGCAGTGAGAGCATAGGGGCAGATACCTGCAGAGACACTGTGGACAGAGAGAGGGAGAAGGGGAGGGACAAGGGAGGGGAGAGAGAAGGGTGAGGGGAAAAGGGAGGTGGATAGGGAGAGAGGGAGAGAGAGAAGGAGAGAGAAAGAAAAAGGGGTGAGAGAGGGAGAGAGGGAGGGAGGAAGAAAGGGAAAGAGAGAGGGAAGGAGAGAGGGAGAGAGGGAAGAGAGAGATGGAGAGAGAGGGAGAGAGAGGGAGGGAAAGAGGGAGAGGGGAGAGAGAGAGGCAGGAGATAGAGAGAGAGAGAGAGAGAGAGAGAGAGAGAGAGAGAGAGAGACTGGATCGGACTTTTTAACTGCAATGTTTGCTTCCAATGTCATACTCCCTCCAACAAGGACACACCTCCAACAAGGCCAAATACCTTCTAATCCTTCCCAAACAATTCCAAGCATTTAAACACATGAGCCAATGGGGGCCTCTTCTCCTTCAATCCACCACAACTTTGGTCACCAAAAACTTCTGAGTTCACTCCACTTAAAAATAAGAGTGGTATTAAAAGCGTTTTGATTCTATATGTCACTTGAAATATAATGCTTGAATTCCATTTGAAATTTTATGCATTTTACTGATAAAGCCTTGACTTCATCCGAAAAGTATTAATGATCACAGAAACCACTAAAATAAGACAGCATATGCTTTTTTTTTTACAGTGTTTTGTTTCTATGAGTCACCAGTCACTCTAGGCACAGGCTCACACATTAGAGTCAGGGTGAGCAATCTGGGTCCACTCACATTAAACTCTGCTGGAAGTAGATGCTCCATTTGTGTCTGTTTGCAACCAGAAATGTTTGCTGCAAACACTGGGATTTTTATGGAGGGAGGAGGCAGTCGTAGCGGGGATTACTGTTGGTCCTCACCATGACTCATTAGAACGAGTCCTGAAATAAGTTTAGCTCCTCATCAAGCAAACAGTGGAGCATTCCCAAGTCATTTGTCAAGTGAGGGGGAAGACAGTTGTCCTGGTCCCACAGCCCAGCGATGTGAACAGAAATGTGTCATCACCTCATGTTTCTTTTCTTCTGTAGAAAACATGATGTGTTGATTTATTTTAGATTGTTTAGTGCTTAAGGTGTTTTATACTTACAGAAGTTATAAATTACCGGTCTTAAATTGTAAGGTGTTAATGTGAATGAAATTCACACTTAATGCAAGGAATATTAGTTGGGCACAATAAATCTTGTCCGGTTCAAGGTACTTTTATTGCTCTTAAAAATGAAGGTCACACAATAATACGATTCAGGGTAGTATTAAATACGCAGGACTTTTAAAGGCATCCATCATTTTCATATGACGCACAGGTATCCTTTTAAAGAATTCTGGTATTTTACCTTCAATGCAGTTTGGTGGTTAACTATTTTAACTCAACCATTTAGAAGTCCTTTTTGATTTTTTCTTTTTAACATAGTCTGGTTGGTTTAACACATAGATGGGATGCCGAGATCTCTCACTCACATATTTTGGGCAATTTCCATGGGGGTTTACTCTGGGTTGAGATGTGTGTGCATGTATTATCCCGGTTTACCTTTAAAAAAATACCATTGCTGCAAATGAAGAAACTGAGCTTTGCAGTTCTTCCTGTCTAGATCAGCTACAGGCCCCACCAGCACCTCATGGCATTTGTGTTCATCTGCGGCACTAATGAGAGTTTGAAATTCATATGCGGTTGATCTGAGGAACGCAGACAACCCAACTGTTTAAAATAACCAATGCTTTGCTTTTAAATCAGTGGGAGTTCTCTTTCCGGCTGTCCTCATCTGCTCCCGGTGGTTCCACGGACTGGAACAATTGAAGTGTTCCAGGCAGCTTTTTGTTTGTTTGTTTTGTTGTTGTTCTGGAGACATCTGTGAGCAGCGAGAGAGCCTGGTACTCGTGTCTTACTGTCTTCATTTCACTGTTGGCAGTGGGTTTGCTTTGGTATCTCCACTTCTATATCTGTCCGCGCTGAGTCACGGCTCACTTGGGATTGGCTCTGTCTGCCTTGCTGGACACTCTCAGAGCTTATGGGAGCAGCTGCCACCACATCCTGTGTGTGCTCCTACCTCTCAGCATTTCTCTTTTGTTATAGCCCCAAAGCCCCTAAAAGGATTATGTTCCTTATTTTAGTAGTCACCACCTACAAGGAGAATGGCTGCTGTCAAGGCAATTGTTTTCTGTATTTGAATATCTTTCCTCTCCAGATGTGTAACACTGAACTCATTCTCTCCCTCTTGCTGAAAACCCAGCTTGCGCCTTGGAGTAACCCCACCCACCCCCTGCCCTCCTTTTATCCTGCTTTAAAGTCACTGCAAGAGATGGACTTACTTTCCAGATCACCCAGATGAGCACTTTAGGACCCACGTGCAGGATGCAGTGAAGGTTGTGCAAAGAACAAAGCGGTCCTTGGCAGGTGGCATTTCTGGCCATGTGTTTCTGGGCTGCTCTGGTTAACCACGGGAACCTTTTGCTCATTGCCCAATAGGACCTTCCCCTTGCCAGCTCCCTGCCTTTGAGCATTTCTTTGTCTCCACGAGAAATGTCTTTGGATCCCTCCTCCAGCCTCAACAACACACTCATGTTTCATGACTCAGCTCCAATGTCACCTCCCATCAATGCGTTCCCTGTCTCTTCCCACGCCCAGTGAGTTGCTCCCCTTCCTTCAGTCTCTGTTCCACACACACTAACACTTTGCATGACAATTGCATTTCTACGTGTCTATTCCCACAGTAACGTGACCTTTTCAAGGAAAAAAAAAATACCACATTAAATTTATCACTGAATTCTTAATGCTGAAGCCGACTGTACCTTCAGGGAAAGCCTGTGGAATGGTTGGATTCATTAAATGAATGAATATAAACAAAAGCACTCCTTTATCACATAAAGCTGTGGTCTGTGCAGGGCAGTGCTGATGTCACTAGGATATAACAAAGCACAGCATTGTTAAAAAAAATTAACAAGAAAGTTAAGTAATCACATACAGCTTACATTTTATTGGGAGGATTCACATAATAATTGGTAAAGGTCAACAAAGTATAAATTTAGATGGTGACACATATTATGAAAGAAACATAGAGACAAGGAAAGATAGGGTGTGCCAAGTACACGTTTGATGCGGTTTTATACATAACTCAGAAAAGGCCCAGAGAAGAGGATGTCTGATGAAAGACCCAAAGTGTAGATTGAAAGAAAACTTAGACACAGTTTTCCAGGCAGACAACAGCAAACACAGAGACATCATCATAGGCATGATGATCCGTTGCATCAATGTGGCAGCAAAGACAGAGAAGTGACTTATGGGAGAATTAGTACCAGACAGATAAAAACAAATTAGGAGAGACCTAGAGTACAGATCACCTTGGGAGCCCTTCTTCATTTTTCATGTGAGTGCATGTGTGCACATGTGCATGTGTGTGCGAGCATGCGCTATGCTTTTTGTGTATGCATGGACTGTACATACATGTGGTTGCATGTATAGGTGTGTGGGAGTGCATGCAGAGGCCTGAAGTTGATGTTAGGAATTATCTTCCATCTCCCACCTTGTTCATCTCTAAGAATTCCCTGTTCGGGCCGGGCAGTGGTGGCACACGCCTGTAATCCCAGCACTCTGGGAGGCAGCAGCGGGCAGATTTCTGAGTTCCAGTCCAGCCTGGTCTACAGAGTGAGCTCCAGGATAGCCATGGCTATACAGAGAAACCCTGTCTCTAAATACCCCCCTCCAAAAAAAATGAATTCCCTGTTCCTGTTCCGGATTAGTTTTGCCTTAACTAGCTTGCTCTGAGGACCCCTTATCTCTACCTTTAGAAGCCAGAATTACTGCCAGGCACCAAAAGCTCACACATTTATTTATGTGACTTCTGGGCATCTGGATCCTGTTCCTTAAATTTGTGCTGCAAACACTGTACAGTGCCTAACCATCACCCTAAGTCCCTACCTCCATCTTGTATGACTCTGCAGAAGGCTAGCAGGCAGGAAGATAGATACCTTACAGTGTTCCACATAGTTCTCCAACATACCCTGTTTCAGGTGCTGCTGGTGAATTTGTGACATTGACTTTGAAAAGCTCCTAGAAAGTTTAGCACACTCCCGGTGTCTCTCCCTACATATGTATGTGAAGCAAGCCATGACAATACACAGACACAAGCCTCAAACTCTCCAATAGCCTGGCGGGTATGCGAGCACAGGAGGCAGACAGTGGAAGTCACCTGCCCCTGTGGTTAGACAGGAAGAAGAGGAAAAGCTTGCCAGTGTGTGTCATTGTGTGTCCCTAGGCAACTGCGGGTGGCTCAATGCTCTTTTGTAATAGGAGCTGTGGATGGACGGATGCTGTATGTGGAATCATTGGGGCAGTGATTTCAGCCATTCAGATAGATTTGTTAAGTAATAACAGCAGTGAGAACAATTCTCCTCCATTTTGCCTGTGTGTCTCTCTCCATTTGCCTTCTTTGGGAAGGCTCCATCAATCACCTCTATCTGTCCCGAAAACATACTAACATGCCAGACTTACCTTGAGGTTAAACACTTTTCTAGGAAAAAGATGATCCGGGGTATTCAGAACAACATGGGTTGACTTTTAGGACATTTTGAAAGCAAAGGACCTTTGAAAGACAAAAGGAAGCTAATCAAACAGGCAGTTTCGTTGCCAATCTGTGTTTTATAAAGAAAGATAACTTTCCTCATTTCCAAGAAGAGAGAAAAGATGGAAATTGAATATTAATATGTTAGATGTAAAGACATTTTATCTTTAAGTGGGAAAAATCAATTGTAATTTTTTGTCTTAGCTTACAATCTATTATGATATAAACATGTTAATATACTGTAGAAACTCCATCCATTTGTCTACAAATACATAATAACTTTTGAAAGGGTTTTTGAGAATTGTGTAACTCAGTTTAAATAAAAAATGTGAATAGATTAAGAATGATATATATTTTATATATTTATATAAAATGTACATAGATCTTCATGCTAATGCATGTATTTTACTTTTTTGATGATATCTAAATGTAGCTCAAAAGACTTGTCTTTTTCTTTCTCTTGACTTTTTTTTTCTAATCCAGCAAATTCTGTATAATGAAATGTAGGTCATGTTTTCACTGAATCTGACCTTGAAATGCTGACATCACCTCTCTGTATTAGAAAAGAGTGAGTGCAAGACACACTGGTACACATCAATGAAAACATAACAAGATGTATTAAAAATTCAGTAAGTGTGGTATTTGAACTTCAGCAAATGTTGGCTTCTCAAGGCCAATGTTCCAACTTTAGGGACTTTTACAGGGTGGTAGAACTTTCTCAACAGTTCTATTGATAAAGGGGGTGGCAGAACGTGAGTGAGGAAGGAGTGGGGGTGGGGGAACTGGGATGTTATAATCCTCCAAATGTCCGTCCAGTCAGCTTCTCCTCTGTCCCTGCCCTTTTGTGCAGCCTGCTAGGCTTCAAGTGCAGCTTCCTTGAGGCGTCACATTACTTTTCTCCCACTATTTCAAATCTCCTCGCCAGAGATTTTAATGATTTATTCATTTTATGGGAATGGATGTTTTCCTTGCACATATGTCTGTGTGAAGGTGTTGGACCCCCTGGAGCTGGAGTGACAGACAGAAGTGAGCTGTCAGGTGGGGGCTGGGAATTGAACCCAGGTCCTCTGGAATAATAGTCAACACTCTTTTTCTTTTTTAATAGCCAGAACTCTTAACTTTTGAGACATCTCGCCCTCTCCAAGGATCTTAGAATATAATAGAACTCTTCTTTGCCTAGTGTCAGTAAGAATCTACTGTCTTGTCTTATTAATTTTGCTGAGAATTAATAGTGCTGATAAAAGTTGGACATTAATTTAAATACTAAAGGCCTTTAAAAATTTATTTATATGAAAAATACAGGTGATTCATGTAGATTGTCCAACTGATGAGTAGAGTTTTTATGTCTATGTTTTTGTTTGATATTTTTTCCTTTGGTATTTTACTGGTTCTGCCAGCTGATAGAACAAATTAGTAGTGGATATTGAGTAGACATCCATACTTCTTGGGACTTTGTGTTGATCGACTTCAATGTATGAAATTTTCTTTATTCAAAGCTGTAATTTCTTTTTAATTACGTTATTTACGAGATGAAATGACTTACTGATCTGTGATGCCACTCAAAAGGTCTATGGCACTGATGAGTCTTTTTAGCCAAGCTCATGGGAGAACTACTGTGCAACCAGCCTTCTCTCTGGATTCTATGTGGTTGAACTAAGCTATATCTCTTACACAGAGATATGTCCAGGTAGACAGTATCCTGTGAGGTCATAAAAACATGCCTTCCTTCCAGTTACCATTGGAATTCTGCTTACAGCATACATTAACCAAGGACCCATATGCTTTGATTCTATTTGAAAAGAAAGACATCTGTAAGTTCACCATGTGGTTGGGTGCTTGCCCAAAGAAACTACCCTTTGTCTAATTGGCAGGACTAACATGTGTGGCACCATGGTCTCATTAGACACTAAATAGCAATCACTTAATCTCTTAGGGGTTTTAGGTAGTGCGGCCAGATGAGAATGACTTCTTAGCAAAAGTTAATAAATAAAGCCTTAGGGAAACAGTTTTTACATTTTTCGTTCTAGAAGGATTTACTCAGGGAGATTTGAGGAAATGACACTCTGCTCTGTATTTCTCAGCAGGGGCCAAGGACCTGCTCTTCCAAAAATCATACTGGGTCATGCTCAGGGAAAATCAACCAAAGGCTGCACTGTATTATATTTCTAAGGAAAAAAATCTGCTATAATTAAAAATTTTTAGTAGCCATCTGAGCATACTAAGAAGAAGTGGAAAGAATTTTAATATCATACTTAACATTAGCCACAAATATATAATCTATTTAATGTTAATTGTTATAAAATTATAAATGAAGGGCTGGAGAGATGGTGCTGTGGTTTATAATACTGAGTGCTTTCCAGATGACCCTGATTTGATTATTAACACCTACATAGTGGCTCACCAACATTTGTAACTCCAGCACCCAATGCTCTCTTATGGCTCTTAATACACAAACAGATGTGGTGCATTACATGCATGCAGAGAGCACCTATACACATGAAATAAAATGGGGGGAAAAGGAACTAAAAAGAAACATCTTACAGTCTCCTCTTAAAATCTGATATATATCTCACAACTAAGTTTGGCTAGCATCATTGTGAGTGTTCAATGATTATCTCGAGCAAGTGACCACTTTGTTACTTATCACAGTCTGAGTTGATTACTTTCAAATCTATGAAACAAGCTTGCAATGTGAGGAGGACCAAATCAAATTACCCAACTCTGTCTAAATAAGAATATATTTAATACTGTGTTGTATGCTCTATAATATACATATGAGCTTAAATAGCAAGTTCATAAAATGCATCATTTTATAAAAAATCCATGCAGCAAGAATATGAATTAGATAGGCCATCTTGTCTATTTGGCAGGGGGAAGAATTGCTTTTAGCATTTGCTTTGTCTGGAAGTCATAATGGAGATTAGAGACAGAACCATTTTGATATCATATTGGAGCATACCTGAAAACCACCCTTGATGACCCTCTGCAGTGTGGTTCATTCTTAGGCAGCTATATGAATCCATGATTCCTTCCCATGTGAAAGAATTATTAATGTTCAGGAGACTGTGTCTGCGTGATGTAAGAATATTGTAATGTATAAGCCAGAGTTAGTTGGACCTGGGCTTACATATCAGTCTTTTAGGTATCTTGATCTCCCAGCATCCTTAAAATGATAGCTGGACAACTGCATACAAAACAGTTCATAAAAATCTTGAAGCTATATTTGAATCTTTCTTATAAATTTTCATTTCCTAAGACTAGTGATTATTTTTCTTCTGAGGCAATAAGAAACAGCAATTAATATATCAAGCTTTTTTCTGACTATTAATCACTGTCTAACATATATGGAAGACTTCATAATGACTAAGTTGATGCAATATCTAATAAAATCCTGGTGCCTAAAGCTTTTTAAGGGCGTGGCTTTTTGCATCTAATCACTTGGCTTAAGACGGTTATGTGTACAAAGTCATTTATTCCTATTTTCCCTTGCCTCTTCAACTCCTGGCATGAATGTCTCCATTAATTTGATTTCTGACTCATTTGACTAAGAAAGGAATCCCCTTGCTTTTAATATTGCCAAATAATTGATAACAAATAATTGAAGAACAAATAAAATCTTTTATTAAATTAAAATAGTTCACCTCTTGAGGATTTTCAAACACCAAGGAAAGCATTTTTTTTCAGACAGAAAACTTTCTCTAATTGCTGTTTTGTAGTAGATCTTTAGATTAAAGCAGCAAGTCTTTTGAAAATTTCAAAGTACTTGTAAAATCTAGAATTAATAAACACATAAAGTCAACCTAATATTTTTTTCCTTTTAGTTATTATGAGCAGAACCAACTTACTGATTTTTCTTTATTATTAGAGTGAATCTACATATAATCAGAACATTTCAAACTTGATTACATTCTCCAGTGAGTAAGGTGTTGATACATGATTTAAATATACTATGATTTAAACGATGTTAGTTATTTATATATATTACTTCTGGACTGAGTTGTCTGCATCTTTAATTTTTTTTTTTTAAATTTTACCTTATTCACTTTACATGCTACTCACTATCCCCCTCCTGGCCATACCCTCCCACAGTCCTTCCCTCTTTCCTCTTCCCCTTCTCCTCTGAGCAAGTGGAAGGCTCCCTTGGTATACCCTCACCCTAACACTTCAAGTGTTGTCTGCATCATTTTTATTTTATTTTTTTAGTATTTATTTAGTGTGTGTGTGTGTGTGTGTGTGTGTGTGTGTATGATGTATGTATGTATACATGTGGACACAGGTGTGTCAGATGGCAACATTCAGGAGTTGGCTTTCTACTTTCACATCTAGGCTACCAAGATAGTTCTCAGGACTTAAGCCATAGTGCCAGCGACCTTTACCTGCAGAGCCATCTCACCAGTACAAACAGGATTACTTTAAAATCTTTATTTTCTAGTCCTGAGAGTATAGAGATTAGTCAACGAGGAGGACTGCTTCTTACAAGCATACCCATAGCAGGATTCAGATTGGAGTCACAGTACTTTACAGATGATTTCTCAGAAAGCTCTCCAAACAATTCAGGGTAAACTCATTTGAATATCAAGCGCTCTTCAGCTGCTTACAGGAAATTGTCTATGGCTGTAGCAGGTAAACATGGAAGCAGAGGGAGAAACTTCTCATAATGTGGAGGGCACATTCATTAGCCAGCCAAAAAGTTGACGTTTTAGCAAGCACTGCTGGTACTCCTGGGGATAGCTGTCTAGTCAGAAGTAGGAAATGTAATCCCAGGGGGCTCTGTTAGCCTGGGACTTCAGGATCAGTTCTGTTTTTGATCTCTGCTGTTTCTCAAATCCCTTTTCATTAATGATGAAACAGGGTCTCAATAATCTAAAATACCATTTGGAAAAAGAAACTGAAAGATTATTCTGTTCACCTTGTAGTTGTTTGGCACCTGACCTCTTGTCGCTTTACATTTGTATGTTTGCTTGTACTTTGCCACGTTTGCACATCTCAAACACTAAATCATCACCTAACATCTCTGTACTATTTGGAATGAAATTAAGATGAGACACAAGAATACTGGGAGCACATGGAGTAGGAATTTTCACGCAATCTCCCAATATCAAGTTTCCCACCTAGAATACCTTATCATTTAATTCATTATTGTAACAAGCAATATGTGTATTGTAAAAGCAGTCAATACCAGAAACATGTGGTATGTTAAAGACAGCTATAATCTCTTTTAAGCAGTAGCTAAAGAAAAACATACAGGTATAAGGATCTTAGTATTGTTCCTAAGTAAACATTCTCGAAATCAAATGCCATTAACTCATTTTTAAAATAATTTTTAATATTTAAATTCCATGGTAACTGTAGATCATTGTTCATCTTGTGTTTTAGAATTCAGGTGGGAAACATATTTTAGAAAATATTCACTCAAAATTGTTAAATTTGTGCTTAGTGAGTATGTTAGCATGTAAAGTGTTTTGGGCATCACTAATCCATCCTTATATCTAATTTTAAGACATGATTCAAGAACATAGTATTATAAAGTATTTAGAGTTTAGAGTTGACCCTAACTGGTTTATCTTTACAATAGGCCATAGTCAGTTTTGACAACAGATATTTTTCCTCCGAAAACATAGAAGTAATTATTACCGCAAAATCTTCATGTGACATCAAATAGAATGAAGTCTGTGAATGACACTGGTTATTTTTGAGATACCAGTCTTGTGATTTGCTGGCGGAGAGGAGCACAGAAGTCAAGTTGTACCGAATGCGATGGTGGACACAATGTATGTTTGGCCTTTTGACTCACCTGTATTGCATGTGCACTTTAAATAAGAAACATCCTTTGCAAATGAGATAGCTCCTGAGGGAGGCAGATTGCAGGATGTGGACCACTTAGCACATTTCATGGTACTTGCATTTATGTGTGAAAAAGTAATGACACCTGCCACTCATCTCATTGTCTGCATATTGCTTCTGAAAACTGTCTAGAAAGATCAATTTAAGGCCATGATATCAGAGAACCAGCTTGAATAATCCCTACTACCTTCATATATAAATCCCATTTTGTCAACTAAAATCAAAAAAGGCCTTGTGATGACATCTGGTGTCTTTGTGTGCAGTGTTCGTAGTCTTCTGTCCTGTAATAGAGGCTCAAATTGTGCTTACAGAGAGTTCTATAATGCATGAATTTAAAATTTTTCATTTTTGTTTCTATAGGCTCAGGTACCTTTAACTACCCTTCGACTCGCACACAAAATTTCCTTCTTACTGATTTTGTTCAACACTTATAGAGGAGATAATCATAGTGCATATAATTCTGTGGGCCTGGGGAAATAATCTTTCCTTAACTCATATTTGCAATTGTGTTTCCAGCTATTGGAATTTGAGAATCTAAATGTGAAATCGCGGACGATGGGAATAAACACAAGTAAATGCGATTTCCATATACTTAGTGATGTGTGCTTCACAGTAAACCTTTTACCTTGTTTTTCAATGCGACTGTGATGGCTGCAGGTGGGTGACAGCACTGGGCACTTTAATAGTTGAGAGAGTTGAAAAAGGTACCAGAGGAGCTGAAGCAATAATGACTTCAGATATTCAGGCTGATTAATTAGACTTCCTCCCCCACCCATTGCCAGAGTTTTTTACTGGAAGGCTGTCTGTTCAACTTAGGCAATGCGTCAGTCAATGGGGTGGGCCAATTATCTAACTTGCATATTTATAATTGGGAGGGAGTCAGGAAGATCCAAATTGCCTTGAGACCCAAAAAGGAACCTAATGACGCCGGTTAAGAGGCACTAGTAGTCTTTGATAAGACGTCACAGGAAAGAGTGGTTGGGGATAGAGTCCCAGAGGAATCTTTCTTTTTATAAGAAAAAAGGAAAAAAAAAAAAAAAGAGTTCCCCTTAATTGTAAAGCAACACTATTACAAGTAAGATGTAATTTTCAACTATAAGAAATCAAAGTAAGATACTTCTATATTATTTTGAAGTACACAACCAAATTAAAGTCTTAATTAATATTTTCTCTCTCCTAAGTATTCATTTGCAAAACAAATTGGTTTAGGATTTGTGATGTGTGATAAAGGTAATGAGATGTGGTTTAGCCTTTTATGATACTTCAGACAGTGTGCAGAAAGAAAACACCAGTGGTTTTAATCTACTAGGAGCTGCTGTCTTCCGAAATGTCATATACTAATGTTATTTGTAGAAATGCTGTAATGTGTGCATAAATAGAGGACATGTGAACATAGGGGGCACAGCACTAAACAATGTCCTATGTAGAAAATAAAGCAAGAAGCAAATTCCTTCTTTATTGAAGAAACAGTTAACTTTGTTTTATCACCTAGTTCTTTTTTTGTAGGGCCGGGACCAAAGTAAAGAACCCTGTGCCTGAGAGTCACGCATTGGGTCAATGAGCTCCATCCCCAGCCATATAGAAAATTTAAATGATGCCTTTATATTTGTGAGACGAGTGTGTATAAAGTGCTGAGTTGAGCCAAATAATTCTGTCAAGTCAAATTTAAAATACTTGTGCATATGTAAAGGATGGTCATGACTGTCCATCTGTTCTTGACTTTCTTGTAATCCCATATTAACTTTTAAAATTAATATTGGGTTGTAAATAGTTTCCCCATTAGGATTCCCCATAGTAATAACATGTGGCCACTGAAGCCTATGCATCCCTTCCCCCCACCTGCTAAATCCAGCGTGGTCACACATTTCATGGTGTAATATGAAGTCATGGGCCGTGAATGGGAAGATGAACCCCATTTCTTGAGAATCTAGCCTTTGTTTAATATGTAGTCAGGTAAGTATTAGCAGTCGGCAGTCATCCACTTCCAACTATGATCTAATCGGAACTCGAGAGCTAAATCAGAACCCTGGTGATTAGCTCCTAGTTAGTAGCAAGCTCCAGGGAAAACTTCGGTGCACAGGAAGTAACGCTAATGATTCATCCAGCAGTAGCTGCAGGGCACAGGCTAGTGCAGAATGACCTTCTAACCCAGTGGCTCTACTTTTCTAATGCTGCGAAACCCTTTAATACAGATGTTCATGTTGGGGTGACTCCAACCATAAAATTATTTTCATTGCTACATCAGAACTGTAATGTTGCTATTGTCATGAATCGTGATGTAAATTTCTGTGCTTTTCTAATGTACTTAATGATTCCTGTGAGATTGTCCGTCAAGTCCCCCAAGGGGTCTCAACCCACCAGTTGAAAAACTCTGCTCCAACTCATCTAAGGTTTGCCGGCAACTGTCCAAAGTACATTTTTAAAAAGAGAGAAGAGGCAGAAACAAAAAGTGTGATGGCTTGTTTGGAAAAATTCAGTCTCTGGAAAAAAAATAAAAAAATAAAAATCATTCTGGCTGGAAATCCTTAAAGCTTTGCCAATAGTGAGGAAACCCTTTGTCTCATCCAAGGTCCTGAGTGTAAAGAGATTTAGAATTTAAGCAAAGCATTAAAATCAGAGTGTAATAGCAAGGGTGACTCTAGGGCCTTCCTTGTATTTTAGAATTCTGACCTATGAGCTTGAGAGAGTTAAATTTTCTAGAAAAAGACTTTCCCTCATGATAAAGAAAACATTCAGAGGGAAGATATAAGTGATCCGAAATTAAAATCTTCAGAGCTGCAGGCAGAACTCCAATTCTGGTTGCCTCATCTGCCCTTGTTGAGTGTACTTTTATCTGTGGGAAATGGTACCCACTTCACTTTTCCAACAGCCTTATTATTGTGAGCCCCATGCTTCATACTCTTTGCACGTTAATAATGGGATGTGCTGCAGCACCATGGCATTGAAAAGGTAGGAGCTGGGTAGAGAGATGGCTCAGCAGCGAAAAGCCCCTGATGCTCTCACAGAGGACTGGCGCTAGCATCCCAGCACCCACCTCAGGCAGCTCATGACTGCCTGACTCCTGCTCCGAAGGATCTCACGCCCTCTTCTGGCATCTGAGGGCTACTGCACTTACCAGTTTAGAACCCCACCCAGACACACATATGTATTGTATGTATGCATATGTATACATATAATTAAAATAAAAGTAAATCTTAAAACAGAAGTAGGAGGGGATGTTTTAAGTTGTACTTTTTCACTCTAGCTTTGAATATTTTATTCCTCATCCATATAATTATGTGGCTGCCCATTACAGCGGATACATTCAGGTACTTCTGCAGATGTAGCACTCCTATTTGATTCCAACCTGTAAGACACTGTTATGTAACAATTAGATTTGCCAATTTTACTGGCTATTGTAGTTCTTATGTTTGTATATCTAATTCTCATTTAGTTATTACTAGGGATGTCAAAATTTTGAGAAGTTGGTGAAATGGCAGCACAAAAGGGTGGATTTGCTCCATTTGCAAAGGAGATAAAACAGAAAGACCTCTGATGGCCTGGAACCTGAGATCCCCTCCCTGCAATTCCATCATAGTTCCCCAAGAAACTGGGCTCAGTAAAAGCACCTGAAGCTAAGTTTCGAAATGGAGAGTTTAAAGTAAAATTTCTTGAAAACTACTCTGCTTTTCATCCCGTTGTCAGTGAGTTTGTTTACAGAGGTTCTAATGGATAGAAATACAATCTACTTTACTCAAGATTTATTTTCCAATCTCTGTCATTCTGCCATTTTTCAAATACTTTAACATCCACTGACTGCGAAGAGGTCCTGTGTTTAGGAACATAAATTCCTAGGCAAAAATCATGGTGGAAACACCTTAGTATGAAGCAACAGTGTGACCAAACGGAGTTGCCATCAAATTTTCATGTAGTTATATGGATATGATAGCTTCAGGTAGCTTTAGGAAATGCACTTTTTTTTTAAAAAAAAAAACAGGTGATCAATTTAGCATTGATTTTCAATGACTGTGATTCTACTCCCATGCATTATTTAAAATCATTGAATCTAGCAAGGCACCCAGATCAGGGTCAAATAAATGTTTGCCTAGTCCTTTGAGTAAAGACTTTCCCCCCCTATGATTCTGAAATTGGAAGTCTGGTTTGTTCGTTACTGAGCATAGACAAGCAGAGTTGTGAGTGTCTATGTATTTTTGAGAAACCACTTACGGGGCTGCAGCCTGGGCACCAGGACTTCCTGCACACAGCTAGCAGAGCCACATCTGCTTCCAGACTTGCTGACTTGGCTGAAGAGCGGCCCCCCCTTAGGTCCTGCTGCCAGATCAGGTGTGGAGACACCACGGAGCTGTCACTCCGCATGGTTTCCTGCAAGTCAGCTATCTCCTTCCCATCTGTGTTGATATTCTTTCATTGCATTTTTTTTCCTGCTTGTCTGGCATGCATATATTTGTCTGATAAGTCTCAATTTGGATCCAAGGCTTGCCTTCCCAGTTGTCAAGCAAAAAGGAATTTCTCCACGCATATATCTGTCTTTTCATTTAGCCTGCCATTATGACATAATCCCCTCCTTTGAGGTACTTTATGATATCCAGTGTATATTAGCATCATTTTATAATTTCCATTTAGTCTTGAGGATCTCATTCCATTAAGATCCACAAAACTGCAAATTTTATTCACATTAAAGTTTAAATAATAGACTATAGAATTACACGTGGAGCGGCTCTTTCAATTTTACAATGCTCTCTTGAGCTAAAAGTCACCTTCCTCCCTTTTAACTTTTCAGCCGGAATTGTAGTGAGTTTGATTATTGGCATTCTGAGGAGCTGTCTCGCAAAGTCGGGACTACATTTCTTATGTTTTATTTTTAGTATATAACAGGTTTTCTGTAGCAAACGCTTGATTATTTGTGCCTTGGACCATTAATTGGTGTTTTCAGCTATATTCTTGATTATGCAGCTAAATTTTTGCCTGAAGTGTCCAATCCCACAGGCTTCTACTTGCAAAACACCCCTTGAGTTTATTAAGAGTGCTGTACTCACAATGGCCCACGGAGCGGGCTCAGTGGGTATCCTGAGCTGGAAAATGAAAGGGCGGATGATTCAAGTGCACCATGCTCTGATTAGAGGGCTGTGAGCAGCTTTGGTCTCTTGCAGATTAACATCATTCCATGCTCTGTTTTCAAACAAGCAATATCTGTTCTAAAAGCAGATCCGACAGATCTTGCTAATGCACTGAGTTCCAGTGGCCCTGGCTTGAGAGAATACATCGTTTTTTCTTTCTTGTAGGGACTAAATCAGTATTGCCTTCACGTGTGTTGGCAGGTTTCCTTAGTTATGGGAATGTGGTTTGAAATGGTTTACGACTTCCTGCTTCTAAACAGTAAGGACTAGCGTGAGTGCCTTGGCCTTCTTGTGAGAGCATTTGTTATGGTAACTGTTTAGGGAAGTAAACAGAAAGACAAGCAGGATACTCAGAAAGACAAACAGAAAGATACTCAGGTGAGAATACTGTGGTTCCTGAGAGTTCAGATGTCTATCTTCAAGGATTCACTGACGACAGTAATTCCAATTGAGTCTCCAAATCTTAATAATACTTTTAAGTTACAGTAAGAAACTTGTAAATGACAATATAATGAACATTAAAATCTGTGTCTAATATAAACTAGACTATTGGTTCACAAAGTGTAGGTAGCACCTCCTTGGGGGTCATATATCCTGCATATCAGATATTATATTGCCATTCATAACTGCAGCAAAAGTATAGTTACGGAGTAGCAACAAAAGAGTTGCATAGCTAGGGATTACCCCAACACAAGAAACTGTATCAAAGTGTTTCAGCATTAGGGAGGTTGAGGTCCACAGGACTTGAAACTGCTCAAACTTCTTGTAATCAGTACTAGGGGAATGAAATCCATCTTACTCCCTGAGAAGTAGGAAAACTGGACAAAATGGTCATTTAACAACTCTAATGTCCCAGTATCTGTACTCTAAGTTGTACAGGGAACCAAATGTTGAGGAGAAAAATTTCCATTTTCTTTGTTTTGACTACAGCAAAACAAAACAAAACTCAGAGTAATGGTTCATGACTAGAAATCTAGTGTTTCAGGATGATGAAGCAGGAGGATAGATGCGAGTTCCTGGTAATGTCAGATATAAAGTGCCACCCTGTCCCAGTAAATAATAAACAAATAACTATCTATAAACAGAAATGGCATAATCAACACCCTTATTAGCAAAGAGGCTACAGAAGAGGCATGTTTGTTTGTCCCTATGTCTAAGGAATCTTTTACCTTAGGAAAAATGATTAAATAGCTTGCATCTAAACTTTTGCACTTTAAAGTATAAAAATGAAACTGCATCTTTCCAGGTCTGTAAAGGTCACATGTAAAAACACAAACATCATTTAATCACAATCCATTTATTTAGCTGTTTTAAACAGAAAGTATGTGCCGTTTAGATCTAATTATTTTCGCTATATGGTACTAATCTCCATATTTTTTACATGTAATCTTCACTTATTACCTTGAAAAGGGATTAAAATTTAGCCATAAGGTACTTAGAGTCAAGTATATTTAAACTGCTTTAGCTCTGAAAAATGCTTTTTTTTCTTAAATTACGGTTATAGAAAAAAACCTCGGAAATTTTTCTTCAACAGAAGCAAAACAAGACCTTCCACACATGCATCTGGGATCCCATCCAAAAGTGTTTAGCAGTTTGGCTGTAGACACCTTTGGAAAATCTATCGTTTCCTTCTCCTATCTGACATGGGGAAGTAACCAGAGTGTCAGTGCTCACAGAAAGAGTTTAACAGTTGGTCAGCTGTATTTTCCTGTCATATGAAATTTATGTTTTCCTCCCCAGGCTCCTTGCTAGAGAATAGAAAACTTGGAAAACCATATGTAAAGTAACTATGATTATCCCTTGTTTTTTTTCTTTGTTTTTTATTTTCTATATTCTTTGTTTATATTACAAATGATTTTCCCTTTCCTGGTTGGCCTCTCCCCATAAGTCCCATAAGCCCTCTTTCCTCTGCCCATTCCCTGATCAACCCCCTCCTACTTCTCTGTGAATCTTTTTCTCCCCTACAATGCTGCATCAAGCCTTTCCAGGACCAGGGTCCTCTCCTTCCTTCTTCTTAGGAATGATTTGATATATGAGTTGTGTCTTGGGTATTCAGAGCTTCTGGGCTAATATCCACTTATCAGTGACTGCATTCCATGTGTGGTCTTTTGTTAATGAGTTACCTCACTTAGGATAATATTTTCCAGTTCCAACCATTTGCCTAAAAATTTCATGAATTCATTGTTTTTAATTGCTGAGTAGGATTCCATTGGGTATATATACCACATTTTCTGTATCCATTCCTCCGTTGAGGGACATCTGGGTTCTTTCCAGCTTCTGGCTATTATAAATAAGGCTGCTATGAACATAGTGGAGCATGTGTCCTTATCACATGCCTTGGAATCCTCTGGGTATATGCCCAGAAGAGGTATAGTAGCGTCCTCCGCAAGTGTCATGCCCAGTGTTGTGACACCTCAGGATTAAATGTAATTACACATTTTAAGAATGTGTAGAGATATGAGGAATTATAAGTCTATAGGAAACTCTTCTGTTTTACCTTAAGGATTATGTTTTCTTTCATAATGATTTATAAACCTTTTCAGAAAAAAAATCATAGAGCTACCAAAACCATAGAAGGAAAAGGGAAAGGGTGGTCTTTTTTAAAAACTCAGGTTTTGTATAGCCACCTTGATAACATGCTTCAATGCTGGGACCAAGACAGTGCAAAAATGAAGAAATGTGTGAATTAAGTCTTAAGAAATAGTTAGAAGCTGCCCATCTTCCGTTGGTCACTATTTTTACCCAATTCTTTTATCTTGTGCTTAACATGCTTTGTTTATGGGTGGGAGTCTATCTGATGTTACATGCATCTTTGCACAAAGGTTTTCCAGTATTATTTTGAGGTAGTAATGTTGAATGTCAGAAAGATTATGCACCCATGCTTGGACTAAGAGTTGTCCTGTATTTCCAACACCTGTGACTTGGAGGGAAGACTCATGAGGCTGAAAAACATCTGCAACAGGTCTACCTTTCTGGAAAGGCTGAATTTTCTAGAAACAACAGGGACGGAGACTGTTATCACAGTCTAATGATAATAATGGATAAGCACTTACTGTGAGCCAGATACTGTATTCATGAGTTTTATTTGCAATATCCGGTGTGGATAGCCATTAGCCATGAGTTGTGAATAATTAAATGCTTTACATTCATTATTTTATCAATGCTGATAATTTACCTATTAAGTAAATATTATGCTTTCCATGTGTTTTTTGAAGAAATTCCTGTTAAAAATGTAGTTAATAAATAAGACATTCCAAACTGACTATCACATCTTCTTACTGCTGGTTCAAGTAGAGATGATAAATAGGTGACACTTAAAATCTATCCTTATGGGCTGGCAGGATTTTCAGCAGATAAGGAAGTTTTATCATCAAGGTAAGGGACCTGAGTTCTATTTATGTAAGATGTATGGCAGAAGGAGGGAACCAATCCTTATATGTTGTTCTCTGCTAGGCTCTGTGGCATCTGTATAACAGTAGTGCATATGGGGCACATGCACACACATGTACATGCTCACACACATCCACATAAATGTTAAAAAAGAAACCTGCAACAAAATAACTCGGGTTGTTTTTGTGTGTGTGTGTGTGCAAGAAGTAACATAAGAAAAAGCAAAGGATAAAAGTCAACAAAGCAAACACTATATAGACTTACATTATTTAGTGTTTTAATCGTGGAAGCAGTGAACCCTCTTACCCCTTCACTTATGTTGTTATTATCTTTTTTTGTTGTTGCTAGTCTCTCTGCTTTTCCCTTAGCAACTGCATCACCAAGGAATTTACTCAGCTTCAAAAACTGGATTCATCTTACTTAAGTGGTAGAGGGGCTTGCTTTTCCTTTATAGCACATGTCTAGATACTGTAACTCAGCAGCTTCCATGAAGAATCCTAATATCCTTCTGCCCACCATCTTTTGCCATTGATTTTCCTTTCTATATTTCTAAGATTATGGTTGTCTCCATTTAATACTTTGTATTTTTTTCAAGTAAAGAGAAAAATGGGCAAAACCTATTCCTTTGGATACATTGCTTTCTATTTTTGAAAAGATTGTCTCTTTAAAGACTTTTCTGTGTATCTTATTACCCAGACTCATGTCACCTGGCTTGTCCCTGGTACAGGCTGCAAGGGAGCAATTTATATTTTCTCCTTTAGCATTGATGACATAAGGAGGCAAGAGAAAGTATGGTTTATGTTCCCTGCCTTACTGGGACGGGAAGCAGTAACTCGAGTTTTCCACTACAGACTGCCAAAGCCTTCCACATCTCTTTGTTTCATGAAAGTTTCTTTAGAATTTTTTTCTCAATTCAAAGACCAGTTCCCTTTACCTCCCACAATAGGATTGCTTTCCATCTTTTTTTCTGAGCTCTAGAGCCCCTTTCACCAATGATTTCTTTAGAATTTATCTCCTTTCAAGTATCCAGAAAGGCATAATCCCAACAGGCTACATGAGAACCTCTCTTATTCTCATGTCTTTCCTTGTTTCTGTAGATAAGACTAGAGAGTACTAGAAAGGCCAAGTTACATAGCAGTGATCTAAAAGCCACACTTTGTTTCTCTCAACTGTCAGGCCTAGTTTTCTCATAGCATTCCTAAATAATGTCTTCACAATCATATACATTGGAACATATGTAAAATCTTAATCCCTTAAGCATTTTCTCAAAATTAATTGTTTAAAGTTGAGAAAATATTGATAGTGGACTAGCTATATGGTGGACATATTTTATTTATATAAATCAGCATCTGTTTATTGTATGCATCCTGAGTATGAGAGACACTATTGATAAGAGACAAAAGTAACAAACAAGAAAGAAAGAAACTTTACTCTGATACATTTTATGTACGGATATATTTAACATGTGGATCCCTTTTCCTGTAGCCATTAGATATTTGTTAAAAGGCTTATTATGCACCTGGGGAACTGTCTTAGGCACACACAGTTTATGAGAAGATTAGATTTTTGCTATCACTGAGCAATGATCTCAACATTAACATTACGTCTGAGGCATACATGTGGGGAGGAATTCAGTTAACATGCTTTTACTGCTTATAAACGTATGCAAGTAAGAAATGTACACATGTGCATGTGTGAACACGCACACACAGTGTATACACATCTCAATTTGGGAATCACAATAATTCATATGCTTGTTTTAATTTATGATTTATTCTTTTTGGATGGCTTCCAGTGTAGCTAAATTTTTAAAATATGTCTAGATGTAAGTATGCATTTGTTGGATTGAATTCTAACAACTTTGATTCCCTCCACCTTTCTTCCTTGCTTTATTGAATTGAACTTGAATGAAATCTTTTATTTGTCTAAGTCTATTTCTGTCTAGTAAGGAAGTTGAAATTGATCATACCTTGACTTTGTGGGCCAGCAGAGAACCATGACATTCCAGAGTATTGATTTTGTGGTGTTAAAGGGTGACAGATCCAGTGTTAAAGTGCCAGCAGAGAATTGGTTTTCAGATTGTACACCATAAGCATTCTTGGCTTTTGCTGAGCCATGCCTGGCTTTTTAAAGTAAAGGATAAAATTGTAATACTTACATAGTTTGTACTGCATACTTTTAGAAATATTAACTTCTTTTGTTTATTTACTTATTTATTTATTCATGTATGTATTTATGTATGAATATATATGTATTTATAGTTTTCAAGGCAGGGTTTCTCTGCATAGATCTCACTGTCTTGGAATACACTTTTTTGCTAGCTTGGCCTTGAACTCACAGAGATCACCTGCCTCTGCCTCCTGAGTGCTGTGGGAAAAGGCATCCAAAATCATATAATGACATGTTGAAATAAGAAGTCACATGTGCGATGCTATATCTTACTTATCTAAATGTATAAATCTTGGAACATGTGTTCATATGTGTGTATCCTGACAGTAATCTTCACTTAAGAATATTGAGTAATACTTCCAGTCATCATGGCCAATCTTTTGTAAGGCACATTTATTACTACATATGGAAGTTGCCTGAATACAAGAAGTCTTGTTAGTTCTCATACTAGTCATCCTTGCATTATTGCTTTGAGATTACAATCTCTTGTGCTTTCCTGCATTTGTGTACCATAGCATAAGAGTTGTGATATCCCAAAGTTCAGAAAGGTCAGAGGTCTGCAAATGTAATGGTTGGTAATTTTGTTGCTTCTGCCATTGTTGTCTTCTGGAACATAGAACATGGACAAGATATGTTATGTTGGCCACTGTAAATTTAATGTGAGATAAGATAAGTATGGTCACCTTTCATTGTTCACATTTTCTGGTAGGATTTGTTGCTTATAAGTGCAATGACTTTTGGTGAATACTTTGAAAATAATATTTTGATTATATGATAATTGCTTAGAAACTCTACTGAGTTAAGTCCAAGTGTATCTTTTAAACTAATCAGAGCACATGTGACTCATGGACTTTAGCCCATGCGTCATACTCATCTTTCAATTTCTTTCCACATCTTCATCCAAGTTACTATTCTTGCCTAAGATACTGACCTGCAAAGAAGAATAGAATGTAGTCTCTAATGCATGTGTTTTCTAACAACGTAAGTATTTTGCTTAAGCAGATTTTCTAGGAAATGACAGCTTTGAAAAATTGGGCATAGAAGCTACTGGAAGCATTTCAGTTCTAAGCAATCTAAATAGTGCAGAAGGGAACATGAAATATCACTGTGTTTGAAAGATGACAGTTTTGTCAAAGATCCTCTTTCACTCTTCAGCTTAAAACAAAATGGAGTAAGTCAAGAATATATCTGTTCGAACTGTCCTGTCCATGCATACTTACCGAGAAATCCCTTCTTTCTGGGGACATCTGATCAGACTGAAGAGAAACTGTCATTCTCTTGGCCTAATTTTTGGTTTGGTGAATTTCGAGGTCTTGGGATTTCATAAGAGAATATCCTTGAGAGCAGAGAAAAATCCATTGAACCTCTCTCTCTCTCTCTCTCTCTCTCTCTCTCTCTTTCTCTGTCTGTCTCTCTGTCTCTCTCTCTCCATCTATCTATTTATCTGTCTATCTATTCACACCTATATGTGTTTGTGCATGTGTGTACATATGGTTAATATTTAGAAATATAAACTATATTACTGTAATACGAAGTGTGTGTGTGTGTGTGTGTGTGTGTGTGCGCACATGTGTATAACAGAAAGGGAAATGGAGATGGATGGAGAAGGACAGAATGAAAGACCTTATCTTGTGAGACTAAAGCAAAAAGATCATGAGTTTGAAGCCACGCTAGGGAACATGGAGAAACCAGGCATGAAACAAAACGAGACAAAACAAAATAAAACAATACAGAACAAAACTATTATAGCAACCTTAAACAGCTTAAATTCAGATGCTCTACTGTTTACAGATATATTTAAAACACAGATCTTTAGAAACATTTTTTCCCCCAAGTTGGAAAGGCGCAGCAAATGTGACAGTATCAGCCTTCAGGCAAAAATTCATCAGTAACTAGAGAGGCAGTGGGGCACAGAGTGCTTAAGAATACAGAGATTAGAGAAGACTTCCTGGGCTTAACATTCCACTGCTGCCATGCTCTGGCTCTGTGATTTGGCCAAGTTCTTTGCTCAGGCTTGAGTTCTTTCTTTGTTCCATGTGATTGCTGATAGTATCTGTTTCCTCCTGACCCTTGCACGTTAGCCTGAGAGCCTGTAAGCACGCAGCAGAATGTTACTTATTATCACTAATTGAAAACTTTTCACATGTGAGGAGGCCAAGCATGGCAGCAGAAAATTTTAAGAATTAATTCAGAGGGGAAATTAAATGTTAAAAACTTTTTTTAGGGATTTTATAACACCTTTTCTTTCAGGAAAGTAATAAATGAATGCTGGCTAATGTCATTATAGTTTTAGTAGGAGAATCATTGTTCCTTATAATTGAATATAGAATATACACATTCAGTAATGTATTTTAGGGCTTCTACTAGAAGGTAACCACTGAGAAAATCTGGCTTCAGATTACATAGGCAATCAATGCGCTAATTTAAAGCTCATAAAGTAGACTCAGATTTTCTTGTTTCGATTAATGAGAGGTGGCCTTCAAATATTTATATATTTTAAGTATTGTTTCTTCCCACTGACAGTTAGAACAGTGGTTATGTTTGTCATATTAACTTTCAGAAGTGACTTTCATGTAATTCTATGTACACTTGTGGGGAGAATTTGCCTCGTATTAAGAAGGTACACAATAGTGAAACTATCTGTAACATCACTCAAACTGTTCCATGAAAAAGATTGATTTGTCATGGCACACATTAAAAGCATCCTTACATGTGATTTATTTATACAATTTACCACATTTTAGAGCCCTTCAGCTTTTCCAATTAATAGGATTGTCATTTTTATGTATGGATGGATTCTTGGTATAGTTTGGCTTTGAGCCATAATGTTATCTATCCTTTTAACTCTTTGGAAACGTTGACTTATCTTCACTGCATTAGTGCAGCTTCAAATTTGTTTCAAGTTCGAGATGACAAAGGTCACTTCATTAGGGCCCTCAATGGCCTTCCTTCCCTGTAGTCTTCAAGTATCTTATACAAAGTATCATAAAAAAATGTTCTGCTTCCATTAACAAAAAGTGAGCAGGGAAGAAAAAGCCAATTATTTGCAGCCCATAAAATCCTTATGATAATTTGGAAGACTTTAATTAAACTAATACATCATACTACACTTATAAAGACAAAGGAGACAAAAAGGGAAGCACATAATCCTTTTTTTTCTTCTGTTGAGAAACACCATATTGCTTTGTGATTAAGTGCTTTAAGCATTGTGACCTATTTTAAAATCTAAGATTTGCAGTCCTTTTCATATAATATTAAACATATTAAAAATTCGATGCAATATTGATTAGAACAGTGCCCTCCACAAAAGCTTCGAATGAAGCTGTATTAAAGCATGGCTTAAAAGCAATTTGTATTAATTTCTTACGATTTTTGAACCCTTCAAAATAAAGATCCTAAACAGTCATCTAGCACAGATATATTTTTTTTATCAAAAGAACGTTATTTGCTATTTTACTCTTGTTTTATGTTTTGCTTATAGCCTTATGGATAAGTCTCCTGGTGTTATTTGCATAAAGTCCACTTCTAATGGTAATAAAGTATAGATTGCTGAGTCTGCTAAGCCACAAATCACATTAAAATAGAATTATATTCATTTTTTAACCCACCAAACAGACCACATAAACAGTGTGCCAAATTTCAAATTTTGAGCCTGCTTTTCCTGTAAGCTCAAAGCTGGCTAACCGGTTAGATTTCTTTCTCCTCTGAGAAACATAAGTGTGTTTTGGGCTCTGGCTGTGTCCTTTCCTGTTTACTCTGCTTGTTGCTGGTGGTTAGACTGGTGGTTGTTCAGGGCTCCCCACATGTCTCACCGTTTTCCAGTCACGTGCACCTTCAGTGGCATTTGAGGACAGCGTAGCTTCCTCTTGCCGTCCTCTCATGAGCGCCTTCTCTCCTTTTTGTAGGCAGGTTATTGCTGCTTTTGGCACATAACGAGTAGCTTGTGCTGCTGTCTGCTCAAGGGTAGTCAGTAGCATAGTCTAAAGAGAATTAACAATGCTAGTTTAAGCTGGTATCATTTTATCTTTGTATTGTGAGCTTTAAGAACACAAAAACATTTATTAGTCAACGTTGGTCCTTGGTGAATGAAACTGTAGAGCTATGATCCCCTCTACACTTTTTAGTTATATAGCGAATAAATAGAAGATTTGGGATTAATATCTCTCACTCCTGGATTCACAAGTTTTTATTCTAAATAGTTATTTAAAATTAAAATTCTAAGAAAAATGAACTAAATGCAAAAGAAATCCTTCAATATGAATATTAAAACAGAAAAGAAACTTCCCACTGTACCGTTACCTTTGCTTTTTTTTTTTAAACAAATAGTTTATCTGCCTGCTTTATCTCTAGAGTCATTGACATGTTGTCTACATATAATGTTTAGGAAGATGGGTTTTGTTTCTCCTATCACGCTGCATACTATTATGTGTAGGTATTTTTGAGCTAAGGAAAGGAAAAGGGAAGTGCTTAAGACGTACTTAAAGGAAATCTCCAGTGTACACAGAGATTTTTTTTTTTTTTGGATTTTTGGTTTTTTTTCAAGACAGCATTTCTCTGTATAGCCCTGGTTGTCCTGGAACTTACTGTGTAGACCAGGCTGGCCTCGGACTCAGAAATCCGCCTCCCTCTGTCTCCCAGAGTGCTGGGATTATAGGCGTGCGCCACCACCACCCAGCTATACAGAGAGATTTCTCACTGCTTCTGACCGTATCTCTTATCTTCTTTAACAGTTGTCTTTCTCCAGTACCTAGCCAATATACTCCTTTCTCGTCACCCTCATGTGTTCCTCTGATTATTTGGCTCTCCCAGAATCTTACTACCTTGGTGTTCATTTTTGTCTCCCCTTAGTTGCTAAGTTATTTGTACTCATGTTTTTATGGGGTTCTTTAAAAGACTAAAAAGAAAAAATGCAAAAAAAAAAATCCCTTAGAATCATGCTGGTCTCTTGGGTTGCTGTGCATTTTTCTTTTTATGCCACTTACTGAACTAGACTTTAAAACCTTAGGAATTGTTGCTGACACTAAGATTCTATGATTCTAATAGAACACCAAGTCAATCAAGATTGATTGCCTGGCTACCCAGCCCAAGGAATTCTTTTATTAAGCTCCAAGTCATTCACTCTCTGAAGTAAGAGCAAACCATTTAAGGTGAGAAAGGGGTATTCATTACTATGGCATTTCCTTTCCTGGCTGATTTGGTGGCTAATAGCTAAAAGGCTTCTCTTCCTTAGTAATGTGTAAATAATAATGACAAATGTGACTGTGAATATATGTGTGCACACAACTCACACATACAAATAATTTAATTATGATCGAATATGATACCTACATAAGCTTCAAGAAAACAGCATACTGTGTTCATTTATAGTGGCTTAGGAAATGTAAAATTTTGCTTATTGTTTTTAAGCCATGTCCCAAAGGGAGGTAGTTGCCACTGTAGCATGTTTGTGTATTTGAAAGTAAGAATTAAATAATGATTTTTGTGCAAACAATGTAGTGAAAAATAGATTTGATTAGGATTCCCCACTGTTAATTTGGGTCCCTGAGTTATTCATATGCAATTTTATATAAAATGATTCCTATCTCCGGGTTCTACGAAGCTTCAATGTGGAGAGAGCAAAGTTAAGATTACTACTTCCCAAGGTCTTTGTAAGGTTAAGTTAAAAGCTACATATGATATTTTATAAATACTCTTGTGGAGAAAAAAATCATTCCTCATATATTGGCAAGTGCAGAGACGAAGATATAGATGTATATTAGATATAAACATTACATGACACAGGATCTTTCATTAGGAAATAAATCAAAGAAACAGGAATACATTTTTATGTTTATATTTCATGAGAAGCAGAGAGTTGGTGAGAAGTTTGTTGGGTAAGGGAGCGTGAACTGACAGTTATGCACTGGTAGGGAGATAGCATAGCCTCTTTGTACAGATTGATGTGAGGCCCTGTGTTTTCAGAGATAAGGATATTCTTTTGCTCCGGGTATCCACACACTTCAGCTATAAAAGCCTTTCACGTGATAATAGATGACCTGCTTGAGGAAAGAGGGTGAGGGGCCATCTGCGTTCTTCCATTTGCCCAATGTTAATGTGCCTTGTACTGGGGCCCTGGATGCTAGCTGTGACAGGTTCACATTAATAGTAATCACAGTTTACAGTTTTTGTAAATTATTCATATAGAGCGCAAGAAAAGATCAAATTACTATTGAAGATTATCTTTCTCTTTGCCCTTCGACTATCTAAATTCCATGCTTACTAGACTTCTCATTTTCCTTTTAAAGCGAGTTTTAATATTCAAAAACTGAATGAGCTTCTAGTCCAGTTAAGGGGGCTGTGGTTCCTCCCTATTATACCTTAGAATGACTTCCTTATTGGGCAGTCATGCACTCAAATATTAGTAACAACGTGAACTTCTCGATTGTGAAAATTAGTATGAATTTGTTCTCTGTGTTATGGAAAACACTCTGCCTTTTATGAGACGCCTTTCACTATTTCCTCGATTCAAACATCACTCAAGGAAAAATAATGCATATTCATAGAGTTATTTTACATATTGCCAATTATATGCAAACACATTCAACAGACACGTGCACTTAATCTTCTCCAATTACATAGGTGCATGATTAGAATTGAAGCATACCTAATGAAAATAAGTAGAAAAATACATACATATTCTTTCAGAGAATATATATTTTATTTTCTGTGGTTTTGGATTTTTTTTTTTAAAGAATCACAGGTATAAAAGCCCATCTATTTCTACATGAGAGATCTCTGTATTTTCTTATACCTGGATCTGAATACTTCTATTCTCTGAGCAGTTCAATTTTCCTCTCCTAGCACTTGTTCAAAAAGCACAAGAAATGGGGGGAGGGAGAGTTATTTTTACCAGACAACTGCTTTCTTATAACATTTGTAAGCCATATTCCTAGATTAATTTCCTTTTAGATAGAAACTGAAAGATGATTGAGATGTAGTGATAGCCTCATAGCAAGGAGTCCAGGATGACTTGGCTTCAAATGTGTGTGTGTGTGTGTGTATGTGTATGTGTGTGTGTGTGTGTGTGTGTGTGTGTGTGTGCACATGTGCATATTTATGTGTGTGTACCTTTGTGTGCATATGTGTGTATCTCTCTATCTATATCTTTATCTCTCTCTTTGTGTGGTGTGTGTGTGTGTGTATGTGTGTGTGTGAGTGAGAGAGAGAGAGAGAGAGAGAGAGAGAGAGAAAGAGAGAGACCTGTTGTCTCAGTGATAGACATGAATGAGGAGAAAGGTTGAGAGAGGAAGACACAGACTGAGTCTTTACCTGAATTGGCCCTGGCTGAATTGGTCAGGTCTGGTTTACTCGACCCTATCTCCTTAGCAGTGGTGATCTGAAAATTGAATCCACGGTGATGTTAATTTGTTGTTTCAAATCAAAGCAAACACATCCTGGTAGCATGAATTTCTATTCAGACCACCCCCAACACTTTTCAGGTCTGTGCTTCCAAAATGATTCATGATGAGCTCGATGATGATTTGAAATAGTCAGTTTTGTTTCTAAACATTAATATTTAATGTTGAAGAAGAATCCATCTATTTTGATTCTAGTGACTGGAGGATATAAGTATATAGTTGTATTTTTCCATGCATCAAAGCCAAAGCCACAAACAACTCTCTACAATTAGTTAAATTGTCACATAGTTCTGAGTAATATTTTAATAAGGGGATTTCATTATCTTGCATGATAGAATGGTGCATATATTATTTAAATGTGTTATATTCCTGGGTATGATGATAAGTTGAAATTATAAGTAAGCTTTGAAAAAATTATACATTAAACATTTTGACTCTGGGGATTTTTATTTTTTAAATGTTTCATTTATTTATTAAGAAGCTTTGCAGAAAACTGCATAGATGATCAACTTTAAAGAAAAATCAATCAATCATTCTCACTTGAGAAAGATAAAAAGAAATGTAATGATATTTTTATAATGTCAGACTAAACTTAAAAAATAGAACAATTGGAGACAATAATGTGCTAGCAAGGCATATAGCATTTGCCGCCATTCCGAATAGCTGTGTGATAAGATCAAAAGCCATATGACAAATGATATAAGGAAAGGATGTCCACACAATTTTAAATTTTCAAAATTGCATTTATGATATCATGGAATGACAGATAATTTGATTTACTTAGTTATCATTTCCCGAATACACATTCATTCGTTAACACAATGTATTAACAACCAATCATATTCAGATGCTGGGAAAGAATAGGTGGAGTGAACTTGATGTTTACCCTCAGGGAGGCAGGGCACTGTGCCTTGAATATGACAGAAGCATCAAATGAATAACTATGAAACTGTTAAATGTGTCGTAAGCACTATAAAAGCGTGTCATATACTGGAAGGCCAAGAACACAGAATGGGCAGATGGAATGTTTGCTTGCTTTAGGATTCTATGGCATCTACAAGTTGGTTTGTAAATAGAACATAAACTGAAATCTTTCAAACATCTTTAGTGAAGATGATTGAATTAAATGTGTGATGATAATCCTATGAAATGAGAAAAAGTAAGCTCAATTAATTTTATGATTTAGATTATATATCTGTGATATGTTTGATCAAAACATCTTGTATTTTATTAACTTCTCTTAGAGAAAAATATTTCTTGAAATAAATATTTAATAAGCATTTATGACATATTAAAGAATTTTAAACGTATTTAAATAACATGGGTATCTCACTGTCAACAGTGTTTCTCAAATCTTCCTCTGAAATGCAATTAATTTTCAAATGTCAGTCTTTTTCTATACTATATGTTTTATAAATAAATAAATAAATAAATAAATAAATAAATAAATAAATAATGAATAAGCAGTCGAGGGAGACAGCATCTACTTCTTTCCTAAATTTCTATTTGCATGTAAGTATGTTGTGACCTTGGAAGTTAAATTGAAGATTCTTCTCTCCTTGTCCCCATTCTTAAGAACTTTGTGTCATGAACTTTATTCACTGTGTTCATGCTCCAAAAATGACATTATCCTTTCAGTGATTTTTCAAGCTTACTAAAGATTTTACTATCATCATTTGTGACATCAAATTGAAAAGAAAATGCTTTGCATAGTTCCTTGTATAGAAAGCAAAAAGTGGCCTATTGATTGATCTCAAGTTCAGGAAAATACTTAACACCATTTAAAGCTTACTTTAGCAGCAAAATATTTTGAAGGCATAGTGTCATCACTTCTATTTGTGCAAACTAGATACAAGGACATGGGACACAGCCTGACAAAGCAGTCTTGACTGTGAAGAAGAGAGTAATTCAGGTTAATCAGACATGTGAAGCCCATTTGTACCCCACACATAAATTACTGGGTTTCTATCAAGAGAGAGTGAGCCATATCATAATTTCATTTAGAGCGAAAGCTACTTGGAGGGTGTGAACATTTAGATCTAGCTCACATCTCTGACACTTCCGGGATGTGTAAGTTCAGAAGCATCTGCAGCATAATTACCATATCACTCTGTTCTGATTATAGAATATAGCCTCTGCGCTCTCCATTCTCCCTCCCTTTGACATTTCATAGCCTTGAAAAGCTTGAACCCTGAAACAAAATTAACGCAATGATTCTTACACCATCCAAACATTTCTTGTCAGAGACAGCATCCTTGGGATTAGCCAGCTGTATTGATTTAGGTGCCCCAGGGTTGTTAATTGTAGTGAGAACTGCTATGTCTCTGTGACTTCTGAAAAAGGTCGTGGCCAACACAAATACATCTTTAAGAAGGAAAGAATACCCTTAACCGAGATACACAGTTCAAGCTTTGCAAGTAGGCTGGCAAAACCCTACTCACATCCCTGTAAAGCAGACATATATTTTTGTATTTTTTATAGGTGGATACAGTGCAGACCACGAACCCACCTGGCCACATTGAGGAATCGTGTAAAATCAATGTATGTGCTCGTAAGTGAAATACATGCCAACTTCCAACTCAATATGTTGGATCCTAATAGACCCAGATTTGTCTTGCGTAGAAAGAAATTGATTTCCGTGGGACAAGATCACTAGCTCATTAAACTGAAGCCCCAATTTTGAAGAACACACACACACACACACACACACACACACACACACACACACACACACAAACTCTGCAAAAAGAAAGCAAATTGTACTTTGCAAGGAAATAAGAACTATGAAGCCTTAAATATGGATTTAAAGAGGGATGTGTGTGACGTTGTGCAATCTTATTGATTACCGTGGGGAGAGACTTATGCCACCAAATGCAGGATCATGAAAAGAAGAACGGGAAATCCTTTCTTCACTTCTCAACTGAATGAACTCATGGAAAGGGTGGCCATATACATCTGCTCTCATTTCTGATTATTAAGATGGAGATTACTGTAAACATGCTTTCATTCCTCTGGTTTGAACTCATTGGAAGCATTATGCAGCCATCATCAGGGACTGCGCTAGATCAACAAAGAAGTGGAAGTGTATACCTCAGGACTGAATTCCGGAAATTAGACCATTTAATGGTATTTAATAAGGCTTTAAGGAAAATATATCACTGCCAATCAGGGAAAGTGAGGAACTTAGGGCTTGGGAGAAAATATAATGTTAAGTCATTCTAGCACCCACTGAATGTGATTTGTGATGCTGTAGAAGCAGAAGTTAGATCACAATGTATTTAGAAATCTTTTTCATCATTCCTGAATGAGTTTAGGATTAGTCACACAAGTGTTCAAGGAATGCATGTCCATTACGTCAATAGGAAACTGGCCTTTAAATTTTTGGTCCTATTCTTTCCTGTGTATAGAGAAGGGCATATGATAATATGATAGTATATATATATATATATATATATATATATATATATATATATATATATATATATATATCAAGCAAACAAGGATGAGCTGCATGCAAGAAGCTCTTTGCATTATCGTGTTAATTCCTCAAGGGAAGACACTGTATACATCTGCAGGCGGGTTTTTATATGAGTGTGAATGTAGGTGTGTACAATGGCATGTGCAGAAGGAGGTAAAATTTAACCATTAGCAATTGCACTTTGGTCTGTTACCTAGAACATAAAGAGGTCACATCAACTACTGTCTTAAGCCATTTCTTCTGCTATTTTTAATGATTATTATTCAGAAAGCAAGTGACTCTAAAATAGGATGTCTACTGCAGAATTTCACCAATTAAATATGATATTTGATGTGATTGAGCCATTTATGTGAAGATGGTACTGATGTCTGATAATAATGAGTGTCACTCATGTGAAATTAGTGTGAAGACAGTTGAAATACATATTATACTCCTTCAGACTATTTTCTTCAATGGCAGGACATGAATGAAGCATGGATGCTAACATTGAAAGGACTAGAGAAATATTTGTTTTCTTAATCACAGCTTTTTATTCTGTCACTAGGTTATGTGCATTTAGTCTTTACTTTTGTTCAACATAAAATCTGTAAAAAATAATCTTACATAGCATAAATCAGGTAGTATATATTTGAAACAGATGAGCATATTTTTTGTAGTCATCATGTGCCATAAAAATTTTGAAACTACTCTCTTTTGATGTGTTTATTCATTTCTCCTTGTCTTGCTGATTAATTTTATAGTTGAATTTTTACCTCTTCTTTCTATGTGACAATCAATTGCACCTGATCCTCTATAATGTTACAGGGATTTTTGTCTTTATTTATGCTATTATAATAAATTATAAGACAAACTGTTTGATTCTATCATATTAAATATTTTTTGTGACAAATACAATAAAAAGAACACTACTTTACAATATGCCTATGTTTCCTAAATCAATAGTTCTGTTAAGCACATTGATACGTACCACACATTCATCTTACTGGTATTTATTGGAGAATAAGGATCTTAGACACTGAGGAGTAAAAATTTTAGAATACTTTATAATACTTAAAGTATAATTACATCATTTTACCCTTGCCCCCATGCCTTAGATAGGTATCTTTTCTCCTCCTCAACATCCCTCCCATGTTTCTTACACTCCTGTTGTCTCCCTCTCTAGTTAATAGTCTCTTTTTTGATTATCATTGTTACATATAAATATAGATGCACAAATATATAATTATAACTTGCTTAGTCTGTTTTTGTTATTTGTGTATATATGGTTTCTGAGCTGTACACTTTGTTCTAGATAACTATTTAAATCTCCTTGTCCCTCTCCTACCAGTCTTTAGTTGCCTATAGGTCTTTGTTTAGAAGTGGGGTTCCATGAGACTGTCCCCTTCCACCACAGCTTGTCAATTGTTAAAGATATTGTTCAGGTCTTGTTTATGAAGCCATTTCTAGGAGACAGTGTCTCCTAGCAAACTTCCTGGTCCTCTAGCTCTTACAATCTTTCCACCCTTTCTTCAGGTTTGTTCCTTGAACAGTAGGTGCAGACACTGTTTTGAAGATGGGTTTGTTTGAACTGGGTTCCATACAATCTATTGATCTCTGCAATACACACAAACTGCTCTGGCTCTGTGCAAACTTGTGTTTGATTTTGAGTTCACCAAATCTGAGAAACCATACTTTGATATTCAAGGTCTAATAAGCTTTTGGTTATTTTGCTTAAATTTTAAGTTTGATAGTTTACTAGTTCTGTAAATTGATTCTTCCTGCTGATCCCATTATTAATAACTAATGACTTTCACTATTAAGGGAACGATACATTATATTGTATTTCAATTGTCACAAAGCACAACCTACACTTCAAGACCAAGGTAACAAAATGCACAGTTGCTGCTACTGTGCTCTTGATTGAACCAAAAGGAAACTTGCCATGGTATACATAATTGTGTTCTGGGATCAATAATTTCCCTCTATGTTAATTGAAGCAAGCAGCACCCAAGTACAAAATCATTCTTCTTACAACAGAGAAAAACATTTTGTCCTGCCTAGAGTTGAACGCATGCCTTGGCAAAATATTAGAGAAAGAAAACCAGTTTTTCTTGTTCTTCATACTCCCCCACTCACCCCCCCCCCCCAAGGACTGAGCTGCACATAAAGGTCTCCATGACTTCAAAGGCATTTCTGGGCTTGGATCAGGGTGGCTGAGTTCAGAGGAGTGGCAGACACTAGCCCCTGATGTTTATTGCTGTGGGCTCTTTCATCTAATGGTAATTCTTTGCTTAGAGGGAGCAACAGACAGAGCAGTCTTGTGACTGTTAAAAATCTCCAGATTAATGTTTAGTCGCAAAACACTTCTCACACACACACACACACACACACACACACACACACACAGAGAGAACAGTAAGTACTTTCACTTTACATTCCTGCTACTACTCCATCAGCAGAAGTTCCAAGAAACTGTAGGGAAGGAAAGCAAATTTCTACAGCTACAAATCCAGTATATATGTCATGTGTACGTTCTCACTGCAGCACTTGGACTTGCAAAGTAGTACTGCTTTCGTAATCATACAGTTAGCATGGCTGATAGTTTCCTCCTTCCTTCCTTCCTCCTATCCATCCTTCCCTCTTCCTTTTCAGAGAATTAGTTATGTAAACCTCTTGTATCATTCAGTTTCATTTCTAGTTGTTTGGGCAATTGATCTGGATGATAAAGTTCAAGCTTCTCACAGTTTTTGATTTTACAAGGCTAACAGTTGAAATGGGAGGTGTGCAGAAATCATGGCTGCCTCCACCTTCTAAGCTTCTCTTATGTCACTTTCTAAGAATCTTTTGGCTTTTCCTTATCCTCCCATTTTCTCATGAAAGAGCACTGTGTTGTGTGCAGGAACAGCTGCGAATGAGAATCAGCTCAAAAGTTGCATGAAAAATGCATTATCTGTTTTTTACACGAATGAAAATGTCACTTAAAAAAACCTGAAATTAAAAAATATTAAGGATCACAGTGATTGCTTTTCACTGTAGTCCCATGTAAAAAAAAGAATTCTGGTTATTTTTTCTATTAAATAAAATTATTTCAAAACAGAACTGATTTTAGCATTTTTCAGATCACCTTTTAAACAGAAATTACTAAAAAATCAACTCCATTCTGCCAATGCAGTAGCTACTCAGCTTACTAGTGACAACCTCATAATGAAGACACTAGTATTGTCATTATACCCATTATATAGCTGGGAAAATAAGACAGAGGGTCAGTTGCTATATAGAGCTACACTACAAACCTATCAGAAAATAGAACTGGGTGTGAACATTTATACTGTTTCACCTGGTCACACTCTGGCTTGCAAGACTTTGAGGATTGAAAATGTTATAAAACAGGGATATGAGGCTGTTGAGTTGCGTTCTGAAATTAGGGGTTGCAGAGATGAATTTTTTACTTCTTAGATCAGAGATCTATCAGCATGAGATGGAGTCAAGCTGCCTGACTGGATTTAAACAGCATTCTGAAGCTCCAGCATCCAGAAATATTGGTTAAAGATAGACTCTGATATAAATGATCTGCTTTAAATACTGTAGACAGGAAAGAAGGAAAGTTCTTTTCCAATTTACTTGCTTTGTGGGCTAAACATATGTTACTATAAATATGTAGCTTTACACTGAAAAAAATTTTAAATGCAGATTTTGCTTCCCATATCTCGGAGGACTGAAGAAAATGACATTTGTATTCCATAAGGAAGTGGAGTTCACTCTGCAGTGGAGATTCTGTGTGCAGGATCTTACAGCACCTCGCGCGCGCACACACACACACACACACACACACACACACACACACACACACACAGAGTGCTCTGAATCCAGACTGCATGGTCTTCAAACATTACTTACCAACTGACTTTCTTCTTCCATAGGCAACATTTACAAAGTTAACAACAGTGCCTACCTCATAAGTTGGCAATAACCAATTAAGGGCATTAATGTAGGCAGCCTGTGGACGGGATACTATGAGCTAATTCAATGTTTCCAATCATTAATTTTCTTGATGGTGTTTTTTTTTTTTATAATTGACATTGGCATGTATTGGTATAGGTGGGCTAGGTGTTCATGAGCCAAGATAGAGCTATTATCATTGTCAAAAAGTGAGATGAAAACTCCTATAGAAACTCACCATAATCAAGCAGACATGGACTCTCTAGGAAAATCCATCAGTTTCTGGTGTGCTGAACCCTCTGTGATCTATGCTTTTTATCAAGCAAATAGAAGTGAGAGTGGATTGGGAAAGCCATGAATAAGTCTTTCTAAGCTAATGATGAAGCTTTTCTAAGGGAGTGTTTGAAGACCATCACACCACCAAGCAAAAGGGTGTAGCTGTTCTTCCTGTTGTCACTGACCTAAAATTAGAAATTATTTTTGTATTTGTCAGGCACTGGCAGAGCCTCTCAGGAGATAGCTATATCAGGCTCCTGTCAGCAAGCCCTTGTTGGCATCCATGATAATGTCTGGGTTTGTTCAGTGCATATGTGATGCATCCCCAGGTGGGGCAGTCTCTGGATGGTCTTTCCTTGGGGATGCTCTCAGCCAACCATTGAACTGAGCACAGGGTCCCAATGGAGGAGCTAAAGAAAGGTCCCAAGGAGCTGAAAGGGTTTGTAACCCCATAAGAAGAACAACAATATGAGCTACCCAGTACCCCCAGAGCTCCCAGGGACCAACCAAAGAGTATACAGAGAGACCCATGGCTACAGCTGTGTATGTAATAGAGGATGACCTTATTGGACATGAAAGGGAGGAGAGACCCTTGGTCCTGAGAAGGCTGGATGTCCCAATATAGAGGAATGCCAGGACAGGTAATTGGGAGTGGGTAGGTTGGTGAGCAGGGGAAGGAAGGATGGGTTAGGGGGATTTTAGAGGGGAAACCAGGAAAGGCGACAACAAATGAAGAAAATATCTAATAAAAGAAGAAATTATTTTTGAAATCTAATGAAAACTATTGGACAAAAGGAGTAAACAGGCTATTTCCACAAATATCCAAGAAGTATATCTTTTATGAAGATGGTTTTATTTTGAAAATAGTTAAGTTCTAGTGTGGTGTGTTCATTTGAATGCACAAAATAGAAACAAAATCTATGCCTGTGTCATTGAACTGGATAAAGTTTAATATCTGTCAATCAGTGGCTTTCATCTTAAACTTCGTGATTTCTGGAGCACTGGAGAGGATTAAACAAATATCATGACCTTCATTTCTACCTATTTAAAACTTCTTTTTCAACAACGTAAAAAGATTAGTAGGTGTTACCTGGAAATGATGGCATCAGACATGGTGCTGTAGTAGTCTTGAAGCACATCATATCACCTGTAAAGATATGAGGCAATTCTATTTTAAGTTCATATCCCAGTTTAGACGTGAGGAATTGAAAAGAAAACCAACTTGGGATTTTTATTAGACTGTAAGAAATTTTTTCTGTATAGGTGACAGAGCTGGACCCCATGTGTTTTATGGATGTTAACAGAAGCATAACAACAGGTCTTATGCTTTTTTTTCTGTAGGGTTTTGATGGAGAATTCACATTATTGTGATTAAAAAGGAGTTACTTCCTACTTCTATACTCAGATGTTAAGGGTAAAAATGTAGGTTTCTCATTTTGAGACCCAGGCACTTTTTACAAGTGCAGTTCAGACTAGTTTCTAATTGCTGCTGTCTGATTGTGTTGGTGAAAGGTCTGTCCTTGTGGGATCTAAGTGGGATCCAGGTCTCTAATCTTTCTTCTTTACTGTGTATCTAGCTGTTAAAGGAGGGTCAGCATGGGTTTTTTTCTCCTGTGTGTATCTAGCACATGAAAGACACAGACATTCGGAATGTGTATTCTGGAAACATCAGAAACTGGATTCTCATCTGATAAAATATTTCAAATGGCTTCAGTTAGAAAACACAAACTTTCAGCTGACTTAAAACAATTCTCTATTCATTAAACACAGTTTATGCCATTTCAAAATTAAAGTTGAAAGTTGATTGTGATAGTCATGTTCTTGAAACAAGTGTTGGTAGTTTGTGGCAGTGAAAATATTAAGGACAACAAAACAAAACAAAGGAACCATAGGGGTGTTTCAATATTCTTTTATTTAAAAGTCACAGAAACGTCTTGCCTTTTTCATTGAGAAGTTGTTTATAGATGAACTTCCAATTAGTTTTAGATAAAGTTCAACTACATTTAAATGAATCACAACATGGGTCTGTTTTGTCATCCACCAGCCCAACTTTAATGTAAAGATAAAATGCAGTCTATATCTTGCTTGCAGGCTCTGTAATCATGGGCTGTTGCCATCTGAGATTAACATTTGGAATAAAGAGCATGATTAGAGGATTTGAAATTAGTGGGTAACAAGTTGAAATGACACGAAAGTTAAAACAGAGTACTACAGCAATCTATTTTGTGCAATATATTTTTCTACCATTTAATTAGCAGCTTAATTAGCATGATGTTTCTTGTTGTGACCTAAGCCACTGTATTCTCAAGGGGTAATACTCTCAAGAAGACAATGAACAAAAAAATTAACATAATTGTTGATGGATATGTCAGATGTCATCAGAATTAAAAGTAATTCTTTTTCAAATCAAATGCACACCATTTATTTCTTGAATCCAGAACTGATATTTTTAAAAAGATTCGTACAATGGAAACTATTTCCATGAAAAAAAAATGTTTGAAGTAATGCTGTGTTCAGTAGTCAAATGAGCCACATTATAAATTCTAAGGGACCACAAGTCAAAGCCCGAAGAATTCTTTTAGATTAAAAACCATATAGCTCTCACTGTTTTCAGAGCATGAAACATGAAAGTCAGGTATGAAGATAATTAGATATTGAAATGTATAATGGGATTCACAAGATTCTATTAAGAGGCATTGACATGATTCACAAAGGCTAGCATCATGGTAAGACTGTCAGAGTTCCCTCTGCCTTTGGATGGCTTGAAGGGAGAATGTGACTTCGAAATAATTTACTATTACTATTTGCGTGACATAAAAGGGTCTCTCATCCCTCTTCACTCTCGAGATGGTGTTCATTTGTTTCCATTACATGCAATGGAAGTACTTGGTAACTCCAGCGACGGTCATCTACCAGAAGAGTGGCTCTGACTTTTCACAGCAGACAGTGGCCATGGTAGTTTTCCTCTGGAACTCTGAAACAAGACACATTTTAGGGAAGGCTTATACAGCTCGTGATTGAAATCGTGCAAAGGAATGAAATATTTCATTAGGTGAGTTTTACCATTATATTAATGAAACTCATTCTGTAGGGAACTCTTTGTTTATAGGAGGTTATATTTATTGTTTGTAAAAGCATATCAGGAAGTTTTCATTTTTCCCTTATATCTTTTCTTTATCTGACCCATTTTCTCACACAACCAAATTTTTCTTTAATAGAAATTATCAAAGGCCATAATAATTATAGAAATAGTATGGGTCATTAACTAACGGCATGCAGTTGACTAAAATTTATATTTTCTAGAATACAAATCCACTAGATTAGTGATATGAAATTTGTTCAGGAAACAAACACAAAGGCATGTACATACATGAAATACATGAGTACACACACAAATATATGTAATTAATTGAAAAATGCTTGTAATACTTCTCAGATCATTATTTAACTGTTGTCATTAAGATCCTGCTTCATTGCCTGAGGACAAAGGTTGCATCTCAGTTTTCACAGTTAGATTTCACTTGTCCTCAAAAATCTATGCTTCACAGAGCCATAGAAACTGATGAACATTCCCCGACTTCCAGATTTGAATCAATTTCATATCATATTCCAACAAATGAACAAGTACGTGATTTTTAATGTGCATATGAAGTGTGTGTGTGTGTGTGTGTGTGTATGTATCTGTGTGTGTATGTATGTGTGTGTATTTTTCTGAGACAGGGTTTCACTCTAGAGTCCTGGCCTGGAACTCACTAAGTGATCCAGGCTATCTTGGAACTCACCACAATTCTCCTGTCTCAGCCTGGTTAGTTCTAGGTTTACAGGCATAAGACATCAAGGACCGATGTGAATTTAAGTCATAATTGGTTCAGGGAACATAGCTCAGTTGGCAGAGTGTCTAGTTATTATACTAAGGTCCTGAGTTTGAGTCCTTAGCTCATACTAAACCAGAGTGGTAGCATAGAGTCTAGAAATTCTTGTGCTCCAGAGGTTTGAAGTGGAATATTAGTTCAGGGCTGTTCCAGACCTCAACCATCTCCTGGCCTGCTTGTGCTATAAGAAATCCAGTCTAAAAACAAACAAACAAATAAACAAAACAACACAACAAACAAATAAAAACCCTAAAAAGACATAGTTTATAAATTGAACAATGAAGAACTTAGTCTATTAACTATGGACCAATCTTTGAGTAACATCGGAAAAATTATTCAGTTCCTCTTAGGTTTACACAAAGATAATAACACACTAATTGAATTATAAAAAATGTAGCTTATAACTTTTTATATATGTTTTTATATGACATGCCCAAATTACCTGCCATGTATTAAATAAAAGTTGTTATTGAAGAGAGGCTCAGCCAAATGACACAAGGTACAGCTCAGGTACTTCCAATAATCCACGTCTCTGAAGAAGTCTGCATGTAATATATATTGCTGTCATGTTATATATACATGTAAGTGCAATCTTATATAAAAACAAACAAATCACACACTCATGTGCATACGCACACATTAGCACATCTACCTGTCCATCCATCCATTTGTCTGCATATACATCTGTCTGTCAGTCTACTTACATACTTTACTACTCCATAGACTCAACTATCCACCTATCTTTTGTTTTGGAGACAGTTTGTTTTCTGCCCATACTGGCATTAAACCACAAAAATCTTCTGGCCTCAGAGTTCTGTATAATAGAATTATAGAACTGAGTATCCATGACCAGGTGTATGTTTGACTAAGGTTTTACCATATTCACAAGCTAGACTGAGATTTCAATAGCAGATTGTAACTAGAGTGTTAAAGGAAAAGTCTAGCTGTACTGACAACCTATGACATTGAAATGTAAGCCAAATAAACCCTTCCCTTCCCTGAGTTGCTTTTGTTCATGGTGTTTCTCACAGCAACAGAAAGAAAACCAGGACATGGTGTGTCTAAGAGCGTTTTTTTTTTTTTTTTTTAATGTTTGCAGGAATTGAAAGCTGATTTTTGAACTATTTGTTGGCTTAGACTTTATAACCTTAATAAATGAGCTCGCTGTTTTGCATCGCTTCAAAGGGGTGTTTTAGAATTGTTTGGAGCATACAAATGTGTTTATAAAACATGGTAATTTTTGTAAATGAGAACATAATAAAAATGATGATCAATGCATTACTCTGCGCTGCCTCCGCAAGGATTTCTGTGTTTAGAAACTATTCATTAAAACAAATACCAAGAAAATATGCAACAATTTCACTGTTTTTGTTACTTATTTTCTAATAGGATGCAGCAGTGGAATTAGGTAAATTCCAGTCCTCCTCTCCACTTTTCATTTTTTCATTTTTTTAAACATTTAGAGTGTGAACCAGCTATTTATTTGTTTATTTATTGCTACGTTTTTAAAATTTCACATGCATGTTGTAGTTGAAATTTGATGTTAAGTGCATTTCATGTGGAGAGTTGTACTTATCCCTTAGCAGTCATCCTTCCTTGCTGCTGAGTCTGCATTCTCGATTAACATACTCTAAAAACTGTGGAGACATTCTCCCAGTTACCATGCAAATTAGCATGATTATCTGAAAACATGTTCAGAAAAGCATACGCTTTTTAGGTACTTGCTAGTAATGTATGTAACTAATCTGGAAGATGAAATTAAATGTGTTGGAGTTAGGCTGGAAGGGCTTAGTTAAATTAATTTTAACGGTGTGGACATTTATTTTCATAAAATCAGGTATTGAAAAAAGAGCTCGTCAATTCTGCCCTGTTTGTATCCTGCAGATCTTTGAAGGATAAAATGATTCATTTCAGAAACACTTAGAACTGGTTCACTTCTAATAAGCCACAATATCTCAGTCTGGACCCTTGTTGCTCTGGCTGTAATCTCCCTCTCGTATCTGTACTTATATATCTCTGTATGTCTGTGTTCTAGTCATTATGGTTGTTTTCCAAGGGTCAAATTTTGCTGACAGGTAATTGCATTAAAAAATTCAAAAAATTTATTATTGAAAGTATATGTGTGTGCGCGTGCGTGTTCGTGTGTGTGTGTGTGTATGTGTGTGCGCATGAATATGATGTATGAGAATGTGCTCATAAATGATATACATGGGCAGACTAAAAGGACAACTCTATAGAGTCAGTTATGCCTCCAATTTTACAAGGATTCAGGAGATTGAGCTCAAGTTATCAATCAGGCTGATGTAGCAAGTGCCTTGACCCACTGAGACGTTTCACAAGCCTCGTGCCAACTCATTCTGAACCGTACTTCACTCTAATACTGTAATTCTTTTTCTTTTCAACTAGACAAAAGTACAAACACCACCATCTGGGATTCTTCTTTTATTAATCATTTTCCAAATTACCAAATCATTAATTATGAATTGTAAACAAATTTTTGCGTGTAGTTTTATGGTGCTTATAACTCTTAAGTTTTGGTGATGGTGGATTTTTGCATTCAAGTATGTACATATTTTATTTTATTTTATTAACGTATCTCATAGGAAGGTAAGCATGCATATGACTAATATTTACTCTTCCTTCACTGTCGATTTTAGTTCACTGCTTTGATTATAGGTAAGGCCCAAAAGACAATGGTTGAATTCATTTAATCCTATAAATGGGATATTTTCATGTTTTCTGGGATATTCAACAGAGTGTATAATGCCAGCCATTGAATAAACATATTGAATTGATGGAGTATAATAGGTTTGTGCATATAACATTACAAGAAAGGATTAAATGGTGGATAATACATTCACAGGCTCTATTTGCTCACGCTCCATGATATTCAGGACCTAGTCTTTGTAGAAATTCAGAGGTGGGAAAATAAATAAATGTTACTTATATGGAATAAATAGGTGATGTGAAGAGTCAGAGCTAGTGGATGTATAAGTAGGTGTCAAGGCTAGATGTCATAAAAGGAACTGTAAACTAGATAAAAAGAGTTAAGACATTGCATCCTATGTTAAAGTAGTTCAAGTTGATTTAGCAAGAAATTGAAGTCAGGGAACTGTGATCTCTAAACCCAAAGGGTAGAAATACTGGATTGTTGAGAAAAACATGTTAATGGCATAACACAGAAAGAAATATGGTTGGAGGAGGTGAACAGCACTTAAAAGATTTGATTTGAATGCTTAGCTGAAGCATATTTCCATTTAGAATCTCAATTTTAGTGGCCTCACTTTGTGTTGCATAAGGAGTAATGGATCCAAACTGGAGCCATCTGTAGACAACAATGCAGTGCAGTTCTCTGGAGGCTTATCTCATTTCTGGAGGAGTAAGTAGAGTTGGCAGCAACAAAACAACAAAACCACATGTACTCAGGGTTTACAAATACAGAGACAGGCTGTCCTTTTAACAGAGTTACATTTTCCTTGTAATAGCACAGTAAATTTATGTGGCACTTGGGGCATATAGAAAACATGATTATACTGTAAATACCCCCACGTTCTAATGCAGAAGAGTTAAAGAGACTCTAAGACATTAAAGTGTAATCTGAAGGAAGCCATGTCCATAGGGCTATGCCGATGTCATAGGCTAGGAATGCAACATAGCCACTGTATTCCGTTTCTACTACAGTCTAGATCAGTCGTTCTCAACTTGTGGGTCTTGACTTTTTTCGGGGGTCAAATGACCCTTTCACAGGGGTATGTCAGATATCCTACATATCAAATATTTACACTATTATTCATAACAGTAGCAAAATTCCAGTTATGAAGTTGCAAGTAAAACAATTATACCATTTGAGAGTCACCACAACATGAAGAACTAAAAGGGTCAAAGCATTAGGAAGGCTGAGAATTGCTGGTCGAACCTTACTGTTTATCCTATATACTGATTTTTTTCTAATTATCTCCAGGTATGTATTCCTTTGATTTTTTTAAGTGACTTATTACTAAATTAATTTTTTTTGGTAATTTATGGTTAAGTTTTTCCTTCTTGGACAAATAATTTCTGCAGCAAATAATATGGAAATGATTTTTCTTTTTTTGCTTTGTTTGGTTTGAGATAAGATTTGCTCTGTTAAGTAAGTTGCCCTTGAATTCACAAAGTAGCTCAGACTGGTCTTAAATTCAAAAGGACCCTGCCTCCTTTGCCTTGTGAGTGTTTGGATTTGGATTATAGGCCTATGTTGCCATGCCTGGCTTGGATATAATTTTTACAGCTTTGAATTTTATAGAAAATGTTTTTTTTTTCTTAAAAAAAAAGAAAAAATAACAAAACAATAACAACAATAACAATCCATAAGTTCATATTATCACCTTTTCCGGAAGACAGGAAAGGCAGTTTAGTGTCAGAAATTTTCAGGATTCTCAGTGTGGAGAGAACAGTCTTGACACTTACTTGTTTTCCTTCCTTCCTGCTTGCTTGTTTCCTTTCTTTTTCCTTCCTTCTTCCTTTCTTCCTTCCTTCCTTCCTTCCTTCCTTCCTTCCTTCATTTCCTTCCTTCATTTCCTTCCTTCCTTCTTTCTTTCTTTCTTTCTTTCTTTCTTTCTTTCTTTCTTTCTTTCTTTCTTTCTTTCTTTCTTTCTTTCTTTCTTTCCTTCCGTCCTTGTTTATTAAAACAAGAAATATTTACTCTACAACACAGGCAGTGGGAGGTGAGACTGCATATGGGCTGGAAAGAACTAGAGAACTCAACTCAAGAATTTTCCTATCCAGCAGTTCAGTTTCATCCTATAAGCATTTGAAAGAAGCTGAATGTTTTAGAGCTAGCCACCATAAGATAAACACTTTAAGAACGTGGTTCTCCTCATAGTAAGATCAATGAAGAAAGTGATTCTTTACAGAGAACCAGAGAATCTGATGGAATGTGGCCATATTTTCTGATGACATGCACACGCACACGCACTGTGACCTTGGATACTGATCATGAGGTACAGGGACAGATGGCTATACGATAGGGTATAGATGATTGGATGTTGCACAAGAAAGGAGAAAAAGGGTAGAAATGAAGTTTGCTTCAGGTTTTAATAAGCTGAATAAACTTAAAGAAAGTAAAATTTGAAATGTTGAAGATAGTGATTTAAAAGTGGAATTGCAAGTTCATCTGCATTTAGAGACAGATGAGTGAGAGAGGTGGGAAAGAGAGAAAATACAAGAGAGCACAGAGAAAGGTTGAGAACTAATTTAATGAACCATTGAAAGGTGACATAAGAGTCACATAAGTAAATTTTGAATGGCAAGACAATGTCAACTGGCCAGAAGAAAGAAAGCAGTCATTTCACTGACAATTGATATACTAATAAAATATACAATAAAATATAAATAATAATAGGAAAAGTCAGTAAGCCTGCCTAGGTAGTCAGGTATCAAATAAAAGTGAAATTTATCTCATTTAATTATAATGGCACATTTCAAGCAATGGAAATAAAGTTGATAACTTAAAATGTTCAAATGAAGTAATTTTTGTGAGCCATTTTCTTAGGATTACTTTCTCTGTGATGAGACCCCACAAACAAAACCAAGTTGGGGAGCAAAGGTTTTATTTGTTTTACACTTCTAATATCACTGCTCATCTAGAAAAAAATTTGGGGCAGAAACTCTGACAGGGAAGGCAGGTATCTGGAGGCAGGTTCTGATACACAGCCCTTGGTGCCGTGCTGCTAACTGGCTTGCCCCTAGTAATATTCTCAGCCTGTTTTCTTACAGAGCAGAGAGACTGCACCACTGACAGGGTGCTGGGCTCTCCTCCATCTATTAGTTATCAAGAAAACCATTCAGTAATTAAGAAAACGCCATAAACAAGCTAGATAGAGTTTAATCATATTTCAACGAGTATACATAACATAAAGTAAATTTGTTTGTTCATTTGTTTGTTTTTCTATTTTCTTTTTTTTAATTTCTTTTGACTGTGATCACAAGGGGAGGCATACATAGAAGGTCTGGGAAGGGATTTGAGGGACTGTATGATATAAAACTCTTAGAGAATCAATAAAAATGTTATGAGAGAAAAAAAGATAATGCCCTAGAGCTGCCGTTTATGGAGGCATTATCTCAATTGAGGTTCTCTTCTTTTGGATGACTTTAGCTTGTGTCATTTTCACATAAAACTAGCCAGCACAGCTGTGATGTTAAATTCACCAGGTAGAGTTTGAAATGACATGCCTAGAAAAGAGAAAAATTTGTTCCATTTAAGAGGGAACAAGCAAATATTGAGTAAACTCTTTTAAAACCATTGCTTGAATGACTGAAATCTCAATGTATCAATTTATGTAATAACAGTGCTCTTTATACAGAAAATACTGAATTTCCTTATTTCCAGATTTTTTTTTTTGTTTAAAGCACATATTAAATGACAGACCTACCAGACTAAAGTCACAGTTAAAATGTAATTTTCTCAAAGAAAACCACCATGCCCTTATCATAAAATGGTAGAATACAAGATAACGGTGTAAAAGTGAACTAGGCATCTCCAACTTAAATGTGATGGAATCATGTCCTATATTGTCAAATAACTTGCCTGAATTCCATTTTGGAGGTAAATGAATCTATTGTAAAGCCCAATCCTAACGCTAGTTATAAGAAATTGAAGAATAAGAAAATACTAGCTTATAACGATAGGATGTTTAAGTATTTCATCAATATTCACACCTGGCAAGAAGATAGATAGCATCAAGAAGGCATATATAAATATAAAGAAATATCACCAAGATCTGGTGGCTAAAATAATCAAAATTTTTCCACTGTGCACAAGCAGGTGTAGATGATCAAAGAGTCATAAATATAGAGATACAGAGGAGGGACAGGGTGGAGTCCACAGCTGATGGCCTGGATGTTCTTAGTAGTGGCTGGACTTCTGTGTTGGGGCGTGAAGCCTGTGAGGATGTGGGTGGGTACCCAAAGAGGGTGTGGTGAGAGCAGCTGCTGTACGGAATGGGAATACCTGCCAAGTGGGAATGAGTAACCCAGCTGCCCAGCAGCTCTGGGTTCAGCTGACATGGGAAATCATAAAATTGTAACAGAGTCAATCAGCGTGCTTATTCAATTTTCTCAGGAGCTCTTGGCAGCTCGGGAGGGAGAAGGGAGCCCACAGAGCATACAGATGGCAGGGTTGATTTGGTAATAGGATTGGAAAGGCAGCTATGAGAGAAGGTCAAGGACTGGAAGAAATCAATTGCACCCATGAAAGTGTGTGGAAAATGGTTATTGGGTCGGGAGAGTGAAAAATGGAGGAAGATTGAACACATGCAAGGGAGGGTGGGGATCTGCTAAATCCTGGAAGGGCAAGACTATGGAACTCATCTGCCTCTGGCACTTAGGGAGAGGTTTTTGTGGGTCGGTGTTGCAGGTGACCTGAAGGGACTATGCCACCATCCTACATATTATAGAAGTCTACAGTTTCATGCCAGTGAGCGTGAGTTGTCAAAGCTCAATGGACACGGATACTATCCAAGAATATCCAAGAATAAGGGTGAATTTTAAAGTGAAATGCAGAAACAAAGCACCCAAGTCTTCCAAAATAGTCAGAGAGGAAACACTACCCAACCTCCTGTCAAATTACTTAAATGATGCAAGTGTACCTGAAATGCTTTTACAGGACAAGCTTTTGGAGGGCACTGGAGAGTTTGGAAAGTTCCAGAGAATGCCCCCTTCTCTCTTTACACTGAGGCAGAGGGGTCATTACCAATTATATCATGTCATGCATGTGAAGGAAAGTAAACATTTCCCACACAGGGAATCTGTTTGTACTTGACTTTGGTGTGTTCCAGTCACTGAATCCCTTCCTGTTCACTGGGCCATGCCAATTTACAACTAAACCTTAAGTATCACAGGGTATTTTAAACCACAAGGTTCTTTGGCCTCCTCCACTAATCACCTTGTGTTTCTAATGTCCTCCACCTGTGCTTGGCAAAGTATTGTCTCTTGGTCATTCCTCATGTTAAGGTCTTAGGTCATTCCTCATCTTAAGGTCTTAAGGTCTCTCTAATCTACTTCTGTGAGATTTTTGTCCTTGTTTAATACTGACAAAAGTCTTAGCAAACTCACCAACTCCCATTTACAGATGACAGTGGTCAATTTCCTAGTCCCAGTGTTCATATTTGACTGGCTGTCCACTTTTTCTGTCTGGAACATTCTGTGTTATCATGTTTCCTTGGATTTTCTATGTTGGCAACTAAACATTATTAATCTTCTTCGCTGGGTCTATCCAATGCCTATGTCATGATGCAATGACAAGATTTTGACTTTATACATTATCTTCTAGGGTTCTCCATTTGATGCTGCTTTGTATAAGTTATCTACTGGGCTTCTCTGGTGGTATGGAAGCTTCTGGTCCCAGATTATCTTTGGTTTTGTCAACCATTATTTCTTGGACTAAGGCTAGCTAATTAATCTTGGGCACTTTGGTTTATGTATCTCTACATTGAGGACAATAATATGAAGTACTTCATGATCTTTTCTGGGGGGATTAAATGAGGGAATCATGGAAATATTTATAAATGTACTTGGTGCCTTCAATAACTAATAATTATTCAGGTTATCACAAACAACTGGACTGAAGCACAAACACTGATAATTTCCTTAAATCACCTCCCCCTTTTTGTTTGAAACTTCTACCAAAATGAGCATTGAACGTAAATATCTTTTGAATGGTAATGAGTGTGGACATTCCTTCCCTGTTGTCTTATGTTTATAGTGCTTGCAAATGAGCTTTTGAGAGATAACTAGCACTAAACAAGGTTGTGAGTTCATGGCACCTGTAGTTGCCTGATTGGGCTTTAGAAAGGAAAGACATCTATGCTAGCATGCCTGTTCTGTCTTATGTGATGCTTTCCACCATGCAAAGATGGAGTAAAACCTGCCCTCTGCAGTTGCAGTCTTTGATAATGAAGCAGCAGCGCTGTAAATTGAGTAAATCTGCATTCTTTAGAATTATGTGGTCTGTGGTATTCGAGTTTGTCAACAGAAATTAGGCTGAAACTGCTCAGCTTGCTCTTTTCATAGGCCATTCTCATACTCGTGAACACCATCAAACATTTACCCAGTTTGAAGACAATAAGTGCACACAGACCATCATAATAGACACTCAAGTCTATATTATACTACCTCAGTGCACCGGTAATTTGTATTCATATAAAAAGCATATACAAAGTCTGACCATATTTTACACATCCTCTTCTAATTCAATGTTGCTCCTATAATCTCTATAGCTCATTCTCCATGGAGTGATTTCTCTAAAGTGTAAAGGAAAGCATAGTCTTTCACTCTTACATTTCCGGTGGTGGGAGAATAAAGTCCAGTTTCCTAAAGCGAATCTACAGCATGCACTCACTGACTGTGTAGCAGCCTGCCTCTGTCACCTTCGCTCCTTTGATTCCAGCATTATTCATAAAATCAAAGCTATTCTGGAACCCTTTTTGTAAGTGTCACTCAAATGCCACAAGCTTTTCCATGTCAAAGTCTTTGAAACTGTTATTCTTTCCTTGTGGAACCCTCGTCCCCCTCAGGTCTGCAGTCGGCTTCGTCTCCATCATGTAAACCTCACGCTTAGTGCCAAGTCCTCACAGCAGTTTCCCGGCTCTGTCATTATGGTGTTCTGCTTTCCCATTTCTGTAGCATTCGTTAGGAATCTCAGTCTCTGCCCCTACCTGGCTCTTCCCACGTGGATCACATCTAAACTTAGAAAATAAAAGAACCTGCAATATTAGAGTTTCATTTGTTTTACCCACTTATTTTCTATTTTGTTACTGTATTTCTGAAACTTTTTTCTTTTTACACCTGAACAGATGGTTGGATTTTGAGTGATTCATTGATCTCTGATAATTTTGTTATGATAAGCATGTCCAGAAACCCTCTCCACATATGTAAAGGCTTATATGAATAAAGTGATACTGATTTTGGATTTGTACTTCTCATACAGGATCATAATGTCAGAAAACTTACTCTTTTGAGATAATTAGGAAATCGAAAGTAACTGATAAAATGGAATGAATATTGCCTTTAAACTCAAAAATTCTTGACTCATTGTGGATCTAATACATTCAATGGATTAAAGGAATTTAATTTTATCAATAGTTCCCAAGGATCTGAGAAATGAAATATAATGAAAAACAAAACACTTCATTTCTACACTTACTTTGATTTTGCTCATAGAAAGGCAAAACATGTTTCTCACCTGTTCCGAAGCAAATAGACAGACGTACTTGTGCATTCTCATGTGCGAATAAACATCACTTGTCTTGTGATTGTCTTTGACCATAGAGCCATGTTCAACAACTACAGTGTAATAATAATAGCAATACAAAACTAAAATATAAATTAATATTGATGACAATGTTTCTTCATTGTGATCAATCACAAAGTTGGTTTGAATCTCCAATGTAAAGATTGATCTGCTTGTTCCCACCTCATCCCATTATCTTTTTTGCTATCTCTAAGGAGTTGAGAGTGAAATGTGTCTTATACACAACTGTCCACTGCTGGATTCTTCATGCAATTTTGAAGATTCTGTGGTATAGAGTGGCCAGGTAAATACTGCACTAGCTGACCAAAGACATGGCATGCTGTTACTGCAGGCATCTATTTGTAAAGAAAGCAAATTTGGTAGTCCTGGTACACTTTCAAAATTCAGTTGATAGAAAGGACTCGGGACAGTGTTTCTCTGCTCTGAAATATTTTGTGTACTCCAAAGTGAGATACTTGACCAGAGCTTGTGCTCAGGGAGACTGCAACTAGAGCGTTCTCAGCTTATTTCTTTTATTGTCAGGAAATAATGCGCTCTCTGGGGAGTTAAGGGTGACATTTTAAAAAGTCTTAAGTAGATGGGCATTTAAGCACATCCCTGTTGATTTGCTTATGACTAGGATGAATTATGTACTGAGGGTCTAGGATAGTCTCCAGACATTTTAGTACGTGGTGAACAAACATAAAACCGAAAATGATATAAGTGCGGGAATCCACAAAAGATCTGCACAGGTAATAACTGGTGAATTTCAAAATCATAGACAATCAACTCTATTGTATTTTTCTAGGCTAATATATACATTAGTTTTTCTTATGTACTTGTTAAGATGTTGAATGTATTAATTCCAAAAGCTAAAAAATATTTTTAGAGTCACTTGCTCATCTCCCCCTCTTTTTCTCTAGTTTTCTTTCAGTAGAACAGAAACAATTGCTAAAGGAATGCCATTTGGCCAATTTCCATCTGGCATCACTCCGACTCATTTTCACTACAGCATGTGGAGTCTACTCTCTAATGCTATTTTTGAGTAAACCCTGTTATCAGTCCAACACCCTTCTTCCTCTTTTCTCACATAAAGCAGTTACCTCTTGGTAGAAAGGGTAGGGGGATAAATATAATTGGTCTCTAACTCTGTAGATTTAGATAAAAACAAGTCATAGAAATATGAGCTCACTAATTTCTAGTAATCTTTTGGGTGCTTTAGCAAACAAATATGCCATGTGGAAAGTTCACTGTGAGCCCAAGAATCATGTATTTTACACACAGATAATTAGAAAATTCTCAAGACATATGTTTTTTTCTAAAAACATTTTTGTATTTATTGCTTTGTACATGATACCAAAAATTATCATGGTGCTGAATTATGAAAAACCTCTTAAAGAGGTCTTTATCAACGAGTAATTGCAGCTATTTGTAACCCACTTTACAAGCAAATAAAGCCCCCATCTGATAATTCTATTAACAGCTCTATAATAAAATGGCAATTGAACATTTAAAAGAAAATATGTAATTATGAAATATTCATATTGTGTCACTATTGGAAAGCTTACAAATGTATCTGGTAAAACAAAGCTTATCATTTATGGTTTCATTCCTTAGCAAGCCTATAACCTTTTAAAGATTCAAATTAGATTAATGATGCAGTGGTATATATGTATGCATTATACAAAATGGAACATTAAGGCCATTATTTGAATAAATCAAGGTAAAAAACAAACACACAAACCAAAACCAAACAAAAACCGTTATGATTGGTTACTGGGATAGCATTAGCAAATTCCTTCCTTTTACCCTTGGCTTTCAGTGTTGCGCACATTAAAATTTATAGGCCACTGTTCTCTACACACACACACACACCCACACACACACACAGAGAGAGAGAGAGAGAGAGAGAGAGAGAGAGAGAGAGAGAGAGAGAGAGAGAGACAGAGACAGAGACAGAGGCAGAGAGACGGAGACAGAGTAGGTAATATAAACTTCAACCTTGTTTTGACAGTGCTTTTTCCCTCCCTCCCTCCCTCCCTCCCTTCCTCCCTCCCTCCCTCCCTCCCTCCCTCCCTCCCTCCCTCCCTTCCTTCCTTCCTTCCTTCCTTCCTTCCTTCCTTCCTTCCTTCCTTCCTTCCTTCCTTCCTTCCTTTTTATCTTATCCTGTCCTGCCCTGCCCTGTCCTGTCTGGTCTTGTACTGCTCTAGTACAGTCCCTCCCCCTCTCCATCCCTTCCCCTCCTAGTCCCCTCTCCCTTGTCTTCTCTCCCCTCTCCTCTTCTGATCTCTTCTCTCTCTCTCTCTCTCTCTCTCTCTCTCTCTCTCTCTCTCTCTCTCACACACACACACACACACACACACACACACACAATGAGAAAGGGTCTCATGTAGCCCAGTCTGGCTGTGAACTCGTGATTTTATTACCTCTGCCACTCAAATCCTGGGTTCTCAGATGTGAGCCACCCACCACACCTGGCTTTATTTTGAAACTTTGGAAATGGAACAAACCTCGTCATCATCTTAAGAGTTGGTGTCCAGAGGGCCAAGTGACAAATTTCTATTCCATTCTTGAAGTGCTGTTAGGAAGAGTTAAAGAAACCGAGGCCTATACAATATTTTTATGAAAGCTAAACGAATACAATGAATACAGACACAGCTATCATTGCTCTGGTTTGGGAGGTAGAACTACGTTATTTGCTCACTTGACCACCTCAAGAAAAGACAGCATGTGGACTGACTGTACTCCTTGCTCCTGGAAGGCTGGTGCAATCCGCTAACCATCTACTTTGTGAAGGCTGGGATGCACATCTTCTATGTAGATGCAGTGGGGAGACTTCTCTTCTCCTTCTACTTGACCTCTCTGCCTTTGACACCCCAGAGGTCCACTGGCAGCATGAGAAGTCCTGGTAGACATTTAACACACCTGTGTCACTTCTCAGTGGCCCTACCCTGTTCCTTATTTTCAGATGATACCCCACTCCTCTTGGTGGTGTTTCCAATGCAAATTCTCCCTTTCCTCTTCTTTTCCCTTTTTTCTTCAATGGGCAGCTGACCCAAGTATGCTTACGATTGCATTATTCTTTTTAACTCTTGCTTCTGTTCCGTTTAGTAGCCCCCATTTTATGGCTTTTTATAATTAAATATTCCATTTAAAGACTTTTTTTTTTTACAAAAACTGAAGTTATTTACTTAAGACCCAGGTCAGAAGTAAGATCTACTTTAGTTGTTTCTTAATATACCTGTTCACCTCTCTTGATAGCTATTAGAGTCTGAAACAATCAACTGTATATCTATTTCACTAAGCTAGACTGAGATGATCTGCACAACCTATATTTTAACTTTGCTGTGATATTAATAATAGGCACTCTTTATGTGCAAGGTGAATGAATGGATCTGTCAATAAGTTTTAAATATGGAACTATTTTAGTTCTTTTTTTATTGCTGTGTAAAAATACCAGAGAGAAGTCACCTTAAAAAGTGAATTATTAAGTTTGGCATATGGCTTAAGAGGTTTTGTTCCATGGTCACCAGCCTCTATTGCTTTTAGGCCCAAGGCCAGGCAGAACCATGATGGAAAGGTGGGCAGAGGAAAGTGGCTGCCAGGAAGCAAGGAAATCCAGAGAGAAGGAGAAGGCTTCAAGACTTAAGATATACTCTTTAAAGGCACACACATCATAAAATGTTCACTACAAACTCAATATTGCATTTATCTGTTGATAAAATTGGTTCTCTTCCAATCCATTCAGCTCTGAATATTGCCACCAAGTGGGGCCCAAACCTTCAACACCGAAGCGTTTATGAATAAGCACTTCAGAAAACAATAACAAGGACAACAATAACCTTGCCTAATAGCCATTTAATATACATTTATATTATGCCTTGCACAGAAGTTCTTTGTTTAACTTATGCTTTTATATCCATCACCACACACAATAAAAAACAATTTCATCATATTAAAACTCAGTAATTACAATAAACAAGTGGTGTAATGTTCCAAAATTAATTTCTTAGAAGAAAGCGTATTTATTTTCTCATATCCTCCTTCTCTTATGCTCCTGCTCTCTTTAGTTCCTCCCTCACTCCTCTCATTCCTTCTCTTTCCTCTTCATCGATGCTGTGGATTGTTTTCTCTCCTGAGTGGACACCATTATCACCAAGCGCAGGTTCAACATCAGTCCTTTGCTATACGTACAGAACTTTACTCTTGATGTATATACCTAAATTTAACAGAAAGAAAAGTTCTCTGGCAATGGAAGGAAACAGATCATAAAACCTAATGACCCTGTGTAATGAGGCACTTATTATGAAGCATTTCCAACAGTTAATCACTTTCACATCAAAATGAGATTCAAACATCTGGAGATATTTAAGTGAAAAACTTGAGTCCTCCACCTCATGTAAAAAGACCCAGTACCCTCAACTCTAGGATTGTTTACTCTGAAATGTCAAGTACCCAGCATCTGGTTTGAGTTTGGCAAAAATAAGTACAGTTTTATTCAATTCAGTCCAATAGATATTTATTACAAACCAACTTATCCATGCATCTCTGGATATAGAAAAGTAAACAAGACTTTGGGCTCTTGGTTCTAATAACAAATATAGGAAGGCAAAATATCACCAATTACCTATCAAAGGAGCAGTCAACAAAAAACAGATTAGGGCCTGCTTTTAACTGGCACTCTACTAGATAGCAACAAAATATGAAATAATGAGCATGAGTTCAACTCTTCCTTGACACCCGAGGGTGTTCTGGGCCAGTATGACTCTTCCAGTAGGCAGGGCCAGAAAAGTCACGTAATATACATGGTAGTTTTTGGACACTGTTCCCTTCTTAAATTTAAAGCAAGAGCATTTTGAGCAAAGTATGTTTGGGATATACAAGCCATCAATTGATCATTGCAGCAAAACAGATGTAAGCCATATTTTGTAGTATTTTTGAGGATTAGATTGACTCACAAAAGTAAGTCAGCTAAGGGCCTTTGTGAGGAGTTATATGGTCCTAGTTAAGAGGTGGAGGCTGGAAGAAGGTGGAAAAGGATTTAGAATACGTGAGCTGTACCTGGAACTAGTGACATTTCCCTAGGAAGGGGATGAGCACAAAGCTAAGGTCCAGACTTAAGGGAATTTAGGGAGGACTAATTCAAGGATGCCTGAAACTCCATTTTTATCAAAGGGATTTCAGCTCAATGGACAAGAAGAGTGGCTGAAGTGATTTTACCTCATAAGAGATACATACATTTTCAAGTAGGAAAGTAAGGCTCACTCTCCCCTATTCAATCTCTCTCTCTCTCTCTCTCTCTCTCTCTCTCTCTCTCCCTGTTCATGTATTTATGGGTGCATGTGTGGATGTGTGGATGAGGGTTCACATATATGTGGACAGGCTTACATTGGTCTTCTTGGAGTGCTTGGATTGCTCTCCACTTCTTTCTTTGAGGCAGGATCTCCCAGTTTAGTCCAGAGCTCACATGACTGCTCTTCTTCCCACTAAGCATTTATATGGGTTATGGGTTATTCTTGTGAAATCTGGACCCTGGTCCTTGCTGGGGAAGTATGTAACCTGACGAAATGTCTTCTCAGCCCTGAATTTTAGACATTTTTGAGAAGTAAAGCATTACAACTGAATTGCCCTTAATTTAAAAGAAAAAAAAAGGATTGAACCTGACATTGTAATAGCTCAATATTTTGATCTATGCAGTATATTTAGGTACAGAGTCTAAAGGTCTGATGTTTGGGGACTATCTGTAATCAGTGTAATCCTCACCTCTTAATTACTGTGAATTTATGATTATTCCATTGTTAATGTTTTGCTGTTCTGCATACATTTCCTCTGTTCTGTATTTGATATCAAACCTAGAGTCTGATTATGTTAAGAAAATGCTGTATGACTTAATTTTACCTTTCTTTCCTCACATACCTTGAAACTATCACCTAGTAAAATTTCAAAATTATATGTAACTATTCGGACTATCAGAAGCTTACTTGGGATAAATTGAATACTCTAATAAAATATAAATTCTTAACTTCATTAAGTGATGACATTTACTCATTACTCTTTGTGGAATAATAAAACATTTGAAGGCCACACTTGACAGTGGGGAATAATACAATTTGTAAGGATGGCCCTCTTTTAGACTAGTTCCAAAAAGTTAAAGTGAAAAAGAAATCTACAATTTGTCTGTGTGTTTGCTTTCATTCTATCTAAGCCTTAATCAGTATGTACCAGAGTGTGTAATCTTCCCATGTTTTAAATCTCTTAATTCTTTAACCTTCCTTTTTCACTCATGTAATAAAGAGGAAACATCATTCATCTAATTCCTATTCAGAAAATATGTTTGGCTACTTCCCTTCTTCTTGTTATTATAAAATATGTAGTGAGTAGTAGGTGAGCTGATGAATTTAATTTTTCAAGTACATAAACATGCACATATTCAATCCTCTAAATGTCATAAATATAATCAGGCCTTTAATTATGAAAAGTAGGAAACATTTCTAAGTGTTATGAAGATATATTGGGCTTCTGCTGGTGAACACATCTGGGGAGACTTGAACTCAATCAGAAATTCTAGTTTGTAGCTACTTCCTGTTGAAAGCTTTGCAAATCAATTTTTCTGAGACTATAGAGAGCTACTGAATGTAACTGTAGTGCATGATACTAGTAATCTTCAAAAAGAAATCCCTCTTACTCTTACACTTAGAAATCAACCAAACTCTTGGACATTGTAATCTTTTTCTTTTTCAGTTTTAGTGTGTGTGTGTGTGTGTGTGTGTGTGTGTGTATGAGAGAGAGAGAGAGAGAGAGATCTGGGAGCTGACTTAAAATACCTGGGTAAACTTTATGTAATTTACTAGTTTAAATATCTCCTTTAAAGTTAGTGAAATGTTCCTAACTCATCAAATTTAATTACAAATATAAGGGTATAAAATGAGTGAGTCAATCTCGCCGTAATTTTTATTAAAGCAAATGTGTTAATTAAGACTCATGAATTGACCATCTGCTTTCCTACATTATGTACGGCATGATGAGAATGAAAAAACAATGTAAGAGTTTTCCTATATTATTTGTGTGGGTAGCATAAATTTGAAAAGCATTAATGAACACAAAATAAATGTTATATTAATTAAAAAGAATAAAGCTCAATGATAATTAATCTGATGAAGACTAGCTATATCCATGTCTCCAACTGTGAACAAATTAAATAACTATGTAATAATTATATATAAAATATAATGAAGTGAATTAGGTACCGATCAGCCTCTTACTGAACCAGAACTTTCAGACAAGGATTTGAAACAATACAGGTAAACTCATTTATTAAATCAACAAATGCTTATTGGATTTACAGAGTCTCCATTCTTATAATGAATTTCCTGACACATAAATTGTGTAGATGAATTGGTCTTTTTAAAAAATATCATTATGCCCTTTATAAGTGGGAACTCAGAAAAAAAAAACTGACTAGTAAAATTTGGTCACAGGGACTTCACAGATATTTTAAAATGCACAGTATATATTTGAAGAATTTTTTATGATGCCTGTTTCTCAGGAGTTTTTGTGCAATGCCACTAGTGGTGTATTTTGCTTTAAAATGCATTTTCAGCTCTAAATCCCATGGAGTCTTTCTCTCCTGCAGTGAAACCCTTTAAAGAGGAATTTAAATTTTAAAGGTGCAATTTGAAACACATTTTCTCGTGTCAAGTTTTGACACTGACCTTTTAAAACATGTAAGATAAGACTTTCCTCTTTAATTACATTGCTTTTTTAAAAATTAAATTTATATTTTAATTCTTTTCACTATTAGGCAGTTCTTTAGAATGAGAATTATTTTACTTGTCTTAGATGTGGGGGAGCAGAAAGAGCCTAGTTTTATGTGCATGTTTAAATAAGAACTGAAAATAGACTTAGACATAAATTTGTCTCTGGATTTAGGCAGTAGAAGACTGAGCACTTGCTACAAACACTGTTATGGTATAAAAATGTATACCTGCCCTTCAAAATAGATTGTCAGGAGCTTTGATGAAAATTTCCATATAAAGGGTTTGTAGGGAAAAGTCGCCTATCAGTAAACTTTTAAAGATGAATGAGGGAGGAGACAATTGTTGAAGATGTCAGAGGTGTTTTGTTTCTGTTCAAATATAGAGAACCCCATCGGTTACGCCATTTGTACGTGGTTATAAAAATGTATGAAGTAATGATAAAGTTAATAAAGGAGTAGAGGCCTTAGTAATCTGTTGACAGAACTTTATTTTCACGCTTATTGACTTTTTCCTTTTGAGATAAGTGTTCCTAGTCCTGGAAAATTAAATGATCACAAATGTGCATTATTCAGAATAGATGTGAATTTTTTTAGGGGGTGTCCTTTTTTGTTGACACTTGTTTTTTTTTGGACAAGGGCATGCATGCTACTGTCTTCTTTCCGCCTGACAAATGGTGCCTAAATACATGTCTGCTTTCAACCCTGTCCTCTACAGTAGTCTATTTATAAACTCATTGCCAGAGTTCTTTTAAAAAAGAATTCAAGTTGCTTCTTTGTTCAGAAGCTTCTCATGGCTTTCCATTTCCCTCCTAGTCAGAGCTTGAGCCTCCAGGTACTGTGGGTCTGGCTGTGTCATGCGTCTACTCCTCTCTGCCACATTTTCTCTCTCACCCAGGCTCTCCAGCTTCAGCTTCTTCCTGGTTCTTGTAGCATGGCCGAATCGTCGCCAACCCAGGATAGTTCTCTGGCTGTTTAACTTCCTAATAGTATCTCTGACCTATTCCCTTGTCTACTTCCTCTTAGCTCTTTAGCACATGAAAGCAATGCGTGTTTCCTCTCTCTTACTGTGTGTGTGTGTGTGTGAGAGAGAGAGAGAGAGAGAGAGAAAGAGAGAGAGATAGAGAGACAGAGACAGAGAGAGATAGAGACAGAGAGACAGAGAGAGATAGAGATAATAGAGAATAGAGAATATCTGGTCGTTTGATTTATCTTTCTCTTCTTGATTTTAATTTCTAAGAGGATTAGACTTTCTGTTGAATTAAATAATTAAACAGAGAAATTCTTTATTGTTTCTCAGATTCCATATTCTAGTTGTCAAATGGACCCAAAAGGAAGATTCAGGGTCAAACAGAATGAAACCTTCCTTTTATGGTTGCACTTGTTTTTTTTACTTCCAAAGTCTAGATGGTTCTTTCCTGTAACCAAAAAGATGTTTCAAGAGAACTTATCAATTCCAGTGGTCATACGAGATTTTATGTGTAATTGTAGCTAGGCAAGCTAAATAGCTTTGCTTAGATTTGTCCACAACAAGTGGAAAATCCTGAGTTTACTGATAAAATCTTAAGGAGCAGTTGTTGGATTCCTTTACCTCAGTCAGGCTCATTCTTACTGGAAAACTGCGTGAGAATCAAGAACAAGTTTCCAGGGTAGCCGTTCTTGCTGTTAATGTATGTGATTTCATGATCCCAGGAAACCCAGCCTCAAGGGGCAATGAGTAAGAGGCATGTCAAGACCTGGAGAAGGAAAGTATTACCAGCAGGGAAGATTGCAAAACACAGCCCAACCCTGAGCTTTTCAATCGCCTCCTTTTCTTTCACCTGTGGTTTAAAACCTACTTGGATTGATTTGTACTCTAATTGCCTCTATTATTGACTGCTGTTGCATTTTCATATCCTGCCTGAAAAGGGGAGGGTATCTTTTAGAGGATTTCATTTCCTCTGTCACAGAATGAGACAGAGGTGTGTAGCTTCCTCACAGATCACAACATGGATGAGCACATTGTGAGTGATGTGTTCCTAGTTCTTAAAGATATCCTGTGCCTGACATTGGGAGAGGCCTTCTGAAAACATTCTGTCTTATGAGCTGAGACCTCCAAGACAAGCAATGCATATTCTGACGATGGAAATCAGTATGAGAAGGATTAACACTGACTTGGCTTTGCCTTCACATTCATTGCTGGCCTGCAATTACAGAATTAACTGGCTGGGCAGAGCATTGCCGTCTTTTTTAGATCATCTAGATATGCTCTGATTTAAATGTATTACACGAAGACTCTATTTAACTATATATATAAATATGCTTTTTCATTCTCCTGGGATCTGATAATGTTTGGGTGGATTGTGTGATTAATTAAATGCAGATGGCTTTGTGCCTGTACAAGAATTTTACATTGTTAAGGGAAATTGAATAGATAAGTAAAAATAGACTCTGTTGCCGTTTGCTAAGGACAAGTTAAATGACTCATCTTCAGATTGTCGATCCCTGCCTTAAATTTGATGGGGGTGTTATGTTATGATAGTTTCTTGAATAATTAAGTTAAAATTGGTTATGAAATCATTTATTTAGTAGATTTTGCTCAGATAGTTTTGAATATGTAGAATTTTTCTCTATCAAGATATTATGAACAAACTTCTTTGTCTGGGCTTACTAAAGGAACCTATCTCTTCTGAAAAGTGACTTTTCTAAAAAGTAATCTAGAAAGATATTGAGATTTGTTGTGGATGAGTGTGATGTCTTGTGTGATAACATGGCTTAGAAGTGATAGCCTTATGAGTTTTGAATAAATCCTGTTGAAGGCTTTGGGTACCAAACATTAAACAAGTACTGATTTTTAGAGGGTGATCTAAATATGCTCATGTACTACATAATATTTTGTTCTGGAAGGGATGGAGGGTCTACACATACTAAACTATACAGTCTATAACCTGTGTATATTCTATACAGCATTTTCCAGGTTTATATGAATACCTTCCATGATAAAAATTGTCTAATAACACATTTCTCAACTGCTTCTACCTCACTAAGTAATTGTTTTTGTTTATTGAATCCTGAATTCTCATAAACCAATTAACGAGCACAGTTTAGATCTTAAAGGCTTAATAGGTCAATCTAATTTATCAATCAAAATAATTATCTTAGGCCTTTCAATTCAAATTTTAGATAGTTTGCTAGAAAAATCAATTTATTATTACAGAAATAAACTTAACATTTGGGGAGAAAACTAGGAAATGATCTAATCACTTTCAAAACTGAATCACAGTAAAAGAAAATGTATGTGTGTGTGTGTGTGTGTGTGTGTGTGTGTGTGAGAGAGAGAGAGAGAGAGAGAGAGAGAGAGACCAGGCAATGAAAATGCCAGTAGGGTGGTGTGACCCTAGTCTATTTTGTTCTTACAGTTTAGATTCAGATATTTTTAAAACATGAAGACAAATTTTAGCACCTTCTAGAAATCTTTAAAAGATGACATTAAATTGAGTAGATTCTTCACGTTTGTTTAAATCTGACCTATTTGTAAAGTGTCTGATTGAACAACGGGAAGTATATCTGGTAAGCTCTTACTCGTGTCGACCATCTGGGCAACAACAAGTGAAAGATGACAAATCATATTGAGATGAGTCTAAAAATGGAAACCCATTATTTGGAAGAGCAACAGTACATTACTGTGCCAAAATGGAACCATACATTAAGTAAACAACAGTAGCTTATTTGAAGGAATTAACAGATTTTGAGAATAATCAATATATAAAAATGGTTATCTACCTTTAAAACCTATGGATGAGTCAAGAGCACACACGGGCATATCAGTAGAATTACAAGGATCCAGGGCTTACTGGAGGTGACATGTGCAGAAAATGTCACAAATGTGAACTCTAGTGAGAAGCAACCTGGGTGTTATATCAAATCGCAGGGTATGTTCATCTCAAGATCCTATCCCTGTTCTCCAAGTGCTAGAACCCTTTTGCACATTGTAAAAATAGCCACAAGAAACACAGACTGATTGCTAATACATTGACACCATTCCCATGGTGCCAATTTCTTGAGCATTGATCATATAGCAATAGTTGTGCTAAGAAATACTGAATCTCTGCACTAGATATAAAAGAGGTAGCCATTCCCATGTCACAGATAAAGCAGTTGAAGCTAAAGAGACTAAATAACTTTGTTGTTGGATCCTGTAAGTCACAGTATTGTGCCTGTTTCTAAAGGCCAAATCCCCACCACTTAGCCTAGTCTTTTTTATTGGCTCTGGACAACTATGGTGTCTGATTACTCTATATGGTTCACTAAGCATTGGTTAGATAAGAGATTCATTTATTCATAGAATATATAAATAAGTACGCATACTTTTATAAGAGTATAAAACACCTGGTAAAGCAACATGAACTTTGAACCGTTATCTGCAATGATTACCATTATCAATTTGCCAGATTCTGGAATCACTGTAGACAAGCTACTGAGCATGGCGGGATACTTTTCTAAAGGACATTAAGTGAAGTATGTGGCACTCTTCCATGCAGTGGGAGCCATGACTGTCTAAAACGGAGAAAAGTTGCCATGCATTGGCATTTCCCTTTCTGTCTGTGGAAGCAACGTAACTGATGCACCTCACTTGTCCCCTGCCATGCTTTCCAGGACATGATGGGGTGCATCTCTCTCCTTCAATTGTGAGCAGAGATAAACTTTCTCTGACTTAACTTGCCTTTTAAAGAGTATTATTGTTATTGCATGTGTGTGTATGTGTGTGTGTGTGTGTGTGTGTTGATATGCACAATGCAGTTTTAGACTTCCAAAAGGTGTAACGACATGCAGAGAATAGAGACTATTTGTGTTTAGGTATTGGTTGAGAAGTAGACATGCTAAATGCTCTTCCACAGTTAATTGGAGGTAGTTGGTGTGTCCCTATCTTGGCACACTGTCTCCAAGTATGAAGGAGGATAAACTGGTTCTGAGATAAACTGGTTCTTGTGGCCTTTTCCAGGTTCAGCTGAGAATTGGCTTAGTCCATATGCTGCAGACTTCCTACCCCTTGGGTTATTCTGAAGTGAATGTAAGGATTTTGTTGTTTTTGTCAATGCACTTGTCTTCTGCTAAGACAAAGATGTATCCTTATTGTTGATAGCCTCCCTTATTATTTCGAGTAACATGTGACCTGGGTTCAGACATCTGAGTTATTCAAGTGGTTTGGTGCTGTAGTCATGGTAGAAGAGTTTCTGGAATCAGAAACTTTCATTTAAACCCATACCCATCCTTCTGAATGCAGTTTTATTGTGTCTAGGAATATTCAGTTGAAATGGCTTCTGCATACTGATGTAGCAAGAATAGCAACAGTGGGAAGGATAAAGTGTGTATCCCAAAGGCACTATTCAGAACCTTCTGAGTGATGTTTCTCAGTGCTCAGGTTTTATTAACAGTTAAATTAAAAGTGAGATAAATTGAGGTAAGCTCCGTCACATTGCAGCACAGTAACTGGTGATCCCCTCGGATCAGTATGTCAGATATTGGCTGATAGCACAGAGGAGTAAGTTCTTAAGCAAAGGCCTGTAACCTGAGCACTAGTGCTCTCCTTTAAGCATGATTAATTAAACTCCTTGCCGGTGAGGTCATGGGAGTCCCTCCCACCCCTAGCAAATTCATTTGCAAAGCACACCTGCTTTTACATTAATTTGCAGGCATCTTCTATTATTTAGGTTCATTTTTACTTAAAATAATGAGTAAATTTAAAACCTTGCCTAGTGGAGGACTTCTTGTTATAAATGTTTTACAGTACAAGGTGGTAGAGGGTGGGCTTGGAAGCCACATGCTGCCTCTAAAAAGAAACATTCTTTTTTCATTGCGATGAATTAAACAGCCACAGCCTGGTGCAGACTAGCAGTGAGCTGTGCGAAAGGTCAGGTGTTGGCGTTGTCGTCTTTTGTTTGTGTTGTTATTTTTCTGGCTGTTAAATGGTACTGTAAGCCTTAAATAGCTGCTTTGCATTCCTAGGGGGATATTGTGTATTTTTATGAATCCATCTTGGTTTACTTATTTTGTGCTTCTACCTCTTTAGATTAAAAATTCATATATGTATTTTTTTAGTAGGGCATTTCAAGTCCAAGGCTTTTAAGCATCCACGCTTCTTGTGGTCAGTGCACAAGAGGAACTGCCCTTTAATACAGAACACAACTGTGGGAAGGGCTGGTCAGTGGAGGATAATCCACATGAGATCTTAAGACCTGAGAATTATTTCTTGACTGCCTCCTGCTTTTCTCCTGAACTCATTTGACTCTTAGCTTTTAGACATAATGTGTAGAATTAATTCCCTTTTAAGAGCAGCAGGATTTTGTTTTTCATGCACCATCCTTTTCTTCGTTCACAAGGGTTTGAATTTTGTACATAAGACAGTAACAAAAGAAAAGTAAGCATTAACTAAGATAAGAGCTGTCTGCTTGAATGTAATACCATCTCATATTATCAGCATCCTTAGAAATGGCCTTGATGCAGATGCTCATACAACAAACAGTCTGTTTACAAATTGTAGTATTTATAAATGAACAAAGACATGATGACTTTTCCATGTGAGGTTTTGAGACTATTTTTATTTCATAGAGTAGATAACATGGCTGACCTAGGAGCTTTCTGCTGGTAACAAAAGATGGAGGCTTGTAGTAGGCATTCTGATTTATCTTGTTCAGTTTTTGTTGCTATCTTGTCCCTTTCACTCTGATGCTCCTGTCCTTTGGCATTTTTCATAGCTTGACATGTAGCGGTAATGGTTCTATTAGCTTTGGCAAATCTGCTGAGCTTGCCATTTGTGGTGAGCTTGTCCTCACCACTACTGCTTGCAGGTCCTTGTTAGGAAGTGCCCTTTACTGACTATGCAGGAGCCATCATCTGGTATTAAACAGTTTCCGCTAGACCTGTTCTGATGCTGTACAAAATGATTTTAGTCTATGATGCCACCTTCTTGGTGACAGCTAAAGATTGCTGAGATTAAATAAAGGTCCTTGAAAATTTTAATATGACACTATAGTTGTGTACTAGTTCTATAGTAACAACTATTGGAAACAAGGCTTTTCAGAGAATAGGATATGATAGAAGACCCCAGAAGTCATATGAAAGAAACACTGTGCTTTTATCAGACTGAGAGTATCAGAAGCTTGAATGTGGGTGTTTAAATGAGTTGGAGAACTGACAGGAGTTATTCTAGATGGGGCTAGGCTAGCTCAGCACAGGTCCGAGAATGCTGCCTCTGCAGAACAAAAAGCACTCAACCCAAACAGAATCTCGCATTTCTCTAATTTTAGGGTTATCATTTACATTTCACTCTGAACGTGTTTCTTTTCTTGTTCTACTCAGCAGAAAGAGTTTCTTTTTATTTTTCAGCAAATGTAAAGGACTCAGAATATACAGAGGCCTATGAGTTAGGGGGCTATGTTTTTTTTTTTTTTTAAGAGGAACTGTCCTAGGAATGACGGAGCCAGTTCTCATGTCTGTTTTTCTGAAAATCTGCAATGAACACAGGATTTTCTTTTTTCTTTGCTAATAGCCATTCTTCTGCCTCCGTCTTTGTGAAGACTTCCTCTTGTCATTCATCTTCATAATAGTTTCAGAAGCTTGCATCATCTTTTTTCTAGATTATAATCCATCAAGTGTAGCATGTACGTGTGCTTCGTCTCAATTAAGAAAACAAGGCATTGAAATTTGATTTGCAGCTCTCCTGGAAAACTGCAGACTTCTAGTTATAGAGATACTACAGAGCATTCAAGGGCATACTTTCCTATTTAAAAGGATCAAAAATATTGAATTGCTCTAACATTGGGGAGATGTAACGTCACAATTCAAAGATGAATTTTGTGAAAGAACCTCACAGTTTAAGGGGAAGCAATTTTAATAGTCAGGAATCCAAGGAGTGAGATTTTGTTGTTCCTGATTTGGAGGCCTTTGTCCACTTTCTGGAGGGAGGTATTTAACTCTGGGTATGATGGTTAAATTTTTGTATTTGATACAACTTAAAGGCATCATGCAAGATTCTATGTGAGGGATAGTATTCAGGTCTCTGGGCCTATTTGGGGCATTGTTTTAATTATATTAATAGATATTGAAACATGCAACTCTCTGTAAGTCAAACCATTTAGTAGAGAATGTGTTCTGAACTATAATAGAGGAGACAAATCTAGCTAAGCATCAGCAGAAAAATGAACATGTGTGCATTTATTTTTCTGTGATCTTGACCATTGATATAACATGATTAGCTGTTTGAAGTTTCTTCCTTGATTTCTCTACAATGATCGATCCTAATGTGAAATTGAGAAATGAAGTAAATCATTTTCACCTTCAAGCTGCTTTTGACAGCATATTTATTACAGCAACAGGAATGAAACTAAGATGATTACCAACGTTAAGATTTTATTAAGTGAAGAAGAAAAATCAATGAATGTAAATGTGGTTTGAAGAAACTGAAGTGATTTTGACTGGATGTTTCTAAAGAAATAGAATCACAGGCCCCAAAAAATTGAAGTATGGTCATGGGACATCAGGAAGCTTAGTTATCTGAATAACAGGCAGAGATCTATTGATTCTGGATGTCACCATAAGTTTTTATAAGATGTGTTAGAAACATGGAAGGAGATTGGAAGAGAGGTCAAAATTCGGTGGCAACACTTTATCATGTCCAATAGACAGATGACAAGTGGTTTCACAAGTTAAGGAGAAGGCGAGAGGGTGAGGAGAAAAAAGTCTCCTGTAACACAGAACCCACAAAAATTAGGTAGACATGGATGTGCTGTGTTGACAAGCTTGCCAAAAGAGCACAGTATTGCTAGTTACCTAGAAAAGAAGTGTGTCCTGTAAAATACCAGGAAATATTACCCAAGCATCCAGACATCTCTCTTTTGCATCATCATTGCTGAACCTTGGGAGACAAGACCCTCTCCAAAAGTGATTCAATTGTTATTGTTTTTGAAAACCTATGATAGCAACTAAGAGACCATTAATAGTATTATATTTTTGTGTAATATAGTGCCATGTCTAATTTATACTTTCTTGTATATTTTTCTGTAAATTAATTTCAATAGGTTTCCCCTTTTAAGTAGTTCTCTCTCTCTCTCTCTCTCTCTCTCTCTCTCTCTCTCTCTCTCTCTGTCTGTCTCATTCTCTCCCTCTCTCCCTTTGTGTATTGTACATGAACCGTTAGGAATCCTAAGACAGATCAATGCTACATTAAACTTTAAGAAACTACTTCATCAAAACAACAAGCTTCACTTCCTGAAGATTGTCAGCAAGCTTGGGGAAAAACATGTCTGAAGCTTGTATTGCTATCGGGGTTTCTTGTTGCACTGCTGTCTTGCCATTAGGGTGGTCTTCAATAGAAGTCTCTTCACAAAGACATAAAAGATGTGTGCAGCAAGAAAAGGGTCAAGACTTGACTGGAGACTTTGGAAAGGGGGGCATGGCGTTTTAAGTGCTTAAGTCCTTGGATCGTTTCTAACATATCAAAATATATTAAAGTGCTCGGTATGGCTATTTTTTACCTTGCTTTAAAATTCCAAAATGGCAGGTCAGACTAGGCCAAGCATTGACTGGCTTTTTAAATTAATGTTTAATAAGATGGGATGGCTGCCAGTACCTAGAGTAGTGGACATGACTTAGGTAAGTATAGCTATTTTATTCACTTTTTGCTTGGGTCTGTCTAGAAAAGAGATCTCTCTCTCTCTCTCTCTCTCTCTCTCTCTCTCTCTCTCTCTCTCCATACACACATATACACACATACACACACACACACATACACACACACATACACACACATACACATACACACACAGAAAAATGTGTGTGTGTGTGTGCATGTGTGTGTGTGTGTGTGTGTATGTGTGTGTGTGTGTGTGTGTGTGTGTGTGTGTGTATGGACAGAGAGAGAGAGAGAGAGAGAGAGAGAGAGAGAGAGAGAGAAGTCCTGCTGCCTCTGTTTCTTGAGAGCTGTGATTAGAAGCATGTGCTATCACCACCAGCTAAACAGTTCATTTTCAAAGCCATTCTAGCTTCTTCCTCTTCCTTGCTTCTCACTTCCTTGTTTCCTTCCTTTATTGCTAGCATTATTATTTTGTAATTGTAATTTTTTTAAATAAAATTTTCTTTTCATTTAAATTCTCTCTCTCTCTCTCTCTCTCTCTCTCTCTCTCTCTCTCTCTCTCTCTCTGTGTGTGTGTGTGTGTGTGTGTGTGTGTGTACATATGCATATGTTCATGGAGATCAGATTGGAGATCCCTTGGAGATGCCTGGTATAAGTCCTGATACCCAAATTCTGTTTCTATGATAGAGCAGTATGCATGCTTAACCCCTGGACCATATCTTCATCTAGCCTATCCCTCATTATTCATGTATCAAGGAAGGGTTTAGTCTTAGCCAACCGGTATTTAAAATCAAATAACAAAACTTACGTTCTATGCTATTTGATGACTTCATTAAAACCACAACAGCACAATCATTTATTTATTTTAAAAACCTGTACTGAATTAAATTGATAAATATTCACTATGAGATTTGTGAAGGGAAAGCAGGATTGATAGAAAGTCAAGTATTTTTGAGCCCAGTGGTTGTTCTAATTCTTCGGGAAAAAATATGAATTTGGAGCAGCAGTTAGTAGGAGTAAACTCATGCTTTTAAAAATCAACTGTGGTAATATAATTTGTCAATTGTCTATCTTTGGTTGAATGGAGCTTCCTGATTATTAAATATGTTCTGGGGCTTGTTGCTGAAATTCTCTATTTTAGGCAATATTGATGGGAAATAAGAACTAAAATGTTTTTACATTTAGGGCATAAAATATATACGTAAACAAGATACTATGAACATTTGGAGATTTTAAAACCAACAAACTCTGTATACTATGTCATTCCTAAGATGGTGTCATATGAGAACGTTGGGAGAAACAGTCTTCATCTTGTGATTGATTGCCCTCAAAAATTTATTTTCTCAACTTTTCCTCTCAGTGACACTTTATATTTTCCCTTACATTTTCACCTCTTGCAATAAGTGTGTCTATAAGCAATGTCAATGGATTTTTATTTAGAATTAGAGAGTAAGAATGTGGAGAAAATTCAACTCAAATAAAATTACTGTTAACTTTATTGATATCTGTACACCTTTATTTATACTTTAGTGCCTTATAGAAAGCCTGCAAAGGGATTTGCAGTCTTAATGCATGGCGCTTGCTTTGTGCCAACTATTCTTTTGTATGTTGTAATCCTGGCCAGCACTTAATTAAATAGGTGCCCGAATTCTAATGTGAAATCCATTGCAACTGAGGGTAATAAAGGTTAAGAAACCAAAGAGTCAACATGAAGTGGACTCATGGCTTGTCAGGCATCAGTGGGATGAGAGGTCCTTGGTCCTGTGAAGGCTTGGTGCCCCAGTATAGTGGAATGCCAGGGTGGGAGTCAGGAGTGGTTGGGTGAGTGCCGGAGCACCCTCATAGAAGCATGGCAAGGGGGGGATGGGTTAGGGAATTTCCAGGTGTGGAAACAGGGTAAGAGGATAACATGTGAAATTTAAATAAAGAAAATATCCAATAAAATAACAACAACAACAACAACAACAAAAACCTTCTGTAGAAGTCAGTTAGTACCAGACCCAGTGGCAGGGCTGTGGGTACACACTCAACTTTCTTTCTGCAACTATCACAAAATTAACTTTTCACAAAATAGAAAACTTTGACTGCCAGGAGATTTTTAAGGACAAATAATACTCTGTGAATAATATGTCCAAAAAATATGATCATTGGTCACTGATACTAATCAATTCTGATTGCAATACCTGGACATTATAGTCTCAGTAATAAAAATGGTAGTAATTATACTGAGAGGGTAGTAGTGTCATTAAGCATAAAATATTCAATATGGATATTTTAAAAATTAAAAGTTAACCACTTATCACTTGAAACATACCTGAAGACCAACAGTATCTATGTAGTGGTGTGTGCAATGTGTATCCACTTTGAGCACATCAGCACACGGTGTCCCTAGGAGGAGATAACTTGGGACCAAACATGTACTGTGTCCTCAAGAAGCCTACAGACTAATAAATGCAACAATGGTGACATTAGAAAATATATTAGTGGTCATGTTTAACATTAAAATTTATACCATTTTGTAGTACGCTCTTATAGTCAGGGGTGTAGGCTTTACAGTTATACAACTGATATTTAAAATTTAACACCACTGGAACAAAGAAACTGGAAAGGAGCTTTAGTTGGTGATCCGGTATGCCATAATGGATGGAATTTTGGACAATACAGGCAAAATGAAAGTAGAGAGATGAAATGTTGGAGTTGGAAAATTTAAGTATACAAGGTGCTGAGTGATAGATGGGTTGGGGAGTAAATGAACACAGTTCGCCATCCAAATCATACATGCAGAAAATGAAAGGGGATGAAATTGGCAGGATATGTGCTAGGAAGTAACTGGACAATGTTGAAAGGAAGCTGTGGGGCTGAATATGAACAAGGTATTTGTCTATACATGTATGACATTTTCAAAGACTCAAAAGATTAATTGATCCTAAGGAAACATATGACTTTATAGCACAATAAAAGATAGATTTAAAAAAAATGTAGCACAACTGTTAGCTTGCGGTCTCTGAGGCTGTATGTGATCTACTTCTGCTTCCGTGGTCTTGGATATAATGGAAAGTATCACATAACCCATTTCATAGGACTAGGTGACAGGCGACTTTACAGAATGTACTGCACATCAGATAGTGTCCTAAGCACTCTCTAAGAAAAGAGCTAAATGGGTACTAATATTGTTCCTTTTGAATCTTTAAAAGGAGTTCAAATACATAAAGTGTTCAGGGCACTGGCTTGAACATAATAAGAACTCAATAAATGTTAGCTCAATAAATATTATCCTTAGCAAAGAAGCAGGGAAAGATATTAAAAACAGAGCAAATGTCACATGCATAAGCTACAAAGAAAAGAGTAAATACATACTACACTGAGCTTGCCAAACTCAGACGTGTGGACTTGTTTCTAATGACCAATAAAGAGACTCTTCCAAGAGGGATGCTGCACAGAGAACTTCTCAATTTCTACTTTACTAAAGACGAGGAATGGCCAGTTTTAATAAAAAGCAGAGTTGATTAATTAAGAGTCTTCTTTTCTTTAAGATGAGAAAACTCTGAAAATGTATGTGTTCTTCAAGAAGTTATTGTGGTGATTTGGAAAAAGTATCAGAAAAAAAAACAATTTTGATGAATGCATATTCCTTACTTGTTTTTGTTTGTTTGATCAAATAGTGATTAGTAAGCGAGTAAGAACAACACAGTCCTCTGGTTTATAGTGACTTCTCAATGTACTTCTTTCATATCTTTACACCTGCATATTTATTTATTTATTTGTTTATTTATTTTATTTAGTCATGTTTTGTGTGCGAAGATCTGCCCAGAGCCAGGTGCATTCTAAACAAACACTTTACAACTGAGCTACACTTTGAACCATGGATTAGCTTTTTTTTTTTTTTTTTTTTAATGTTCTTTACTTTTTCTGACACATACAGATTAAGGACACCTACTCTGTCATGAACTTATAGAGTCGTGATGACCAGATGCTTTTAAACTCTTTTCTGAATTTGATAGTCAGGGAATATTTTCCTTCCATGAAACTAACCTAGACATGGAAATTTGTTTCAACCAGTCTAAGGCAAACACATTGAGATACAAACATCTTCTCTCAATTTGTTATTTCATTGTTTTGAACTATATCTGCCATTCTGTTGTGTGGTTTGGATGAAAGGAGCTTGTGTCACTGACCCTGCAGGCTAGGTGTGCAGAGAGCAAGAGAACTCAGGCAAGGAGGCCCCACAGTAGACATGGAATGTCCGTAGTTGGATATGTCAACACTTCATTCCCCGGACACTCATTAAATATTTAATATGAACAAAATCCACATAAGTGGATAAATATAGAACATTCTCTCTTTGTTATCTTATGCACCAAACAAAAACGTTACATGGGAACGATAATTTCGGAAAGAATGTGTTATTGATCAGCAGAGAAGTTGAGGGGTAATTTTGGAAATTTCTCACATTTTTAGCAGCTATGCAAGGCAAACTTTCTGCGAATCATATTTTAATCCTCAGAAGCAGAATGTTTGATGGGTCAAGTATCAGTATGTCAGTATGTGCAAGGAGCTGTCTGAGCTCACAGACACAGCTCTGTCTCATGAAGTAATTGTCTGAAACAACTGATGCCTGCAATACACTGCCACAAATGCCAGCTGCTGACATCTCCGCTCAGAATGTTGTTCAGAGCTATGTAGGAGTTGCCCTACTACCAGGCACCGAGATTGAACTCTTGCCACATGACATTGTTTAAACAGAAGACCCCAAGACACTGCCACCAACTCTGGCTTTCAATAAACCGAAAACAAAAAGTTGAGTAATTTGCATGACTCACAGATTTTAAGAAACATGGCTAATAAATAAGGAAGCGTCACATCCTCTTTCCCCACAGTTTGCTAGAAATCAGAGAGAAGATAGAAGGAAGGAAGGCGATGATGTGCAGCCGCATGGACCCCTTTATGGCCTGTGTATTTTATGATACCGCAGTTACACCTTTGACACCCTGTTACTTATTGAATAGGAGAGTAAAACCAACTAGTAAATCATAGGCACACATTTAGCCAATAAGAACCAGCTTTGGTTTTTAGAGAGTACTAATTTTTAGAACTTTATTTATCCTGCTTATTTTCATTTGGCTCTATTAGTCTTTGTTCCAGAAAAACATCTTCCTTTAATAGATCCTCTTCTTGCGACATTTTAAAATGCATCACATGTCAAATCCAATTCACCTAAGATACCTAAATGCATGTTATTTCAATTAAATATGGATGATTCGAAAAGTGTATGCTTGTAATTGCATAAAACTGCCGTCCCACATTATATATGTTGCATAGATGAATGTTGCCAATGTATGCAAGAACCAAAGTCAGGCTTTTAAAAACACATAAAATAAATTATTCACATCACATACATCTATACATCTGATAGCGCAATTAGCAATCAAAACAACTACAGACTGCGATATAATGGAGGCATTTTGAGTTTTGTGCATCTTGCTGTTGATAAATTCAGTGTCTACTTTTTTGCATATTTTCTATTTCATTATTTTGCACTAAAAAGATAAAAATAAAATAGCAGGTTTTCTTTATTTTTGTTCCTTTAAAAATCTTCCTTCAGGCTTCTTTCCCCTCCCTTCTATGTTTTGCTCTTATTTTCCCAGTTTAGATAAGACTTGCTTTTCTTCCTTTATCTCCACTCTCTTTCCTGTTCTGCAGCAACTAACATTCATAATAATAATAGAAGTCCTGGACCCAGAACTGAGAAGATTTGGGAGGCCATCCAGGTTACTGCTCTGAACTTGCTTAGCTTCTAACCATTCCAGAATAAGGATCATTGGCGTTCTTTTCAATAGGATCCAGAATATCTGCATCTTTAAAATGTTTATTTCAATATTTTCTAAGTTTTAGTTGTCATCAAATTAGTCACTGTAGCAGAACTCTGCTTTTTCCAATTGTTATTTCCTTATAATGGCCCCATTTTTTTTTAACTACTGTCTTTTTTTTCTTAATTCTTCGGTCTCAGTTTATTTAGTGTTATACATCTATCAATTCTAGAAAAGTTTAATACCTTTAAGTAGAGTAGCATTTATTCAAAACACTCTTTGGAAATATGTAGAAACATCAAACTGTGGATTCTTTTCCTCATGTAGCCTCTCTTACTGAGGTGCTGGTGAATTACTTGTTCTCTAGTGTGCCTGCCTTGCATTTTGTGATGATGTTCCTACCATTTGTTTAAAGTTGAGTGAATTTATGTTTGCGTGTGTGTGTGTGTGTGTGTGTGTGTGTGCGCGTGCGCACGCGCGTGCGCACACGCATGTGTGTGTGCATGTGTGTGTGCATGTATGTGTGTGTGTGCATGTGTGTGTGTGTGTGTGCATGTTTGTGTGGTATGTATATGCACATGTTCATGCTTGTATATGTGCATGTTTGTGCATGGAGAGGCCCAATGAAGATGCCAGGGGTCTTCCTTAGTCATTCTCGACATTATTCTCTTGGAGAGAGTGCTTCACCTAGATTTGCCGGCCAGTGAGCTTTAGCTATCTGTTCTCTCCAGCCCTTTCAATACAGTAAGAAATGCAGATGTCTCACCTCAGTCCCCAAGAAGATTGACCCCTCATGAACTCCATCTACTTATGCCTGTACAATATAGAAAGACGAAATATGTAGTTATTCTTAAAATTCATTCAGATTTCAGTTCTACCATAACTATTTCAAAAAGTTTATTAATCTTTTCTTATTAAGTCAAGGGAGTGGGTTAAACTTAGCATGCAACTTTTAAGGAATAAAACTTTTACCAGACAATGGCTACAACTTGCAAAAGATAATGTAATGTTTAAACCCTCTCTGAAAATATTTTAAAAGTCTTGTGCACAATCTCCTAGATGGAGTTTTGTATGATAAGATTGCCACTAGATTTAACAAATGAATTTAATTCCATCATTAATTTATTTCTAGTTAGTTAATTAAAACAAACTAAAACTAAACAAAAACAACTAGAAGGGTCTTTTCTTATGGTGTACACTCCCTAACCATCTTGATTCTAAACTAGGGAGAATTGTGTTAAGAGTCAAATTTACTAATAAATGATGGGAGATCTGTTTTCTATGCAGGTTATGGAATTTGTGTTCATAAGATGAACAGTTCACACACAGTCATCAGTGAGTTTTCTTTGTTATGATTTTTTCTTCTAACGAGTTGCATTCCTTAAATTAGAGTTGTATGGCAGTTAATGTTTCAGATGTTTTACAATTTTCATAATTTTGCATTTTTAGTGTCTAACCTTTCATTGAGATCCCCTCACATATGATTCAGTACTTTAATGTTTTCCCAAATTGGTGCTTTATAAAAAAAAAAAAAAAAAAAAAAAAAACCACAGTAAGTTAACGCAAGTCTATTTGGGATTTGTGAAATTTCGTTTGAGAAAACACAAATTTATTCCCACCTAGAATTGAGCTGAGCATCACAAGCCTGGGCAGTCTTGTGAGCTTTTTCTTGTCCTGGATGAATGATCCATGGTTTAGGCTAGAAAGGATAAAGTCATAATAACAGGCTAGAAAACATGTAATCATAATAATCCAAAAATAGATCCCAAGACTGGACTGTTAAAGAGTTTTGCGTGGCAAGTAATCTTATGTTATCTAGATTTATGACCTTTTTTTAAAAAAAATTTGCTTTTCTGTTATTCTTTCACACTATTGGATATACTCTGTGTAGTTTAAAATTATATGTCTTCTAAGCATTGACAATTTTCATCATTAATTGGATGGCCTATTATCTTGATAATAATGAAGGCTATTGCCTGCTCACTGATAGCTCAATATGGATATAAAAACTATTCATGGCTACTAGCATAGACTCCTGAATAAGACCTAACAAATCTTTCTACACACACATGTGCAGACACACACACACACACACACACACACACACACACACAGAGAGAGAGAGAGAGAGAGAGAGAGAGAGAGAGAGAGAGAGAGAGAGGGAGAAATATTTCTCTTAGTGAGCATGAACTCGAAAAGATTGGAAGTGAGTTACTCGTTAATTTAAATCAAGAAACACTGATGTTCTTGCCATTTGGCAGGCAATGTCTAAGCACTGGATATGCAGATATGAAAAGGAACAGTTACTTTCCTTTAGGCAGTTGCTGTCTAGTTAATAAGAAAAATAAGTGTATTAGGTTTCAACCACTATGATTCAAATAGTAATTGAAAAAGTAGGTTCAGTGCAACAACACTGTTTTGAAGAGTAAAAGTTCTGTCTTACCCAAATGCCAGGATAGCTGCATTTCTTTATCATGTTTCTGCAACAGAGATATATCTCAAACTCATGAAGAAAAGTCTATTGGTTCAAGAGTAATAGTGCACATCATTGAATGAACTCACTAGAACAAGATAAAAAGACGGTAGATACTCCAATCTACTATCGATACAATTGCTTTTCAAAGTGTAATTGAAGTATAAACAAATAAGAATAGAAATGCTATGCATAACAATAAAGGTGGGTGGAAGATACAGCTGGGAAAATCTACTTGCTAATCTTCCCCTTTCCTCTGTATTCTGAGTCCTACAGCATTAATAATGTACCCACATACCTGGCTAAACTACTAATTAATTTAAAATGCATTTCAGTGTTCAATATATACTACATAATACTGCTATGCTATGAAAATCATGCTAAATTTATTGATACTAAAACCACAAAAATCTCAGGGAGTACGGAGTCCATTTGGCTTAAAGGTCTATCAGATTAGATAAATTCTCTTTTAAAATGCCGGGAAAGAGGACAAGACACCCATGGCAGGACTTGAACATTTTAACGTCAATTTGAACAGTTGATTGGCTCACAAACATTCTTTGCATCACTTTGCCATCTATGAAAGGGGAATAGTAATATTTACAGTTTCTATTTTATAGGATAATATAAATGCTAACTGGCATGATACGAATGTATCTTGAAAAAAATTTAAGAGGCAGGAAGGAGATATTAATTTAAGGTGTTTTTCATGCACCAAGTAGATATTCCAAAGATAGCACAGGCAATAAAATTAGAAGATGCAAAGTGAAGAATACTGCCTCGGCATTATGTACAACTAACTCACCTTAATTCCTCTTTTTTTTTCTTTACATATGCCATATTTAGTGATTAGTCCAAAGCAAAGAAAACGAAGATGTATGCCCAGCTAATTTATTTTAATCCTTAATTTAGTATGTTATTTATATTTGGGATGACTTGGATAGTTAACAGAGAGGCTAACAAACAAAAATGCTGTCAGGGTTCACTTACTTCATTCATGTCATCACTTTATAGAACATTCATTATTTATAAGGTATCTCAAGTATTGCAGGGATAAATTAAATGAGGTGCAGACTTTGCCTTCACGGGTAGCAGTTTACAAGTGATAATAGGGATAAAAATGTGTATGTAGAGATCATGTGTGTTCAGTCTTTAAGGACCATACTTTCAAAGAGTCATGGTGCAGAGTATACACATGGGATGGGAAAAGGATACATGATAACCTGAATTTTATTTTTGATAAGAAACAAACAGTTTGAAAATCAAGCTGTGTGCATGAGGTGGAAAGTATTATAAATTTATTGAAATCTCTGTGGTTGCTTTATAAAGAATAACCAATGCTGCCCAGGTAAGTAACTATATATGCTGGTGAAAATTGCCACGGCAACATTTACCGTGGCTTATGAAAATTTAAATTTCTCTCCTGAATGTTTTATTGCAGAGAGTAAATAGTTTTGAAAACATGATCAGTAGATCTAGTAGTAAAATAATGTTATGATAAAAACATGTACCCAGGAGTTATGATAATGATAAAAAATATGTCAGGCTCTAGCTGGCTTGGATCATTTCAAAATGGTAATACAATATCTGTAGGTCTCAAACAGGAGAGATAAAAATCCCCTCATGAATACACCATTTACATTATTGTGACCTTGAAAGCATGTCAAAATCGCTTACTGTTTAACTTCAATAGCTTAGCTGAGTGCCTCTAAGTCTGCTATAACTGATTCACATTGAGCTCTCCTGACCAGCACAGTAGGGCATTCCCAGCTCCTTGAGATGTGCATAAAACATTTAACAATGAGAAACCAGCATTTGGTTCTAGTGAATATATATATATATATATATATATATATATATATATATATGAACTAAAAAGAATCGTTGCATCAAATCTAAAGTGGTTTAGGGTTGCATGAAACTCTTATGATTTTCAATGTATTGAATCAGCAATTGTAGGCTGCATAATAAGGATTTATTTAAGCAGCAAATTTGTCCCCAAACACCGGATTAGACATGTGCAGAAATTAATGATATTACTTAGGACCTAGGTCTTGTTTCTGATGGCCACATGCAGTGACTGCTAATGCCCTTTGAAACTTCTATCCTGAGCCCTGCATGGACTCTCTGAATTGAGAGTGGACACTACTAGGAAGAGACAAGCATGCAGAGAGCAAATGATTAATGTAAGCCCTTCTACCACTAGCCAGAGGGTCATGGAATTCTTTTCTGCAGCATTCCAGAGATAATTGCCTACCATTTTATCTAGGAACAGTTTAGACCATTAAAAAATATAACAATGTCAGACAGCAGAATCTAAGAAGTTGATGGCCCATAGATACAGACACAAAACCAAGATGGAAAAGAGCATTGAAGAACATTTGCAAATATCTCTGTTTAAAACACAGCTAAATTTCTGTGTAGAGATGATTTTTTGATGTTGTGGTTTTGCTTTTGAGATATAGTTTTCTTTTTGGAGGGACGTTACAAGGTCAGAGGGGAGAGGGCAAATATGGAGGGATGGGGAGATGAGCTGGACTTGGGTGAATGATGTGAAATTCAGAAAGAATTAATATAATGTTAAATAAAAGGAACATACCTGAGTATGTAGTCTCAGAGGAGTAACAGGTTTGTTTTTAAATATATGCCAGGAGGTTCATTTTGTTTCAGAATGATGAACTGAACAGTTTTAATTAATGTCTTCTTTATAGTTTGAAAAAGTTGCACAAATTTTCAAAAATGGTCATGTCTTATGAATTGAAGAGCATATTCCTGCTATCTATAAATGTTATTTTCTGCAATTTCTACAAAATAATTCTAATTCTATTCTCCATATATCCACAAATGAAATTAGAACAGAAAGCATTAATCCTAATACAAAGAATGAATTTTAAAATTAGCTGAACATTCACAAACACACACACACAATGACGTTATTTGGATTTATGGTTTACTTATACAAGGCCAATTCTGTTCCAATTTGGCATCAGTAGTTCATAAGAGTGTCTTAAGTTCCAAAATGCTGCAGCCAAATATTGCTTCCATCATGCTGGGCTCGGGGCGAGGAGAGATGATCAAGTTCACTTGCCTTCAGAATGCCTAGGTGCTCCATATGGCTTATTTTCCCTTGGCAAGTGTGTCCTTAAAATCTCCAGGCACTCTATTATAATTGTACAAGTAATATAAATTAGCATTCTAGTGTATTTTTGAGTTCTTTGCCAAGTGAATGAGAGGTAAAATAGAAAGGAAATTTTATGTGTGTATAGCCATAGACTTGTGGTTTCTCTTGGGCATCTGAACACACTATTTCTTTCTTTCTTTCTTTCTTTCTTTCTTTCTTTCTTTCTTTCTTTCTTTCTTTCTTTCTTTCTTTCTTTCTTTCTTTCTTTCTTTCTTTCTTTCTTTCTTTCTTTCTTTCTTTCTTGAATCAGTGATCAGATCCTTCATTAAATTTTAAACCTCTGTGTAAGTTAGGCATTTTCTTACTATCTTTGTATTTAGAAGTTGATTATATGTTGATTCAAATCTTACCACATGATTTTCATCCTTTCTCAAATACATATTAGAGGTATTTTTTCTTTCTAATTTAAAACAAAATGGTCTCATCAAGCTACCAGGAAGTGATCTGTAAGCAGGCTGATGTAGAAATCCGGCATTTAACAAAACAAGTCCATGTCTTTGGGCAAGGGCCATGGCAGGCCAAGTATCTGTTTTCTTTCTACCTACCAATTTTTTAAATGAATATACAGCTTTGTTTCTCTAGGTGTTTTCCATGGATCTGGTAAGCACTGTGTATCTTGTTTTCTACTGTAGAACAGTGAACATCAATGTACAGGAAAAGCAGTTGAGCAGAGAACCAGTAAATATATAAAATCGAGATCCAAACTTCACCCCCAAATCAGGACCTGATAATTTGTACAAAACCTGTGAACATCTAATACTAGTGGGACCTTGCAGGAACAAAATCATGATCACTTTCCTTTCTATGTTTCTTTGTTTCCTTCCCTTTTCTTTGGCTTTTCTTTCTTATATTTTGGATATTTTTGTTTTATTTCTTCCTCTTTTCTGTCTTTTCATTCTAACATTTTGGGTATTTAGTTAGTGACACATTTACTACATGAAGACCTGAGAAATCGTATAAGAATGAAGCAGTAGTTTAAAGGTGTCTCTGAAATTAAAATAGGTATTACCAATGACTACTTACTACATATTAAATATAATTATATATAATCCTATATGGCATATTATATTAGCGCATATAAAATTACATATTATTACAAATAGGATTTTACACCTAGTAATTGCTATGTCCTATATGGAATTTATACTTATTCAATTGATTACATGCTAATGATAATTGCTAAATATTTTATGACAAGATTGTCATATTCATTAGCACACGATGATGCAACATAAAGAAAGGAGAAAGGAGCTTGAAGTCTAGCTAAGTTAGGCCAAGCACAGTGACCTCAGGTTTCTTCATGTGTAAAATGGGAGTGTTTATAGTTTTCTCACATATTGTCTGTAAGCCAAAGACATGCTTGATGCCTATAGTGAAGTCTAGCTCAAAGAAACCAATACACATCATTTTAAACCATGCTAACAGAGTACTATGTAGTAATCTTCTTGCCTGTCCATTAGATGGTATAGTCTTATGCACTTTTATTTTTTTAAATGTTTTTTTGCCATAGAAACTGGTAAGGAAAGGTAATATTTACTCAAGGTCACCTAATGAGTTATTCTTTGTCATTAGGGCTACAGGGTTTTGGCTCTGCTGTCTTATTTCAGTGCATTAGGCCACAAAGTCATCAAAACAAACCAGAAAAGAGCACCATCAAAGGCAAAAGTAATAAAATCAAAGGATCCTGGAGCAGTGTGGTACTAAAAGCCCTCTGCTATCTCAGTCCACATTCTCAGAGCTCTTGAAATGTTATTTGCAAAGCTTTAAAAGGCTTGACTGGAAATCTTCATCCCTTTTTAAGGACACAGCATATCTCTTGCTGACTCATGAATGCTGAATTAGCAATTGTAATATAGATTTTTGAATATCCATCAGAAAAATGCCAATACTTTTTGCATTGCCAAAGCCTTTAGGCATTTGCTCTTGAGAAAGCAGTACTATGGTTAGCTAAGCAGAAAGCTGTTGCTATAGCAGTAATGGCCAGGAGCAGAGAAGAGGGAAAAGGGGGGAGGGGAGACAGTGACAGAGAGACAGAGACAAAGGGAGACAGAGGGAGACAGAGACAGAGGACAGAAAGAACATGTCGGAAAGAGTAAGTATACTTAAAATGATTTGAAATGTTCAACTGATAATAAATTCAGAATTCATTTTTGATTTCAGCATGTGTATACAAATACATGTACAATATATGTCTATTTCCTTGTCAACCTACCAGGATTTCTATGCCAGAATCAGATAGGGATATAAAAAAGAAATGCCAGTCTTTGCATTTCCACCTGACTTTGGGGTCTTGTTTCTGTGGTGCTCTGTGAGACAACCATATTCTTCCTACTGTTTCTTTCCTTTGGGCTTGGCAGCGACTCTGCACTGAATGCCAGTGTGGTAACCTCAAACCTGCTTCCCTAAGTGGCTGAGCTCATTTCTTCTTCCTTCATGCGGTCTGTGGGATTTTTCTCTTCTGCGTTTCCCTTCACTCTCTTACCATGTAGCTTGGCCAGGCTCACCATACTTCCGTTATTGTGTTATCCTTTAAAAAAGGGGGTGCAATAAATATTTAAAGCATAAAGCATTATCCTGCCTGTTGTGTGAGAGCAGATATTTTTAAGTGAGCAATAATGTGAGGGGAAATGGATTTCTCCAAGCATTCTAAAGGTCTAAGCAAGCAGGGAGCAATTGGTACGTTACAGGATCCTGCTTGTCCTATTTCTGTGGAGTAAAGCCAATTTTTTTTCTTGGTAGATATTTTAAGAGATGGCAAGACAAGGAAAGAAACCAAAGTCATCACAAAAGCCTCCCAGTGTAGCCCCAGCCATCTGCATACAGTTCACAGGACTCTTCTGTTTATTTATGAGTTGTGGAATGTGTAAAGTCAACTCTTAGCTGTAAAAGGACATACAGTTGCTCTCATGTTATTTCTTTGCCCTTCCCCCCTTTTGCATTCACTGAAGATTTCTCTCGTACAGGGATTCAATGCCTTGCAAGAGAATTCCCGTTTGGGGGGTATTCAAATTCCTGTGCTTGAACATTTGAAATGACAACTAAAACTTACACTTAAGGGATGACTGAAAAATTTACATAAATGCAGTGGATCTTGATGTACATATATTGAAATATTGCACCTGCAAAGAATACTTTAGAATAGTTCTAGTGTTCTCCATAAAAGCAACAGAATTAAATTGAAGACAGAAACATTAATTTTCTAGTGTAACTTGGCACTTTTCAATATCATAATCTTAGATTGTGACAGACACAAGGAGAGAAAATGAAAGAGGCAGTATATTTACCCTAAGACCTCACAATTGCTTCCTAGGTAGATATTTTTTCCTAGATGTTTGTCTAAGGAAATTGATTTTGCAAACTTCATCTCAATGTAACAAGTTCAAAGAGGTAAATTGTTTATACATTACAGAATTAAATGTTTATGTCATTGTTAATCTGCAGCTCTGTTTTCTTTCTGATTAAAAAGAACATTATGTCATGGAGCCCCGGAACTTTCTTGATATGGTATTTTAGTTTAATCTATCCAAAATTTCACCCTCTAGACATTCTATGATAGTTATTTTTCTCATTTGATTTTGTGACCTCGTTGAAACATTTTCAGCCTTAAGCAGTACGCACAAGTAGATAGAATTGGTAGCTTGAATTTTTGACCTCTAAATGCAGGCTTGCAATTGCCTTCTCAGAATATATGAAACAGTACATCTACCAAGGAGTATGAGGAAAGGATCTATGGTAGGGTGTGCCAGCACAGGATTGTCTTATCACAGATTCTCTGTAACCCCCTATACTTTGCAGAATATAATTGTCTTCTAGAGGTACATCCAAAAGGTAGAAACTGATTGTTCCTACCCCAAAAGGCCATAGTGAGTTGTGTTTTTTTTTTTTTAAATAGAAGATGAGTTATCTCTCTCCCTATCCATTTATGACCCTTACTTCTAGAGAAGTAGTCAGACAGTAACATATTTCTCTTAGGGATATAGAATCTGATGCCACAGTTCTGTGTGTTTGTGGGGGACACAAGGACTTGGAAGATACTGTTGAGTATGAAGATGAAAGTTTGGAAAATGCTAGATAAGAATCAAAATCTCTGACAAGGCCGTCCTCTGCTACATATGCAACCCAGATCCATGTGTACTCCTTGGTTGGTGGCTTAGTCCCCGAGAGCTCTATGGGATCTGGTTGGTTGATGTTCTTCCTATGGGGTTGCAAACCCTTTCAGTTGCTTCAGTCCTTTCTCTAACTCATCCATTGGGGACCCCACATTCAGTGTAATGGTTGGCTGTGAGCATCTGACTCTGTATTTGTAAGGCTCTGGCAGAGCCTCTCAGGAGACAGCTTTCTTAGCATCCACAATAGTATCAGGGTTTGGTGACTGTATCTGGGATGAACCTCCAGGTTGGACAGTCTCTGGATGTCCTTTCCTTCAGTCTCTGCTCTGCACTTTGTCTCCATATTTGCTCCTGTGAGCATTTTATTCCCCTTTCTAAGAAAGACAGAGGCACCCACACTTTGATCTTCCTTCTTTTTGAGCTTCACGTGGTCTGTGAATTGTATCTTGGGTATTCAAAACCTTGTCAGACATCAATGGGAGGAGAGGTCTTTGGTTTTATGAAAGTTTGATAAATGCCCCAGTGTAGGGGAATAGAGACCAGAGAGGTGGGAGTGGGTAGGTGGGTGGAGGAAGCTGGGGGAGGGGGATAGGAGAGGGGATTTCCAGAAGAGTGGGGAACTGGGTAAGGGGATAACACTTGAAATGTAAATAAATTAAGGGAAAAAAAGAATCAAAGTCTCTGCTGTCTGTTGCCTCTAATTTTGAAATAATGCTAACTCTCCTTAATATAATAGAGAAAGGCATGACTTTTTTGGAAATACCGGTCTGATTACTTTCAGCAATTTTTATGTAGTCTGTGTTACATACCTGGAAACAAGATGCCTCTAAGAACAAAATAAAAATTCACTGAATACACCACACACACACACACACACACACACACACAAATACATAGAAATACAATATACAAAGATAAAGCCCATGCCTAGTTGCTCTTTGCTCTAGTCAGCATATACTTATATTTTAATAGATATTGTTCTGTACTGATTGAATGAACAAATAAAGGTTATATGCAGTGACCCAGTGATTTCAAGTATAGAAAGAGCTTTAGAGACAAGGGTGCAGGGAAGGCTCACCACAAAAGGTCTACATTGCCATAGGCTCCAGCTTGCATTCTACAGTATGCACACACAGGTGTCCAGTCTGACTGTGACCCAGTGAGGGCTGACTTAGCAGACCACTCTGGAGTTCATATCAAGGAAGGGAGCTGCAGGTGCCACACTGGATTGAGTGGCTGCGGAAATTTTCTTATCAGACTGATTTGTTACTTACATGGCAATTTTCTCTCATATTTGTTTGTTTAGACACTTATTTAATTTTATATCAACCCCTTTACATACTCATATATAAAAGGAAATGTTGATGCCTATTTTGTTTGATACTGTAGACCAAGCATTTACTCTTATGGTAATACAGAAGGAGCTTAATTAATGAAAAACTGTTAAAATAATGAATTCTAACATTTCGGCTTGAGTGTGATTAGGGACCAGGTATGTATTGTTTGATCTGTGTATTCTTTCCTATTTTTATTTTTTTTAACCAGCCTTTTCTTTGGAAATTAAGATCTTTTCACCTTCTGTATTGTAGATGTGAAATTTGAAATGAAGACGATGTAACTCATCTCATGAGTCTGTGTGTACGTGTTCCCACTGCAGTCTAGATTTTGCCCTTCAGAGACTTGCAGTGCATTTGCCTTTGACGTCCATTTACCATTTCATCCCAGTTTGAATGGACTCTTCTTTCCCATACAAGAATCTATTTAAATACATTTACATGGACTGCCCTTTCTCTTAGAGACAGAGAGTACTTCACTGTGTCTAGGCATTTGAAATTCTTTCACGAGCTCAAGAAGACATCCTCAGTAATGATTTTCCTGTATATCTTGGTGGAAAAAGAAACCATAGTATGCAGAAACACATAAATGATCTTGACAACCGAACTCTATTTTCCATTACACATTATTCGCACTGGTCCATTCTTTCATCTTCAAAGTCCATGACTTCTCTTAGCTAGAGAGTTGAGACTATCAGTTTAATTTCATATGGGGCTTATTTTAGAAAATTGCTACTTGTGGGGAGTTCTTCTTGCACTGGATAGCTGAATGAGACCTAGGAGTGTTTCAGTTATCTCTTACTTAATTGCATTCACTGGACTACCCATAAAAACTGCCATCTGAAAACTAGGTCAGTAAAATGGTTTTCCCTGTGTCCCTCATGTTACTAAGACAACAAATTCAAAAGTTAGCTTATCCCATTACAACATTACTGTAGGGATAAACAAAAAAGAATGATTGCTTAACTTCCTTAGGTATACTTAGCCATGCCTACAAGAGTAAGTTGTTCAAATGTCTGCTTTTTAGTCAGTCATCATTAAACCTGGAGAATACATTTAGTATTGGCTTTAGGATATTCACAGGGGCTACTTCCTTTTTTGTGCAGGGCTCTTGTCTCCAAGGTTGTATGTAACTAGAGGGCTTGGAAGAAGGCATAGAATCATGGCTATAAATTTGGCTTCACAAACTAAGTGCTCACAACATGACTATTTATTCATGTGCACAGTGGACGGAGAACTGTAGAATATTCAACTTAGTTTCAAAAATAATCCAAACATTCATCACTCTGTGTACTGATGGAAGAGAACTGAACTCTAGAATGGTACAGATATTTAAAACAATGCACATTCTTACATCCAATAACTAATTATATTCCTCCCCATACTTAAAATCAAGTAGATTTGGCCCATGACCTTGGGCATATAGCACGTTTTTAAAAATCTGCATATGGTTTAGCCATAAGAACAAAGAAGAAAAATAGCTTCTCAGAATGAGAAGCCACCTGCACTTTACATACCACTGATAGCCACACCACAAATATTCAGGAGGGTTTTGTCATTATCCAGAAATTCCTCTAAAGAGCTTAAATACTTAAGTAATTTCCTTTGCAGCAGTAATGGTGAATTATACAGGGCCCTAATTATACTATTAGTTTATCTAAGTTAAAATGTAATCTACTTAATTTGAGGGTTTTATTACACACTGGTCACCAAAGGTGAAATGCATTAAAAGCACACTGGCTCTTTTAACAGATTAGACATTTTCAGATGCTATATTTGATGGAAAACACTGTTTTCCATGTTTATTTTTGTTGCCATTATGAGGTGTTTTATTTTGAGCTAGAAGTATAATTTAGAAAGCCTGTAGGAAGCTTGCTTAACATTTGTTCAGAGGTCATTAAGTGTGGATCAAAGACTTGTTTCTTCTTAGAAAAATGAGTACCACTTCATGATACATCTACATGATATGGGATTTTTGTAATCAAATATCTCGGTGTGTCTATCTCAATGTGTTAGCATGCTTGAAATTTAAAAAGCACACAAATACTGTATAGATAAAAATAGAGATACTTTACCTTGCTTTATATTGAGTACTAAGAAACTAGAAATCAATTGACTCAATGCTGTTTAAAAGTATTTAAGAAATGATTTTAGAGGGCTGCGAGATGGATTAGTTGGTAAAAGTGCTTGACATGCCAACTTGAGGACATGAGTTCAAATTCACAGAAGTCATGTGTGATTTGAGTCCAGAGCAGGAATCTACATCCAAAGGCAAGAAAGCTGGGAAACAGAAATAAGTGAATCCCCAGAAGTTTTGGTCTAGAGGTTTGCTGTATATGGTAGAAATTCTCTAGAGAGACCTCTGCCAAACAAGGTGGAAAGCCAAAACCAATAGCTTAGGTTGTCCCCTAACTTCAGTATGTATATATACTGACTTACATACATATATACAGACAGACATACAAATAGACCAGCAGACAGACAGACAAACACACACACATACACACACACACACACACACATACATACATACATACATACATACATACATACACACACACACACAGAAGGGAGGGAGGGAGAGAGACTTTTACTTTTCAAAAAATTTATTTTTATTATTATTGAGTGTGTGTGTGTAAGAGCGAGATAGAGAGAGAGTGTGAGCGAGCGAGTGAGAGAGAGAGAGAGCGAAAGAATTTAAAAGTGCATGGCAGAGTTATTGAATTCCTTTGGAGCTAAACTCACTGACAGTTCTGAGCTCTCTACAATATGTTCTATGAATTGAATTTAGGTCTGCTGCAACACTAGTATGTACTCTTAACCCCTGACCCATGTATCCAGCCCCAAGAAATGATTTTGAAATTTAATTTTCATTTAAAAATTTAAAAAATTAGTTTGATCACCAGGCTTACTGTATATTATTTTGCTGATTTTTTTTTTTTTGCTTAAGTAGAGACAGACACATGATTCAGAGCCATGTGGACTGTAGCTAACTAGCAGTGTTTCTACCAAAGGCACTATTTTTACTTCCACTCAAATCATTGATGTGAGTATATGTGTGTATATATGTGTGTGTGCGGGGCGCTTTTCTTACATGGTATAGGATTTCAAAATTACTGACATTCACCTCCTAATGTCCATAGTGCCATCGAGGTTGAAATTATCAAATATCACTCCAGAAGTTGCAAAACATCTTGAGAAGACTGTCTTTTCTAAGATAAATATGTGTAACTGTGTTTTTACTGTGTTATAAATATGTGTACTCTAGCATTGCACAGGTAAAAATCAAACTTTGTCATTTGCTGTGTGGCTGGCAGACTTGAGGCTTTATTCTTTATTGTGGAATTAGATCAGCAAAATACACGTGCAGATTTGGACATTCTTTCTCCTAGTAAATGTGTGCGAGCCTCCAATACTAGCAGTCTGGGCTTTCTGCATGAGGGGATGATTCAAACCAGAGTTGCAGGCCTCCCTTCCTGCTTCACACCAGAAGGCTTTAGAATAAACATTTGGCTGTAACTTCTTTACAAGGCTCATCCAGCTGTCCTGTGAAGGAACTGTTGCCCACACTCACATGCATTAATGTCTGCTTGCCAAAATGTTTGTTTGCCTTCACATAGACAAAGGCACAAAACAATATGAGCAGTACGCTGTTAGATTATTGTTTCTTTAACCAGTCAAGTGAACTCAGATCTCTTCTATTCATAAGATTCACAATTTAATAGAATATTTTTTTAAGGAATGTTAGGAATTTCTTACTAGTTGGTATCTGCTGAAAATTATAGGTCTAAGTTAATCTTCCATTAGCTTTAAATAATGTAAAGTTTTATAATCCAATTATAGTGAGACTTTGATTTCATTTTTAGAGAATTACATTCTACATTTAGAGAAGCTTTTGTTTCCGAGTTTAAAATCCTATATCCTATCTTTTTTATCTTTTCCATTCCTTTACAACTATTTTTATTATTATTATTATTATTGTCATGATCATCATTACTGTTATTATTTTATTATTACTTGGTTCAAATAGCAGTTGCTCTTTTACCACTGAACTAAGTAATATATCATCTACAAGTAAGAGTGATTAGAATGCTATCAATAATGGTAAAATTTTATTTAAAAAAAAAATTTCCATGGAAGAGTACAACCAATTTCATTGCATCTATCTATCTATCTATCTATCTATCTATCTATCATCTATGTTGTTTTGTTGCAGCTTGTTCTATCTTGCATGAGTAGCACTGCTTCCTAATATATAAAATATATTGAATAAATTGCATATCATGGGTTATAGATGCCCATCATAAATGTTTATGCAATTGTGCTATAAGGCTCCCTTTTTATAAAAACTGGCTTTCAAAATAGTTTTCATGAGTCACTTGTAATCTGGCATATTCACAAGTACATAACTTTTCAAGTAGTTATCCTTTTACAGGGTTGCAGCTCAAAATACACTCTAAAATTTCAAGGATTTTGTAAAAAAGGAGGTGATTCAGACAGAAAACAGGAAGAGTAGATGTAACATCATCAGGTGATTGTCTGCATAATTCTGTTTTTGATGTGTGTGTCACAACACTGACGTTCTGTGGCATACACAGTGGTGATTCTTTTACTTTTTCTTTTTTTAGGGGGTGTTGCTGCTGAAGAGTCTCATACTTTGCTTTTATTATTTTCTCCTGAGGACAGATGCGATGAAGGCTGTGCGCCTAAATGAATACTTTTACTCTTAGCTAAATTAGTCTGGCACCAACACAACACTGCTAGCTTTCAGGACAATTGAAAATAAATGCTGTGGTTCAGAGGTCTGTCTTTTCATAGTTCTGTTAAATCGTGCTTAAAGTTCAGTTTGCGTTCCAACAGTAGCATTTAAGACAGCACAGTTAAAAATCTCTTAACATTTCCATTTACAACTTCCCCCTCGTTCTAACATTTTCTTTATTGATTTTAGGATGTTTCCTGGTAATAGCTTATCAGCGCTTACAGCCAATGACCTAAATATGCAATTAAAATTGCACTATCCTAGCTAGGTGATAAACTAGCACTAGCTATGGGGCTTGGAAATGATATTTTCTTTCCTCAAGACCTCTTCTTCTTACTAATTATAACCTGGAAAAGCACACGAGTTTGATTGAACCCTTTAGAGAAATCATGGTAGGTTCTTTATAGATATAAAAATGAAGATTCTTAAAGATGCTTTTCCTTGTTAATAAGTCTCATTGGCCTTTAACATTTCATTCCAAGTTTAAAAAAAAAAACATTCATTTATGGCATGCCAGTGGAGAAAAATGTAGCAAAGGCATGTTCCTTTTGTCATGCAAATATCTATATGAAACGCTGATATTCAAGAGAATATGGTTTGATATGAAACCTGACATTTTGGTAGTTATGTACTTACTTAGCAGAGAAAAATGCCCCACCTCAACTTACAAAATGAAAACTAATCTTGGGGAAGTAATTGACTCCTTTAATAAAGAACATGTGAGTTCACCTTTCTATTGATTTATTTGGTTATTATTTATTATTTGTATTTATTTTAAAAGGCAGAGTCTCACTTCATAGCCTTTGCTGGTGTTGAATTTGTGGCCATTCTCTGACTTCTATCTTTCAAGTGTCTGTACCACCCCACAGTTTGTTAACCTTTCCTATTTTAGATTGAAAGTCATTGCCTCATCAAACGTGGGGCAACTCTGTAAGATGACTAAATAAGCCGGTGGATGTAGTCTCTAGTGAACTTTTTCTCCTGTCATGGAACTCATGGTATTCTTTCTTCTGACAAACCATGGTGTGCTGGGACACGGCTTTAATAGCATAAAGGGTTCTGTTGTCCTAATAGTATAGACAAACTTGCGTGGCAAGGCACCCAGATCCATTTCTTTAGGCCCTCTATTTATATGTACTTAGGCAATATTAAAAGGAAAAGCATCTGTGATTTTTCAAAATTAAATAACCACATAATTTTGTTAGCTTATTTTACCTTTTTGGATCTCAGTTTCTCTGTGTGTATTGCATATATCTGCTGTTTCTTTTGAGAGTTCTAATTCACTACAATTAAATCATCAGTCATTTTCTTCACTAACACCCCCACATTGGCCTCCCGCCTCCAGCATCAAATCAGTTGAGTTCCCTGTTCCTCTTTGATATGTCTTTAATTTCTATTTCTGGAATCCAAAACAGAACATGGTTTTTATAATCTGCCAGCACAGATGTATCTGAATTAGTCTGGGACCTGGGTCTTCACTTTCTAACTCGAAGTCACAATCCTTCCCTTGAGAAATGCAATCTAACCATCAGTAATGTTATGTTATGTCTAGCAAGGTTACTTCTGTTCTGCTTCTTCCTCTCCCTTTGGATCCTTTATTCTTTGCCCTTGACTATATTTTTCTTTTTGTACCTCCAAAATGTATTTTTTTAAACTACAGATACTAGGTATTAGTTATTCTCATAAAATCATGCTTTCCTACAATTATACCATACTGCTTTTATGTGAAGATGTCAACTGAGAAATATCATTGACATTCATATATATTGTTTGTAGTAAGTGGGGCCTTCCTATATCTCAGTGTCCTCTCTCAGTCTTCACAGAAGACATCAGAATGGGCTTTAAACTGCAGCTTGATGGCTCAGCATTCAGTCTACTTAGGTATTGATTTCTCTCTTCACCAGGACTCCAGTTTTGATAACTGCTTTTCTCGTTCCTCTGAACAAGCCACAGACTATTTGTGCTAGAAATAGACATGGGGATAATTTTGTTTCACCTCATATTTTATATGAGAAAAATGGCATACAGAGAGCTTCAGTGGCATGCCTCTGTCTATTTCTAGTCAAGGCTGGGAATAAGATCCGTGCCTAGTTTTATTGCTAGAATACCTAACTCTCCACCTGGGCTTCATACTTATTTGTTAACTTTGGTTACACCTATGTCTTCCATGTTTGTGGCCCAGCACTTTACTATCTAGTTATAAGACACTGAGGCCAATGCCACAAACTGTACTCTGCTTGACTACCTATCTCCAAAATCTGGTTACAATCATCCATTGCCTGCCTACTCTTTTTCCCCTTGACTATATTTTCATAGTTGGAATTCACTGAAAAATCCTGTCAGTTCCACATGGCCTTTATGGCTTTCTCCTTCTAACATCCTGTCCTTTTGCTTATGGTGTGAAGATTCTCCTTCACACCAATCAAACTGATATCACAATATCTGTGATATCGATAAAAGTTGAATATTAGGTTCAATTATCAATTCAAACTAAGGTTTGGATACTAAGGTTTACTAGTTCCCGAAATGTTTTCTTTTTCTTTTCCTTTTTTTTTTCATTATGTGATGTAGAACGATTTTGCTTCAGAATGTCCATATAAAATCACTGAGGAAAACAGAATATACATTTTTCAATTTTAAAGCCAAGCAGGAAAGCATCCTTATCTTTGCTGAAGACAAAGGGTTGAAAACTAAGTGAAAGTTCAAGTTAATTGAACTCTTAGGACTTAAACTGTTTCAGTAGTATCTTGTAGGTAAGGGTGATTGTATGTTCTAAATATTATATATGTACAGTGATGACATCTTTGGCAAATAGCCTCCCTGGGCACATTCCTCTTCTTCCCATATTATTAAGCTGGAAACATAAGCATTCCTTTAATTAATGGTTACTTTTTTTTTCTTGCAAGCCTATAGTAAAGTTGAAAATGATAGAGTATGTATCAATATTGGCACATAGTTATTTAGAAATGACGATTTATAGCATTCAAGTCCTGAAAACTAGCATGCATAAAAGTCAGTTAGCATTGTAGTTACCTCCAGTTAAAGGAAGTCAATGTTTTTTTTCTTAAGGTAATCTTCAGGTATACCCTAGGAGTAGAGATTATTGGCTGAAAACAGTGGATAAAACATGAAAATATTGCCATTCACTCTGTACTATTTTATATTTTAGTCAAACGCCAAAAAGTATATTCGTAGGTAATAATATTTGTGATATAAGCATTTTTATTTTTTGTCAGGGAGCTGAGAGCAAAATTTTAGTATTTTATATTTAGGAGGCAAAACATGCTAAGGCATGAGTTGCTAAGGAAGTGAATCACCTCCAGGCTCATGAAGGCCTTTTGTTTGTAAGTAGCTATGTAGAGATAAATGCAGTAGGCAGTTTAGCAAGGGTGTCAAAGTCAGGAGAGCAAAAGGCAGAGGGCATTAGAGGATGGAGAAATAATTATTCAAGATCTTAGACAGTAGTCCAGTCAATTAATGGCTTCAGATACACTGGAGGAGAATGTGCCCTTCAGCAATACTACTTCATCTAATCAGATAGAATCTTAAACTGTCTCTTGAGACTACTTGAAGTATTTCAGGTTATTAATATGTTAACCAAAATGGTGGAAGAGTGGAAAAACCTCTTGGTGATCAAATCAAGGAGTGCTACTTGATGTTTCTTATTGAATCATAATGGTCCTTCTGAAAAGTCCCTGAAGGAAGAAAGACTTTCAAACTTTAGTGATGAAACTCTTACTTAATAATATTATGACCTTCAAATTTCCACATTTGTCTTTGGAGTTTCATCCACCCTGGCCAGGGCCAAGGTTAAACAGATGCTCTTATAGGTGTTCCAGAAGCAGCCTTTATTCTCTTCTCAAACTCAACAAAGACAAAACAAAAGCCTAGTTCAGGGTGTTGATTCAACTTAGCTGAACAGCAGACATCCCACCTCCGAGCCCTAGGTGTTTATCAAGGCTGCAAACAGGCTTGATTGTACCTGCTGCTTCAAAAAGATTGATGGATGTTGTCTTTTTGAAGTGTTACCTTGAGAAAAACTCTATGGTAAATCAATGTATTGGGAAGCTGACATGATTGATTACAGAGACCTGTTGTGAAGTGTAAGGGAGATGGGCCCTTGCTAGGATTTGCCATTTTTATCTTAGAAAGGAAGAAATGAGAAGTTTGTGGAGAAATAGTAGAACATTAAAGTTAGAGATGTAAGTTTGAATAATGGATGATATTTTCTAACTGTATGACATTGAGGGAAATTAATATTAGCTAACATCAATTTCTTATTCAAAGAATGCTACCAATCTCCACATCTTTTCAGAATAAAATACATTATATAATACACAAAACAATATTTCTCTTCCATGAATCAGTTATTGAGCACCTAGAGTGTCTTTACAATGGGGACATGGTGATATCTACCAATATTCAATAATTTGAAAGCTATTTTTTCTTGTATTTATTACTATTTCACAGCATACCTAAGCTGTTTAGATGGAGACCCAATATAATTAGTGTCCTTTTTTTTTTTTTACTTTTTCCATCTCTTATTATTTAATGCTTAAAACTAAAAATCACTTTAGATGTAAAAACTATATATGAAAGTATCAAAATTAGATCAGGTTTTCTATCTGATAGGCAAAAATTAGCTCCAAAGAGATCAGATTAATCAAATTTAAGAGCGAATGTAAATTTAAATCAACCATGCAGCCCTGCTGTACAGCGATTAACATTTCAAGGTAAAATGAAGTGTGATGAGAGTGAATTCCAATTCTGTGCAGAACGAAAAGCATTTTGTTTCATGGTGTATTTGAGCAAAGAATAGAAGTTTCAAAGAAAAACAATTGTTAATACCCTGGCTTTGACATCTCAAGATATAATTTAAACTTGAATATAATTTCTATTAAAAGGACTTCTACTAAAAAAAAAAAATCTTATAAGCCAGCTAAGGTTTTCTTAGTCTTAGCACTGTTGATAGTTTGGATGGCATAATTCTTTCTTAATAAACGTTTTTGGCATTGTGGTATACTTAACAGCATTGTTAGGAGCTAGCCATGCATGCACTCCAAGCCTGTAGCAAGTCAATTACTTCCATCGGTAACAGTTGTGATGCCAATTATACCTCCAGATACAAGGCATTGACTCGAGAATGAACTTAAATGAAGTTAATGAAGTTAAGAAGTAGTATCTCTCACAGGTACTACTGCTCCCAAACTGTGCAACATTTAACTTATTCTATCTGAAGAAATTCCTCCTAAAATATATGAAAAAATGTTGGTAGTTTTCTTCAACTCAAAGGCTATCTGCCTTTTTTCCCCTCTCCCTAATTAGAAAGGAAAAACAGGATTTCAGAGACTGCAGTTCCTTGTAGGAGGGTCTTTGAGACTCACATAGAAAGAGAGTGTGAAGAAAAATGTAGAAATTATCCTTGGTAAAAGCCAAGGACTGGACTAATGCAAGTCCTCTATGCATTTCACCCAGGAGCCTGCATTTTATAGTTATTCTTGGTTGCCATGGAAATATGCGTGAAGAAATTGGAGAAGTGGAAACAGAGGGTGGAAGGTTGTAGGGTTAGGTGGGTGGCAATAATACATTCTCAAGAATGTTCAAGTAGTAAAATGTACTCTCTTTATAATGTTTATTTTTTTAAAAGCTATTTTCAGGTGAAGCAAGTATTGTTATTTGTGCCCTGATTAGGATCTCACTGGTTCTAGGTTAAGTATCTCACCTCACATCATGACCTTGGCTCCCTCAAGCTTCATTCCTTCTGCACAGTGACTAGAGAGTGATATTTGCCTTTTTGAAGGCAAAACAGGATCACTGCTAATCTGCAATGTGCACAGATCTGCCGCTGTAGTACTGCTGGGTCTGCTGACAGGGCCAGGAAGCGGCAGGTGGCTGCCGTGCCTATGCAGAGGCAGTACTACTGCTGAATAATGGGCATTCTAATTTAATCCACCTGAGTCAGGAAAACACAACATGAATTAAAACTTTCTAAAGATGTCTGATTCGTCATGCTCGCAACACCGCATGCACGTAGTTTCCTCATTCAGTATCCAGCTATTTTTATGCTTCCTGATTTGCTCCTTTCCTGAGATACCAGGTGTTCATTGTTCCTCAAACAGGACAGTACAGACACAACATACATACTTGGTGTGACAGTAGGTAAACTGGCTGGCCACTGGCCACTTTTGCTTTCTGCAGTGAACTCATCTTCTATCCCTGGTGAGAAATCTCCTTTAATAGAAGTTATCCTTAATCACCACTCAAATGATCCTTTCCTGAAATCTGGCTTCTCTTGTCACCTGCTGTTGTCACCTTATTACGTTGGAATGAGACACAGTCATATATCACTGCAAATGAATCTCTCAAAATTTGCTAAGTAGGATGATCTTCTGCTATGCAGCATGCAGATTATGTTGGTAAACTCACAAGGACTTTGCAGATAGCACTAGGCATAACCTAATGATGTTCATTCCCTTGTTTCAAAGACAGGGGACAGGTAATTTATTGTATAGGTAGTCACTCTGAATAGGTCAGAACCGTGAAATTTGAGAATCCTTCATTTGAGGCTATCAAGTCATTGGGGAGATTAAATCTACATTGGGCTTTAATCTGCTGGATAGCTGCTGTCATCAGTAAAATGTCGGATCTGTCGGCATAGTTAATGGAGGGGGCACTGTCCTGGTAATCAGCAGCAGCATGCAGTGACAAGTAATTTTATTGAAGTACCAAGTAAGAACTTAACCCCCTTGATTTCTTCCCTTGAACCCATTTTCTTACATTGAATGGAATGAGGAAATTTTTAGAAAATACAGTGAATTCAACATCATTTTTAAACAAAATGTTTCTCACTCTTACTCCTAAATTTAGTGCATCTGAACAGTGATGCCTGGAAGAATGAAGAGATTACAAGGCAAAAAGTAATTTTAATTTTATAAGATTAATATAGGTTCTCCCTCCCCTTTCTCTTCCTCTCTCTCTCTCTCTCTCCCTCCTGCTCTTACCTCTCCCTCTTTCTTTTTTTGTCTAGGTAACTAACTGCCTTGGTGGTAATGCTTTGTTATATATACATCTTGTTTCTCATCAGAAGCAAGTTCAACTCCATCATGTCTATAAAAATATTTATCTTTCCGTTGGTAGAATCAAATATTCGTGATAAAAAGCAAGTTCTCTTCTCCATTTTGCATGAGGGTTCAGTATAAATAAAGGAGAAATGCAGGCTAATTTTTGAACTTATGAAATGGTATAAGATTATGTTGCAAAAGCTTCAAAGTCAGATATGAGAAACAGGCGATCTCACTGTTGGCAATATACACAAGCTTCATTTTTTCTTTCTTTAAAAATTTAAAACCATACTTGAAATGTAGAGAGTCACTCTCTTAATGCTTAAGGAACTAAATCTTCACTCAAATTATTTTAAATTAGTATCCTTTCTTGTATATATATTTTATGACTATATATATATACATATATATATATATGTATATATATATTAATTTGTTTACATGTGAATCAAGCTGCTTTCTGCAGGCTATTGATAACAGTAGTTTCATGACTGCCAGTGTCTAAATCTCTGCCACTCAGAAATCAAATGGTAGGATTTCATTTTTAATACCAAATCTTGGGATGTGTGATTATGAAACTGTACATCTATCTCAACTCCACATAATTTTAGAAGCTTTTATTTTCACTCTTTAAATCTGAAAATGACTACACTTTGTCAGGCATCTCAGTTGTCAAAGAACAGCGGTAGTGGCTGTGACTCAACCTGGAGGTTGAAACAGAGAGGTAATGAAAGACGTTCTGAAACGAGAAAACAAGGTTAATGGTGATATTTGAATGAAACCTTTTCAAACCCACTGTCAAAACACAACTTCTTTCCCCCTCTTGCAACCTCACTACTTGACTTTTCCTTGTGGGGTGTGCTTTCTGAATGCCTTTCATTTAATAGGCATATTTTTAAAATCTAATTTTGCTGTCTGCATCAGATCAGTGATCCTGTGGAAACCTAACAATTTTAGGCTGCCTGGATGCCATTTCCCTCAGGTAATTAGCATTGTTATTGAGGGTGACATAGGGGAAGTTATCACTCTCACTCTGAGTGTCTTACTTGCTCTAGACCAGAACTCCTCCACCTTTATAAAGGATGTGGTTTCGCCAACTTCTCTTATTTATGTGCTGCTGTTTCTCATTATAAACTCTATTTATGTCTGTCTACAGTGCTTCCTGGAGATTTTATAAGGCCTTATTGCATGCTCACAGCATGGCTGGGTTATGAATAGGTAGTCTGAAGAGCTAGGCTTCATAGAATGTTAGAGCTGAATCTCCGGCTTCTCATTTAACAGAAGGGGAACTGGGATTCAGGAAGACCACTCTGAGTTTCCCGAACAATCCACACTTTTCAACCTTCCCTCATTCTGGTCTCTTAGCATTAATTCTCCTTCTCTTTCTACTTTAGAATTATTTTCTCAGGATCTGAAAGAACCATTGATTTATATCAGTTTTTTGGAAAGAAAATTTCCCTTGTTTTGTTGAATAACATCACAGACTTATCCCATTCTGCTTCTTTGTGCATTGAGTTTACCCCAAATGCTTATTTTCTGTGTACATTTTAACTATTTATGAATTAAGTAATGAAAAGAAACCAATAAGCCTCATATATAAAATTATGATAACCATTCAAATACATGATTCATATGCTGGCAAATTTAATTTAATCATAGCTCCCGTACAATGAGTTACTTATAGATATACACCAAATATCTATAATTGGCCTGCAGAAATTCATACTGCAATGTATGGCAATACTCAGGACTGTCATTTCCTATAAGAAGGTGAATAGAGGCTTTGGCAAGCATTTACATTTTTTATATTATGAAATATATGAAGTTTTTAAAAATGTTAACTCAATATATTGGCCTTTACATCTCCTTTTCTAGCCCCCTGGCTTTATATGTATTATGACCTCAATGTTCTTCGTGCCTTTTGTCCCTTACTCTTCAACTGTAATTGACTTGTTATCCCTTCAGTTAACCATTAAGGTTCTTAACAAACATTTTTGAAGTCTTTCAAAGAGCTTCCCAGTTTTCTGTGTTTCTTTCGTCTTTTGTTTCCATAGGATTCCCTTTAGAGAAAAATAAACTTAATTTTATAAATCTAGTAAATGATGGAGAAAATTCATATGAAAATCTCATTGAAAGCTGGGCCTGTATATAAGTAAATAGATAAAAGCAAGCACATAACAAACCATTTTTTAATGTCTTGGTGCATAAGTACTGTTAATATCTCAATGGCAAGGAGAAAGTCTGTCATTAGGTGATAATAGCAAATGCTGGGGCATGGACCCAGGCTAATTAGCTGTTTACTGATTTCTTAGCATTGAGTTAGTATCCCTTGAGCATTTAATTCTTTATCTTGTTATTGTGCTGACACTCCACATGAAGCCTTTTTAAAACTCACATATATTAAATGAGTCTCCTCTCAGAGTGGATTCTAAGCTAAGTCTTTTAAATTCCTGCCTTGAAGTCTTCCCCCTTGCCACATATTATTTTATCATGGAGCAGTGAAAATGAAAATGTGTTGTCTGAAAGGGTTCTGCATTATATTCATAACATACCCAGGCACACTTACCAAGCAGTGCTAATATCTAGTTACTCATAACTAAGCCCTGCAGCTTATTACTAGAGTATTTCCTAGGGAATAACTCTTTTTTTTTTTAAAAAAATCCTTTTTCTTCTTTGTAGATGGTACTTTTGTAATGGGGCATTAATTTCCCTGTTTTTTCTAGTGCATTCTCTTTTTTATCACTTCCTTTGCTTGTCTAAAATTATGATATTCCTGACTCCTTCCTAGTTAACAAAGACACCAAATGTCACAGTACCTACATCCAGCTCAATGTTCTTTAACATTTGTCCAACTTTTTAGGTATCTGAAGATCACACTTATATCCAATGAGGTCAATAATACTATCCTAATCCTTATGGACTGCTGTCTGAGTATTTCACATTTTACTACCCTGACATGTAGCTATCAATATCCATCCCTTGTATATTCAGCAAATAAAGCTCCAATTCTGAAGAAGACAGCCAACATCCTAGGTGGGAAAGGCAGGAAGTTCAAGGGTGGGACTGGGCCAGTACTCAAAAGGCTTTGATTTCTTGAGGATATGGGAAAGTAGAGTGTTTGGATGAAGCACATATGAAAGAAGGGGGGGGGGTACTCTCAAAGTGTTGGCAGTGCCTTGAGTTGTTCCAAAGGAGAAGCATAGAGAACTAAACATTTATTGATTAACACTGGGGGTCACTTAGATCTTTTCTTATAGAGAAGCAATAAAATTAGTGGAGAAAATAATGAGTAAAGCCTGTATATGAACATGTATCACATGTTGGAGACATATTAAGCATCCCATACATCCATAAGAGACAGCCATTAGCATCATATCCTCTTTTATGATGTTTACAATGAATTGAGAAATTTTCTGTAACAGTAAATATGAAATTATCTTAATGCTCTGTTTATCTAATTATCTCCAATATCTCAAAACCACTCTGAAAATTTCTGTTTTGGTTACCACCAGCATATGTGTGTCCTTGCCTTACCCTTAGGGTTATCAAAACATGCTAGTCAGTGTTTTACTTTGTAGGCATTATAGCTGGTAGAGTCATGATTACTTTCTGCCTTTGAAAGCTTCCCATATGTCTAATGGTACCAAGAAAGCCAGGCATTAGAGAGGAGGCATTCTGTCCATAAATCTCTAATTAGATTTAGGACCTCTGTTTCCTGTGTGAGAATGATACCAGTCATAAGTTTTCACCCATGAAAATGAATCTGCAGTTGTTTTTTGGTGGAGGTGATTATGTTTCTCAAAATTAATCCCACTCACTTGTCTCTGTTTCCTCAGTGAAACAGTGTGTGCATGTGTGATGTAGCTCCTGGCCATGGTTTGGACCATTTAATACATAAAACTATTTTGTCTTCATGTTATTCTATAATATCCAGTTGAATAGCATTTCTCTAATGCTTTTATAGTCATCTTGCATGTGTGTATGAGCTTGTGCATACACACACACACACACACATACATATATATAACACACACAAATGTAGTTTCCTTTATCAATCATTTTATGAAATAACCACATTACTTGACATTATCTTATGTACATGTATGTATATGTACACACACACATACACACACACACACACACATGCACACCTATATGTGCACTCACACACACATGCACACACACAGTGGAAACTGAAGGGCAGTAGAACCCAAAGTGTAATTAACTCTCTAGAATTTAAGAAGGAAACGCCCTCATCCCCCAAATTCTAATTCATATTGCATTCTTTTCATGGACCCCAACTGTCAACCTCATGTATTTTTGCCTTACAAAACATGCTTTTCATCACTTATCTCTACCTTAGCACATAAAAGCATGCAGAGTATTTGGGGCACTATCCTCAGAGAAAATTAGCCACCAAGTTTTTTATGTTATTTTTTTTTTTTTACTATTTCTTTTATCAGAACAGCAATGACTGTTTGCAAAAGACCACTGGATGTTCATTTACTTCTTTCTCAGAGAAAGAAATCCAGTATCCCTTGAGTGCATGTAGAAGAGTGTAAGCTGATGAGTTGACTATTGTGAATTATAGAAATTTCTTTTAAAAATAATCCCTCTCTGAATTAAATTTTAGGCCAGACCATGTATCCAGGGTTCACACAAGATGCTCTCTTATGTCATTTGCAAATGTCCTCTGCTACCTTTGCTAGCTTTTGCTCTTGTGTGTTTTAAATAAATAAAGGAAAGATCTAGGGTTTTGTTCGGTTTTGTTTTGAATGTCAGTGCTCAAGCAGCTTCTCATGGCGCAACAACTGGAAGTTCATAAATTAGGTCAAGTGAGGCGCCACTTATACTTCGTCTGTCTCTTCATACTCTAAAACTCACAGGACAATATTGTTAATATAGTTCTATGAGCTGATGAAGTGTTGCTTGTTGCTGTGTGATTTTAGAAAGGAATTCCAATTTTGAGAATACACAGAACAATGTGGTTGAAAGTTATGAAAAGGAATAATGTTCTAACCCTACGTAAGAAACAAAAACTAAAGTAAAATCAATTCTTTCATATTCATTAAATATGGTTACAGGAGATCCTTATATTTTGCCTGGCTGATTTAACGTTACCAACAAAAGGGTCCCTTTTTGCAACTTCAAAGATCTCTTCAAATTCATATGTGTTTTGGGATCACAAAGCCACTAAAGGAAATTGGGCTTTTGCCTAGTAGTTATGGAATAACTTTCCCTTGTTCCAAAATATTATGGAACTAAGAGGATATTGTATTGGTTTTCTGCCCAGAAAAATGATGCCTCATTCCCCGATTACGCAGTTAGCTGTTCTCCATTCTGTAATCTCCACCACTGTGTGTGGCTGTCATGGTGTGTTTTGCAACTCAGGGTGACTGTGCCTCCAGGGCAATATCTGCTTCCTCTGGAGACATTTCGGGTTGTTATATGTAGCCTGGTGTTATTGGCATCTAGTGAAAGGAGGCATGGATGCTACTGAGCATTTGAGTGTTGTAGCTAGGCCCCTGCAACAAAGAATCATTGAACCCCAAATGTCAATAGAGCTAAAGCTGAGAAATCCTGCTTTGCACTCTTTTATATATTTTATGTTTAGTACCTTGAAAGATTGATATTGTATGGGGATTGGTCTTCTATTTCCCAAATTTTCTTAAGACACAAAGTTTATTCTATATATACTGTATGGTGAATGGCTCTCAAATGGAAGACTGCCTTTGATTATTAATTTTTCTTTTGTTTTTCACTCAATATACTCATTAGTAAAGTTTTGAAAAGACTAAACTTTTATATTTAGCACACAAATGATTCCCACAATTAAAGAAAGAAAGCATGCTGCATATTTTTTTTCAGAATGCTTGTTAGTTTTCTCTTCATACCCCACCAGAATGAATTTTCAAATTATATATTCTGTACAGAAATATCAACATAAATGTGCTTTCCTGAAGCATGCATCTGCTATCAGTGAGGCTGACTGAAACTCAGACATATGCTGGGTGGCAGCAGATAAGTTGGGAATTACTTGTGATAGGTAATCCACAAAATAGCTAGACCACATGCCAGTAATCAAGAATTCACTGTAATTACTTTAATCTGTAATCAGCTCAACACAGCGCACAAAAGACTGGCAGAGGAATTCTGCAACCGGAGAGGAAGTTGGTTAATTATTTCAAGACCATCTCTTTGTTCTTGTATTGATTTTCAATTGTGTGACCTTTTTATTCATTCATTTATATATTTATTCATTCAATGCAATGTGTTAATTACTCTAGGAGCATATTAATTACAGAAGGAACAATAAACAATAAATATATCCCCTGACCCCTCAATACATCCAAGCTCAGCATGAGAGATGAGCATATAAGCTCATAGACTCCATTTTCATTCTGTTTGTCCACTGAAACTGGGGAAGTTGGAGGTTCAAAGTTAATAGGCAGTAATTATGAGGGAGTTCTTAGTTTTTATACTGGAATGAAAATAATTATTGGAAAGCATACAGACTTCTGCAGGGATGCACATCTGTTGTTGTGAAGGCAGACAGCTTAGTTTATTCATGAAACCAAAGAACTTTAGTTTCAGCTTAAAATTTGCTTCTTGAAAGAATATTCTGTACATGTTATACAAAATGTATATGGGCTGCGAGGCTATCTCTGTTTCAGTTTGTTGGTTCATAACATTTAGGTACCTCTGCGTTCCTGTGAAGCAACCATCTTACCCTGTGCATGAAAAAGATTGTCTTTTGAAATGTTATTCTACATTACTGTTTTCTAAGACACCTTAGCTTGGTTCAAATGTTCAATACCTCAAAAAAAAAAAAAAAAAGAAAAAGAAAAAGAAAAAACCTACTATAAAAGCTTCTTACAGCCTGGATTGGCATTAGTCTTTTACAAAATGTAGTATAATATGGAGAAGGGACTTTATAATATGCAAAAGGACTTTTAAAGCAAAGAATGAAGGGGCTCAAATTTCAAAAGTGTTGTGATTAAATTAAAAAAACACCTTCAGAACTTTTATATAAGTTTAACATAAGCTAACACTAAGTGTTGCACACGAGAACATGTGATTTCAGAATGACTGACTAAGATAGCATATGGAAACGAAGAGTGAATAAATGCTCTCACATTGTCATGCCATATGAGTAATTGTGTGCATATTTTTCTAAGCAACTTAGGTAACAAATGACACAACACATGCAAAGGCTGGAGGAATATTTAGAATATAGGAAGTCAGCATGCTGGAAAGGCATATGTAAAAGTTGATGGTTTTAATACTTGCTTTGATGAATATGACTTCTGAGTATTCATTAAAAATTCATTTGTAACATTCTGAGTATCTTCCTGTTAATTCTGTTAAAGAAGAACAAGGTTCTAGTAGACAGGATGCTGATAGAATTCTGCCTGCAAAGAACTTTCTGATAAATATTATTTGAACTGGTGATCTTCAGTAGTGAATTTGCCTCAGTAAAGGGGTGAGTGGCCTCCAGAAACACTATAGTTTGGTAAACTCTTTACTGACTCCCCAGGAAAGAAATGTCAACATATGAACAGGGCTTGATCCAACCATATAAAGTAAAACCTGCTAATCTTAGAAAAACCCCAAGAACACTGGACATGCTGTGAGAAGAGAGTTGAAAGGAATCAATGATTACTGAACATTTTAATGGTCTACAGTGGTATTCTATTTCAAGAACAATTTTGTAGGAAAATACCATAGAAACAAGTGAGAGAGAGTACCTAAATTCTTCACAATGTATCTAATAGTTTTGGCCCAGATACAAATGTGACTGGAGTTAGATTCCAGCAGAAATAGTTGGCAAACTTACGGAAACTGATGCTTATGAAAACAGTATGTCCAAATTGGCACAGAAAAATCATCACGTTAGATGGGAGGCTTCAGGGACTCTATTGAAAGAGATTAGATCCATTCTCTTCTGGTCACTCAAGTTTGGAACCATACATTCTTTGAGTAGAAAAGTGAACACACAGTCCATATTTCCCTTGTCTTTTGCCAGAACCACTAAGTTATATTTCCATATGTAAAATGAACATATGACCTCACTTCTGTGTTTCCAAAGCTCTAATTAGCTAAAAATACTGAGTGTTTCTCTTCCTTCAGATGCTTCTAGTTTCCTTCAATGTTTTCATTTTTCACTGGTAAAATGAGTGAAGTTGGCCCTTCAACAAACAGTTTCACATAATTTACAAATTCATAATGAATGATCATATTAGAAATTTAAATTCATTTAAAAACTAACTGTATTACTTATTGCCTGATATTGCTGTATTGTTTTACTGAAGTCTCTAAACTGTCTAAAGAAAGTACTTCTACTAACATCATGAATTTAAAGATGTAGAAGTTTACTTTTTTGTAGCCGCCAGCAGCCACATGTAAACCGGGTTACCTGTTGAGAGAATCTTGGGGTTATAGGGAAGAGGGGCGATAAGAAAGTGCGGCTAAGTCAATGTTCACTGATCAAAGCCGTAAACTTTAATGGCGCCAGACCTTTTAACAGTTTGGGCAAACCCTTCCCCCCAGACTCCAGGCTGAGTTCCGGTGGAAGTTGTCTAGCTTCTCTTGGAGGTCTTCGTCTTGACTGCTCCGGCAGCTGGGTGGGTCACCTGTTTAATTCAGGAATTCCTATACCTGGAGGAACAATGAACTTAACCTTTACTACGAGCACTCCACCCTAGGTGGAGCAGGATCCTGGCTTACTGGGAGAAGTTAACCTTGACCAAAGTCAAACTCTGACCAAGTGCAAGACTGCCCCAATATGGCTCTGTACACTTTTTCTTCTTTTTATCGGGTTAACGCCGTTCATCAAAATATTTTATTACATACAATGAACATTGTGCCCAACGGTTATATCCTATCTGGACAAAAATAAAATATGATTTCCAGCCAAAAAATAAAAATAAAGATGTAGATGCTTAGGCAGTTATACAGTTACAGCTGAAAATTTAAAAAAAAAAAAAATCTGCTTGATGCCGAATCTATGCTCTTTGCAATGTACAACTCTGTCTCCCTAATTTGATTTAGGCATTTTTAATAGGGTTCTTTCTAAGCTGATCCTTGCAGAGTTTGAGTAAATTTACTCATCTCTAAGTTCACTGTTGGGCTTTTCAGGTTGCATTTCTGTGAAATGAAGTGAGTTGGTATTTTGCTTACACAGCTCTGCTTAGCAATCGTTTGCTTTCTGGTCATGGCCATAAAAGGAAAATGCTTTCTACAAATAGTGTCTCCAGCAGGAAAAAAAGTATTGTTGCTTTTGATGTGTTTTTACTTCTTTCTTCAGAGAAATCCTTACATGGTAAGCTGTAATAAGACATTTTACAGAAGAATAGACTTGGAAAGGCAGAGAAAATCTACCCAGAGCCAATAGAAACAAAAGTTTCTGAATGTGGCCCTCGCTTCCTAGGGCAGGATGTCTGTGGTTTGAATTCTGTTTGTAGTTTTGTTCTTAATTGTTTTCCTTAGAACACTGAGTTGGACTTCTGTTAGGGAGTCAAAAAATGAAATAATGCCACCTTTATGTGTGAAGTAATAGTAGGTTTCTTGGGGCACAAACAGAAAAGTTCTTTCATACACCTTTGCTGGCTGCTTTGTGGATAGCATTAGAGATTCTGTTTGCACAGGGTGATGAGATCAAATTGATATGTCAGCCCAGGCTTCTGTACAGGTCCATGGATCAGAGTTCTCTGTGGTTTCTTTGAAACACAAAGTACAGATTGAGAATTATTGCTGGTTTGAACTTTTAGTTCTGATTTGATTTGGTTGTCCCAGGTGGAATTAGCCTGTGTGTGAAGGTAGAAATAGGTAGAACTGAGGGTGAAGGGCCAACTTACTATTTCCCAAAGGCTCCTTCCAGAAAACTGTTCAAGTTTTAAAGAATATATTAGGAGCAGAAGGAGAATATGTAAGCTCTATAGTGGGGTTTCTAAGTGTCTGGGACTGTTGCCATGTCTTTGAGAGCAACTAATAACAAAATATTGACAAGAAGCAATGGGATGGCCTCTGGTAGTATGGATTAGAATGGCTTGTGTCTCAGTGTTTTTTGTGTTTTATCATTTGGTGTTTGTTGTTATTGTTGTTTGTTTGTTTACCTCTTTTGTTTTGTTTTCCCCTGAATTATACCATCTAAGGTGTTAGTTCTCTGGAGGGAAAGAAAGCAGTGGCTCAGACATGGGTAAATCCATAGGAACACACCACAGTGTCTCTACACAAACTGGGTCTCACAAAGGCTGGGTGATTCAACTAAATTTCCTTTTCCTTGTGATACACTGGAAGACAGGCTATGCAGTGTGAATATGTCTATCTTTTACTTTTATATTCATGAATCACCTGAGAGAAAAAAATGGCATTAATTTTATTTCCAACTTCATTGTAGTACTGTGCAAAAAATGTCTTTAAATTTTATCATGGGATGATGTCACATTTTTTGAGAGACTCAATTATAATTCTAGGTTAGGATGCAGTTTGAAATATCTGTGATACTTTTGAAGTATGTTAAGTGTTTAGGTATGTCAATCATGCTGGTTTCCATATGAGTACTTCTCTGAAAAGGGGTCAAATTTGGAGACACATTAGTTAGTATTAATAGTTATTATCCATCATCACGTGTCTTGTAGTATCTATCGTTTTCACTACTCTTCATCAATCTTGTTAGAAATGTATTCTGGCAACAGTATAGGGGAATACCAGAACAGTGAAGTGGGAAGGAGTTGATGGAGGAACAGGGAGAGGGAAGAGGGCTTATGGGACTTGCGGGGAGTGGGGGACCAGAAAATGGGAAATCATTTGAAATGTAAATAAAGAATACATCGAATAAAAAAAAAAGAAAAAAAACTAACCTATTATCAGACAGAAAAAAAAGAAATGTATTCTGACAGAAGTAAAAATTCATGTACTAGGTACTGGGACTCCAATTAATGACACCTGCTGCTATGAATATTTGCCTTGTGATGCTATCATACTTGGCTATGCTTTTCCTAAATTTCAGGTTGTTATACACAATCATCCTATTTCTCCCTATTATAATGTGATTTTTAGGGGAAAGAAGCATTGGATTTAGGCTCATTTGCATGTTAGGCTCCTACAAAATGGCACAGCTGAAACTTAAATGGTATGTCAGATTACACAGCTCAAATTTTAAACATTATGCTGTTGACTCAAGTTTCTGGCTCACTATCCTTGCCTTTTCCTAAGCAGTTATGAGGAAGCATTGCATATTTTCTCATTTAGCTTCCTTGATGATGTATCTTCAGTGCCTTCCATTTTATGATGTATATTCAAAGATTTCTGTTTGGGTAATAGCAATTCCTAGTGCTTCAGTTTTTTTCCTATTCTTTTTGTGCCTTGTGTGCATTTAAACAATATAACTAAATGATAAACACTCTGATGGGGAACATAATCCACGTTTATGTACGTGTGACTGATGAAAGCCAGGGTCTAATATGCAGAATTCTTGATCCTGGGAAGAGGCTTGTTGTTTTAAGAAGCAAACAAAAGCAATTTGTTCTTTTACTCAAGAGCATATCCAATGTAAAGCTGTCAAACCCTCCAGTGTTGCAATACATCTGCAGGGCCATATGTTGACAGATGTTTTTGTCTTTAGCACTGGCACTCAGATGTATATAGTATGACTTCTATGTAAAGATATTTTTCTCTACTTTCTGAAACTTTACCTTCAGAAATAGTTCATGCAACAGCAATAAAAACATTAGCAAATTGAAAGCAAGTTAAAAATACATAGAACTCATAGAAAGCCAAAAATATTACTAATCACATTTTTAGGTAGTTTTGGAGAATCACATGAGAATCTTACATCCTTGTTTTCATATAGCATGGCAATATGACAAGGTAGAGTGCAAGTTTCTGTTAACAAGAGAACACTGATACAGTAGAGGATACTGTACTGCGAAGACAGATGTGAAGTGACATTAAGACGTCATGTGAATAAAATTTGTGATAAAGGTCAACAGAAAGATGGCCAGACCTCAACCAATAAATCATAGCTTAGCGTACATCAACTGGAAGAAATAATTAGGCTGGATAACATTATAAAAATAAAAAGAAAGGAGAAACATTGAATGACTTATTTGGGAGTTTTTATATTTGGCATCTCATCTTTCTTTATTCAAGACAAGAAAATGTTCCTCCTTATCATACATGGTTTCTATGGAGGTGTATTTTTAAAGTCTATCTTGACAAAGACTGTTCTCTCCATGTGTTATTCCATCGAGGAAGAACAAAAATAGCATTGGTTGATTTCCCTGTTGCACCTACATAAAGCTCACACTTTGGCTTCATCTGGAAGCTATTGTCTGCAGAAGGAAGAGCTGTGAGGTGACTCATTTATACTCCCCTGTCACCTAATGATATACTTCAAGCACAGTCTTTGTTGGGCATTCACTAACCTTTAAGATACTTTCTGTCCCCAAGTACATCTTGTTACCAGGTTGTGTCCTTCATGGATAATTGTAAGCATCTTCTGCGAATCCAAATCGGAAGGTCTTCTCACTCTATTTTTTTCTTTTCCTCTCTCCACTTGGATATTGGTTATTATTTTCTCTGTCTTGTGTTTTATTTAGCCCTTACACAGGAATTTTTCTGTTAGCAAATGTTGCTTATATTTCAGTGAATGTGTGCGGAAATTTCCTCATTTCAAAAAATATTTATAAAAAATTCATTTGTTTGAAAATTAATTATGGTTACCTTATACTGCAACACTCATGGTGATTTCAAGTCTAGGAATAGTTGAGAAATTTGATTTTGTGTGTGTATTTAATATATTTTAGGCAATGGTAGTAGATATAACATAAACACATTCCAGAGCATTAATGGAGTAATTTATTTTTATCTTGCAGAGACCAGTTGGCAGAGATAGGATGGACCATTACTTTGGGTTTTGCTTCATGCAGTTTTTCTACTGTTCAGGTTCTTTCAATTTTGTAATCCCGTTACACATAAGACCTTTGAACTACTAGCTGTATCCTCAAATCTAACCTGCAGAAGACATACCATCACTTTTATTTCTCTGTGCACCTTGCTATCAGTAATATTGGGTTGATTAATACTCTTCCCCCTGCTGTGACAAAAATCTAGCAAAAACAAGGAACCATATTCTCTGGCAGGACAGCTACATTTTAATTATAAGTCTACATGCACTAATAAAACCCAATTGACTTGGTGGTCATCTGCGCTCTCAGGGACACAGTTCAAAGTAACTGGCTTAGTGTTCTCTGTCTCCACATTTTCCATTATTGTGCATTATTATTATTATTACAAATATTATTATTACTATTATTATTCTAGCATAGACAACAACCACAAGATAAGATGTAAAAAAATGGAAATAGGTGCCCCTAGGTTGTCAAAAGTAGAAGAGGGAAATTGCAGAAAGGGCAAGACCATGACCTCTCAGAGTTATGAAAGGACCTTTTCCTATTCAATCCTTCCCATGGATGTGACCATACGGAGTATGTCTTGATTATGGCTATATTATTCCAGGCCTATTTACAATCTCATATAAATTTTTTGAAACTGTGTCCTTGACTTTCAATTTTAGTGCTGGGAATTTAAACCAGGGCCTCCCACTCCACCATTGGCACTGAGCCTCTGTCTTCATGTGCTTTCTTCATCTTTATATAAAGATTCTAGTTATGGCCAGTGAAGTATCAGACTACTACTCTCAGTTTATCTTCATTATGTCAATTTGGTTTTTGTTTTGTTTTTTAAAATAAGGTCTTGTTGCTAGGTAGCAAGGTTTAAGAATTTACCCTGTCTTATCATCGTGCAAGACAAGATTCAACCTAGGGGAGAGAAACTTAGCTCCTTTGTTTTCCTTTATATTTCTTTGGCAAGTGTTGTCTAGTAATAGATTAAATGTAAGACATAACAATTGCAATGACATTGAGATTAAAAACAATCTTTCTACATGTTGACCAGGACTCAGCTGACATTTTTTACAACGTTCTAGATGATAATTTTGAATATTTGCACTATGTAGTCGTCTTCACAATTTCTCATTTTTTTGTCACTGTAACTAGCATAAAAGCAAACAGGAAAAGAAAAGTCCCTGTTGCACCAAGAGTTTATTTCACTGAACTCCATGTGCTTTATTGACTTTGGACTGTGGACTGTAATATTTACACTGCTGTGCTAGCCTGTGGTTCATTATAACCAGTGTGCGAACTTTGTAAAATGAACCCCATGTTTGGGTTGAGACAAACATAAATTCAGTACTGATTCAGATGTCATTGTCTGCACAGGCATTCCTTTACAGGAGGGGCACAGTACCTTAAGTGAGGGCAACTGTTCTTTGTGTGTGTTTGATCTTGACAAAGTTCTCTAGTATTGCCATGCCTCATTTTATTCATTATTAAAATAGAGATAACAACAGAGCCTACTTTTTACCTTGCTTATGAGCTTTCAGTGGGTTAATACATATCATGCAATTAGACCATTGCCTGGCTTCAGCAAATGCTAATGACACGGATTGCCCATTATTGTTAAAATCGTCATTGCTTGCTCCTCGGTAATAGGCTAAATTATTGAACTTTATTTTATTTTTTGCTGAAATCATGTCAAAGAGTGAACCAAATGATCAGTCATCGAGCTACGTGAGGACCACTTTACATTATTGGTTAGATTATGATCAAAGAATAGATATTTTTCATCCTTTACACTATTTCTCTTCATCCATGGACAGCAAAGGAATCAAGCTATTAAAGCATCTCTATATGCTCCAGCTGCATTAGGCAAAAAGGCATTCGTACATGTACATGTGATGATTGGAAATTGAAGGTAAATGGAATACACCTAAAGCACTGTCTTTGTTCTAAAAATTTAGCTATTTTAACAACAATGTGATTAATAAATCACATATAACATATGGGACATATGTAACATATATAACATATGTAACATGTAAGACATAAATGTGGGTGAAGATAGATGGAAACCTAGAACCAGAATTACACAAATAAACCTTAGGATTTCTCTATCAACCAGAAAGTCTACTTTTGTGGCATGACTAATTTAAACATAAAAAGTTTGCTTGAAATAAATGTAAAGACCCATTGTGACAGCAGAGATGGTCTCAGCAGAAAATTACTTGCTAAGAAAGCCTAAGAATCTTGCTTTTATAGCCAGCACTTATAAAAATGGTTGGTGCTTGGCAAAGAGACATAGGCAGAACTCTGGAGCTCATTGGCCATGTTCAGTCAAAGGGCAAGGTGTAGCTCAATCAGGGATGACATCAGTTGACTTCTGACCTCCAACAGTACACAAACACATATGCACATGTACCCATACACACAAACATGCACACTTATGGAACCACACAACTGACCACTGCTTAAAGAAAACTAATGAACTGTTTAGTTAGTTAGTTTTTGATTGTTTTAAATTAAGCCAAAATGTTAACTCACATTCAGGTGAAGGGTTTTCTATCCATTCACAAGGCCAAGAAGTATATGTTAAATTTGAGCATTTTCTTTCTTGAGTATTGAATGTTACATGCTATTATGTTTGCGACATAAATGCTGTAGGCCTTTGTCCACCCTACAACAGCAGGGTATAGCCACTTGGGGAGGGGGAAGTTGCAGGGGGTTTGACTGCGCTTATCCTATGCAGCTGCAGGGCAGATGCTGAGCAATAGGGAAGCTCTGAGGCACCCACAGTCATGAGGTTGGGAAAGTATTGGACTGAGCACAAGGTCCACAATGGGAGAGCTACAGAAAGGACCCAAGGAGCCCAAGGAGCTTGCAGCAACAGGAAGAACAACAGTATGAACTAACCAGTAACCCCAGAGCTCCCAGAGACCAAACTACCAACCAAGGGGTACACATGAAGGGACCCATGGCTTCCGCTGCATATGTAGCAGAGGATGGCCTTGTTTGACATCAAAACGAGGAGAGGACCTTGGTTCTGAGAAGGCTCGATGCCCCAGTATAGGGAGATACCAGGACAGGGAACCTGGAATGGGTGGGTTGGTGAGCAGGGGATAGTGAAATGGGATAGGGTAATTTTGGAGGGGAAACCAGGAAAGGGGATAATATTTGAAATGTAAATAAAAAATCTAAAAAAAAATAGTGGGAAAGATGGAACTGATACTGAGGTCTCCGGGCCTGCAACTAGGCTGGGGTCATGGGGTTCTCAGATTCTTAGATATCCAGGTACCTCTGGGAGTTACAGAAAAGCAGAGAACAGAGTCAGGAAATGGAGGGAACACAGGCTGTGGACACAGTCTAACATGGGCCTGGTGGAAGGGGAGCTCTGACTTGTCCCAGTGGTGAATGTCCTTGCTTGGCAGAAGCAATCTTGGTGACAGTTGTGACTGGGAGTACAGAGGCCTGCTATGGAGAATCAAGCTGTGGCTCTGTAAGCAAAGACCTTCTTCATGGTTCCCCAGGGTGGATCTTGAAGAAAAGAGACAGTCCATGCTTCTAAACAGTTTATCGTCATGGTGAAAAATGGATGTGTAAAACCATACCCAACTTCTCAAGGTAGGCCTGAGATTAAATACCTTTCCCAGGAAGGAATGTCTGGGAAGGGAAGCTTATTGGCTAAGCCCTCTGGGCCTCTAGGTACCTCATTAACATGAAGAACTCTGTTTTGGGCCTATGTGACTATAGAACACTTTTTTTATTTTTATGTAGGCATGGCATATGTTTCAAGTTAGGAGTCTGGCAGGTAGGGGGAGTTGCTTAAGCCTCTGGTTCCCACTGAGTTTCCAGGTCTCGAGCTGCACTGCCTTACCAAACTTCCTGGCATCGTTTTATGCCCCAAAACATGCTACTGGACACTTACATCCATTGATGGAAATTTATGAGTAAGTGGCTTGGTGTAGTTTTGTGTGGTTGGTTTATGGAGATACTGTCTGACTTTGTAGGCCAGGTTAACCTTGATCCTCCTGCTTCAATTTACCAAGTGCTGAGACTGCTGGCAAGTGGGCATTGTTATTGGCAGTCAGCTTCCTACACACCATTGTTTTTTCCTTCATTTATATGATAAAGTTTGTGCACTTTGTGAGGAGGGGTTGTTCATGTACATGTGTGCACATGTGCGTGAAAACTACTGGTTATTTCCAAATGTCATTCCTCAGAATGCATCAACCTTTGATTTTGAGACATGGTCTCTCTTTAGGATCTTTGGAACTTAAATTCAGCAAAGATTCTGCCCAGTGGGGACTGGGATGTCTCCTGTCTCTACTTCCCCTGTCCTAATATTAGGCTACTACACTCAACTTTCCACGTGGGTGGGTGGTAAGGATCAAACTCAGAACCTCACAATTTCACCATATTCACTTTACCAGCTAAGCCATCTACCTAGCCCTTGGCACAGTGCAATTTGGAAGATTTTTCTCTACTTTTCTTCTACCATAGCAGAGACTATGTTTTAAAGATTCTCTCAGACCTCTAGTTCCTCTAACGCACTTTTACATTAGAACCTTCAGATTATTAATTAGTTAGGGCTGCCATTTCAAAGTATCACATACTAAAGAGTTGTAACCATAAAAATTTATTGTCTCGGTTCTGGAGGCGACAAGTTCAAACTTAAGGAGTTCTCAAGGCTGATTCCTCCTGATGGCTGTGAGGAACAAGCGGCCCTGGCTCTCCTACCTTGGCATGTCTAAGCTCCTTCCAGTTCACCTGGCATCGTTCCTGTGTGCATATCTCTATGTCTAGATTTTCCCTTTTAAGAAGGCCATCATTTATCCTGGATTGGAGCCCACCCTAATGAGCTCACTCTCATTCGTTTCCCTCGGCAAAGGCCTTCCAAATAAGGTCATAGGCAAAGAGGTACAGAGCATTTAAGACTTCACCGTTAAGATCTAGGGCAGCTTGATTTAATCCCTAACAGAAACTATGAAGAAATTCATCGCTTTAAAGCCAGAGATGAGAAAATGGAGAGCTAAGCCACGGTTCAAGTCACATAACCCCTTTGTGTCTCAATTGGAAGAATACCAAAGCTTTTTTTTTTTTTTGTCTTTTTCACTCCTTTCCCTAGAGTGTTCTGTTCTCCCTCTCTAGATTAATTATTCGCTTTCTTCTGCCTAGGTAGACAGACTTTCTTAACTTTGGACACATGCATTTTGTTGAGAATCACACAGAACAGATTTAGTCATATAAAGTCACTAATTCCTAGTGACTTTGTTAGTGCTTAGCCTAAGGGTTCTAATTTCAGAAATAAGTATGGTTAGTTTTTATTCACACTTTCTACATAGAGTTACCATTACTTCGTTCAGGAAAGCTCACCAAAAATTCCTATATTCTGGTGATAGCTAGATATGTACTCTGTTCTTGAATTTGGACTTGTTAATATTTCTCACAGCTTTTTATTTTTGAACTGTTAGTTATGGAGATAGCTTCTGCTGTTCTGATGCTCTTATAAATGCATGAGCTAAGTACTACTAAGTATGACTGTGACATTTCTAGGTAGTGATGATGTTCTTGTGAGATCTGGGAAGGATTAGTCAGTCTCAAGAAATCCAAATCAGCCACTGACATTCATCAGCCTGAAACAGTAGCAGATTGCACATGCATTGACATCAATCTATAGTGTAGATATTCTTAACTTTTCCATCGAGTGAATAGGAGATATATTAAAATAGAAATTATTTATAGGCAGTGTTGCAGTAAACATTTCAAGTATGTGAAGTATTAAATGTATATTTATTTTGGGATTAATATACATTAGATGTGAGAAGTGAAGAACAACTGTTCCTATTACCTTTTATATTTAAGATCCAAAAATGATTTAAAGAAGATTTATAAAAATATTATAGATACTTCTATAACACTTAAAAACACGTGGAAAGATATTGTTCTCAAATACTGAAAATTTGTATTATATTATATGCAAATTTTGAGGTATATTCTTTTGGAAGTTGGGGTTTTAAATACTTTAAACCTGAGAGAATCTATATCTACTTGAACACATAAAGTGTGTCACTTATCTTTATTGTATAATATGTATAATATAACACAATAGGTAAAAATACACTGTTGTTTTTCACTAATTTTATTAAGCCAAAGCATTCTTACCAATGATTGAGGTGCATTGTGAAACACACATGAAGCATTCTCTTATAGGAATAGTGAAAGAAAAAGAAAGGATACTTATAAATACAGAGTTGGTATACAGTTTAAGGGTTGGAGCTATTGATCAGAATAATACTGGTGATGGAGCAGAAAACTTGACAGGCCAAGGTCAAACAAAAGTCAGATCAGTGTGTGTGTGTGTGCGTGTGTGTGTGTGTGTGTGTGTGAGTGTGTGTGTGTGTGAGTGTGTGTGTGTGTGAGTGTGTGTGTGTGTGTGTGAAACATGGACTTTAGTTAAGAAGGACAGGCAATTTCTAGTATCTAAATCATAAAGTAATGAGGAAATACATGTGGAAAGTGTCATGAAGTAGTACGAATCTTATGAAAAAGAAATTTCTTTACCAACTCTTCTGTACTGATTAGCAAAAGTTTTGTAGTAAGAAGAAGAGATTGTAGCTATCAAAGAAGGACGTGCCTAAGGCAACATACTGGTGTTGAATAAAAATAAAATAGTGATACAGCTTGAAATAAAAGAAAGTCAGAAGCAAGCCTGTGTTATAGACAGATAGATGAATCCCCCCTGCCTTCTCAGGGCCACATTTCCCTATATAGATTCTAGACTCGGTGTACTATATGTTCCCTGGGTCCTTCCCTTTTCATGTAGGTACATTTTAGATACCTTCCTACCCCCTTCCCATGTATTATACCAATACAAAAAATAAATCACCATCTCTGAGAGTCTGTTTCTTATTTCTCATCTACCTATGCCCTGCTAACTCTTACTCAGCTGAAAAATAGCTATGGACCATTAGTATCTATATAACCTTGATAGTATGTTGTTGCTCATACACCAGTCAAATGAATTTATCCAGTTGGAAGGAATTTTGGAAGATCTAGTGCTTGAGCTTTCATAGACTCAATGTACTAAGGGTAGACTAAGAACTGGAACATATAGCAAGTGGCTTCTACCCACACTGTATTTGGCTATCATAGTACAGCATAAAAGGACTTTTTCTATCTCTCCCTGGCCAAATGAACCAAGAGATGTGCTGACTGCTAAGCAAACTAACCTTAAAACTCCAATAGAGTGTATTTCTTGTTTGGATTATATGCTGTCTTCTTGTAGTTTTTATTTGAAAGGTTTTTCCTGTTGTAGAAATAATTTAATTTCAATCAGGGAATTCTACCCCACCTTTGTTCATTCAGTTTCCAGGTCAAAGACACACAACCCTTATTATTATAATAAGAATTAATCAGCACTAGAGCTCCACATATATTTACCCTCTAAGTTATTAGAATCTATTTCCTCATTAATGACGACAAATTATAATTTGCCATGATTTATCTGGGCTGCGCTCAACTTCAATTTGCCAGACCTTACTGCCATGTGTTTACAACTGACCTAACCTACGGCTCATTGCTTTTCCCCTCCTTCTCCCTCTCTTCATGGTTCTCCTCAGACTCCAAGCTTGGGAACCCCAAGTGCCTCTTAGCTCAACTCTGCCCAACTATAGGCTGTAGGCATCTACTCACCAATCAGGGATAATTTGGGAGGGGGGAGAAACAAGTTCACATAGTGTCACTTGGGTCTACTTGAAGATTCTATCCTTCTTGGGGGCAACTAGGTCTGGAAGGTGAGTATTTATTTAGCATTAAAACACCTAGTAAAACATTTGTCAAATCAGCTTAAGCACAAGACCCTGAATTAACTACATCTTGAAAGTGAAAAATCAAATGTATATTGTTTAATAGCACCAAGAGAAACTGAATGCTAAACATTAGACAATTCTAAAATGAAGTAGCAGCTTAAACTCTTTCCACATATGTAGTTAGTATTAAAATTTCAGTCATTTTTGTTCTTCTCTTTCCTCCTTACTTTGTTTTCTCCATGTTTCTCTCCGTTCCTTTGTTTTTCCTTCTTCCTTTGCTCCACATTTGCTTAGTTCTTTCCTTTGTTCTTCTGTTAAGATGCATAGAACTGGGTCCTAACTCTGATTTCCAACCCCAGAAACAATAAGAATAATTATTTTTTAGGAGAGATATAACTGCACTAAAGGGAACATATTTATTTGAGATGTTTTTACATTTGGAACTGTGACCAAATGAGCTATATAAAAGAATTTTTTTTGCAAAAATTTTCTCCTAGGCTCTGAATGAACTCTTACCACTTCAATGACAGTGCTTTTGAAAACAAATACATTGGTCACTTAATTCTGAGTCTGTCTGTACTGACCTTAACTGTGGCATCATGGAGATTTGGTTTTTGCATTTGATTCTTAATTTGAATTATTCTTTTCTTCGTCAAGGAACAAGACCAATGAACAATAAAGGAATTATTGCCAAAATGATATGCAATATTGAGCAGAATATGTCTTAGTTATATTTACATAGTCATGATTCTGCCACCAGCAGATGTTGGCATCATTCAAAATGGCATCATCTTGTTTTTCACAAGAAACAGGAAGTACAAATTACAAACAAACAAGCATCATCATTTTTTCCTCTCAGTTTCCTTTTAAACAGAATTTTCTTTCTTCTTCTAATCTGATGACATATTTTAGATCATCGACCCCGTTAATAATTTGATTAAAGTTAGGAATATATCCATGGAAAAAGAAAATATTTAGACATGTTCTGAAGCATTATTTTTTTAAATACAATTCTAGTGATGAACAGATTCTCTACACTCCACTAATCATTTGCACTTCAGAATTTAATGCCTGGAAATCCCTATTTTTATTACTATGTTTTAATTATTCATATGTTATATAATGGAATGTTCTTTAGTTGTTTTGTAGTTACAATTAATTTATAAATACTGGAGAAATGAAATACCTAAAATTGATCAAAAAATTTCAAGGGGTTAACCTAGTAGCCATAAAATAAATAATGAGTGAAGCCAGTCTATGTATTGATGTATGAGTTATTTTTAAATCTGTAGTAGAGTAAAGTGGACCTACGCAAAACAGATTTATGTTGCAAAGCAATGGTCAATATAAATTCTTTAATTAAAAGAGTCTAACTAACCATAATTTTTTTTCATACTTCTAAAGCTCATGTGGACTATGTGCAAATTGTTAGAGGATTTAGGCATTTCATAGTTGCCAGTCACGGGCAATCACTGTGATCAGGATTAGCACAGCTCAATACCTTTGCATCAAATTTCTAATACAGTTCTTTATTCAGTGAGGAATCATCTCCGGTGTGTCATGCAACAGGAAACAAGCAAGACAAATATAGGAGCATGAGTCCTATGCTGTTGGCATCTTCTTTCCATTTTTTTTTCTGTATATTTGTGATGAGCTGGTTGTCAACTTGATGGGATATGAAATCATGTAGCAGATAAACCTCTGGGCATACCTGTGAGGGATTATCTAGATTTGATTAACTTCCCTGTCTTAATATTAGGGATTATCTAGATTCAGTTAAGTGAGAACAGAAGTCCCAGCTTCCTGGATGGCACTAAAAAGGGAACATAAGCAGGACACCAGTACCGATGTCCTCGGCTTCATGCCTGTGGCTCCAGTGGAAATAGTTGCCTCAACTTCATACCATAGTGGACCACACACAAAGTAATTTCTTTGTCCCTTTGATCACTTTTGTCAGGAAACTTTATCACAACAGTAAAACAAGCAACTATTCCAATAGCAAAGAAACACTGGTAGCTAACTATACCTTTTGGAAAAATGTAGGCCAGTGATTTCCTCTTTAATTAACACTGGTGGTACACAGTAACAGAGATCAGAAGATTGGGAAGTGAAGCTATGTGAAATAAACAAGAAGAGTACAGAACCGAATTAATTGATCAAAGTGCTTCACTTGTCTGTTCCGAGGCAGACTTGCTGCAGGTATGATTAAATTGGGGACTTAAATGAAATCATCCATATTTGTTATTTTCATAGTTCCAGTGACAGACAAAACACCTGACTCCTCCTCCTCCTCCTCCTCCTCCTCCTCCTCCTCCTCCTCCTCCTCCTCCTCCAATCTTGTTTCTGAATTAGTTGATGTGAGTTAACCCATCGCTCTGGTAAAGGCCTTGTAATTGACTTGCATGGCAGCGGGAGCTGGCTTGGCACCTCTTTATGTATTTTACCAGCGAGCAGAAAGCTTGGACTCTTGTTAGGGGGGTTATTATTTTCAAGGCCTGCTCACCAACAGCTTACTTCCTCCAGATAGGCTCTGCAGCTTGTAAGCTCCACAAACATTATAAAAGCACTGCCAGCCAGGGGTGAAATGCTTAAAAGGATGCACTATGAGGACTACTTCATGTTCAGGCTGAATTTAACATCAAACATGGTCATAGCCTTTATCTGTAGTGGCCTTCCTTCCTTCACATTCACATGTTCTCAACTCCAACACAATACAATTATTTCTAACTGAGCCACAAACCTCTCCTGAATCTTTGCATGTTGCCTTATGCATAGGTCCAAGTGTACTAGTGCTCATATTCATAACCCTGAGCACATGTCCAAAGACCTGAGATCACTTTCAAGTAGCTTCCTCTGTTATTTTCTGCAATATTACTTGAGGCAGGGAATCTCACTGAACCCTGAGTTTGGCATTTCAGCTAGGTTAGCTAGTTACAAACATCCAGAGTTTGCCTGTCTCCATACCTACTCTCAGTGCTTGGATTCAAGACCTGTACCACCTCAGGTAGCTCTTATATGGATGCTGGTAAACTCAGATCTCCCATGCTTGTGTGGCAAACACTTTTGCTGAGGTGCCATCTTTCTAGCACCTGAATCAAATCATTTGAGTAAGGTCAGGGAAGAAGTTACAATTCATCTTGCTCTGTCATAACCTATCATTTGCAAGAAAGAGTGTGGAAAACTTTGAAACATTGTGGGTCCTTTTACCTACACAGACAGTTTGCTTAGCAGACCAGCCCTCAAACAAAAAGGAGGAATCAATGACTTCACTTTGCAAACTATTTTTTTCTTTCCACAAGAAGGATGAATGCTGGTAAACCAAAAGAATAGCTATTGTTATCTAAACCCAGAATGAAGGTGGAAAACAGAAAAAAACCCATCACATTTACAACAACCAGAGATCATTGAGGAATTTGTGTCAGCTCTAGCATGACTTAGGAGCCATTTCGTTTGAGTTCTAGCTGTCTTCTACCACCATTTCTGGCTCTGTGGCTGCAGTTGGGTCTCTTAACAGCTTTGGAATGTGGTGTTTGCGTGCCTAAAGGAGCCCTTTCATTTAAGAAATGACTTTTCCCAGAAAATTGAAAAGTGCTTTCAATAAGTCACACCATCTGCTGCTTTCATATTAAGTTAAAATTGGCCAAAATTGAATCTTCATTTATCCGACCTGCAGCTTTCTCCTGCACAACTTTTAGCAGTGTGGTTTGGGATTAACCCTTTGTAATAACCTTTAAATTTGTTGGATTGGGGCTTCAAGCATTTTCCATTCGTATCATTTGGGTACTTGCTTTTTATTTTAACAACACAAATAAAAAAAAAAAAAAAACAGTGGCCACATATAAATCACGACTCTTTAACTGTAGCAATATAACTCGTCCTAGGGAGAAGAGGAGCTTTAAAGGCCATCAAGTGGCAGCCAATCTTCCTCAGGGTATTAGAACCTGAGGCCAGTAATGATGAAAATGTTTTACTAATTATTTTTGGAAACATTAACTAGAAACCTGTTTTCTTTGTACCAGGTGGTCAAATAAATAAAATATATACTTGGGGAAGTTCTCCTCTCTGAACTTTAGTCATGAGGGAAAATAAATCTTTCATTGCCACGTCTTACCTTTTCAAGAACTGAAAGGAAAAAAAAATACTATTTTTGCTCATGGAAGCCACTGCCTTAGAAATAGCTGTGATTATTGTAACATGAACTCATGCCAGAGGTTAGTAGTAGAAATTAACCCAGCATCCCTAGTATTATATATATATATATATATATATATATATATATATATATATATATATATATATACATATATATATATATATATATATACACTAACTTTAACTCCTGTCTCAAGTGTTTCATATTTTCCATTTTATCACTACAGATTCTTATTGCCCACAAATCCAGCCAAAAAAACACAAGTTTCCCATATGCTTTAATGTCAAGGAACTGTGTTTTGTCTTATATTGTAGAAAATATTTCCCCTGGTTATTTATCACGCTGCCATTTTATTTTGCTATTTTTAACACAGGATTTTCTTATCAAGTGTATGCATGTATACATGTATATGCACCTTTTTTTCTGGAACATTTCTCTATATCACTACACTGACTTTTCTAAATGTCTCAGACTCCCATGGAGGTAATTAGTAAGAATGAATTGTTATCTGCTCTTTTACGGAGGAAAGAAAGCAAGGCACATAAAATTTAATTGATGTATCCACTCAGCTTGTTACTGCCGACATAACCATAGTCAAACAACAGTGCTCAGGTGTTTCCTGGGGATAAGCAGTCAAATAAAAGATGGAAAACCCTCCATCCATTCTCCATCCATAGACAGGATCTTTCTTTTCTCCTTGAAATACTTTTAGATTATATGTAGGTCCAAACAGTCACTGAGTCACTGATTTAGAATTTTGGACCCCAAGGTGTTTGTTTCTCATGCCAGTGTGAGGAAGTTGACAATGTACTGTGTATTTCTAGTACTATTTTTTTTGAGTGCTCTGGATATTAAAACATGATTTCCATGGCAAGCAGTAGACAGCAGACTTGTCTTTATTGCATTTCCTTGGACGTCATGGGACACATTCTGACACTTTTATGTTTTGATACTTTATAGTTACTTTTTAATACTAATACCATCTATTAAAATGATTTTGTGACTTCCTCAGTTATTATGACTAAAGGATGAAAACCGGAATGTAACAGTGTTAAGGACATTAAGTTTTAAAGCTTCTTAGCTTTGTCAATTTCTTACAGCCACTAATAATGTTCTTAGTCTTAGTCTTTACAGTTCACTAGTAATGATGAGGACCTGTAGTTTTCTTGACATTAAAATGGAGCATCCTCCCTCTGTAGTGGCTTAGCAAATACTAAGTAAGATAATTGTGGAAAGAAAATGGTTCTTGGTGTTTATTGACAAAGGTGCCCAATTGCCTTTCCTCTTTTGTCCCTGTTATTACTATGGGGCTAGGAAGGGAAGGCTTTTTCCAAAGTACCTCATATTGTATTGGATTTAATATTCTGTATTAGACATATCCTGTGCTGGGCACAGGTACACTTTCTTTTTGTTAAACTCTGAATACCATAATGATATCCATACATAGAAAAAATTAATAGCTACTTGGTCCCATTTCTATAAATGCTGTGGATGTTTGTATATAGTGAACGCTGTCACGATTCTTATTCCATGCATGGAAAGATATATGGAGTTCTGTGAATACTGATCCATATTGAGGCCAAAGCAATTTAACCCATGTTCAAATGACATAGTTAGGTATTCCGTTTCTCATGTATATGTTTTGACAATGGTGTAGAGTACCATTTTGAACTCAGGTTGAGTCAATGTCACTTTTGGTTCAGCTGTTTATTGACATGAAAAATTGTCAAATGGCTTTAACTATTTCCTCATCTGTGGTAATTCAAGTGTTAGATGAATTAAATGCATCATCAATATGGAATGCATGATAACATACATCACATAAAATAATGGCTTGAAACTTTGGACTAGTCCTTTAATCCCTATCAGGAGTATTTCTTTTGAAATATTAATTTGTTCTCTGTCTGCATCTCTATCCCTCCCATTCCCTCTCCATCTCTCCCTACTTCCCTTTCTCTCTGTTCCTCTCTTGGTGTTTCTCCATCCTTTCTTTATGTGTGTGTGAGCTATGAACAGGTCAATATTATTCTTAGTAAATAAAACAGTAGACTGCTAAGGTCGCTGTGACTAAATAATGATTCTCTGTTTATGATACAGATATTGGATTTCTTGAAAGAGCTATTGTCTCTTTCAATTTGAGTTCTTAGAGCTAGTTTATTTTATAATCATACTTTCATCACAATGAGGTTGAAGGAGAAATTCTCTCTCTATATCTTTCTCTTATGTATTATGCTGCAGGCTTATGAAGCCCATTTTTGCATGCTAAAATCTACAACATTAAAATACAGTAGTACTTGATAGATAGCTACCGTGCTCTCTGATACACTGAACTTGTGAACTGCCAAATGCAGTTTAAGGCTACAGCAAGGTAAAGGCACATTTGTTTCCTACAGAATGTCATGTTTTCCATAGAAGTAACATGAAATGCAAAAGAAGATGTATACCCTCTATTTTCCATTAACCCCCTTTCTCTTAAGAATGTTAAATGCATATGAATATATTTTAGCTAATAATTATATGTTTAGTTCAAACATAAAAGTGTTAATAGTTAACATAAGTGAACTTAGGCAACTTATGTACTCTCATGAGAATTTCATAATAGGAGAAACAATAACTTTTTGTAACTGGACCTACATAAATATTACCGTCATAATCTTAAGATTCAAATGCTATAGTTACTTTCTCTAAGGTGTTCGAATAGAATACAATAACAGCACATGTAAACTGAATCTGTTAACCCTGTAAAGCTGAAAGAGGGCCATGTTGTACTTACAATCTATAAAATTCAGATTGGGAAATCATGGCATAGTGAAATAAAAATAAGGAAACTCTGCGTTCAACAAATAAACTGTAATAAAAGTAATGTGATATGGACGGAAAAATCTGTCCTTCAAGGATGCATTGCAATAAATTCTTAGTGTGTAGAAACTAGGTTATCCATTTAAAACACAGAACATAATTTACATGTGAAAAAGCAACTAGAAAGACAAACACTCACTACTTAAAAAGAATTAATGTGAATTAAGTAACAATTTTGGCCCAGTTCCAGAAGTCTGTGTTACTCAGATAGACAGTGGAGGATGGAGTGAATATGGATGGAGTAGAAGTCCTGTCATTCAAGGGAGGTGGAGGATGGCTGGAGTGAGAACTTTGTTATTCAGTTAGATGGTGGAGTATAGATGGACTGAAGGGCTACCTAAGATACACTTCCTAGCCATTGGGAAAGGATCAGAAAAATAGGAGAGATTATTCTTGGAATGATACTGGCAAGATAAACATGTGATTAGAATAGACACTGCTTTGTTCAGTACTGCATGGCTGAAATTTTCCATTGTAAAACAAGCTTGAAAATACCAAATATTATTTTAGGATTACTCAGTAAACTCCTAGAATTAGAAAATAGAGGAACTTAAAGGAAACATGTGCTCATATTTGGAAATAACTGAATGCTTGAAAAAGATGAGTTAAATATTTTTTGGCATTTATAAAGGTCTATATTTCACTACTGTTTACCTTTCAAAAGGAAAGTTAGCGTTTAGAAGCTTTATCAAATTGATATTGGACTGTACTATAAAATGTTTAGAATTTAAATATCAAAACAGACATGTATAGGGATGTTCAATAGCATAAATAGGAATGTAGCAATATACTGTTTTATAAGTTTATAAAACTTTAAAAAAAAAAAAACTCTGTCATGCCCTCAGCGCATGTCTCAATCCTTCTATCTTTCTCTTGCTTAAACAGCCTGCCATGACTTCAGTGGCTTAGAAGCCATAGAGGTTGGTTTCTCTTTTGGAGTCTGTGAAAACCACACCACGTTGTCAGCAGATTTTGTACCTGTTCTATTAGAAGAACATAACAGCATCCGACTAGGCAATAGGACCCAAACGAGCTACAGTTTAAGAAATAAGCAGTCTCATTGTGTAGCTGAATATTGAGGTTGGTGATCGAAAGACAGTAGAGTAAGTGTATTAACAGAACACAGAGGACTGAGTCTAATTGGTACATGTGACTCCACCAAGATCGCTATGCTTTTGAATATGCCTATCATTTACTTGTGGTGATTTAAATTATAAAGTCAAATTATTATTCACAAACTCTCTGATACAAAATCTTTAGAGCAATGTTTGTTTCTGACCAGGAGGAATGGATACAAAAAATATGGTATATTTATACAATGGAGTACTATTCAGCCATTAGAAACAATGAATTCATGAAATTCTTAGACAAATGGATGGAGCTGGAGAACATCATACTAAGTGAGGTAACCCAGTCTCAAAAGATCAATCATGGTATGCACTCACTGATAAGTGGATATTAGCCTAGAAACTTTGAATACCCAGGACATAATCCACAAATTAAATAATGTCCAAAAAGAATGGAGGAGTGGCCCCTGGTTCTGGAAAGACTCAGTGCAAGAGTATAGGGGAATTCCAGAACAGGGAAGTGGGAAGGGGTGGATGGAAGAATAGGGGGACGGAAGAGGGCTTATGGGACTTGTGGGGAGTGGGGACCCAGAAAAGGGAAAATCATTTGCAATGTAAATAAAAAATAAAATAAAATAAAATAAAATAAAAAAGCATAGACAATAAATAAGACACTCAAAGTCATAATTTTAAGCCATTTATACTCATTTAATTTGAAGTATTCTGAAGCTGACCAGTTAGAAAAAAAATGTCTTATGTATTTTAATCACTTTCAATTGCATGCTTAGCTAAACAACTTATAATAATATATTATTGGTAGGGCATTGTGTTTATGGACCAGTCTAAAGATGAAACTGTGGGCTGGATATAAAGTGTTTGCAGGTCAAGCATGAGAATCATAATTTAGATCTCCATTAGCTATAAAAACAAAAAGCCTAATGTACATTTCTGTCTGTCTGTAATTCCAGTTCTAGGGAAAAAGAGGCATGAGGTCCCTGGGTCAAGCTAACGAGACTAGCCAAACAAACAGACTCTGGGTTCATTGAGAGACGTAAACTCAGGATATGTAGTGGAGAACAGGGGTAGAAAAGATGGGATAACGATTTCTAGTCTCCATGTACGTGTGTGTGTGTGTGTGTGTGTGTGTGTGTGTGTTTGTGTGTGTGTGTGTGTGTGTGTGTGTACATGCACCTGCACATACATACACACACACTATGAACACAGCACATATGCATACTTAAATTCTCATTATTTACTATTTTTCCATGTTGTATAGTCTATATCAGTTTCTGAGGTTTGAATGTTTTGAACACTTAACCCAGAATGTTTGTTATTGAATGCCTGTCAGACTGTAGTGCTTTAAAAGGCACCATCTCTTTTGATGAACATTATTGAAGTACAAATTACTAGTTATGTTAATAGTTTTCAAGGTTGAATGGTTTTTTAAAAAAAGAGCAAAATCCATTACAATTATGTAGAAGTGTTTCATACCAACCTTGTTTGGGGGGGAAAGTCATATTATTTCTATGACTATACAGTGATCCATAGCAACATGTAACATCAGCAGTGTTTTAATAGTACATGACTGAAGGAACCAATATTCTCAAACTATGGAATGTATCTTTAGTGTCGCCATGTTAACAGAGTTGAATTAGAGCCTCTCTGTTACTACACATAACATAGCAACTAGAAAAGAATTTCAGAAGGCTGGTAATAGGATTGCAGGAGATGCTGTTTACTAGGTGCTTGATGAAAACTAACAATTTATGTGGCTGTACAGTATATGTTTTCTAATCCTCTGTATTTCATATCTTTTTTCTAGTTCCCTAGCAAGGAGACAGAGAACTATCATTATCAGCCATCATTTTCAATTGTCTATTAGAGTTTCTCTCCTGATTGAGAGAGTTACCTTGGTTTGTCAGTTAATGTCATGGTCCAGCAAGGCCATGTCCTTTTTTACAGAGAAGTGGGAATACACTGATCACGCACGGGAGGCTCTATGACTGTTTATACTCTCTAGTGAATCAGAGTAGGCTCTTAATTAGATGGACTGAACATGTCTCTCATCTATGGAACGATCTCATCTGGGAGCTATAAATTTAGTCTCTGCTTTACTAAATATCTACATTGTACAGAAACACTAGTCATGATATTGTCAAACTGCATTTACTGTAAGCACAATTTATAGCACTCCTTGTTAAGTGGACTAAGTGGATGTTGGTCAGGATCTCGTGACCCTTAAATGTTTTCTTTTCTTTTTAATGAGAAACTGATTACTTCATGTCTCATCCTAATTCCTTCCTTCTTCCTTCCTTCCTTCTTCCTTCTTTCCTTCCCTCCTCCCTCCCTTCTTTCTTTCTCTTTCTTTCCTTCTTTCTTTCTTTCTTTCTTTCTTTCTTTCTTTCTTTCTTTCTTTCTTTCTTTCTTTCTTTCTTTCTTTCCTTCCTTCCTTCCTTCCTTCCTTCCTTCCGTCTTTCTTTCTTTCTTTCTTTCTTTCTTTCTTTCTTTCTTTCTTTCTTTCTTTCTTTCTTTCTTTCTTTCTTTCTTTCTTTCCTTCCTTACTTCTATTTAACTCACAAAGAATAGCAGCTATAATACACTGAACTAAGGACTAGAAGCCAATGGCCAAAAGCCATTTGCTCTCTAATAAAAAGCTCCTAATTAATTGCATGTTGTAGCAGTTTTTCTTTTAGTTTTCAATTAGCTTGGTCTTTTGATGCTGCTGATGCTGTTGATTTTTTTTTAATGAGTTAAGATTGTACTCACCAGACAGTTTGGGAGTGTTATTTACTCTGGGAGGCATCATGAGAGAGAACTATCATTTTGTTATAGAGCAAGTCAAACTTATGCCCAGTTTGTTAAGTGCATAATGTTCTATAGAATTATCATGAACCAATATCCATTTTACAGAAAATAGAAGGAAAATTTAAAAATCTGCCAAAAATATGATTGTTGAATATATGAATCTTTATAATGTTTAAGTATGCTGTTAATGGAAAATATGGATAAATTAACAGAAAATATCTACTGTTTATAGACTGTACAGAAAAATGTATATAAAAGAAAGTATTGAGAAGAATGATACCACATCCCATCTTTCCAGAAGTAGCTGTAAAGATGTTAAACTTACTGGAATATTTCTCAATGAACTAGAATATAAATGATGGTAATAAAGCAAAACTCTCATTTTAAAACAAAATTCCAAGAAGAACTTTATTAATAAACATTTTATATATCATAGGTCTGATGAAAACAATAAAATATTCATTCCCCAGGCAGCTTAACTTTAGTGAGTCAAAACAGTCAAGTTAGCCGGAAGGTGGAGGCGCACGCCTTTAATCCCAGCACTTGGGAGGCAGAGGCAGGCAGATTTCTGCGTTCAAGGCCAGCCTGGTCTATGGAGGGAGTTCTAGGACAACCAGGGCTACACAGAGAAACCCTGTCTCAAAAAACACCAAAAAAAGACCCAAAACAAAAAAAACCCAAAACAGTCAAGTATTCATAAGTGAAGCAAGTGATCACATTTCATATTAATAGGGAATTTGTCATGTCGTTGGTATCAACCTAGGAAACAACATGTTGGAAGCGGCACCGAGGAATCCACGTAATTGTGTTGCTTGTTGAATTGGAGAAACTAGACTGATGAATCCTGTCAAGGATGAGGGTACTCAACAACTGTTCATTAAACAGTATATCCAACTCCTTTCTGTATGACGTCCTATTTACAAAGACTTCTTCAATAGTTTAATGAGCCAGTTCTGTCCAAAATGAAAGTAACCGTACTCTTCTGTTTCTGCTTATATTCTGACACTCTCCATCTCCCACTGTCTCCCTCGTCCTTCCTCTTCCCCTCTTTCTTTCTCTCTCTCCTTCTTTCTTCTCCTTCTCTCTGTGTGACACACACACATATGCACACACACATATATGTACACACACATATGTATATACACACACATATATACATATATACATACATATATATATATATATATATATATATATATATATATAGAGAGAGAGAGAGAGAGAGAGAGAGAGAGGAGAGGAGAGGAGAGGAGAGGAAATAAAGAGGCAGAGAGAATAATGAGAATAATGGGGGAGAGAGCGCGAAGAAGAGAGTATTTTGGGTGAACTAATAAATTTCAAAGAATGGCTAAGCATTTTACTACTATTCATTTTATTGTATGACTCTAGAATTGGCAAATTGCAGTTATTTCTTAACTGATGTATAGTTTTCTTCAAGTTGAGGTGAAAATTCGACCATTCAGCACATTTTCAGGTTTGCAGGTGTGTGAACTAATAATTCTATAGAAATGTTACTTAATATATGTGGTTTGAACGTTTCAATCCTTGATGAGAAGATTTTCTTACCTGACTTTCAATATCTAACAAAAAATCCTTTGCCTCTGATTCCAGAAACTATAATCTCATCTGATGGTGAAATAAATTTTGTTTAAGTAATATATATGGTTTGTTCTGTTACTCAAATGACTGTTTTTCAATAGGATAATTTGACCCTGTTTTTGCCAATAGTCTGCATAATTTACTAAACTTTAATATTTTAGATTGATATCTTGTAAAGTGATACTTTTCACTAAAGGCTTGTGTATTCAGTGGGGATAGAGAAAGCTCATTGATAGTGATAGCTATTCATACTTATTTAGATTATTGTTTATGATGCCAGATATATTCCTACCTGATCTCTGAGAAATAAAACAAAACCTTGTATTAGTCTTCCTAGTATATTATAACGATTATTGTATAGAATATTTTCCTTTATTTAGAAATAATGTTCTGAAGCATTGTTTCTGCTAGAGTGTTAATCTTCCATTCAAAATTATAATCCTAACAAAAAGGCATCTGGGGCTGGACAGATGGCTCAGTTATTAAGAGCATAGTGACTGATTTAGAGGATCTGAGTTCAGTTCCAGAACCTACATGACAGTTTACACCTGTCTGTAACTCCCATTCTAGCATTCAACACTCTGACATACACATACTTGCAAGCAAAACAATAAACACACATACATAGCAAATAACTGCATTATTTTTAAATTACAAAACAGAAAAGGCATTAGGCTTGCACTAAACTAGTTTAGGTGAGATGTGTATTTCTTTAAAGCAGAAATTTTCACCCTGGAGCAAAGACTTATTCTAAAGAGCTTATCTGCTACTTCAAAATACCATTAAGTATAGAGATTTTAGAAGAAAACTTTTTCCTTTATATGTAGCAAAGTGCATATTAGTGAATTATAATATAGTCTGCTTAGTTCTGTAGCTAACGGGAAATTCAAATGTTGACAGTAAGTTAGTGGTGAAGCTAAGTCCATTATTCAGATATCAGCAATGGCTGGCAAAAGACAAACTAAATTTTGAAGATATAATCTCAAAGCTTAGTCAAATAAGAGATGTTTAGGTTTTGGTAATTCTTATATTTGGTGAGGCAAATACTGATATTTTTAATGTGAATATATGTCCACTATATAAAGAGAAGGCAGGTAAAGAGTAGAAAGTTCCAGATCTAACGCCTGACATTTGTATGCATCAGTGTCTGGTGTTAGTCAGTGTCTCTAAAAGAAAAGACATACTCATGATTTCTGAGAAAATCTACACATAATCATTTATGATTTTATAATGTTCATAGTTACTGATTAGGCAGTGATAGCACGTCTTTAATCCCGGCACTCAGGAGGCAGAGGCAGGTAGATCTCTGAATTTCCAGGCTATCCTGGTCTACAGATTAATTTTCTTTTTCTTTTTTTTTAATTTTTATTTTATCAGTTTTTTTTTCATTTTTATTTTTATTTATTTTTTTTTATTCACATTGCAAATGATTTCCCCTTTTCTGGGTCCCCACTCCCCGCAAGTCCCATAAGCCCTCTTCCGTTCCCCTATTCTTCCATCTCTGAATTTCTAGGCTAGCCTGGTCTACAGATTAATTTTCATGATAGCCTTGGATACACAGAAAAACTTAACTTTGAAAACCCAAAGGGCGAAAAAAAGAAAATGAAAGTCTATAGTTAGTAAATAAATATATGCTTTTTTATTTTTGTTTCAACTTTAGTAATAAATCTTTCACATTCATCTACCATGGCCAAATGATTGAGGATACACATTGTTTTTCTTGATGAAGTAATAAAATTTCAATGGGAATGCCAAAACATTTGTGATTTTGAGCACCAGTTTCATACTACCAAAAAATCTGTACTTTTGGAGAAATTGGTAGATAAGTTAGCAAGGCATGCCTAATTAAGCAGACAAATATTTCTGTCTTTATTGTATAAACATATGTAGATCTGTAGTAGTCTACAACATAGTTTCAACTACTAGAACAGTAAAACTAAAGTAAATATAGGTAAGACAGTTTAAAAGTCAGATTGAAGATTTTAAGGCGGTGAATTATGATGATATCTGGTATCCATCTAATGTAGAATAGATTTTTAATCTATTTTATTATTTATTAATAATAAAAATAACATTTACTTATTTATTATATGTAAGTACACTGTAGCTGTCTTCAGACACTGCAAAAAAGGGAGTCAGATCTCATTATGGATGGTTGTGAGCCACCATGTGGTTGCTGGGATTTGAACTCAGGACCTTCGGAAAAACAGTCAGTACTCTTAATCGCTGAGCCATCTCTCCAGCCCTAATGTAGTATAGATTAAAGCTGGATTTTTCCAATGGAATCTGTTATACTATCTCCAAACTTCTATACGATTATAAATGTTACATGACCTTATTTAGTTTGGTAACTTCGATTCCATATCAGAACCAAAGTAACATGCCTGTTGTTAGCTAACCCAAAGAAAACATTTTGAGCATTAGTTTTCTTTTTGCACTCTTTTGTTTTTGATTTTTGTCTGCTTATCTTGGGTTTTTTGTTTGGTTTGCTTTTTCCTTAGATCAATCCATGGTGTGGAATTGTTATCTATCTTTCTATCTTCGTATGCCATCTAGAGATGTGATAATATTGAAACAAATATCCATGAATACTGACTCTAAACCTGTTTGATGATAGGTTCTCTCTAGTTGTCATCTTATTCATTCTAATTCATATGATAAAACAGTCTAAATAATAGCAAGATCACTTAAAAAATTATATTGACATCAGGAAGGGATAAGGCAAAGGAAGATAGCTAGTTTATATTTTCAATATGTTAATAATTGAAAACTGTCAATGCTTTATTTTCCCACTAACTCTGAACGAATGCTGCTATTCTGTCCCTGTGTTATGGAACTCTAGGTTTTAAACCACAGGCATTTATAGCATTTCATTCGCTCAGACAAGCAAGAGTGATACTCAGTGCACAATAAGATTTCACTCTAAACTCATACCGTAGCTCAGTATCCCGATGACATGTTTTATTTTCCTTTTATTTTACTGTGAAAGACTTCTGGCTAAATCCACTTATATTTGCATTTTGGACTGTAAGTTTTGAGAGAGTATTTATTGCAATTTAGTTATAAGGATTTGAACAGGCACAATATTCTTACTGTGAAATTGGAAAGCAAATGAAATATAAAATGATATTTGTTTAAAATTTTTATTGGTTCCAACGCAGCTTAGTTGTTGTTGCTGATTTGAGGCACTACTCAAATGCTGAGCGGGCTGACACTGTTTGCTGTGTAATGGCTTTCCCCCTTTAGGGCTCTCAACCACCATGAATGAGAAAATATAAATTAGCTTGTTCTTCAAACATAAAAAGAAAAACTTCATCTTTGCCACAAGAGATGATTGGTTTTCTTTTTCCTTTTTAGTTTCACATATGATGAGTAATTTGTCCAATTAGGTACAGTAAAACTACACAAATTTAGAGTAATTGTGTGGAAAATTTTAATGGAGGAGTAGAAAATCTGATAAAGATTAAAAGAAGGATGTGCTTTTTCAGAATATTTACTGTGTGTCTGAAAATAGCTAATTAAACCATAGAATTTGACTTAATATATGACTGTCAATGTAAATTTATTTTTTTGCAATTTACACAGTTTTGCACATACACAGAAACCAGAAACCAGCACACTTTTCAATTGTTACCTAAACAATTCTCACTTCTTCCTTGCCCCCTACCAGCCTTTTTCACACCAATAAATTGCCTTAGAAACTTTTCTTTTAGGAACAATGCAAATATTACAAGGCCTTGAACATGTAATACTCAAAATAATTCACTTATTGCTTCATTCAATCAACAATATTTTCAGTGCAGTAGTCTACTAAGTAGTACCAAGATGTTCAATAAATATTTGCACCTATTTAAGAATGTTGATAGAAGGTAAACTTTGGGAAATTCTGATAGAGAATACATCTTGATTTTTTTAATTCTTAGCACAAGATAAATAATTACTGTCAACTTCTAAATTGAAATAAAGTGAAGGTGTTTGGTGTAGATATTGCTTGGATATATATCTCTTGTTTATAGACTTTTAACATAGGATAAGAGTTCCATAATTACATAATTTCCTTAACCAAAGCTGTGTAAATTAATAATTTTGATCTCATTGGTGAAGAATAATGATATTCAGGTAAACAGAACTAAACACACAAAGCTGTTTATCTCTCTGTAATAATTCACATAGGTCATACTGTAGAAAAATGAAAATCAATTTAATTTACTTTTCTGAAGTGATATTGTGGAAATGGTAGTAAAATTGCTTCTGGGTTGCTTTAAGAAATCATTTAGTACAATACATTTGATTCTTTAGTAATAAGAGAGCACATCTTCAAAACCTGGCTAATAAGCTAATCTCAGTCCATAGTGTTCTTACCCAATGGAAATGGTACCTCCCTGTTCCCTAAAGGTTCCATTAAAGGTTCCCTAAAGGTTATTAAATCCTAGTAAAAAATTTGAGAAGTTAAGTTTTCCATCAAGCAGTAAGATAACTAAACCTTAAAAAAATAGAGGTCTGTTAAACTGAGTTAACCTGTCCCTATTGCCTAACCCTAAATGTAACCTCAATGGGAAAAGCTTTGAAGGAACTAAATGGTTTTGAGTTTGAGAGTTTTTCTTTTCTTTTCCTTTCTATGTTTCTTTCTTCCTTTTCATCAGGAGAGTTGCTTGATGCAGACTTGAACTCTGGGATCTTCATAAAACTTGAAGGGTTTTGAAGTGCGATGGTAGGCACTTACAATAGGAAGGAGTCAAGGGGTTTCATCTCCAGCACCTGGAAGAAAAATAAGGAAAAGAAAAGACTACAACCTGAAAGAGGTTTTAAATTTCCCGCTGACACTTGCGTTCTGAGACTCACCTCTTTCGTCCGTGAAGTATGGTGCCAGACATCAAAGGGAAGGGTGACTGAGGCTGGCTCCAGTTCTGTTTTCTCAGGCAGAACACATAGAAACAGTAAGGCGGAGGACATCTACGAACAAGGGACCAGCTCTTATTGAATGTCCTTATTAACGTTGTGGGTTACATATTTCTACAAAGTGCTTAAGCCAAACCCCCGGACACCTATCGCAAAACTACAAATTGCAAAGCTTGGATTGGTATTTGGGGCTTAGTCTTCATGTTTGATAAATGCCATTTTTCTTTCCATTGAGGAAAGGCAATCAATAATGGATCATACTATCTATTCAGTGGTTCTTAATCAGCATTTCTACGTTAAAGAACAGAACAGAATGGAGAGGCATGAAATGGAATGAAATTTGACAAAAGTAAAGTAATACAAATAAGCATTCTGCAGGAAGTAACAGAAAATACTGTTAAAAGAAACTTCCCTTTCATGTACTCGTGAACAGGATAGGAATAGAAAGTTTATTTAGTTCTGTCATCCATGATTTAAAAAACTTCAAACCCTCTACCCTTAGCTGTGTTTTTGAGAATGATATTGCTAAATACTGCAAATTCTTTGACATTTCTGTCCCAATCACTTGATATATACCTAAAGTCACTTTATTTTTTTTTAAAAAAAAACTTTTCTTTATTGAATATCATCTTCATTTACATTGCCAATGTTAAAACCTTTCTGGATTTCCCCCCTCCCCAAAGACCCCCCAACCCCTCCTCCCACCCCTGCCTCCATGTATATGCCCCTCCACTTGACATCCCTTCCCCCTTTGATTTCTCTTTGTTGGGGCCTCCCTTGACATATTTGTACAAACTAAAGGTACAAAAATAAGTGACTTTTCATCATAAGTTTCTGCTAAAATAATCACCTTTCACCTAATTTTGAATTTGTCTATTATTGCTAGTTCCTAAATATGTGGCAGAGGATGGCCCTGATGGACATCAGTGGGAGGAATGACCCTTGGGCACAAGGGCGTTGCATGCCCCAGTGTAGGGGAATGCCAGGGCCATAAGGCAGGAGTGGGTGGGTTGGGGAGCACCATCATAGAGGTAAAGGGAGTGGGGATCGATCGGATAGGGGTTTTTCAGAGGGGAGACCTGGAAAAAGGATAACATTTGAAATGTAAATAGAGAAAATATCCAATAAAAGGATTAAAAAAAGAGAAACATTCTTGAAGTGCATGTCTCAGGGCAGACTGTTTTGTAGGGAGCATCTGTTGCTGTTCTTAGCCAAGTTGTTTAGCTTCCAGACAGAGGTGACAGGTCTCCAAGAAGGACCCTAAACCATCTGGTCATTGCCAAGATGTCTTCTTTGGGTTCTTTAAACTGTTGCCTCTATTTTTGAGAACTATTTCCTTTACTTTTCTCAGCATTCTTCACAAAAAGGACGTAGTTGCCAGAGGCTTTATTAAACTTCCTTGTTCCATAAACCCATAACCAAATGCTTGCATTTTGGGGGCAGTGGCATGGCGAGGGAGAGTTTGTAATGACTGCAATAATTCGGATGAGTGTTGCTGACACTGTTTTCTGATTTTGAGTGACATAGAATCTCAGTCTATTCTCTATTATAACTGTCATCTCATAGCCATAAAAATAAATGTATGGATGATGATAAAAATCTAAAAGGAGCCTAATAATATGTTTAAGATTACACCATTTATATAAAGATTGTTTTCTTAAAGAAATATACCCCAGGAACCCAAGTTTATCCATTAAACACGTTATAATCTTAATTCAGGACTGGGGCCTCTATGAATATTGGACAATATCTCAAGTGATTTCAAGAGACTGAGATTGATGTTAACACATACCCATCAGTAACAGCACAGTTTGTTTTTATATTAAACACTTGGAAACCGAGACAGAAATTAATTTACCTTATATCATAGAAATGATGAAGAGAAATGCTAGGTCTCATGATCAGGTAATGTGGGAAAGTTAGGAACCCAAGAACTGTTACTAAAGTCAGTGCTGAAATCAAAAGCTAAAGCAGGAACTGCAGGTAATACAACTGTAGTTTCCAACTGAGAAAGGAGTAGTAAAGTTCTTTTCAACTTTGTTATCCATCTTCTCAAAGTCCTCAGTCAAACAGTTCTTGCAATTTGCATCAATCAAGAAAGATGTCCTTAAGGCACCAACGATTTATTTTTAGGCTAATTGAGAGTAATTGTGTCAGCTAAGGATAGCAATATTGAAAATAGAGAATAACAAATATATTCTTTCCTTATTTCTACGATGGATGGCAATGAAGCAGAGATATCACAGGATAGAGGAAACAATTTGTCCTAGGTGGTTGGGACATATTATAGCAATACAAAAATTTGAGATGTTTGGAAAAAAGATAAAAATGAATTGGATATATATGTACATTAGTGGAAATTTGAGAGATCCAGAGGAAATAGGAAGGGCATAAGTCTTCATATGATGCTAATTATTGATAGCATTCTATAAATCCATCCTAGTCTTAAAGGAGACATTAGCATATTGCCACATGTAAATATATCAGAAATGGCAGTAGCTGTTAGTAATTCGAGAAATCAAATCCTCAGTAGTCCTGCATGACTGGTTGTTAATTAACAGAAAAAATAGCTTTAAAGGTCTTAAAGTGTTTGATAACTTCCTAAAAGAAATTTTCCCTTAAAAACAAAAAACAAAAACAAACAAACAAAAAAACCAAGCACATCTTGGTTAGTCCAATACCAGCTAACAAATAAAAGCCGATTTTGTGGTTGAACAAAATCCCAAGCTCATTTTAAGTACAAATTCCTTTTCTTAGACTTGTATTAGCAGTCCAAAAAAAAAAATCACACTGGACCCCTAGGCTTCATTATGTAGTTATAATGTAATTGAGTGGGATATTCATTCAAGTTTTCTCAAAATTGTTTTGGAAATGTAGAATAGGTACTTCCAAAATACTTGAGACATTTTACATCAAGTCACACTAAGGATGAGACCACTAAACTAGAAATAGGACCTTCCAAACCACACTGAGAGAGGAATGAGAAAATATACTTCCACTGCGTAGGCTTATAAATATCTGATGATTGAACACTGAGAGCTAACCAGCAGCCAAGGCAAATTAAAATTGGACTGATTTCCTATTTTATTTTAGGACAAGAGTAGATTTTTCAACCCCTGCTGACATAGATACGCAACTCTATTCCCCAAAATATGTCTGTAATATAGTGTGGCCACTAATATTTTATTTAATATACTTATTTATATTTTCATCTCTCATTAATATTTTATTTAATATGTCATTATTTTTAGTGATTCAGATATATGGCCTGGGCTGTAAACAGCTGACATGCGTAAAATAAGTCAGGAAAGCTATCTGACTTCAAGGAAATGGCTCAGTCTCAGATGATAGAGACTACAAGAAAACTTTCCATTTGACTTTGCTTAAGGTTACAGCCACCACCTACAGATAATATCCAGTGGAATTCCAATCTCTCCTTGTCTATTTGTTTTTATATGACAGAATATGGGGGAAAAGAAACTCTGTCAGTACCAGATACAATAATTGGCTTTATTCTCCTGAGAATATTTGTTTCTTTTAGTCTTCATTGTAGTATGCATGTTCTATCTTTTTTTTTCTTCAAATAATCTAGCCTGGGCCAAAATATAGCTTAATTAGACAAGTATCTGCATATCAAAATATGCAGAAGTCTCTCTGACTGTTTATCAACTGTTCAAGTTCAGCCAAGGCTACATTATTGCCCAATGAGTAAAAGCCCATCTGTGGCTCACTCACCAGCTGTGTGAGTGTGGGCATATTCTCTTCAGGGCCACTGGCATCTTGTGTGAAATGCAGTCAAATCAGAAGACTTACCCTTAATGTCACAGTGTGACAATGAAATGATGTCTAAACCACAAAGGTAGGCACACAGTGAGTGCTAGAACATATCAGGATACCTTTTAAGTCCATTTCACTTAATCAAGGGTGTTCCTAAGGAGGGTTCCACTTCTTCCAATGTTGCCTAAAATTTTTTAATTGGTTATTTTATTTATTTACATTTCAAATGTTGTCCTACTTCCCAGTCTCCCCTCTGCAAAACTATCCCAAATGTTACCCCCTTTGCCTTTAAAAGGTTGCCCCTCATGCATACACCCACCACTCTTTTTTTTCTTTTTTATTCGATATATTTTTTATTTACATTTCAATTGATTTCCCCTTTTCTAGACCCCCACTCCCCAAAAGTCCCATCAGTCCCCTTCCCTCCCCCTGTTCCCCCACCCAACCCTTCCCACTTCCCTGTTCTGGTTTTGCCCTATACTGCTTCACTGAGTCTTTCCAGAACAAGGTGCCACTCCTCTGTTCTTCTTGTACCTCATTTGATGTGTGGATTATGTTTTTGGTATTCCAGTTTTCTAGGTTAATATCCACTTATTAGTGAGTACATACCATGATTCATCTTTTGAGTCTGGGTTACCTCACTTAGTATGATATTCTCCAGCTCCACCCATTTGCCTAAGAATTTCATGAATTCATTGTTTCTAATGGCTGAATAGAACTCCATTGTTTATATATGCCACATTTTTTTTGCATTCACTCTTCTGTTGAGGGATACCTGGGTTCTTTTCAGCTTCTGGCAATTATAAATAGGGCTGATACGAACATAGTGGAACATGTATCCTTATTACATGCTGGGGAATCTTCATCAAAATCCCAACTCAATTCTTCACAGAGTTAGAAAGAGCAATCCTCAAATTCATCTGGAACAACAAAAAAACCCAGGATAGCTAAAACTATTCTCAACAATAAAAGAAATTCTGGGGGTATCAGTATCCCTGACCTCAAGCAATACTACAGAGCAATAGTGTTAAAAACTGCATGGTATTGGTACAGTGACAGGCAGGTGGATCAATGGAACAGGATTGAAGATCCAGAAATGAACCCACACACCTATGGCCACTTGATCCTCGACAAAGGGGCTGAAAACATCCAATGGAAAAAAGATAGCCTTTTCAACAAATGGTGCTGGTTCAACTGGAGGTCAGCATGCAGAAGAATGGGAATTGATCCATCCTTGTCTCCTTGTACTAAGCTCAACTCCAAATGGATCAAGGACCTCCACATAAAGCCAGACACTCTGATGCTAATAGAAAAGAAACTGGGGAAGACCCTTGAGGACATCGGTATAGGGGGAAAGTTCCTAAACAGAACACCAATAGCATATGCTCTAAGATCAAGAATTGACAAATGGGACCTCATAAAATTACAAAGTTTCTGTAAGGCAAAGGACACGATCAAAAGGGCAAATTGGCATCCAACAAATTGGGAAAAGATCTTCACCAATCCTATATCAGATAGAGGGCTAATATCCAATATATATAAAGAACTCAAGAAGTTAGACACCAGAAAACCAAATAACCCTATTAAAAAATGGAGTACAGAATTAAACAAAGAATTTTCACCTGAAGAACTTCGGTGGCAGAGAAGCATCTTAAAAAATGCTCAACTTCATTGGTCAATAGGGAAATGCAAATCAAAACAACCCTGAGATTTCACCTTACACCAGTCAGAATGGCTAAGATTAAAAATTCAGGATACAGCAGATGTTGGCGAGGATGTGGAGAAAGAGGAATACTCCTCCACTGCTGGTGGGGTTGCAAATTGGTACAACCACTCTGGAAATCAGTTTGGCGGTTCCTCTGAAAAATGGGCACCCACCACACTTGCATCCTGGGGCATCAAGCCTCCACAGGAATAAGGGCTTCCCCTCTGCTAAGACTAAAAGTTAAATTCTTTGCCCCATCTACTATGAGAATGAAGACAATTCTCAGCAATCTGTCGACATTCCAGACAATGTCAACATCTCTCTGAAGGGGCACACAGTCATTGTGAAGGGTCCCAGCTGGAACCCTCTGGAGAGACTTCAATCTCATCAATGTAGAGTTGAGTCTCCTTGGAAAGAAAACAAAAGGTTCCTGGTCCACAAATAGTGGAGTATCAGAAAGGAACTGGCCACTGTCAGAACCATCTGCAGTCATGTTCAGAACATGGTCAAGGGTGTTATGCTGAGATTCTGTTACAAGATGAGGTCTGTGTGTGCCCACTTCCCCATCAATGTCATTATACAGGAGAATGGGTCTTTGGTTGAAGTCCGTAATTTCTTGTGTGAAAAATACACCCACAAGGTTCGGACAAAGACAGGTGACTTGTTCTGTCTCTCAAGCCCAGAAGAAGGATGGATTAATCCTTGAAGAAGATGATATTGAACTTGTTTCAAATTCAGCGGCTCTAATTCAGCAAGCCACAACAGTTAAAAGTAAGGGTATTAGAAAGTTTTTGGATGGTAGCTGTATCTGAAAAGGGAACAGTGTAGCAGGCTGACAAGTAAGATCTTAGCTACCCAGCTCCACAAACAAGATCCTGAGTGCACAGTTTGGGTTCTTAGGGTTAATAAAAGAATTATATATTGAAAAATTATATATCGAAAAAAATAAACTTCTAGTTACAATTGGGCTTCTCTTATGTTTATATCCTTTTGAGATAGATGTGTTTCTATTTATTTATTTATTTATTTATTTATTTATTTATTTTTATCTTTAGAATTCTTTTAGGTAGAGTCCATTTAAATTTGTCATTCTTAATTTATTACCTGCTAATATAAATCCATTTTATTCAAAACTGAAGCTAATCATTATAAAAGAATACCTTGTTCTTCCCCAGAATAAGAATTAATTACATATTTATTATTACTTTAGTCTATTAATATAGGAAAAGCTTATGACAGAATCCAGTGGGACAGAAACACCAGTGAGTCAAAGACTTTACTGTTTAAAAAGCTGACAATTTATAGATGTCCCACAGGTTGGAAGTTTTGCTCTTCTAAAGTGAAAATTAAATTAATATAATGTGTGGAAATGGGAATGTTTATAAATGTACAGAAAATTATGATAAGTTTAAAGTACAATAATCTCAGAGATCCCCTTTCTTTGAAACAAACAATAAGAACATTATAAATGCAGCAATCAAATCTCTGACAGATGTGGCAGTAAAGCAGATTGGAAAGCCAAACAATAGTACTAATAAAGTATAATTTTTCTGCCATTGCTTCCTTGGTTTGTTCCTGCCACATGCTTTAAACTGTCCATCTGTCTAGAAGCTTAAGAATTCAATCATCAACCTTAATGAGATGATAACTAAAATAAATTCTTTTTGTAGTACTTAATATTTGAATAACTTATGCAGAATATTGGAGAGCTAGATTATGTTATCAGATACGCCTTAACTTTGAACTCTAGGATTTTAGGAGCTTACTATATGAAAATCAATCATCTTTAATTCTTAAGTCTTTTAGCTGGATTGTAGATATTCATATTTCCCTAAAGAATCACAAAATGCCAACATTTGTTGCTATTTAATGAATTCCTTTCTTTTTATTCTGAAAGACTCAAACTTCTCATACATAGAATTTATATCTCTTGATTATATTTTTTTCTCAAAAAGATTAAAGGAGAAAAAATACAGGAGAAAAGAAACATCTACAAATATAGATTAGAAATGTCTGTCAGACACTGATAATTTAATTGCCCCACCCCAGTGTAGATTAGACAATTTTTTAAATACAGATGCTCATTATCATCAACATTATTGTTTTTTGTTTTCTTTCTAGTGATGTAAGATGAAATTATTTCTTATAATTTCAAAGATTGTTTTGTATGCTCCCTAAAAATGCACTAAGAACAGATACCTCCTATGTTTATGTACTTACTGTTACTGCTTATAGACTAATCTATTTTATTCATTAAGTCTCTTTGTATTTTTACAAGTATGAAATTATTTTCTATATATACCTAAGGAGCATTGTGCCTCAGACCAACTAATGACCTAAGTCTAATCACTTTATATTTGCTGTCCTACAAAAAAAATCTGTTATTCTCATTTGATTTGCCTTAAATTATGTATTGGACAACTCACACTTAAATTTGTGGTAATTTTCCATTGCACAGGTGTCCCAGGGTCTTGGTTGATCTTTGTTTACTTTTTTTTTTAAATTTGGATTTCCTTGTACTATATCTATAATCATATTATGTAAATGACAAAAGCAAGAAATGCACATCTTTGCCATGTTGATCTACATACTGAGTTCCCTGTCACCCAGGGATATATAGCGAGCACATTTCTCCAAAACCCTGAAGCAAACAAATACAGAAAACCTAATATTAAATACACATGTAAGATTGTTGCATATGGGTCTAGTACTGTTCTTCTGAACCAATCCCCTAATGGAAAAAAAGAGCCAATCACTTGGTGAGTAGCTGGAATTTCCAGGTTGGATGGAGGAAGAGAGGAAGCAGGAGAGAGTTACTTCCTTTTGGAACCAGGATAGCAGAGGGGTAAGATGTAGCTGTCAGAACGCCATTGGAGGGATCAGATTTTAGTAACGCTTGTAAGATTAGATTTTAGTTGTTGCGCCCAGAGATTGAGTCACCATTGTTTCTGAACTAAGTTTGTGTTGCATTCTCCTTCATGAGGCGACTCTTCTGTGTTCAAGAGAGAAGGTATGGCAGGTAAAGCATGAGTTTGCCAGATGTGTACCACAAAGGCCATGGGAGATTTGAAGCATGGGATTAGTGAGGTAGTGACCTGCCCCCTGGGAAGCTAGTAATCTGGGTGGAGACCTTCATGGGTTATATTACACTTGTCAAACTAATAAGTTCACACATTTTTATTTATTTATTTATTTTTATTTTTATTCGATATATTCTTTATTTACATTTCAAATGAAGTTCCCTTTCCTGCCTCCCCCCTCCACGAAAGTCCCATAAGCCCTCTTCCCTCCCCCTGTTCTCCCATCCACCCCTTCCCACTTTCCTATTCTGGTATTCCCTTACACTGCTGCACTGAGCCTTTCCAGAACCAGGGGCCACTCCTTCCTTCTTCTTGGACATCATTTGATATGTGGATTGTGTCTTGAAATTTCCAAGCTTCTAGGCTAATATCTGCTTATTAGTGAGTGCATACCATGAGTGTTCTTTTGAGACTGGGTTACCTCACTTAGGATGATGTTCTCCAGCTCCATCCATTTGTCCACCAGAGAACTCCTACAGCTGATAAACAAATTCAGCAGAGGGGCTGGTTATAACTCAAGCAAATCAGTAGCCTTCCTATACTCAAAGGATAAGCAGGCTGAGAAAGAAATTAGGGAAATGATACCCGTCACAATAGCCACAAACAATATAAAGTATCTTGGTGTGACTCTAACCAAACAAGTGAAAGATCTTTACGACAAGAACTTCAAGTCTCTGAAGAAGGAAATGGAAGAAGACCTCAGAAAATGGAAAAATCTTCCATGCTTATGGATTGGCAGGATTAATATAGTTAAAATGGCCATCTTGACAAAAGCAATCTACAGATTCAACACAAGACCCATCAAAATCCCAACCCAGTTCTTCATAGAGTTAGAAAGAAATTCTCAAATCATTCTGGAATAAGAAAAAAACCAGGATAGATAAAACTATTCTGAACAATAAAAGAACTTCTCAGGAATCAGTATCCCTGACCTCAAGCAATACTACAGAGCAAACGTGTTAAAAACTGCATGGTACTGGTACAGCGACAGGCAGGTAGATCAATGGAATAGAATTGAAGACCCAGAAATGAACCCACACACCTATGGCCACTTGATCTTTGACAAAGGAGCTGAAAACATCCAGTGGAAAAAAGTTTACACGTATTTAAATGTTGCAACACAAAAAAAAATTGGAATGATATGCTCTGTTGCCTCAACATTTGAATATTAATGTATACAAAAATCTTTATCATAAATGTGAAGATCAACTCAACTACTTCTCTTTCTTTTCTCCCTCCCAGAGTCGAGGGAGGGCTGTGTGTGATCTTCCATGTAAATTTTCTATTGCTCTGGATCCTATTACTGTGGACACAATAGGTAAAATCAACACAAAGCATTGTTTTATTACAGGAAGGCAAAATGTATCAAAACAAGCTAAGAGCCAGGAGCTGGCAAAGCATTGTACATTCCAAAAGTTCCAGGACAGAGCTCTTCTTTGATTCTAATATCTTCTGAAGGCCAGCTGTGTCTCTGGATGTAGTCCTCTCTTTCTATCTTCTAAGCAGTGGGAAGAAGACCAGAGTCTTCCTTCTTGCTCCACTTTCATCTTCTCTGAGGCGTCTTTCTCCTACTTCAGATAACCTCTGTGAATGCAGTGGAGACACTCAGAGAATCCAATTGTACCTCCCTCCATGAAAGTCAGTTGGTTGGCAAACGAAATTCTATTTGCAACATTTAATTCTGCCTTACAGATAAGGAAACTCACTCATAGTTTCCATCAATTTGGATATCTGCTTTATTAAGAGGTCATTCTTCTTTCTGTGTTTCACTCTAATGTTATTTTTTTCTTTTTTCTTTTCTAATCACTTGATTCACTATAAGGAATAAAAGTTAACATAGAAAGTTCATTAAATATATTACTCTCTACATTCCCTGGTAAATTTCCTTTTAAAAAATTGGATAATTAAGACAAGTGAATAAAAATAATTCAGAGTATGTTGACTTACCTGTGCAATAGACTGGCTCCTGAGTTAGGTTCTGTTCTGTTTCATCGAAGTAACAATTCAGAGACTTTCTCTACTTCTCTGTAAAGAAAAGCTATCTAAGGACACGAACCTTCATTCCATACAATATGAAAACCCGAGGATTTTTAAATGTATATAGCTTCCAAAACAGATTTCACCAGGTGCAGTTTAGATGAAGTGTCTAAGATAGAGAAAGAAAAAAAAAGTAGAGAAGAAAATGGAGCATCTGCTTGAGTGACTCGGAAAATGCATACTTCATTTCCATTCATTTCAATAAGGGAGAATTGACTGCAGAGTGTTTGCTCCAGGCCCCTGTCTGTGCTTCTGTGTTTTACAAGGTAGCTTTTCAAAGCATTTTTTTTTTTGGTTGCTGTTTATGGGTTTATTTCTAATGTTTTAACATTTTCAATCCTGGTCCGTCCTGCTGGAATTTCCCCTTGCTTCTTCAGCATTGCTCCTGTGGCCTGCTGGGGACTAGCTCCAACTGTGTAATTTACCACGCAGGTTTATCGATCTCGTTCAGCTGTTTCTGGAACTCTATAGGTGTGTAAGGCAGTCATGCAAAGCAAGCAAGGAACAGGAGAACCAAGCGTGATTATCACACTGCCAGAGTGAAAAGTGTAAAATAAAAGAAACCTTTGTTTGTTAGGTTTTGAAACCTTTTGAATGATTAACCTACACCTTGCCCAGCTGGGTTTAATGACTGAATTTACCAGCTGTAGATGTTTCAGCACAGTGGTAGGCACACAACAAGTGCTTAATAAGTCTTTGTTAGAATGAATGCCATTGTGAAGATAGTATTTTTCTCATTAGTTACCTGTCAATATTCTCCTCTCCTTATCTAGGACCTATTTTCCATATATGTCAAGAAAGATTTACAAGGGGATGTAGCTCAGATGAACTGTGAACTGAAGTCCAACTGTGGTCCCATGTGTTTTCATTACTATGTTTTATTTCAACCTTGCTAGCACCTGCTATTAGGATTATATATGTCAGAGATATTGCTTTAAAGGAAAGCATTAAAGACAGATGCAGAGGAGGGGAATTCTCAGGCAGGGAGTATGAAAGGAAGGCTTCCTGGGGTTTCTGGCATCTGCAAGTGAAGGTCTTGAATGTTCTCTTGAACTACAGGGTGTCCTGGGGATCTAATAGATTACAAACCACTACAGGGGATAAAGTGAAAGTTCAAATGTCAAATCATGGATAAGAGGGATTTGCTACAGAAGGTGCAGAGATCACAAATTGGCCCAGGTATTTTTCCTTGCTAAAAATTAATAAATATATTCTGATTGTAAGTTCCCAAAACCTACTCCCAGATTCTCTCCAATCCATCCAATTCCATGCCCTCCCCATCTTTGTCTCTCAGAAAAACAGTCTATTCACACAAAACAAAATAAAAAATAAAGTACAAGAAATACACACCACACACACACACACACACACACACACACACACACAAACCCCAAACCTCATAAAGACAGACAAAAAATAAAACATCATAATAAACAACCGAAATACTAGGAATACAGGAATATAAAACCTGCCCCCCAAAACAATATAGAAAAAGAATCTATAAAGAACACCACTGAGTTTATTTTACATTGGACCAGGACCTTTCGTACTGGACTGTGATGTGAGGAAATATAGCAAAGAGGAGCTTGTGGTAATCTATTTCTCTCAAAATATATGCCAAGATTAATGTTATCTTACAGCATTGTTTGGATATAACTATTTTATTTTATGTATTTTTGCATTTTACTCACATGCATGTATGTGCAGTATGCTCCTAGCAGCCCTAAATGTCAGGAGTGGGCATCAGATGCAATGGAATTGGACTTTTGGATGGTTTTGTGCCATTCTGGGTATGCTGTTCTCCCAAGCAAGGTCTTCTGAGAGAGCAATGGTGCTCTCAACTGCTGAGCTAGGCCTCAGGCCTCAGTTAACTTACACTTTAAGGCAAGAAAACAAAACAAATGATATGCAGCAAACTTATCTAAAACAGGGTTGATTATTGTACTAATCTGTGGATATAAAGGTAATAATCTCGAGAGCATTAGATACTATGTCCTTTTAACAGTGTTGCAGTGCTAAGTTCTTCCCTAGGCCCTAGGGTCTTCCCAGCTAGGTTGTTTTTGGCCCAATCAACAGTATGTGTTATAACTTCTGTTAAGAAGCAGGGCTTCAATCCAATGAGAAAGCATTGGTTCAGTACATGTTTCTTAGTACATGTTCAATTTTATCTTCTCGTTAGAACACTTTGGGAAGCTGTTAGGTAGGAAATGGATCCAAATTTCTGTCAGCATCTGGCATATCTTTATTTGGAATCATTCTTTCAGAAGGTGAAAATATCTGTTCTGAAGGAAGTTATGTCTAAAGATACGCATTTTATGATCTTTGTGTTTTCTTCTTACTGTAGAGGTGGGGACGTAGCATAGTCTTGTTCTAACAAGAGTACAAATGAAGTGTTCGCAGTAGGTTTGTTTGTTCATTTGCTTTTGTTTTGCTTCTTGTCTAAAGGAAACATTCGCATGACTTATTCACGGTTTACAACAGAAACTTCCATTCTATCCAGGTGTGAAGAAATGCTGATTTGCTGATTTATTTTAACTTGATTTCCTTTTTTTAAAAAAAATTAATTTTGACAATTTCAAAAATACATACAATGTATTGTGAATGTATTGACTTTCTGTTACGCCTTTTCATCCTCTTCCTGTTCTTACATTTTTTGTAACTGGTACCCTTCTACTCCATGGCTTATTTTTTGCTGTACCTGTTGGAGGTAGCCATAGCTCCTGAGAGTTCATGGATACATCTATATTCCATCTACAAGACAGAATTTCCTAACACCCCTCCCCATTCTCCAGCTTTGATGTTCCTTTCCTGTCATTGCTGATGCTCTCTGACAGTATAATGGGTAGGGGGGTATATTCTTGAATCCACAATAAATCACACCAACAAAAAATTCATTTTGTACTTTTTCTTCTGTATAATGAATAAGGCATTTGTACAAATCGAAGCTTAGCAGCAAGTCTCTGAAATGGAGCATCCAAGTAACCCACAAACTGGAAAACATCTTTTTTGAGCAATTGGCTCTAATTTTTTGTGACATCTTTGTATGGCAATTTATACTGTATTGTATCAGAATGGGGAATCTCAGCCAAATATGGCCTTCTGCTTCTTTTGAATAGTCAGCCAGATAGGATTGATTTTTTTCTTTATAGTTGTAAATATTGAAAAATAACAATAGTAACATTTTATGGAGTGGAAACATTATCAGAATCTCAAAATGTTGTGTCCACAAATAAAATCTCCCTTGTCAATTTATTTTTGTGTGTTCAATGACTATTTTCATGTCAAAGCTGCAAGGTTAGGTAACTGCAGCAGAGATGTGTGGCTCACAGAACCAGAAATATTTATATTTTGTGAAAAAGATTTGCTAAACTGTGGACTAGGTTTAAAAGGAACTAGTCAGAAATGGTGAAAATTAGCTAACCAATCAGCTCCATGAACACTCAGGAGCTATGGCGACCTCCAACACATACAGAAAACAATGAGCCACGGAGTTAGAAGTGAACCAGTTGCAAAGAATGTAAGAACAAGAGGAGGATTAAAAGGGGTAACAGAAAGTCAGCTAATTAATGGTGCCTACATTACAGCAATCCAATGAGTTAGGTTCTAGAACATTTGTTTTTCTAAATCATTTTGTTGTATAACTTTGGCTATATTTGCCAAGAATTATCAACTTCGCTTATTCTGTTTCTTCATGGTTTTCATGCGATAAAATGCAAAACACAGAGGGGCCAGTTCGCACCTTCAGAAGAGGTAGCTCTCGCAGTCAGTCTTCACTTTGACATTGAGTATTTTATTTCTAACTTGCAAAATCAGTACATAAATATGATGCATATAGAAAGAGCCTTAGTTGAAATAACATCTTGAGTGGAAGGAAGAGTGTATCCTCCTGGAATGAGGTATCATGGTTTCAGAGCTGGTTTTGTAGTAGCTAGCCTGTATCTGTAGAACTAAGAATACTTCTGGATTCTTAGTAACTCAAGTGCACATAAAAACAATTGTGTATAACTGCATACCAGTCAAGAGTTAGCTATTTTACTTTCCCCAAATAAGCGTAGCAATTAACGAATCCACATGTCTCAACATGAGTCTTTTGTGCACCCTTTCATCTATGGACATGAAAGAAAGACTGGCATTTTAAAGTATGGAGGAATGTTGAGACTTCATTACATGAAGGCACCCCTAAAAAGTTTAAAGACCTGATAAAAATTTGTTTGAAGGTTCTGGCAAGTATCCTACCACTAATGCTCTATAGAGTCCTAGGTATGTTTGTTCAGTAGCAGTGACACAGGCAAGAATGTTTCCAGATTCATCAAGCATGTCATGTGTTCATGTGCAGGAAAAGGTCTCCCAGCATTAGACAGCCCTGCTTTTAATATAGAATGCAGCACTCCTCCTACGCCAAGAGCCTCCTCACGACTGTTTCAGTGCTTTATGACTGACAAAGAGTCATTAGAAGTCGGTTTGATGGACATAACTAAGTGAATTGGAAAAAATAAAAAAAGCCTCTCAGCCCATTCAGAAATAATTGATGTGACGGAGACAGCTGTATGTGAGTTCCAGATAAGGAGACAATTTATGAAGAAACTACTGAAGCTAAAAGGGAAGGTGCAGATTTAAAGTTCCCAATAACATTGTCTGTTAGACACAGCACTATTCAATAAGGAAAAGATTGAACCTGAGCAACTTTCCAATAGACGACATCCTTAGGGGCCCATCCTCTTGCAGATAAAATTCCCATAAAGGTATTGTTACTAGTTATAAAAAATGAACTCTAATGCCAAACTATCTTCACTCCTAACCCAACGATGCATTTACTCTTTCACTCTAAGCATTGTATAAAACACAGCACTAACTAATCTTGAATCTCCTCTTGATTTTCCTCAAATCTATCTCTAGTTTAGCAAAGAAATATGCATTTTCATTCTGTAGGTTGGAACTTCAAAGATTTTGGTAAAGAACGGAGGGTAACATTTTTACAAACAATGTCTTATGAAACATTATAAATGCTTCTCATGTAATATAGATTATTTACAATTTTTTCAGCAATTTGGAATGAATAAAATTAAGTTATTGTGTTTGCTTTAAAATATTTGCATGTTAATTCAAAACTATTCTTTAGATTTCACCTGGATATCTTATACATTCTCAATGATTGTAGAATTTTTTTGTCCTTGTAAGTTCATGGACTTAATTTTTTATGTAAATGATGGCTGTGGTCATACATTGCTGCCCTTGGATTGCTCTTCCCAGGGAAGCAGGGAGACAAGAAAGAGGCTGCCCTCTCAAGTTCCATGACAATAGAAAAACATGGCAGGCAGAGAACTGCCTCTATGTGATACCAGAAAAGAGTGAATGGATGTGAACGGTTTCATCAAGCTGGTTACTAGTCTTGAGAAACTTTAAAGCAATGCTGATAGGTTTAGTCACATAGGAGTTGAGGAGAAGACCAGCCACATCACTATTCTTGACTTAGAATCTCCCCTGGAGTTTGAATGTACTTGTGGCCATGTCTATACTATTGTGGTTAGCCTCCACTACCTTCTTCTCAAGCATACGCTTCTAGTATGTAATACTGAAGCCCCAAAGTAGCTGACAAATGCCTTCATAAACTAATTGACCACCAAAATGTGTTTAATGAAGGATATCATCACAATAGCTCTTGAAATATGTGGTTGTTATCCTATGTGCATTATTACTTTATCGATAATTTGTGGTTTTCAACATTAATTAGGCCTAATATTTTATGTGGACTTTAGAATTTCTACCAGGAATATTTGCAAATTACTTAGCTAGAAGAAGAAGAAGAAAAAAAAAAAAGAATCCTAAGTGAAATGGTAGAAGATAACTCTGGTTACTTAGCAGTGGCCTGAGGTATTGTACCTTTTATAGGATGTGTCTCCGAGGGAGCTTACGGCTCTTTTTATGAGCCATCTCATTAAATCCCCCTGAATTAAAAGAAAGATATTATTATCTCTATTTTCAGACCCTGGGCCTAAGGCATAAGAACCAAAGGTCAGCTAACTTGGCCAAGGTAACAAAGAAAATCTAGAGGGAATTTTGAAATATTTATTTTTCTCGTTCTCTCTGTGATTTTAATGTATAATGTATATATTTTTTAAAACACATACACTCTTTAGATGCATCCATGCAAGAATTTTCTTTTGCCTTTGTGGTTATTTTGAAATTAATTCTGTTTTACTTAATTCAGTGTCCACTGAACTCCTTCATTCTCTTTGCAACTTCAGTTTTTTTAAATAACAAAATGAAACAACATTTTAAAATTATTTCACATTTTTCTTTTCTGTATTAATAGAGAGTATGCGTTCCTGTGTTCATTTTAAACTCTTGCTTTGATAGTTGGAACTGATCCTAAAAGATATGAAAGTCATTAAAGTAGAATTAAGAATAACCTTTAACCTTTCTTTCCACTTTCTTTTTTAGAATGATAAATACTTAACCCATTGCATGGCCTTTGTAGTCCCTCCCTTAATCTTTATCATTAAAATTTCACTGCTCAGTAGTGTTTGCTGAAAGGAACAGGTAGCTTTAAGAAAGCTGTAGTAGTGACATTTTCAAAGGAAAACGAAATTTCTCAGGCAATTCCGTATACTTTTTGGCTACCTGATAATGATAAGTGGGAGGGAATATAAACAGAAATGAAAGTAAGATCAACAAAAATGATTCCTTCGTCCAAATCCAATGATCATAGAAACATAAAAAGGTTAGAGGTCTTTGTAAAGGCCATGTCTGTAGGCTCTTCGGCTAGTAAGTTTGCTCCCATGATATATAGACTACCCACAGTGAAATACTGAGGACTATTTTTCCATACTGCGATCCCAATTCCATGAAATATTATAAAGCCCGTAATGGTGTTTAATGTCCACCAATCTTTAGAGCTTGAAGAGGAAAGAAGAAATTTGCATGCACTGCATGTTTCTACTAAGCTTACAATGAATGATATAGTAACAGAAACATCAGCAATTTGCAGGGTTTGTAGCAAATCTTTTTTTTTCCTATGACAGAATAAAAGAGACATTTGTGGAAGCAATTCATAAATCATGGGTAAATACCACAATTCTTAACTTTCTCATTTATTAACCTGTGATGTGCAGATAATCCTTATAACTCTGCAGTCCTATTGGTCATGGTTATGATTAGTGATTTTTGTACTGTGAGCTTTCGAGCTAAAATCAGCCAGAAAGGCTTCATAAATTTATACTATGTTTTGGCAGCAGTAAATTCAAATTGTGTGTTGGGAATGGAGAGTGTGGATTATAAGTATGATAATTATGTACATTTGTGTCATGTTAAAATTCATGAGAGGCTAATGTATGAAACTACTACTAAGAATTTCAGACAGCTACCAAGCAACATTTGGTATATACTTTAGATATTATACCACATAACCAATACTGTATATTTCCTTACTGTTTTTGTTTGTCCTCAGAATAATGCAGCATTAGTTTGTTCTAATAATAAACTTGAATTTATTTTGTTATTATTTATATTAATTTAATTATATAATTCAGATAACTTGCATGTCTCATGCCCAATAGTTATGAGCAGCCATTGACACTAACATAGATACTTGTTGGTTCTAGTTGGAACTTCTTTAGCACATGTAATAAACAAAATAAATATTACAGTTGACTTTATTGTATTTGAATGAACTACAATTATGGTAACTACATTCAGTTAAATTTTTTAATTTATTTTCCATTCAACGGTTGAAGAAAGTTTTGCAGATCATCTCACAATATGCCTTAAATAGATACTTTATAGGAACAAAGTAATAAGTACTTTGTGATTTCTTAATACTCCACTCATTTATCAGCTGAATTGTTTGTAGCTGAATTCCAGCAAAGATGAGATTAAAAGTCTGTATCATATCGACTGGATTTGAATGCATTATCTCATTTGAAGTATTAAGATGACATTTTTTTCACAATGGATTATATTAGTATATTATTTCCTCCCATAATTACTGATCATTATTTTATATTAAGTGTATTTGTGGAAATATGAAGACTATTGAATGGAAAAAGATTGAATATATAAACTAGTTTATTTAATTTCAATGCATTTGTGGGTACGATATTATTTACTTATATTTGTTTCATAAAGATTTTGTTTACAATAATAAACTATAAACTCTAGGCTTGTCTTAGGTGATATATAGTTATCCAAATATATTTCAACCTGTTTAATAATTTTGTATTGAATTAGTGTCTGTAGATTTTAAATATGTAATTAATGTATTTTAAGAAATAAGATCATTTACCATCTTATATCTTAGTGACATTCAGAATCTTTTCTTTTACAGCCATTTCGTAGAGTGACGTTTTCTGTTGTGAGTCAGCCTCAGGACCCACATCAGGGGTCACTGCAGAGTTGCTATGACAGCGGGCTGGAGGAGTCAGAAACACCAAGCAGTAAGAGTTCATCAGGGCCAAGACTGGGTGCCCTTCCACTCCCAGAGGACAACTATGAGAGGACCACGCCGGATGGCAGTGTTGGTGAGGCAGAGCATATGGAAAATGGTAGGGGCAAACACAACATCCACACACATAATCACGCTAGTGAGCCCGTATAATTAGGCTTGTTCAAAAGTTAGTCTAAAATAGAATAAAAAAAGAGCAAAGTAGATTACACCAAAATAATTTTAAAATACCAAATACTTGGTAAAATAAAGAACTTACAAATAAAGAAACATAAATCTATAGATAAAATTCATAAAATTACACCATCATTTAAAATAGTGTATCGGAAATAAGTGCGCCTAGGCATAAACTGGAGCAGTTTCTGCTCTGAAAATGCTAACTCAGTCCACAATTGCAAAGTAACAGCCACTAAGGGAGGTCTTGATTGAGTGTTTCCTTCTAATCATTTTTGTCATGCAACTATTTCTTCAATTAACACAAACCAACCTTAGCAGAAGTGAACACCATGAACACACTTTGCTTAAGATTTTCTTTCTTTGAATATTCAGCAATGCAGTTTGATCCTTGGCTTTTAAATGCCAGATGAAACGGATCAGAAATGAGCAGTAGTGTCTTGCTCTCACTAGCATGCATTCAAAGCCATTACAACTCCTCTCTCCTTAAAGTACATGGTTTATCTGGATTATTGCAAGAGAAAGGGAATACAACAAACTATAATTTTCCCCTTTCTTACCTCATTGTGAGCCTATCCTCATAATTATCAAAATTGGCCTCCTCTGCCTATTGTTTATCAAAAAATTATGTTGCAAATAATACTTTCACATTTGCTTATGTTCCCAAAGTCAACCGGGTTATTTATTTTCTAGATTTTGAGTATTCGATAAACACTTGAGGAATGAGTTTATTTCAAACAATGGAGTGGCAAAGCTTTTCCTGACCGCATTTTTTATTTCTAATGTGAAATAGATACAATTATATATCAAGAAAAGCATGAGAATATATTATGGATTTATGTTACTTAATCCTCTTATAAAACAGGACCTTTTTCTTGCTTTATATCAGTTTCTTCAGTGGTGGAATGGATATTGATTATATTAAAGACAGTATATTAATTCAAAGAAAAACACACCTTTTGATTTAGAAATTTGACTGTGAATATTAAAATCCAGTAATACATAAATCAAAAAGTGACCCCAAGTGAAGTAGTCTACATTAAATCATACTGAGTTATTACCTTTCTAAGTATCGATCTTTATTTGGTATGATAACAAGGCCTGTTGATTGATGTCCCTCTTGATCAATTCTCTAGACTTTAAAGGCATTTTGCCTCATGGCTATAAGGCATGCTTATCTGTGTGTATGGTGGTGTGTGCTAATGTAGAAAGGACTTTGACATGATCTTTAAAAAAACATTTTTCAACAATTTTATTAAATGAGTATAAAATTTTGGTGTGAATTAAAATGCAACAGAGTATTTATTTATGGCAAATGTATTTAAAGTTCATATATATGTATGCATACATATTCATACATATATATTAGAATAATCCTTAGACAGGGTTCATTGCCCTTGAGGATTCTATTTTATATGAAGTTATCTTTTAATAATAGTACAAGTTTACTTGTTTTTAAAAGTACTTTCTTTAAATAAAGAGGACTGTATTAGCAAGTCTTTCTTTTTTAATGTCAGTGGTTTTTGTAACTCTGGCATTTTAGTTTTTATTAATTTTTTTACTTTTACTTTAAATATGGTATGCATTTTAAGTATAATCAGGAAATGATGCTTAATTGAAGGATAATTATGTTTTGTAAGCTCACTTAGGGAAATTTTCAAGAAACACGAATGCCATGGAAAAGAACAGAGGAATATATAAATAGTGTAGAAAGTTCACTGAAAAATTTGCTAAATAAATTCCACTTTTTTCATAACAATGTAGTAAGTTCTATAAACAGAAGTGGCATAGTATCACAACCAATTTTTCTACACATGACTGACACTTGAAACACAGGTTGTATATAAGTGTTTTTGTATCGGTTGCCTGTAATCTATATTGTCCCTGATCTGTATATAATTATAGATGAGATGGGATGCACTTTGAACAATCTAGACACAACAGTTGACATTTGAGTAACAGTTCTGTTTGGATCTAAGTCTGCTAAATTCTCATGTGCTTATTAAATATAATTGTATTGCCTGAGTTCTGGTAATTTCATCTTCAATATTAATGGGCCATTCTTGTATAAATAGAATTGGAACTGAAACTGGTCAAGTATTCATATAATTGGAGTACAGGTTATCTGCAGTTTTTTGCTTGGTTAGCTTTTCATCAGAATTTATTTCGATTTTCATTTGGATTCTCTATAAAAATATCATTTTACATGCTGTCCTAGTTCCTAATTATTATGATTTCAAATATTTTCTTTCAGTTTTAACCTGGATGAAAATGTGCACACTTCATTAAATGTCTTTGCTTAAGTCTCATCACAAAGTTTAGAAGATAATTTGCAACACAGTAGCATATAATCTTTCTGTGTCATGTCACAAAAGAGAAATAAACTAGAGTTTCTAATAAGATGTCAAAGACACTGAGCCAAGGAAGGTACTAAAATTGAAAAACTGAAACAAAATGCATCCAAATATATTTATATTTTACCAAAAAATGTATTGTTCTTTCATAACTTATTATAAAAGTAATTCATTAATAAGGCACATGAGTTTTTTTTCTGTTTAGATATCTTTACATAGTCCATTTGCAGGAAAAAATAGTACAATGTAAAAGTTCACATAATTTATTGCAACATGATTAGCATAGAAACTCACTATTCTAAAGTTCCAGTGAATTTCTAAAATGTTTAATAGCACTCATGTCACTTAAGATGTTTCAGGAAAAGTATATATTTCTCTATGCCAATGATCACTAATACATTCCTTTCCTTTTAATTACCATCCACATTATGACTTAATGTTGATGATTTTATTGATAAAAATGAGGTACTTGATTATTTGATAATATAATAATTTTTTAATGCAATAATATATTAAAATACAGAGTTCATAGTGAACAGTTATAATAAAGTGTTGAATGATATAATATTTCATTGCATTGAGGAATTGATAACTCATGTTCAGAATAAATATTAAGCATAATGGCATCATTACTTCAAAGATAAATATAGACTATATATATATCTTTTTGATAGGAAACTAAGCTTCAGAATTTCTCTTGGAATGGTATATCACTTTCTTTTGGGGCTATTGTATTTATTTTAGTTCCCACCTTTAAGCCCATGTCTATTTATTCTTTGAAAAGTCCCTCTCTCAGACAACTTTGCAAAGCTTCTTTGCCTTTTCTTCACACGTCTTTAATATATCTGGCGTATTAGTAGCTCAGATACAGAAAACACTCTACTTGGTTTCTGATCAGACATGGTCATCAGAGGTGGTCAGTCCACATCACTCTTTTGAGTTTGTGCCTTGTTATTTACATGCCTAGGAAATAAATTATCTTTGCAATACCACTGTAGTCCAACAACATATGATTATGCCTTTACATTATGTTCCATATATATATATATATATATATGAAATAGGATATAAAATCTACATACATTATATATACACATACTATATGAGAGAGAGAGAGACAGAGAGAGAGGCAAGGTAGAAGGGAGAGACAGAGAAAGAGGGAGAAGGAGGAAAGACATCTCCTTGTGATATGCATAGTAAACTGTATGTGTATTAATGTGGGCAAGGCACTAGTAATTTTAGGGCCTGCCTAGCAACCTACATAGCATCTGTGCATCTTAATAATAGATAACACATTTATCACATAAATCAAAGAAGAGGGCTGAGTAAGGGCTGTGAGTTCTGATCAGTGGGTGGATAAGTTGGCATTAAGCAGGCCAATGTGGGAGATGGTTTCGGAACCTCCTTCAAACCACACTGTAAGAGATATATTTCACCCTAGCCGTAGTGCCCTTCACACGTATTATGTGTTATGCCACAACAGAGGAAGTATTGTTACTGCTTGCTTGACATGTAATTGGGTCAGACTAAGAATGGACTGAGGAAGAAAATGGTATGCATATTTTCACTAGGTAAACTTTTAAAATAGACCCCAAGACAGGTTTTAAAAGTTAAACATAGTGAGAAATTTGATTCTTCTAAGTCCTTGATGAATTTCATGAATTTATTTTTTTCAAATGACTAAAAATATATTTAACATTTATGCAGAAATTATTTTGAAGCCCCTTCCTAAATTTTGTTAACCTTATATAAGATTGGCTCCATTATTTTATTTATATCCTGTCTTCTCTTTCTCTTCAGTCTACATGCTTTTACTAGAATTTAAAATTCCTTTATACTGGAAATCAAAATATGGTACAGTACATGGTGAACCAATTTTCTTTTTGGCATTAGATTTCTACATTACATTCAGATGAACATAAGGATTCATAAGAAGAATCTGTTTTTCAATGGCCAATCAAATTGTTAGGAGACCTAACAGCGTTTTGTGTGGAATCAAGCATCCTCTACTTCAATACCCATCTGTAATGACATCTCTAAGGCATTCTTAGTAGTTCATGTCAGACTATTATGTTTTCTTTTCTTTTTTTATTTCGAAGAAATTCTTTTTTTTAATTGGATATTTTCTTTATTTACATTTCAAATAGTGTCCACTTTCCTGATTTCCTCTCTGAAAAAAAAAAAAAACAAAAAAAACCCAAAACTATCCCATCCCCCCTCCCCCTTACTCAGTAACCCATCTACTCCTGCTTCCCTGTCCTGTCATTCCCCTTTCCTGGGGTTTCGAGCCTTCTCAGGATCTGTAGGCCTCTCTTACCTTTGATGACTAACAAGGCCATCCTCTGTACATATGCAGCTGGAGTCATGGGTCCCTCCATGTGTACTCTTTGGTTGGTGGTTTAGTCCCTTGGAGCTTTGTGGGTATAGGTTGGTTCTTACAGGACTGTAAGCTCCTTCAGCTCTTTGGGTCCTTTCTCTAGCTCCTCCATTGGGGACCTACACCCAGATACATTGCAAAAGCTTCTCTCCTGTCCCACGATCTTTATATAGGTGTGAATAGCACAACCTTAAAACTCAAAATAAATACCTTGCATTATTTTCCATAGGAACAGTGTGCTGTGCCTTGATAGGAGTTTACTTTCACAGTTCTGCTGGTCTCCTTGCCAATCCAGTCACCAATATCTCACTGAAGCTAGGTTTTCTACTTTTTAGGCAATCTATGATATGGCTCTGTACCTCCAAGTGTCTGGAAAAGTCTGTAGGCCACCACTGTCAGACAGCCTTGTTCTTCCCTGTCCCTCGCGATTAAACTGAGGTAGTGATTAGACATAATGTCAGGTCTCAGCCGATCAAGATGTGTCCTGAAGCTCCTCTGGAGCCTGCCAGTAAAAGGAGCTGTATAAACTAAAATAATCTGAGCTTGTACTATCCTAGAAGACACTTACCACTGCAGTAGACAGAATCAGGTGGTTTGAAAACAAGTCTTGAAGCAGAATACCATCTGTTTGAAATCCACTTTTGTCTTTTTTCTAAGAGTGTAATTTATCCAGCATTCTGCTTAACCCCAGTTTCTTGTATCATATACCTCATCTTTGTAGAATAAAACAATTTTGATGAAAACAAAATAATGTATAAGTAAAAATGACTTGAAATCCATCTAAGAAATGTTAAAAGCTGCTATTTAGTGTGGTGCACAGTAAACTTTGTTCTTAATTTTAGGGAGACTTGGTGTAATTTAATATCTATTGCTTTCATTAAATGTTTAGTCTTACAAGGAAAGAATGCCAAAATTAATGGTCTTAATGTATTCCCACCATGACTAGTTTGTACTGAGTTTCCTTCCTAGTGGAATGTCAGGGGTTGAACCAGGAGACAGAGCAAGAGCACAGCAGGATTGGGAGGAAGTTTTCTGTCTTCTGACATCAAATCTACCTGAAAATGTACACTTCCTGTTTACCGCTTTTATTGCAACTATTTTATATATTTGTAAGCAAAGCATTCCCTCCGTTAGTAAAGCTGTATTTGGTCAGTGTCAAAATAATATATACATATATATATGTAAATATATATGTATATATATCCTGTTAAAAAGGATTTTGCAGTTTATATTCAGTTTTTTTTTCAGTTGAGTCCATTATTCTTATCATACATATTTCCCTTTGAATGCCTGCAAAATAATCATACTTACAGGGGAAATGAAAAAAAAGTATTCAATTAATATGCACCCGAAAATCCAAGTCCTTTATTTTCTAATCTCAGTATTAATAATTAATACTGATAAAAATACATTGCTGTGTTACCCTTTTTATTATAATTTTGTCCTTTAAAGCTCCATCACTCTGCTGAGCTCTTATGACCTTTAAAAAGACAATGGGTTCTCATCTAACCTCCAAGTGACTTTGGAGGTCTGTTAGAGGATTTGTTCCCAGCAGACATGGCATAGGACTTCTGTAGAATTTTACCCCTATTTGAAAATACATTGGTTGTTTATCTCCTTAGTTAAAAGATTGATTATGGTCTTTCCTGCCTGTAACAGACAAAAACAGAAATACTTTCTCCCTCTTAATCTCTATGTCTTTGTCTCTGTCTCTCTGTCTCTGTCTCTCTCTTATACACACACACACACACACACACACACACACACACACACACACACACACACACAGTGTAACTGGTAACTGGTTCTTGAAAATGTATTTAGCCTGTCTAGCTCTTGGATATATCTTACTTACTGAGAAACTGATTTGTTTCAATATTCCTCTTTTAGAGAAAAACACTATTTACCTCTTCTATTGTATCTCTCTCTCTGTTTGTTTGTTTGTTTCTTTCTTTCTCTCTCTCTCTCTCTCTCTCTCTTTCTTTCTTTCTTTCTTTCTTTCTTTCTTTCTTTCTTTCTTTCTTTCTTTCTTTCTTTCTTTCTTTCTTTCTTTTGTATTTTTGTAAGCAAAGCATTCCCTCCTTGAGTAAAGCCATGTAGAACAGTGTTGCCTATAACCCTTGTTTTGTGATTATATGGAAACAAAGTTATGATTATTCATTTTGACCCAACAAACATGCATTGAAATTGAAATATGACTGAGGCTTTGTGAAGAAGTTTGAGTAAATGAAAAAGAAGCCCTGCTTTCACAATGCAGTTCTTTCTGCCAGGAGATGTAGCCTTGGTTGTAGTGAACTAGATATGATGCTGAAAGGAATAAATGCACTGGTGAAGATCAGACTGATGTAAGAAATGAAACAAGGATAGGAAAAATGTATCAATAAATGTATCATATTACACATGAAGATGCAGGTTGGAAGAAGGCTTTGATGTATTGCTTACCTCATATTCTCTTCACCTGCATTCAGTGTAGTTTAGATACAATAGTTACCTTGTCTGGAAAGCTTTATACTAAATCACAGATATTTAAATCATCCATGTCATATCAAGTTACTGTTAATATTAGTAACTGTGTCTGTGTACATGCATGTGAAATGTACATGTACATATGTGGGCACTCATGTGGAAAGAAGTTCATGTTTGGGTTCTTCTTCAGTTGCAGTCAGCTTTCTTTTTTGAGGTAGTCTCTCATTGAATAACTAGAGTTCATAGATCCTACTCCTCTCAGTAGCCATTGAGCTCTAAGGATGTCTCTCAGTGACTGCACTAGGATTGTAGGTACAGTGTTAGCTGGTCTCTTTCACTCAGATCCTGGAGATAACTGACAACTTCATTTTAGTGCTGTAAGCAGTGTCTGACCTTATCAGACCCCATCTCTCTGTCTTCCTCTACCCATATCCCTCTCCCCTCCCCCTCCTGCCCCTTCCCCGCCTCTCTCTCACACATACAAACACACACATTTGTCTCACTATGAATCACTAACTGTCCTGAAAGTTGAAACTTAGACCAAGTTGGCCATTGTACCACAAAGATTTAGCTGCCTCTGCCTCCCAAGTCTTGGGATTATACTAATGTATTTTGTTTAAAATCTGCTTTACACTCTCTCTCTCTCTCTCTCTCTCTCTCTCTCTCTCTCTCTCTCTCTCTCACACACACACACACACACAGAGTCATTAAAAGGGCTAAATAGAGTCATTAAAATTTTTAGAAGTTAGTATTGACATAATTGGCAGTAGAAAACAGATTCAGATCTACACTATAGAACAAATTAATTGTATGTCTGTGCTCTCTCCTTATTTATAAAAATGGCCAATACTAAGTATGTTTATTCTAACAATAAACCAATATATTTAATAAGGACCTATTAAGAGTGTTTTTATGTCATCTCTCTGTTCAGAAGACCAATTATGTTCCCCAAGCTAAGCTCATGAATGGATCATATTATAGTAGATCAGATATGCTTATTTTCTTTAGAAAAAAATCACAATTTACTTTATTCTTTGTGTTTCTTGGACGTTAACATTGTATTGGGACACATTCCATTCTTATCTACAATTTGGAGAGGTAGTTTGCTTTGTTTTAAACTCTTGATTTGGTTAAGTGCTGCCTTGTTCTTGCAGGCAGAGTTTTGATATTGGGTCTTATTATCTTATTTGCATTTTTATTATTGTCTAGATAGTATGATTAACTTTCTATTAAATATGTGAGACAATGCAGATTTAAGTGCCTCTTCCAAACAGCCTTTTCCTGTTTGTATGCAGCAGTGTCAAGGAAATGACTTTTAAACTATATGTGTTCAAATGAAAGGTACGTCAAGCTTAAGGTTGTTTCAGAAATAAACATATCATAAAATCTGCCACAAGCTGTTTCAACATCGTCCACAGGCTTTCTTATTTTTAAACATATCTTTCCATCTTTTATTTTAATATCTGCTGTAAAATGATCACCATCTACTTTGGTGAGCTCTCTGGAGACCAATATGCCATCTACAACATGCACATTGCTCTGACATTGCATTGCTATGAGTTACATTTTCTCTTCCTGAATTGCGTGTATTGTTTCTCTTCTATGTAAGGCCATATGTCACTAAACCCAAATCCCCCAGAGAAAGTTCATCGATGTTATAGTGCAAACTCTATACAAGTCCAGAATTTGGAATATTATAAGAATTCAGAACTAAATGCAACCATTGTTTTTTGAATAAAACATTTAGTCTATTAAATTCCAATTCAAGAGCCAAAGGTGAATGCTCTTTTCTGTCTACATCCGTAAATATTGTAGGATAGAATTTTGTGGAAGTAATTAAATGTGTAAAAGTAATATAGAAGAGCAAAATTTATAAGTAGTATAGGTTGTATGATATACCAGGGGATATGGAAAATTATATCTAAACCTTAAATGTGTATATGCATATACATATATGACTGCATTCATGTAAATATGTGTGTGTTAGAAGAAATTCTGAGCAAGAACAATTTTAAGCAGCTTGTTGCAGATTCTATTATGTGATTATTTCTAAGACATCTTTACGTTTGTCATAGTTTTATTTGAACACATAATAAAAGCTATTTTTCTTGAGACTGTTACATATTAACAGTAAAAGTCTCTTTGGAGGAGACATTTAAATCTACACATGTTGCAAATATTCTTTCACACTTTAATACAATGTTAACATAACAGGATATATTATATAAATGAGTATGATATCTAATAAGCCGATATACAGAATTTTAGGAAATATTAAGTGATAACATTGCAATAATGTTGCTAAAAATAGCAATGGGGAGGGCAAGATCCTTATGTATAGAAAAAAACAGGAGAAAGATATTGCTGATATTCATCAGTGGAAGTTAGATGGCTGCAAAAACTGGAATCAAGAAGTATAATATATATACATATTTGAGAAATTCCTAGATGATGTTATAAAAGGCAACCTACTGAGTGTATTCTTTTCTATAAGTATAAATGAACTGATATCAAGACTTATCAGTTGATGCTCTCACTTCAAGCTATTTTTGAAATAAAATTTTCATCAAAGTCTGAAACTTGTAACAAAATACTTTTGCTATCTTTCCTTGAATGCTATGAATTTTTTTTCACCAAAACTAGTTTTGGTCTTCTCTGAGCACTTTTATATATTATTATTTTATTTTATTGTGATTAAAATGTGTCCATTTCACAGAGGTGGAACTAAAAGAATATTTGAATTGTTACATTTGTGGGGTGATTGAATCATTGTTAACATTGCCCTAGTCATCATCAAAGCTTTGCTATTGGGATTCAAAGATCTTTGATACTGCAATAGTGAATAGTGCGATGCAATTTCATTAGAACACAAGTAGATGTGCTACAGAACAGGAAACCATGAAAACGGAAATGGACTGGGAAATACAATTGAATGGTGTAGCTCAAAGATTGTCTAAAGGTGTCATGTTTTATATATACATATATATATATATATATATATATATATATGAGCACACAAGAGTGCAGTGCTAGAAGAGAGGCCTCCCATTGGGGGAAGACTTCCTAATACTGATTTTTCAGGAGACTACCTCTTTTTATTTTATTTTATGCAAATATAACCACCAATACCACATAAGCTTTTTGTGTGTTCGCTGTTGCTTAGTAGCAACATGATTCATGAAAAAGGATCATATTGGTGAAATATATCCTATAGCTCAATAGACTTACTATAATAATCATTATAAAATAATTTCTCAAAAAATGGGAGCTCTTAAGTATTTTTTTTTTAGTTCATATCTCTAGATATATCCATTATTTGGCTATATCTAGAACAGGATATGCTCTGTCCATCGACTTGGAGCATTGACAATAATATGTATAATTATAGTTTGGCAAACTATATCAAGTATTATTTTTCTTGATACATAAAAGACACTGTTATCAGAGCCCCAGAGTTAGAGCCAAACATGTTATCTAATTCTTAGCAATAAGAGTGTAGTGTCAAATTGTAATATTGGTTCAATAAATTTTTAACAAGAGAATCTCCCTTTCTGGAGACAGGATGGTCTTTCTTCCAAAAGAAATATCCTTTACTCAAGAGATCTTGGGAAATCACTATGCTTCTTAAAGTACTCCATGATGAGGATGAACTCAGAGGAGCTTTTCACTCAGATCCATGAGGCCTGACTGGGCCTTTAGAAGAATCTCTCTGGACAAAGTATTCTCAACTCTGAGAACTTAGAATTCTTCCACTAAGTTCCCTTATTAGTACTGGGTTCTAACACAAGTCCATGTCTCTAATTAGAGATCACTTTCATTCCTCCTTAGGCTTTAATCTCTTAAGGTCATGGGCTTCAACCTTCCTAATGCTGTTACCTTTTAATACAGTTAAATGTGTATGTTGTGGTGACCCCCAACCATACATTTTTTTCATTGCTAATATCACAACTGCAATTTTGCCACTGTTAAGAATTGCAATGTATATGTCTACTATGAAGGATATCTGACATATGAACCCAAAGGGAACCCATAGATTGAGAACTACGTCATAGCCTTAAGGAATTTACATAGTCTGTCTTAAAATATGCAAATTGTTTTCTCAATATTACCTTCAGAAACATATGTATAACAAAACCATGTAACTTCATACACCTTGTTATAGTCAGTCAGCTGTCCTTGAAGTACTTTAGTACCCAAAAATAATACTTTAATGGTTTATCTACCTATGTGACACTTGCCTTTCCCATTATAAGAACTATCTCTTAGATTGGTCCATAGTTGACCCTATAAGCATAACTCTGGTCCTCACCTGTAACAAAATGCCTTCAATTTACCAAATTGAAGAAAATTGGTTGCCAAGCTCTCATCTTTCTTCTTTCTCTTCACATCAATTGAAGTGATGTTGAGGATGCATCGTCTCTGAACAAGTGGCAGGACACAGCATGCTCAGTCTGAAGCATATTTTTATCAGAGATCTTCCCTTTCAGCTCGCTGCCCTTTATGCGATGTGATCAATTGCATTCAGCCTTCACTATTTCTCTGAAAATTCAATTTTGAGAGCCTCTGCCAGTTTCCTGGACAACCTGGGTTCATCTCTTTCTCCAAGAATAATGAAGATCTGAAATTTAATTCTAGCCTATTTCAGGTCTTGCCTGTTTTTATCTTCTTTTCTGAAATCAAGTTCACATGCTTTTCTTTTGTAGCCCAGCCCTTAGTGTTCTGAGTGTCCTTAGGATCAAGAAACCATTAAATTAGTTCTATCAATTGTCTCATGGGTTTCCAGATACTCAGGTGTATTTTCTTAAGTAGTCCCCATTTTGTTATAGTGTAAAGAAAACACAACTCTTAAGTAGATTATTCTGCTTTTGGTATTTCAAAGATTTTTATTTTTTAAAGAAAAGGTGAAATATATACCAGTTTTGCAGTAGTAAAAAGCCCTGGATTTCTCTGATACTCATTTCATTTCTTAAGGAAAGTTAGAGTACTTTCCTGGAGTCCAGGACTCAGCTTCACTTTCTCTCTACTGAACTTATCCCTTTGTCTCAATGACTGAACTCACCATTCTATCCACGTCTGTCTTACTGAGACTTGATCTATGGCCTTTGGGAATTAAATAATTCATTCTCATAGTAAATGTCAAAAATGAGTATCTGACAAGACATTGCTCAATATCTATTTATGTTATTTCAGACTATCATATTTTCTTTGGGATACCTTCTAGAAATGTCTTCACAAATTAGCAGGTCTTTTAAATGTCTTTTATAATATAACATAAATTCTGCCATCTCACAGATTATAATTTATTTATCTGCATACAAACAATTAGAGGTGCACGTCTTGAAATGTAGTTCAAACCTCATCCATCTGAGCAAGAGATGTTGGATAAATTTGCATACCATTTCCCTGTTTATGGTAACAAAACTATAATTGCCATGGTAACAGCTCTCCATGAACTGTTATACAATTATATAGGAACATGCATGCACATACACATATGTACACACACATATATGTTCACAAGCACACATTGTAACTAACCATTAATACAATATTATTAATTGAATAAGATTACTTATCTACATAGTTGTTAAAATCATTCTTGAATATACTTCCCTTTTCTATACCAAATAAAATCAGAAGTCAGATTTGTAATATTAAATATAAGATTTGTCAACTGTTCACTGTCTTTTAATTTAGCCAAGAATGTGAGTTTTCTCTTGGCCCTGTTAAAACCTCTATTGGATTCCAATGCTCTGTGTTCAGAACACATGGATTTTATTTGCTGTGTGCAAGCTCCAGTGTTTATCACAAATATAATTATATGAAAACAGTAGAGAAAGAAAACATTGTAATGCCACATTTATTTTCTGCCAGTCAAATGGCTTTTCATTTCAGATTCTTGCATAAGTTTTACTATATTTATTGATAAGGAATAGTAAATGGCAAAATCGAGTATCTGACAAGACACTGGAAAATATCTATCAAGGATATTCAGTGTCAAGTAATTCTTGAAGGCATTACAAACAGTACCAGATACCAGTGAATGTAAAGCCTTGTAATGATCATGGCCAATATCAGAGTGGATAAAATTTGCCAATTAGGCATCCATTCACAGTTCTTATTCAGATACTCATTGAAATCTCTAATTAAACCAAATACATTTATAAACCTAAAATCAACTCTTTTGGAGCATTTGAGATTATTTTAAAAGTACAGTGCAAAACAACCAATTATAATACAGTTCAAGCATAAAAGAATAGACCATACCAGTCATTTATAGTGTCTCTTATATCAGAGACAAATGAATTAAAAATCCATTCACTCCTATTCCTACACACAAGGTACAATACCAGGAAGAATAGCAAGAGGTTTTTAGGAAAAAAATGGAATATTGGCTTTACTAAATATCTATTAGTAAAATATAAACATCATAAGGAAATATTAGGATAATAAACTAATGCTTTTATAGTATATAACCACCTACTAAGGAGTATTACTCATCCAACTGTTTATGAAATTATCCTCATGAAATTGCGATAATCTATATTTGCAGATAAATGTAGATATGTAAAAATAACACTCAGAAATTTTAGGTGTCTAAAACATACTAGATGTTATTAATTTTGTGCTACTTTACTTCTTTTAGATTCAAATGACTACATTTGCATTATCTTATTCAGTGCATAAAATATTTAATACAATCGTTAGTATTTTAAGATTCATTTTGTTTTATGCATTTAAAGCTTTGTCTGTACTTATGTATACATCCTATGTGCATGCATATGTTTGCCAAAAGAGGGCTTCAGAGTCCCTGAAATCAGAGGTATTGAGGTTATGAGCCATCCTGTGGGTGCTGAAAATTGAACCCAGGTTCCCTGGAAGGAAAACTAATGCTCTTAACAAATAAGCCACTTCTTCACCACCAAGTTATTTCTACTTTAAAAACAAATTGAGTATGAAAATATCCTTTGAGTTATATCTAGTAGAAGTGTTTGTTTAGTTCTCAGCAAACCACTTGCTCTCTTGCTTACTTGTTGTATAACACAAGCAATAACTTTGAGCCTGTCATCCTTTGCACAGAATTATTCTTAGGTCTTGGTTTACTAGAAAATTAGTAAGCCCTGCTTAGAGGCACATATCTGTATTCCAAGGCTTGGGACATCTTCAAAGACAGGTGAGTTTTGTGTGAGACAAGTTCTGTGTACTATAAAGCAAGTTTAGGCAATCCAGGTCAATATATTGATAACTGGTCTCAACAAATCAACCAACTATCAAATCTCCTCAAAAACAAAATGTTGAACAGAAAAAAAGTATAGCATATTTTTTTCAGTCTTTTGCACAAAGCAATCTCTTATTTGATCATCATGAACCAATCTGACCATGGTGTTGATTTGAGTCAAGTATTCTTGTCACTAAGTCAGAAAGAGACTAATAAATGTGTTTGTGTTTTTGCTAATTCCATTTGATAATGATTTCAGGATAACAAGTTAATATAAATTACCTCATAGAGGGTAAGAATGAATGTCAGGTTAATATTCATGTCTTAAATTTGATTCTATTTCATTGGTAGTTTATAAATATATACATACAGACATATTCATGCAAACACACATGGAGGTAGTATGTGGTGAGATTGTTTAGCAATATATAAGGAACCTACAATATTAATGCATTAAGAATCAGATTTTGAGGAACCTGCTATGGTTGTCTCCTGAGGGACTCTGCCAGAGCCTTACAGAAACAGAGGCAGATGCTAGCAGCCAACCATTGGACTGAACACGGGATCCCAATGGAGGAGCTGAAGGGAGACTTGGAGGAGCTGAAGGGGTTTGCAGCCCCATGGGAAGAATAACAATGTCGGCCAACCAGAGCCCCCAGGGGTCCCAGGGACTAAGCCCATCAACCAAGGGGTTCCAGATGTAAGTGGCGGAGGAATGCCTTGTTGGGCATCATGGTAGGAGAGATGTCCTTGGTTCTATGAAGGCTCGATACATGCCCCAGCGTGGGAAAATCGAGAGGGGGCGTAGGTGGGAATGCATTGGGTAGAGGGGCATCTTCTTGGAGGCAGGGGGTAGGAGGATGGGATGGGGGTTTTCTGGGAGGTGGGAAAACCGGGAAATGGTATAACATTTGAAATGTAAATAAATATATTCAATAAAAAATAAAAAGAATCAGATTCTGACCAGGCAATTGTGGTACATCTGTAATCCCAGCACTTAGGAGGCAGAGGCAGGCAGATTTCTGAGTTCAAGGCCAGCCTTGTTTACAGAGTGAGTTCCAGGACAGCCAGGGCTATACAGAAAAATCCTGACTCATTAAAAAAAAAGAAAGAAAGAAAGAAAGAAAGAAAGAAAGAAAGAAAGAAAGAAAGGAAGGAAGGAAGGAAGGAAGGAAGAAAGAAAGAAAGAAAGAAAGAAAGAAAGAAAGAAAGAAAGAAAGAAAGAAAGAAAGAAAGAAAGAAAGAAAGAAAGAAAGAAAGAAAGAAAGAAAGAAAGAAAGAAAGAAAGAAACCCAAAAACTAAACAACAATGGGAAAAGAATCAGATTCTGAAGTTTGTCCCTGGACTAAACAATTCCCTTTCATAGAGGAAAACTAATCAATGAAGTAAGTAAAAAGAATGATTGTTGAAAAAATTATTTAATATGTTTAGCCTTGTGTAACAAAGCTGAAAATTTCAAATCAGGTGAAAAATCATCAAATTTTATAAAATTAAAGATTTTTTGCTGACAAATATCTTTAATAAAAATATTTCATATGCAAATCACTCCTTAAAAATACTAGAGAAGCCACACCTTTTTATCATACATGATTAAATTAGAAAATGTGGTTTTTTTAATTAATATTTTTATTTTCTATATTCTTTGTTCGCATAACAAGTGTTTTTTTTTTTTTTTTTTTTTTTTTTTTTTAAGGCTTGGGCACAGAGGCGGCATGGCTTCCTCACTCCCTAGATAATACTTGCTTTAATTATACCTACCAACGATCTAAATTATTAGGCTTGCTTAAACTTGCTTAAGCTATGAAGGTTCATTAACTCTAGTAACAAGTTCAAATAAAGCATAAAGCATTTCAAATAATCATCTTGAAGACATGGCATGGGAATACATATTATGTACACAGGAAAAAAAAATAAAAACATCTTCCCTCCTTCTTACCTTTGTATCTTATCGAGTCCTTTGATAATTATGTGTTTCTCAGCCTTACAAAAACATATCCATAACTCGTTAGTGCTAGCATTTTAGATGTGTAATTTTTCCTTCTAAAGGAAGAAAAGTTCTTAAGTTAAAGATAGAAAAAATAGATTTAAAAAATCTTTAACCTATAGGATCACATATTTTGGGGGAAAGCACATGCAGAAACGATGTGTGTTACAAAGAGGCTCTGGTAAAAATAGTCAATTCCACTGAGAAGTTGGCATCCCAGGCTTGCTCGTAATTGACCTACTCATTAAGAAGCCCTCAACCCCCATCTGTCCCTGCTGCTCTTTTGTCATCGTCACATATATCACCCCATTAGTGAAATGGTTTTCATTGTCCTCCTGGGTAGGATGCAGAGCTTCTTTGAAGGGCTAAGGGATGTTCCCAAGTTCATCAAGAGAAGAGAGAGCAGCAAACACAATATAGCTACATGGCAAGATGTCTGCCTCTGAGGTCTTTTCATTTCAGCAGCTGGAGAAATATTGATGCATGTGATTCCACAGACATGTTCTTACTAAGCAAAGGTTACTGCCATTGACTCCCACGAGTGCAAGGGCCATTTTTAAATTATTTTTTGCACTTCATTTAGCTGCCCTCCTTGATTGGGCTTTATGAACTACATAGTTGTACCTGATGTGCATTAT